>NW_024429266.1:109161957-109761957 GCF_017639785.1 Mesocricetus auratus
GGTTGTGGGAATTACTTCAAGTTTTTAAGTCCCTACTAATAAAGATGTCCCCAACCTTGGCCTATTAAACATCAGTGTCCAAAACACATCTTAGAAAAAGGAATGGGTCTTAGGCATATATCCAAAAGATGCCCATTCATACAACAAGGATGTCTGTTCCACTATGTTCATAGCAGCATTATTTGTAATAGTCAGAACTTGGAAGCAACCTAGATGCCCCTCAACCGAAGAGTGGATAGAGAAAATGTGGTATATTTACACAATGGAGTACTATTCAGCAGAAAAAAACAATAGAATCCTGAGATTTGCAGGCAAATGGATGACACTAGAAGAAACCATCCTGAGTGAGGTAACACAGTCACAAAAAGAGAAACATGGCATGTACTCTCTCATATATGGATTTTAGACATAGATCTGGGGAGTGCTAGCCTACAATCTCATGGACAGAGAGTCTGGGAAACAGAACCTTCATTCAGTGGCTGATGGAAGAAGAGGCAGACTCCCACTGCTAAGCACTGAGCTGAACTCAAGAAAGCCAGTGATAGAGAGGGAGGACTGCTGACCAAAGGGATTAAGACTGGGCTGGTTTAACCCCAGAAACAGCTGACCTGACAAGGGTTAACTCTTGAATCCCAGGCATCAGCCTGGGAATCCTGCAGGGACTGATCAAGACCCCCTGAATGGGGGTGTCAGTGAGGAGGCCTAGGTAATCTATTGGGCCTTGGGCAGTAGATCAGTACTCATCCCCAAGTATACACATGGACTTTGGACTCCCATCCAACAATGTGAGATGCACTGTCACCCTGAACTCTTGGGGGAGGGTCTGGGCCCTGCCCTGGATGAAATGACAGACTGTGAACACCCCCATGGAGGTCCTCACCCTCCCTGGGGAAATGAGGTGATAATGGGGGGCTTGGGGAGAGGGCATGGGAGGAGGGGAGGGAAAGGGAGAGGGACCTGGAACTGACTTGTGAAGCAACCTTGTTTCTAATCTAAATTTAAACTTAAAAACAAATAAGAAAAAAGAATACAAAAGAAAAAGGAGTGGGACTGTGCAATTCACCTTAATACTAACCCTCATGTCTACATCACCCCACAGCACGAGAGACCTGGTAACCAGTATGACAGGTTGATTAGAAGAACCATATTCTTATCTAGAATCAAGCTAAAAGGCTGATAGAAAATTACTTTTCAATGAGTCCTGAATTTGCATAGGGAGAAATACCAAGTGTCAAAGCTCCTTGCTACTTCTCTTGTCCACAGCTTGAGGCTGACTGCTGGCTTATAGTTGGATTCCTCATCTTGGCTCCATGCATGGAGAAGTTATAGAGGAACACACACACACTGATGCATAGCTGCCCCGAGAAGCAGCAATATGAGTTCCTCATGTACCTGGAATGGAATGGAATCCTTGAAGGAAGTACCAGGCAGAAACCCACAGAACCCAAACACACATATGTAACAGAGGGTGAGAATATCAAAAGGATAGAAGAGACTGGAGGTTGGGGAGTGCCTCACCCTAAGCTGGATCTACTGTGAGAGGAGCTGGAATCACATCACCTACTTAGGCAAAGGTCACATGATAGCTGCTTGGGAGCCATGATCCAGACACTGTGTCAAAACATCAGCATCATTGGTAAGGCCACACAGCCAGGAGGCTCCCACAAACCAGGACTCCTGTGTGGCAGAAGTTGGTCCCCAATATAGTGGAATGTCAGTTTAACCCAAGGGAAGATTAAGGCCCAAGGAATTCAAGTCCAGAGGGAAAATGGGAAACATCACTTTAGGTTTTTTTAAAAGAACTATAGATGTGATTAAAGAAGATATAAATTAAGGAAGCAGAGCCACTGGTCTTGGAAAAGCTAATCAGGGATTTTAGGAATTAAAATACAGTGGTTTACATTTAAGAGCTGTGTGGAAAGGCCATCAGGCACATTGAAAACCAACGAAATCTGGGAGACAGGACTGAAGGAGTCAGCCAGATGTGCTCAAAGATGTGGAAGCCAGCAAGAGCTGTGGAGGCTGTCTGTCTGTCTGTCTGAGGGGCTGTGGGACCTAGGTAGAGCTTCAGAAGATAGGGCATGAAGGACAGGGAGAGCGATACTGAATGAGGTAACTGCCATCATTTCTGATGGGAAGACTCACTTGTTCTTAGGCAGTAGATACAACAGACTCTTGCCCCAGATTTGAAAAGGAAACCCACAAGAGAACATCATCTAACAGGGTTTCTAAGCATAACGAGGATTTATCTACCTTTGTCTGGAGCTGCTTCCTGAACATGCCGCCTGCTTTCTTTGCCAATAAACCGCGTCCTCAAAATACCAAACCCGCTGGTAGCCCTTCCTAGTGTGAATGTTCTTTTGTTGCCTGCATCTGGGTGAAACCTTTCTTTCCCTAGGAAAGCCTTCCCAGAGTCGCTCCCTCAGTCTTGCTCCTGCTGACCGTGAGGTAGACCTGCAGCCTCGAGACTCTTGCACTGTTGCCATTGTGTTCTACTTGCTTTCCTGGCTTTGGCTCCTGTGACTTCATGAGCTCGCTGCATTTGGGCTCACCGTGGCTCATGGGCACATCAGTTAGTAGATCATGTCCATATCACCTCAGAAGTCACAGGGAGTGAGTCAGACTGTAAGCTAGTGGGTTACACAGTAGCCACACCAGGGTCCAGAGGCATAGCAGAGAACAACTATGGAATATATACCTGTTTCTGGGCAAAGTTAAGTTTCCTTCCTAAATAGAACACATACACACACACACACACACACACACACACACACACACACACTGCTTCTACCACAAACTTCCATGTTTATTAAAAACTTCAAACACATGGATTCTCCAGTCATTTCTGCAATATGTGACATCCAGAGAAGCCAGAAGGAAGGACCTCAATAAAGCCTATGAACTGAAATCCTAAAAGCATCGGGAACTTTGAGATGGTTCTTTGTTCCATCTGCAGTCCCCACAAAGCCCCTTGCTGTGGTCCAGACACACTACACATTTGGAAAGAAAATTTTTAAAAGACTGGAGCTACAGAAAGCAAGCATAACGATGGCCCCAAGGTGTCTCAACAGTCAGACACTGGAAAAAACCCACAAACTTAACAACTAGAAGCCAAATGCAAAAAACAATGACCTGGGGCAGATTGCTTGGATGTCATGTATACAGTCTTAGATTCAATCCCCTGCACCCCTGAAAAAATAAACAGTCATAAAAATCAATACCACCTCATACAGGATACACACACAGCTGGTTAACTGAGATCACCCCACATCATAGCTGAGCTGATGAAATGAAGACACAAGTCTTTAAGGAAATCCAGTGGACTTGGTATCCTCTGGTTAAGAAGACAGGGAAGAAAGCAAGCATTCTAGGTAGGCAAAGCGTCAAACCCTTCTATTGAAGGTCTTGTCTCTTATTCATGTAAAAATAAGGCGAGTAACTTAGACAGCCTAACTTGAGTACTCCAACCATTTACTTGGGCCTCCTGGAGATCCTTGGGTCTTTGCTAAGCAGACAAATGGACTTTGTGGCTCTAATGGAGACAGCCTCTTCTGAGGGAGAGCACTTTGACTTCTGTAAATAGGATAAAAACTGACAGATTATCAAGCCTACTTGAGAGAGACCATTAACTGAGCATGTCCTCTACAGGTGGAGATTGTTCACCAACTTCCAAAGTTTCTTCCAGGTGCTTCCAGTCGAGATGAAGAGGGAGGTCCTGGGAGTTTGCATACAGATATTTGATGTATTCATTGATCTGAACAAGAACTAACCCTTAACCCAAAGATGGCCAGAGACAGGTGACACTGAAGGATGTTTCCTGTGTCCTTCAACACCTAGCAACCAGCTTGTCTACACAGGACTATTAGACACTGTTTTGGACAAGCGTGTCTTTTCTCTTGATCACTTCTGTGTCTAAGAAAGGAGAGAGAGAGAGAGAGAGAGAGAGAGAGAGAGAGAGAGAGAGAGAGAGAGAGAGAGAGAGAGAGAGAGAGGGTTTGCGAGTGCACATGTAGAGGGGATTTTACTGAACCGTAATGGCTTTGTCATAGTTTTTGATAGTTTTATTAAAGAAAAGCAAGAGTGGCTTTCATCCACTGTCCACAATCCATAACTGTGTTAAACTGTTTCTGAGTGGCTATCACAGTGCCTTATGTGGCTTTTTAACCATCACACTGTTTAACTGTCTCTGTCCTTTTTTTTTCCCCAGCGGAAGATACTAGTCTGTCTCAAAAGAAGAAGGTGACTGTGGAAGATCTTTTCAGTGAAGACTTCAAAATCCATGACCCGGAGGCAAAGTGGATAAGTGGTTAGTTCATAGTCCATAGATCACCTGGGGGTCCCTCCTGTCCCACACACTCTCTGTCACCTGGTGTGGGAGCTTGTCCTCCCCTTCCCCTGTGGCTGTGAAGCTCTGCAGGTCTGATCTCTGGCTGGTGACTGTCAGCACATTGTTGTCATAAGACCATGTAACCCTGGGATAGCCATTCCTTACTCTACAGGCTGCCTCACAGACATCCCCATGGCCTCAGCTTTGTGAGAAATGGGTCTGTTGAGGACCCATCCTCCATCATCCTCCATGTGTCACCTCCCTCCTGGAGCCATTTCTTCTCTCAGGGAGACGAGACACGTTGCTAAGCAACAGAGCCCATGGTGCTGCTCTGCTGAGCCTGCCTTCTCCATGATACTGGTCTTCTCTGCTGCAAGATCGCTTTCATGCACCAGGGAACTAGCTGTGACCAGGGACTGTGCTAGGTCACTGTCAAATCAGAGATCTGTGGAGATGCTGGGAAATATACCTTCTCATTTTATAGTTTGGGGATCTTTTTCTTAACAAAATGAAACAGAACAAGGTAGAGAGAGCAGTATCTTCCTGACTCTTGATGCTTAGAACGATGAATTTCATCTAAGGGGGTCTGAAATCCATGAGCCCTCTCTTTGACCCTCACTGGCAGGTGGCGTCTCTCCTGCTATGTCCATGGCTGGACTTTGCATTTTTCTCCCTTTAGGAAATGCCCTTGACCCCTCAGGTTGGCAAGCCTTCCCAGTGTGTCAGGCTCAGGCCCAACAATAGGACATTCCAGAGAATGACAGATTTCCTGAGAGCCTGACATGGCAGAACTGGTCTGCAGCACAGTGAACTGGCCACCCACCCGACCCCTGACATGGCAGAACTGGTCTGCAGCACAGTGAACTGGCCACCCACCCGACCCCCTGTTTTGTGTCATTTGCACTGTACTGAGTGACATGGCATTGTTAGTCATTTGTTATCCAACAGTCCTGGGAAGGCTTCCCATGCTTTGCCGACTCAAAAAAAAATTCAATTAGCGGTGCTCTCACCTTCTGGCTCTTCCTCTGGGCAGTGATTTCTCTTTTGTCTGTACTCTGAATGTGGTATTAGTTTCCAACCCCAAGGTTAGCTCCATCCCCGAGAAGATCAAGAGATGTGTGTTGCAAAGTATGTATTTTGTAAAGTCTTCAGAGAAATGACAAGTGGGGTGTTGGGAGTGCCTGCGGATGGAGACCCCGAACAGGGAAATGGGAAAGCAGATGTCTCCTGCTGTCCTGGGAGTGAACTTCAGCATTGATGGTGCCTTAGCATCCTCCCCGCTCTGTGTGTGTGTGTGTGTGTGTGTGTGTGTGTGTGTGTGTGTGTGTGTACTCACGTGCATACACTAGTGAGCACATGCACACATTTGTGTTTTGACTCAGTGTTCTCAGTGTTGTGCATGTCTGAGCACTCAGGCAATGCCCAAGATCAGACCTTGAGAATAAAGCAGTCTTGTTGGAAGCTCAAAGTGTGGAGAGAAACACTGGTCCTAATTCAGTAGATGAAGAGAGATGGAATCCCGCTTTCTCACTCACCATGTGAAGGGAGGCATTTTGGAGACTGAGCAGTCTTAAATGGATGGCTAGGGTTTGTGAGATAAGAGAGAACAGCCTCTGGGAAATGTAAGTCTAAAATATCAGCCTGTGTTGAACTGTGATGAGAGAAACCAAATGCAACCCAAGAGACAATACCCAGAGATGAGAACAGAAAACAAATGCAAACGGGGGGCATAAGCAGGTTCTGGGGATACATGGAAGGGCAGAAATAAGGGGAGGGGAGGGGAGGGGGAGAGGAGGGGAGGGGAGGGGAGGGGAGAGGAGGGGAGGGGAGGGGAGGGGAGGGGAGGGGAGGGGAGGGGGATGTAAGGCATGAAACAGAGGACAGGTCGTACAAGCTGCTGAAACCCAGGGCCGTTTGTCCGAGCTGCCCTGTCACTGCTGCCAGCAGCATGTGCTGGGAACTTGTTCTGACAAAATGAGAACAGCTGCCTAGAGATGTGCTGACTGCACCCCAGGGAAAGCAGCCACAGAGCTTTTCCCCAAATTTAGGCCGCCTCCTCTTCTTTACCCCTCTTCCCCATCTTTCTCCCTCTTCTCCCCTCCTTCCCGCCTTCTCCTGAGGGTGATCTTCGGGGTGTCTGGTGTGTCCTAACTTCTCAGGAAGTACCTTAGTAAGTACCTGTTAAGCCATTTGTTTCTCCGGAATCCCACTAGTCCCATTTTCAGGTGTGTAAACTGAGTCTCAGGGTGTCTAAATAGCTTAGCCCATATCAACCTCACTTTCTCTGGTGTTTACAAACTGCCGCACCAGGTGGAACCCAGGTCTCCTGTCTCCGGGATATTTCTCTTGTGACCTCACCAGCTGCCTTTTCTGATCTTAACCAGTTTCTGGACTGTGAATATTACCGAGTTGCTACCATCTTTTTAACTTCTCTGTTCTTGAAGGGAACAAGACAACCAACCTGGGAAGAAATGAAGACTTTCTCTACTGAGGAAGGAACTTAGTTTCTTTGTACACATCAGTCACGAATATTAACATGTATCTTGCGCTTGATATTGGGGCTCGTGATCTAGAAGTGAGGCCCCGTTTTTTATCACAAGGAAATGTGCTAGGCTGGCATTTTAAGACTATAGACTGCAATCGGTTCTTTTTAAATAAATTAATAGATGCACTGGTAATATAATAATTGTGTAAGTGATTAAAATGTAATTGACAGTAAAGCTGTAAAACCCTAAACAAAGCTCCGTGGCCTCCCAACAGCCACTCTGACTGTCAGACGTTCATTTGGGTGTAGAGTTGGGACTGGCCCAGGGTTTGTGTGGTACCGTCACACCACCCGAGTGATGCTTCCATTTGTGAGCTAATTAGAATGGCGATTTTTATTTACTTTGCTTCTTAAACCTGCTTTCTTAGAAAGTTTAAAATCTTCCAGAACCCTGAAACTTGTAGAATTTCCTTATGCCTTTGTTCCAGCAGAGGAAGAGCAGAAACTAGCAGAGCTGACTAGGTCCCTGCTTCCTGGAGGTCCCTCCTGCCTGCAGGGGGAGAGACTGGAGCAGCTAGCTCCTCCTTCCACACATGGGCTCCATCAAGTAACTTCTCAGATTGGTTACAGTAGCTGCACAGCCCTGGCAGCCTTGGGAGACGCCTTAGCCACTGCCCTATTGCTGTGAAGAGACAGCCATGACCACAGCAACTCTTAGAAAGGAAAGTATTTAACTGGGGACTTGTTTACAGTTTCAGAAACTTAGTCCATCATCACCGTGGCAGGGAGAATGGCAGCATGCAGGCAGATGTGCTGGAGAAGCAGCTGAGAGCTACATCCTGATCCACAGGCAGAGAGGCAGACAGGGAGACACTGACTGCACTGGCAGGGGCATTTGGAACCTCAAAGCTGACCCCCAGTGACACACTTCCTCCAACAAAGCCACACCCGATCCTTTTCAAATAGTGCCACTTTCTGATGACTGAACATTCAAATATATGAGCCTATGGGGGTCATTCTTATTGAAACTACCACAGGGAGCTTTTCTGTGCTGTTCCAGGGACAACACTTCTCTCTATATTGAATCACCCCAGTTCTACTCTGCCTCAGCCTGAAGTGATGGGCAGTCTCAAACCTTCCCCTCTCTCCTCACCCCTCCATCCCTCATCTGTCATCTTCAGCTGAAATGACTTGGGAGAGGTTGCAACATTCACCCCCTCACCCTGCCTGTGTTCACCCCTACTCCTAGGCACCAGTGACCGACTTCCTCCCTACGTGACATCTAAAGAAATCATGGTGAGTTTTCACTGGCTGAGGAATGATTGCAGGGAACCTCTTCTTTCTCCCCTGAACATTTCTGAACATGAGACTATGCTGATCTTGAAATAAATGCAACCTCTCTGCCCCATTCCACACCCTCATCTTGCCCTTCCTCTTGTCCGTGTTCCTGCTGGGCTTCCACCAGGTCTCCTGTCCTCTGCAGCCTGGGGCAGCTGTCCAGCATGATCCCTTCCACACTCCCATTCCCCTGCCTTGGAGCCTGCTCTGATTAGGCATCTACCCCAAGCTCCCAAACTTCCTCTTGTCAAGGTCACAGAGGACCTCCATGCAATGCCATTCCTCAAGGTCAATTCTTAGACCTTTCCTCTCCCTGACAACAGTGTGTGCTGGAGTGATTAACTCTTCTCTAGGCAATATGGCCCTGCCTTGTGGGTAGCCCCTGCCTTGTGGGTAGCCCCTGCCTTGTGGGTAGCCCCTGCCTTGTGGGTAGCCCCTGCCTTGTGGGTAGCCCCGTGTACCTCAGGCCTCTAGCTGGTAGCCTCTCTCCCTAGCACTCTCCACGATGGAAGTCCCAGGCCTGCCTTCTTCCTCCCGCACACTCTTGCTGTCAGTGTTCTGACCTCTTCTAAATGCATATCCCCAGACCGGAGTCCCCCTCAGATGTCTCATATGCCCCGAAGACCTAACAAATTTAATTTTAACACACACCTCCAAATCTGAGGTCCTGATCCCATCCAAAAAATCATAAACGCAAACAAAGAAAACAAATCTGTGCCCATCCCCCAGCTCCTAATGTGGGCTGATGGGAAGCTCACCCATCTGAGTCTCCTGTGCCATCCCCACATGCTGCTTAATTGGCAAATAATCCCCTTCCAAGCCTGGTTGGGATTGATGTTAATTCCAAAATGAGGTAGCGGGCTTTTGCATGGAGTCCACCTCACACCTTGTCATTTTCAATGCTTTGTTTGTCAAGACAGTGTTTCTTACTGCCCAGGCTGGACTCCAACTGCCTACGTGGTAAGATACCCGTGCCTGGGGCAGACTTTCTTCTGGTCACCCTCATTTTCTAGAATCCTGCCACTTGTCGTCAGAGAGCCCTCTGTGTCTCGGGACACAGAGCTGGAGAGACTGGAAAATTGGAGAAAATTGCCTTCTTTGAATGTAGGAAAGATCAGCTGGCTGGTTGATGCTGGAAAAGTATATGTTTGAGGAGATAAAATTGGCCTTGGTGCTCAGGGCTCAAAGCAATTTGATTTCCAAATGTGTTTTAGCCTCTCCATGTTGTTCTGAAAAACCAGATGGGTTTTTTAAAAATAAAGCTTGAGGGGTTCAGCGAGAGGGGAATTCACACTTAAAATGGTTTGTATTTTTCCCCTGCATTTGGGAGACCACTATTTTGAGTCAGAACCAGAAACCCTGGAGTGGGAGAGAGTGAAGACATACCCTGGGTACCACTGGCTGCAGCACCCTTGCCTGTGGCCATAGCGACTACAGGAAAGCACCCAAGAAGGATGGGGTCAACAGAGCAAACCTGGCGCTCACTGCCTCTATTAGTTCCAAAACCCCTGCCCGAGGCAAGGCAAGGAAGGAAGAGTTGTTTTGGGCTCGTAGTTCAAAGTACAGCCTACCATAACAGGGACGGCATGAGGGCAAGGGAGTGAGGTCGTTGGTCACGCTGCATTTGTAGTCGGGAAGCGAAGAGGTGGAAATCTGTCATCAATGCTCTATTGCTGTATAAAACAACATGGCCAAAAGCAGCTCGAGGAGGAAAAGGCACACTTCCCTGGCACCCTCACTTCTGTCCGTGGGAACTGGGGACCTCACATCTGTCCGTGGGAACTCGAGGGATCCTGGAGGCAGGCACTGATGCAGCAACATGGAGGAATGCAGCTTACCAGCTTGCTCCTCGAGACTCACTCAGCCTGCTTCTTTATGCAACCCAGGACCACCTGCCCAGGGGTGACCCCCCCCCACGTCACTTATTAATCAAGAAACTGCCCTATGGCCAACCTAATGCAGGCATTTTCTCAGCTGAGCTTCCCTCTTTGAATATGACCCCAGCTTGTTTCAATTTTACAAAAACCTACCCAGATGCTTGGTTAACATTTCTCGTTTTACTCAGTCCAGGACACCAGCTCAATGGAACTGTGTCATCCGCAGTTAAAGCAGGTCTTCCTGCCTGATTAACCCAATCTAGTTCATCTCTCAGACATATGCAGATAGACAAATATATGCAGATACAATGTATATCCTAAGTTAGTCTATACCCTGACAAGGTGATAATCGATATCAACCATCTTACTGCCCAGTGAGTGGATGGGCATGTTGGACATGATAGGAGAGGTCACCTGAAGTCATTGCATGCAGTGAACATTGAAGCACATATGACAGGTCTGAGTTGTAAGCACTATGTGTTTACAATGTGTATTTGTGCAGACAACAGTTGACTGCCTTTCTCTTCTGTTGTCATCCTCAAGACGGCACCTTTCCTCTGGAGCAGAGAGCCTTGATGTTCCAGCCTCAGGAGCAATTATTCCTCTGGTGGCAGATGCAGTCATACCTGGCCATACCTATGCTCCCTCAAAGCCAGCCTGTCAACACTGTTCAGCCCCTCCCCTGATGTAGCCCCCACATTTCTATATCTGAGGTAAAGCCTCAATCTGCTCACCCTTGTCCAGATCTTCCTGTGGGTATCTCCCATGCTGCCCACGGGAAGAATGTAGAAGGCAGTAACGTTTGGTGTCAGTGGCAATACAAATATCCACAGTTGCTACATTACATATATCCATGACTTCTGTCTCTCTGCTTCTATTTCAGTTTTCACTGAATGCAGATGGGAAGGGACTGAGTTGCATATCAGATATATTACAATTCATAACAGTAGAAAGAATTGCAGCATTAGGAAGGTTGAATACCACTGCTTTAGAAGCTAGAAAAATGTGAATCACAGATGTTAGGTATGCTTTGTGTGACGGCCTATGACTATAGTCTCAGCATTCAAGATGATGGGGTGGCAGTTTGAGGCTAGCCTGAGCTACAGAATAAGAAGCTGTCTCAAAGAACCTAAGTGGATGGGGGAGTGGATCACGCCCCCCCCTGACTCTACTACTTGGACTGTTTAGTTCATGTTACCAGTACTCCAGTCCCCATAGACTAGTGTGAGCCAACAGTCTGTCATCAAAGAGGGATGCGTTCTAACTCTTTATCTTTGGCAAGTGTTAACTTTCCTGGGAGACTGAAATACTTCTCTGCTACAGTCCATACCTACTGGTTGATAGATCTCTCTCTCTCTCTCTCTCTCTCTCTCTCTCTCTCTCTCTCTCTCTCTCTCTCTCTCTGCATTGCAACAGCCTTTCTGATGTAGCAAAATATATATATTTGTGTATTGGGTGTGTATCTGTATATGTCCATATATTTTTCTGAGAAAGGAAATGAGATTTTTGTGGTCTTTTCCTCCTCAGCATGAAGACTGATTTTTTTGTAAGACATTAAGCGTTTGTTTCAAGATCACAGAGACTATTTGGGGATTTTTCTAAGGACCTCAACACCTCCCATAGTCCCGAATTCTCCTGCTAGGTGGGGTAGATGAGTAGACAGACCCACAGGTGGGAGACCGGAATGCTGGTCATTCTTCATGACAATCTCTAAGTCCAGGAACAGGTGACTTTCCACTTGCCAATGTGACCAGCATAATAACAACAAAATGTTTTCACTCGAGCATCCCTCAGACTTAATTTCACCCAAGTTAAGAGTCTGAGGACTCAGATGAGTCCCAGTACCATAGCCCTTGTGAGATGTGCCTTCAAACCTTTACTGCAGTGGTTCTCAAAAGGCTCACTGGAAAGCCCATTATCCTTCACACGGAGACCCTCACTGTTAGTGTTTATTGCCTCAATTAAATTAGCCCATGTAGTCCTTAACTAGGGCAACCTGCTGGAACCTAATTAATTATCATTGACATCTTCCCAAATATGGATCGCCTTCTTAATTAATAAGAGTCTCTTGATCTCTGTGTAATTGAGCACAGCCCCCCTGAGGACTGTGTGTCTTCTACCTGCTCCCACATTCATGGTCAGGGGGCTATTCCCATCTCTTACCTTCATACTTAGTTTCTCCAGGGTCTTGAATACATTACAGTAATTATATTTCACTCATAGGCCAGACTTTCTGACCTGCAATAAAGTCTTAATAAGTATTAATTCATTGAATGACTGAGTCAGCAAGTGAGAAGCTGCATATGTTTTGTTTCCTGTTGCTGTGATAAAATATCCCAGCAAAAGCAACCTAGGGAGAAAAAGGTCATTTATCATAGTTCCAGGGTACAACCCATCATTGCAGGGAAGCCACAATAGTAAAAGCCGGAGAGAAATGATCAGAGCACATCAAGAGTCAAGAGCAGAAACCAACTAACTTGTATATGCCACTTCTCAACTCACTTTTCCACTGCCTGGGGAATGGTGCCACCCACAGTTGGCATATCTTTCTGCTTCAACTAGCATAATCAGGATAGTCCCCCCCATAGGCGTGCCCATAGGACAACATGATCTAGACAATTCCTCAATAATACTCCCTGCTCAGGTGATTCTAGAATATGTCAAGTAGACAGTTAAAACTAAACATCATAGAATCCATGGAAGGGTTCATAGGTAACTACATTCCTAGTTGATTGAGTACTAACTAACTTCTTTAGTCCTTATGTTTGGCCCTTTAAGAAATTCTTCATGCATGTGTAATGACAGATAATATATCTGATCCTATTGCCTTGCTTCAACTAGCAGTCTCTCATAGAGCATAGGGATGGTACTTCATACCCTGCTCTGATTCATTGCTTACCCTTTCTCTCCTGAGCCTTTCAATGCTAACACTTGGGAGGTGAGAAAGGAGGCACTATAGTTGAAGGCCAATTTGAAATATGCTTGAGAGAGGAGAGGTTGATGGCTGGAGATTCAACTCCCAGTCAGCATATCTCTGTGATTCCTACCCTTTCTAGGTGATGAACCAACAAGTCAATTATTTTTCTTAACTTCTCTCAGCTCGCATTGTTAGGAACAGTTTTCATCTAGTGATTGGAGTAACAAATCTGCCATGGTCCCCAGAGGTGTTAAAGATTTGGTATCCAGCCCTTGCTACTATTGGAAGCTTGTGGGGTCTTTAAGAGGTGGGGCTTGGAGCTTTAAGAAGGTGCTTAATCTTACTGAAACATGATAGGTCTTGTTTTGTTGATATCCAAGGGAGGCCTTCCCTTTTCTAACCAGGGAGAGTGAGGAGTGGATGGAGGGGGAGGAGCAGAAAGATAGTGGGGGAGGGAATGGGAGGAGAGGAGGCAGGAGGGAAAACCGCAATCAGGATGTAGAAGGAAGGGAGGATGGAAGGAAGGAAGGAAGGAAGGAAGGAAGGAAGGAAGGAAGGAAGGAAAGAAGGAAGGAAGGAAGGAAGGAAGGAAGGAAGGAAGGGAGGGAGGGAGGGAGGGAGGGAGGAAGGAAGGAAGGAAGGAAGGTAGGAAGGAAGGAAGGAAATGGAAGGAAAAGAAGAAGTAGGGCTTGGGGCTGGAGAGATGGCTCAGTAGTTAAGATCACTTATTCCTCCTTCAGAGGGCCCAAACTCAGTTTCTAGCACCCACATGGGCAATTCACAGCTGCCTATAACTTCATCTTGAGAGGATCTATGCCCTCTTCTGAAGTCTCCCCACACCATCACTCACATGTGCTTACCTCCCCCCCCACACACACATACACACAAATGAAAGTATAAACTACATCTTAGAAGAAGTGAGGTGCTATGGGAATGGCCATGCCCTTGAGGGGGACAGTGGAGCCTCTGCCCCTTACTCTTCCTGTCTTTCCATGCTTTACCTGTGAGGTGACCAGTCTTCTCCTCCACACAGTTCAACACTGACACAGTGTCCCATCGTGCAGTAGATACAGAGTCCTAAAAGCTATGGGCTGAAACATCTGGTACCAGAAAAGCTGATGAGAGCAGGAAGAGGGGAGACACATCACATTCAACCCTTAACCCATCCGAATCCCATGTCCTCTATTTCCCCCATATTTTCCTATGTGTGACACCCATATATGCATGGGTATAGAGCTATCCACTGGAGCATGGCTGACCTACTAGGATCACACCCTTAAAGAACACTGACTCCCTTTCCCTGGCAACTATCAACTGTCAATATCACCACAGCTGGGAGCTAAGACAAGAATTTCAATATAGGTCCCACCCTTTTCCACCCCTTCTGACCCCTTTGCTGCCTCTCAAAATGATGGAAAACTGGTAAGTTTGTGAGCATCTCTGTGGAGGCCTCCGGAAGCATCTAGAAACTGGCCCAGATTGTAGCAGGGTTCCTTACTTAAAAATCAGGTTCTAAGCCCGGCAGTGGTGGCACACGCCTTTAATCCCAGCACTGGGGAGGCAGAGGCAGGCGGATCTCTGTGAGTTCGAGGCCGGGCTGGACTGACAGCCTCCAAAACAATACTGAGAAACCCTGTCTTGTAAAACCAAAAAAAAAAAAAAATCAGGTTCTAGTAGGGCAAGATGGTCTGGATTTTAACAGGCACTGGGAATCGGGGAGTGTCTGTAAAGGACAAGACAATGGCCCTGAGTGTTTCTCCTCTCATTAGCCTACGCCCCTCAGTCCATGGTGTTCTACTTGCCTGCTGTTGCTGGCCTGTTCCAAGACCAGCATTCTGAGGGTAACAGGAGATGGCCTGAAGGTCAGAGGTGGGTCTGTCAGCAGCCTCTCATGGTCTCCCAAGGCCCTGGGCAGCCAGGTGCAGTGTGAACTCTGCTCTTTTCCAACACACGCTGTTAACTGATGTTTGCTGCTTGGTTTATTTTTATGTTAATATCCCGTCTCTTCCCAAACTCCTCTGAGAATCAAATACTGTCTCTTGTAGTTGGAATGAGCAAAGACCAACCCCTATGGATAAATGGATAGGCTGAACAGAATAATTATATTAACATATTATAATAATATTGACAAGATAGTTACCCGGTAGACTTTGATAAGTTTGGCTTTGTGGTTGTTTTTTTCTCAAATTTTTGTTTTCGTGTATCTTGCTTATTTCTGTTATGTGACTGTGTGACTGCATGCCACATGTGTGCAGTATTCATGGAAGCAGGAAGCAGGCATCAGATCCCTTGCAGCTGGAGTTACAGGCAATTGTGAGCTGCCAGTGGTTAGTGGGAACCAAACTCAGAGCTCTGCAAGAGCTGTAAGTGTTCTTAGTAACTCGGCTGTCCCTCAGCCCTGCCTTATTCTTTTAATGATACCCTGTGAGTATGTTTTCTGTACAGCTATGCTAACTTCTAAATCAAAGATTCTTTTCTAATATACTATTTTACTAATCCTTTGAGAAATTCATAATGCACACAATTTATTTTGATCATGTTTATCCTTCCCCCCTCCCAGTCTTACATCTTCTTTTTATCCTCATAGTTTCCAATCTGTGCTGTCCATGGTTGACCTACCAAGGGCCACACCCTTACAGAAGACTGATTCCCTTTCCCTAGCAACTATCACCAGTCAGTAGCATCACAGCTGGAGCTGAGTGAAGACTTCTGTATGGGCCCCACCCCTTCTCTGCCTTGCACTCACCACTGCACAAACAGACTGAAAGGCTGATAGCTGGAGATCAGAAATGCATCCTCAGAACTCAGCATCCTCAGAACTCAGCATCCTCAGAACTCAGCTTCATCTACTGAAGATTGAGTTTAACGTGGCTGGGCAAGGAGTGTGATTACACTATAAGTCTCTGTAATGTGCCTGTGGTAAGAGCCTGTCACATACCCAGGAGTGGGTGGGAAGATTTCCTCAGTCCTGAAATGCACCCTTAGTCTTAGCTCAGAGGCTAACTTGAAGTAGAATGCAATACAGTATTTCAAGGGGATAGTTTTTCCCCCAAATTTCTTCTCAATGACTTCAAACATTGAAATTAAGATTAAAAGATGTTTATCCTTAAACTAAAGTATGTGGTTTAAAACACAAACTTAATGGGGGCTGGAGAAATGGCTCAGTAGTTAAAAGTGCTTGCTGCTCTTACAGAGTTTCATTCCCAGCACCCAGCTTAGGCAGTTCACAGCCACCTGTAACTTCAGCTCCAGGGGATCTGATGCTCTCTCCAGGTCTGTATTGGACACCACACACACACACACACACACACACACATCCACATCACATAAATAAAAATAGGAGTCTTTTTTGAACTTAATGTTGGGTTAAGATCTCAAAATAAGTCAGGATAAACACAATAAAAACAAAAACACAAATAGATTGAAAATAAAATTAGAGCCTGCTGTTTCACTGGCCAGTGAACATTAGGAACAATGGCCATATTAGCATCCCCTGGAGCCCTTCTTTAAGCTATTAAAAGCCTTTCTTCCTAATTACTCAGATCCCAAGACAGAGCTTAAGAGGAAACACTTGGTAATAAAAGCTAGAAGTTTCTATTTCACTTTGACTCTGGAGAGTCAGTTTTCTCTTTGATTTCCTTGTCTTCAGTCTTCACCTCCTGGCTCCTTTGAATGGAAACCGTATAGAGAGGAAAAGATCACCACTAAGACCATATTCCCACCCACCCTATATGTACAACCTTGATAAACAGAATGAAAGGATGAGGCAAGGATGCAAGATGTAATTTGAATGAAATGACTCAAATTTTAAATGAGCACCTTCGAGTATGGTGATTTAATACTCTTCTCGGCATGGGGGAATGAGGGTCAGAATTGAGGACCTCTGAACAGAAGAACCCAGCAAGCTCCTCTTCTCATTTGCTTGTTGAAAAACATCCCGCTGGTGTATCTTCTTGTGGCTTCCCCTCCCCATTAATAACCTCCTCTCTCTGGCCGGTTTTCACGGACTCCATCATAGTACCACGGGAGATTCTCCATCGGTCTAGACACATAAAACAACATAAGCAGCTAAACCCATATTCTTTTGTTTGCTTCATAAACATTTGGGCGCCACCGGGTGGGTGTGAGATATGGGATTCTGGTTTGCTGGATGATTTGGAATGGCAAAGGCATTCAAAACATGGTCAGTGACCTGAAGGCACAACATGAGGCGTGGTTTTGCATTGCTTTGTGTCAAAGGCACTGGCTTACCTTCATTTGCTTGATCACATCAGGACTGTGTCTGTAATGTGACACACAGTGCCCAGTACATGAATGGGCCTATAGAGTTGGCTTTTTTTTTCTGGGAATCATTTGCCAAGTCAGTGCAGATGTAAGTGTGTCCTAGTTCCCTTTCTGTTGCTGTGATGGAACACTCTGACCAAAAGCAACTTAGGGGAGGAAGGGGTTAATTTCATCTACTACTCCCAGATCATACTCCATAATTGGGGGAAGTCATAGCAGGACCTCAAGTTAGGAGCCATGGAGGAGCACTGCTTGCTGGTTTACTCTCTGGCTCCTGCTCTTACACGGCCCAGGTCTACCTTCCTAGGGATGGTGCTGCCCATAGTGGACTGAGCCTCCCATATCAATCACCAATCAAGCCAATCCCCCACAGACATGGCTACAGGCCAGTCTGATCTGGGCAATTCCTCACTTAAGGTTCCCTCCTCCCAGATGACTCTAGGTTGTATCAAGCTTACAATAAAAACTCTCCAGCACAAAGTATAACAATTCCACAACTACAACATGAAGAACATATGTTTTTAAAAAGAAAAACAGAAAAATGAAAGAGAAGACTGAGACAGGTGGATTACATGTACCTGAAGTATATGTTGATTTCATAGACGTTTCGGGGGAATTAAACAGCTGATGACCTAAGATATTCAAAGGAGGCTCCCCACTCCACACCTCACCTCTGGTTGTTCTCTCTGGCCTCGGGTTTGCTCACCCTATTGTCCCCTTCATCCTTCAGCTCCCAACTGAGGATGATGTCACAGCAGCAATTAGACACACGAAAGCCCATTCTTTGTGGCTGGTGGCCTCCGTGTTCCTCACACGAACCAGCTGAAACTTCAAAAGGCCTCGGAGCCTCCGTGGGTCTGGCGGCTGACTTTGTAACCAAGGCATGGCTTCCAGTGTGTCTGCCTCCAGAATCACAATGTGGAACCCACATCACACACAGGAAGACGGTTCCTTGATGCAGAAGGAGTTCTCATTCCTTCAGCTTTTCCCTCTCCATCTAAGGTCATTTTCTGAAGATCAGCTGTTGCCTCATGCAACTCTGTGATGTGACCCAGAGAAGAAACTCAGCCAGTAACTCACTGGGAGCTTTCATACCCATTTCCCTAACTAAGACTCATTGGCCCCCATCTGCAGCTTAAACTGGGATCACATTAGAAAACACTCTGTGTGTGTGTGTGTGTGTGTGTGTGTGTGTGTGTGTGTGTGTGTGTGTGTCATCAGTCCATTAGAGCCGACATGGGACCATTCAATGAAAACTGGCACTCCTCTGAGGTGACATCACATGCCCGTGGCAGGAGCCGTGCATGTGACAGACAAGGTCTCCACCGTGCTCACACTGCAACAAGACCCCTGAGTGCTCACAAGTCAGGATGGCTTTAGGTGTGAACTGTGAGGGACATGGCAGGTGGAGACATGGTGACATGAATCTGAGCCTCTGCCCCTGCTTATTACATGATCAGTAAGCCCAGACTTGTAACTTCCAATGCTTCAGCTACCTGGAGACCCCAGGCAGGTGCAACCTGGGACAGCCTCTACGGAAATTTTATTTAACTTAATATGAGCAATGAAGACTTAACGGTACATTATTGCATTGAAGCACACAGCCTATAGTACTTAAATATTTGGGTTTATTTTACTCTGAAATGGGATTGCCTTTGTCTTCACCCTGAGTTCCTAGAGAGATAAAATCGCTACAGTAAAGCAGGAGGGCGTTTCTAGGCTTGCCTCAAGTTGCTCATTTATATTGAATTGCTTGTTATTTGGATTTCTTTCTTCAACATAATAACTTTATTCTTGAACAAATTCATATGTGCATATAATATATTTTGATCATATTTACCCCTGCTACTCGCTCTATTCCTTCCCAGGTCCACCCCACCTCCCTATTCCTCATAACTTTGGCTCCTGTTTTTTTTTAATAATCCAGTGAGTACAGCTTGCTCTGGTTGCTTGGCTTTCTTAAGCTATACAATGTATTACAGTGCATTTTTAGATTTGGGTTTAATGTGTATTATGTGTGTGTATGAAGACCTGCATGTATGCCTTTGCACCACAAGTGTGTAGACACATGTGGAAGCCAAAAGAGCATGTTGGATCTCCTGGAACTGGAGTTACAATCAGTTGTGAGATAGCTGATGTCAGTGCTGGGAATTGAACCTGGGTCCTCTGGAAGAGAGCTCTTAACCACTGAACTGCTGGGGCATCTCTACAGCTCCATGTTATAGGGGATTTTTGTTTGTTTGCTTGTTTTGAGAGTCATGCATAGGCCAGGATATAATCCTTAATCCCTGTGTATATTTGTATAGATGTGAGCAGGGGTTTGCTCCTGGCTTCTGTGTCATGATCTGTTTTATAGATTCTTTCCAGCATGGCACTACCAGACTTACTCAGAGAATTCTGGAGGGTGAGATAAGCCAAGAAGCCATGAGAGTTGTCTGACAGGGTCATTGTGTTACCCACACAAAAGAGTAGATTGTATGACTTTAGTAAAAGACATGCTTTGTATAACCTTTAGGAGTTCAGTGTTAGCAAGAAACTTACATAGTGACGTATCACTTGACACTCAGGATCATCACATCTGAAAGAGAGGTTCTCTTTTTAATATGTTTTATTTAAATTATAAACATCCATGCTTCAAATGTCGATCCCATCTCCCTCTCCACCCCTCCTCCCTTATCCCTCCCCCTCCAGCCCCCTCACCCAATCCCCACATCATTCCCCAGGGAGGGTGAGGCCCTCCTTGGGGGGATCTCCAGAGTCTGTCATTTCATTCGGGGCAGGACCTAGGTCCTTCTCCATGTGTCCAGGCTGAGAGAGCATCCCTCCATGTGGAAATGAAGTTCATTTGTACATCATGGTGAAAACTAATCTACTACCCAAGGCCCCAGAGATTTCTGAGACCTACAAGAGAGGCTCTCTTATCAGATTATTTTACAATAATTGTCCCAAGAAGACGGGCAAATAACCACCTTGTATATTGTGTTGATACCTTGTTAACAAGAGTCTTTCAGGGGGAGGGGAAGAAGGAAGCTAGACTATTTGCAGATGGGTCCTAAGCCCAGGTTCTCTTTTCATCCTGCCTCCTCCAGGCCAGTCAGCTCTGTCCGTGAATGCTCACACTCATCCACCAGCAACAAGAGTAATGGCAAAAAATAAATGATAAACCGAGGTGTACTGACATCTTGTTCCTGGCGGCACCGAGCTATTCCTGAGAGTGTGATGGGCAGCAGTGATGCTTCGAATGGAGTTGGTTTTCTTCTTATCATTACTGGCCTTTTGGGAATAGAACTGTCATTGCCTTGACCACTGACATTGGACACACTGTCCTAACTAGACAAGTAGGATACAAACAAAAAGAGACTGTGGAACTTTGCCAAGACAGGGTAGAACAGTCTTTCAAATTCCCCTGCCTTTGATTGGTCTGTCTGATACTCTAGGCCTTAGCCAAAGTTGGTTGCCCTGACATTACCATGAGCCCTTGAAAAACTGACCAGGGAGCCCACTGTTTCTGTCATTTCTTGTACCTTTAGGAAGTCTCCCACTTGTACTTCCTGCTTACCCTAGTGATGTTATTTCCCTTCTCAGGTCTTTGATGAGATTGAAGACTAGACAGTCACAGCTAATATCCTCTCTTATCTTAGCTAGAGCATATTAGGTACAAGATTTAGATTGTCCAGTATAGGGCAGTTATTAGAATAATCTCTATTATATGCCATTATCCTGGGACTGGACATTTAGTAGGTGTTTCTTAATTAATATTGCTCTTGCTGGTCGTTGGTCTAAATTTGCACATGTTTTTATATTTCTTTCTCCTGGACTATACTTGATATTTGTTATACTTGTACATAGTTTTGTATCAGGCTTAAAGCCCTCTTATTTAAACAAAAAGGGGACATGTAGTGGCATCTTATGCCGCCAGTGGATTTGCAGCGGTGGCTTACATCCTAGGGGCTTGGCTTCAGGTGTGCAGACATGATCCCTTATAAGGAAGAAGAGGGGCTGGTGCGCTCTCTCTCTCTCTGTCTCTCTCTCTCTCTCTGTGTCTGTCTCTGTCTCTGTCTCTGTCTGTCTCTGTCTCTGTCTCTGTCTGTCTCTGTCTCTGTCTCTGTCTCTCTCTCTCTCTCTCTCTGTCTGTCTGTCTCTCTCTCTCTGTGGTGGGAGCATCAGGAAGGGCAGAGACTGAATCTTCAGGAGTGGAAAGACCACAGCGGTTATTTACCACCATTGTGGGAGTGCTCCCCTAATAATCACCTGTTAATCATTTATCTGGGTTTTGTGGACTCCTTTAGACCTGTCTTCACAGAGGCTTCCCTTGGGCCCTTCAGACTGGGGAGTTCTCTCACTATGTTAACATAATGAACCATGAGTACATCCAGACGGGGAAGTGAGAGCTCAAAGAAAGGGCAGCTCATCTCCCTGCCCAGAGAGTCCCACGGAGGGGCATTTGCATCAAAGTGGTGTTCAAGCATAGCTAGGACTTTGCCAAGGGAAAATGGTTGGTGGCTTAAATAGGAGAGAGTAACTTCCAATGTGAGAAACAAACAAGGCTCAAACACTTGCAGCTTGTGGGAAACTGAGCAGCATGTTGGTTTGTTTTTAAGGCTGGAACATTTGAGAGACAGGCAGAAGCAAGACCTCCATGTGACAGGGCATCAGATCTTGAAGTCCTTATTTAGGATGAGTCTCGGGTGCAGCAGGGCTCTGGTGATCTCTGCGTGTGCAGCCTGCCTACTTCTTATTTTGGGTGGTAAGGGTGGACATTCAGTCGGTAAGAGCTGTGCTGGGGTTTGAATTTGAAACTCACCCACTGGCTTTTGTACTTGAAACTTGGTCTCCAGATGTTTAGAACTTGGAGGAAGCTTTAGGAGGCAGAAGTCTTACTGGTAGAGATGAGTCCCTTCAAGCTAGCCCTGGGGTTTGATAACTCAGTCCCACTTACTGCCCACTTTCTGCTCCCTGACTGTGGATGCAACACAGCCAACTGCCTCGTGGCCCGGCTTCTGTGCCCTTCCCAGACACGATGGACCATAGCTCTTCCAGCTGTGAGCCAAAATGAGCCCTTCCCACTGGAGGTGCTTCTTGCCAAGTCACAGTAGAGAGAAAGGCAGCTAATACAAACTGGGCAAGAACATGTGGCACACAGATTTCTGTTTCCTGGCAAGTGCTCTGAGGCCACCTCTGTGCAAGCAGAATGTTGTAGGCAGGGCTACTCCTTCTAACACACCGGGCATCGGGTAGGAACTGGGGACATACTCGTGAACAGCAGTATGTGTAGCTGGTGGAGAAAGGGGTTAGGAGATGGAGCCCTCCCTAGAGCGGTGCTTGCCGGCTTAGCTAATGAGCATCTGGAATACTCACTCCTGCTGCAAGAGAATATGCCCTGTCTTCAGGGACCTGACGGCGGGAAGCCCAGGCCAGAACATATACTCACAATGGACAGTTTACAAGGCATAGTCTCAGATTTCCAACAGAAGATCCTCACAATTATAGATCTTACATTTTAATGAGATACCTGTGATCTGTTAAGGATTTTTTTCTTTCTCTCTCTGTGGAATAAACATTAGCGAACTTAATTTATTCCTGCAGAAATACAAAGGTAAATGGGTCTCTGAAAAGTAATCCTTTCTTCTCAGACTTTGAGCCAGCAAATCTCCTGCCTAAAAATAATAAATTAATTTTTGAAGAGTGAGATGAAGAAGCTATGAACATGAAAGTCATAAGGATTCATTTAACGCAACTAACTTGACCCAAAGGGGACTCTGGGAGCCCAGGGTTTTTGCAAAATAAGAACTGGCACAAGGAAGAGGGCCCTGTGGTTTGTAGCAACTTTCCCTGGAGGCATCTTTAGCAGTATAGTCCCCTGAAGGCCCAGGAAGTTGTGCGTGTGGGCACAGACCCAACAGGAAACTCGAGCTCCTGTATCATCTGGGAACTGGATCTCCATCCCACTGTAGGCTTCTCTACTCAAACAGGCAAAGAGCCTGCTCATCCCTGCACCATCACACCATTCAGAAGTGCTCCAAGTGAGTCTGAGGGGACCAGGGCGCACTTCTTACCACTCAGAAATGTGCCCTGAGACACTGGCCGAGGGGTCAAGCAATTGCTACACAAGCCCAAGACCTGAGTTGGGATCCCTGGCACCCACATAAAAATCTGGGTGTGCCTGCAACCGGAGTGCTAGGGAAGGAGACATGGGGACTTGCTGGCCAGCCAGTCTAGCCATACTAGTGAGCTCCGGGATCTAAAACAAGGCAGAGAAGAACAGTTGACACCGGCCTCTGGCCTCCACATGTATCTGTGCACACACATGCATATGTGCACACACAGGCACAGATGTGTCTGCACACGTGAGCACATATAGACACACACAAACAAAACAAGCACCACTTTGAACTGAAAACATGCACCCCTGATCATGGTGAAAGAATTTGGGAGGTTTGGTGTTTGGCTTGTGTTACGCTCAAAGAACATAAAACCATTTTTAAAAATTAATCTCAGAATTTTGTTTTAGAAACTACACAGTAGAATATAGTCTCGTGGTTTGATATGCAGTAGAGGACAGTTTGGCTCCTGTTGATTCTTAACCTTTATCTCTCAGTTCTTATTTACATATAGTGACAGATGGGCTATATTACACACACACACACACACACACACACACACACACACACACACACGCACATACACACGCACGCACGCACACGCGCACACGTACACACACACGCGCGCGCGCACACACACACACACACACACACACACACACGCATGCACACTGACTCAGTGGTTAAGAGCACTGGCTGCTGTTCCAGAGGACCTTGGTTTGACCACTGGCTCACACCCATCTATAATTCCCTGTCCCAGGAGATCTGATAACCTCTTATTGTGTCAGTGTCCATGTGGAAGACTGAGTTTTAAACTCAGTGTTCTTCAATTAAGGACAAATATCATTTTGCTTACTAAGTTTATAAATATGTCTCCAGAAAATTATGTCAGTTTTCTTGTTTGTTTTTTTGTTTTGTTTTTTCCTCAGCACCCTTTAGGCCCAGAGCATTTTGTAAACCAGTGACCTCTAGTGGCCAAGAATACACTTAGTAAGGACAACATTTAAGTTTGGCTGGAGAACAGACTATCAAGGCCAGCATTTTAAAAGATGTATGTATTGTTTATGATGAGCAAATAGTCATGAAGAAAGATACTATCCAGCTTGTCAACTGGGCATATAATTTCTTGGTCACTGACCTATTAATTCACTTATTAATACATAATGTTGCCCTGGGTATAAATTTAGCGGCCTGTCATTTATAATAGTGTTAATGATGTGACATACCATCATTTGCACAAGAGCTCTGATAATTATTTTCTGAAATGTAGTTAGGTGTGATGGGGTAGACACAGTGCAGGAATAGCTGAGCTGGGGGCCACAGATGGGACCTCATTTTTCAGGGGAAAAATTACACTTGTCTCACATTTCTTTTTTTGTCCAACAGATCATTACAGCTCCAAATCTCAGGACCGTAGTTCTCAGAATGCAAATTAAATACCGCCTCCAAAAATAGCCCACCTTAACTAAAAATAAGAAGTCAGGTGAGTTTTAGTTTAAAAGACAGAAGAGTGGAGTGAATGGAAGGTAGACTTTTTTCCCTTCTTTGCTCGTGTTACCATAGAGCTCATTAAAATGAGACGGTTTGTGACCTGTAGTCTGCAGTTTTAATCCTCATATGTGTGTTGCAGAGCACAAAGTTCTGTCTATGCAGTCAGGGTGATAGTATGCGAAAGACTGCGGCTTGAAAACACAGGAAGTGCCTTACATGTTAGGAAAATGGCATTGAAAACAATTCCAGGCAGTCCTCAGAGAACCGGGACTCTCTCAGGCATTATCCTTGTCACCAAGTCCTGCTGACAACACTGCAAGCTGAACATCGTGGTCTCATCATAGTCTGCCCCTCAGACAGACACGGGACCCCAGGGCTGCCCTCCGCAGTCCGGTCACACCCAAGAAGCCTTCACATAAACCTGTCCCATGACCTCTTTTGAAAGCAAATGGTTAAATTTTAGAGCAGACATGTATCACAGAAAGCCATAAAAAGGATGGTGCTCCCTCATGCCAACACCCGGCTGCTCCGATGTTGCCCTTATGTCCCCCTGATGCATTTACCACAGCCCATGAATACTGATAAAGCATGATTAACTGAAGTCTAATCTTTTCTTCATACTTCCTTAACATTTAGGTAACATGCCCCCCATACACACACACACACACACACACACACACACACACACACACACACACACACACCATCCATGGCGCACAGTTTCCTTTAATCCCTGTGTCTCCCTAAGCTATTCTTTTTGTGACACCGCAGATATTCTCATTAATTTCATGCATTACCCAGGTTGATCACTTAAATTGATTGCCTCTGTTACGCTAGCCTGGCATTATTGGGGTAAATCCCACTTGATTATAGTGTATAGTTTTCTTTTGTTGTTGGACTTGATGTATTTACATTATTGGGATGGGGGTTGCAGCTACATTCCTATGCAATGCCTATCCACAGTTTTCCTTGATGTCTGTGATTTATTATTTCTTGGGGGACAGGCTTTATAGGATGCATTTAATGTGTTCATAGCAGTGTGTTCATTTACTGAAGGGTTACTTGGCTGTGCCACTCTTGGTTGGTCATATTTTACTAGTGTGTTGAGCGGCATCCCACTGTCCTGAGAGCACCACAGCTTATGATGTAGAAACTGCCATTATCCTTACGTAAACTCATGTGTACAGGATGAGACACCTTCCCTCACTGCCAACAAGACTCACACTTTGTCTTTTGACAGTTTGATCACCAGGGTTCTAGGCATAGGTCATCTTAGTCTATTGATCTTGGGATGTGTTGGGCTTTGCTGTGTAGATTTGAATTTTCAGATTTTGAGAGCTCTTTGTTATTATTTCTTCAAAGATTTTGTCCTCCCTTTCCAGTCTCTCCTGTGGGGATCCCAGTATGTGTTTATTAATAAATGTAATAAGATTCCATAAGCTCTGAGTTCTGGTCACTATTCTTTGTAGTTTTTTTTTCTCAGCCTGAGTGATCTTACCTTATCATCAAGTTCATGGATTCTTTCTTGGTTTTAGTAGCCATAGTTGTCAACCCCAGTCTTTCTGTTTGGCTCTTAGTGGAGGGCTTGTGTGTCTTTATTGACATTCTCTATTTGGTGAGACACAGTTGCCTTGATTTCCAGTCCGCTGTCAGCATTACTCGCTTTAGTTCTTAGCTATCTGCTGATAGTGCTGTTATCTTTGTCATACTGTGCGTCTCTAGGTGGGATGCATTTTTGCTAGATCATGAGTATTTTAAATAATATAGCATATCAACTCTGGGGATCAAATCACCTTTCACTTTATATATTCTTATCACTGATCGCTATCATCATCATTATTATTTGATTAATGTCATCATGAACAAAGTCACTTATGTCTGCATGCTCTGTAAGTGCAGACACTGAAAGTCTTATTGGACTTAGGGGTCAAATATGATTGGAAAGAGATTTCTTTAGTTATCTTGACCCAGTAACCGTTTAGATTTTACCGAATTCTGCTGGTCTATTAAAATCATAATCGGCTCACAGTTTACTACTCCGCAGTAGTCCTCACTTGCTGTTTTCTCAGTTTCAAGGGCAAGAAAGGGGAAGGCTCCTGTAGATCTTCCTTGGACACAGTTATAGCCCTGGCCTTCTGGAGCCTGGTAATGACAGCATCGTCCCTTGGTTTTTCCTGTTTTAAGTGTTTTTAGCAAGGTCTTGTTGCTTCAGCTGTTAGCACTACTTCAGGCAATATTTGTGTTAAACAATTGCCCCTGGTTATCTCCAGTGAATACCATCCCCACCAAAGACCATTTGCAGTGAGTCAGCTCTGAGTCAGTTCACAGGGTGATAGCTTAGGGTTCTAACCACCTGTCAGATTAAATAACAACAGTCACCCAGCGCTGGGGCTTGGCGGAGCCGCACTGCCACCCCCTCCAGCAGCTTTTAGGCTCCTATCTGCCTGGCTTTCACTCTTGTGAGGCTGCACTCTTCCAAGCCTTCTAGGGAGATGGGAAGAAGCAGATGAAAAACACACAGTTTAAAATGCAAAATGCTCCCCTGTGGTTGAAGCTTGGTGCCATTGTTTGTTTGTTTTCACTGAATAAATGTTCCTCAGATTGTTGTAAAAATCATTGTATAATTGCTGAGACTACTGGCTTTGTGAGGAGTGGACTTTCAAAGGACCCATGGGCCATTCTGCATGTGGGTCCCCCCTCTGTGGGATCGTAAGGCTCTTTTCACAACTCTGATGCAGCTGATGTTGAAGGGTACCCAGGAGGATTTTCTGCTTCCCACTGAAACTTGCACAAATTGTCAGACTATCTGAAAAGCCCCCGGATTCCTGTGCAGTGAGGGGAAGTGTGTCTGAAGAGAGTGCTTTTTGTACACAGCTGTGTGTTTTAAAGATGCTCAACCGTTGTGTCCATAATAGTGGAGCCGTCTGAAGGAGAAGCATTTATTCCACAATGCTGGAATGCCTGGTGCCTTGGGGAACAACATCCTCCCAGTGTGTTCATTTTTATTTGTCCAATGTATCACATTGATGGTGTCACAATGGACATGTAGCTGAATTCCTCTACTTAACCTATACAACTGCAGCTCCCCATTGAGAGCCCTGTAAACCTTCAAGATGGATCTGTACAGTCATCTAGCCTGACCCTAAGCCTAACCCTAAGCCTAACCCTAACCCTAACCCCAACCCTAACCCTAACCCTAACCCTAACCCTAACACTAACACTAACACTAACACTAACCTATTTAAAAGAAATTTCTCTTGCATTCTTTTCTATATAGAATACTGAAGGGAAAAAAAGGGGAAGACTCTGCCAGACATGGTGGCACATGCCTTTAATCCTAGCACTGAGGAGGCAGAGGCAGGTGGATCTCTGAGTTGGAGGCCAGCCTGGTCTACATAATGAGTTTCAGGCTATCCAGAGCAACACAATAAGACTGATTTAAAAATGTAAGAAGACTCACAGTATCTGAGAGAATAAGCAGACGTTTGTCCTCCCTCATTCTCTGGTGACATTCAGGTTTAGCTATGCACTTAAGACAGCAAAAGGAGGACATAGGACACCCTGTCACGCCTAACACCCCTTAGATATTCCTCAGTTTGATCAGGTATCACTGGAATTGTTCTATTGGGTCAGTTATGGCAGTGAATGTAAATTCCAGGTCTCATTTCCCACTGACAGAGAAGAGCATAACTTCTCTAAAATGCTCTCCATGAGACCAGAAATTAAAGACCCCAATTTCTGAGCACAGGATCATTCCAAGTTCACCACAGTCTCCAACAGACACAGGAACCAGTTCCAAATGAACGAACGTGTTAGCTGACCTCCTGAGGCTTTTTCTCTGGCGGCCTCTCAGTTTGAAAGGCTGCACCACACCTTCATTATGGAAAGGACTTGAGGCTGAGTGATTGAAGGTTATGGCCACTAATGGAACAATGGAGATGTTTTTAAAAAATGAACCTTTGTACAAGTGGAAAACATTTAGAAAGCATACTCCAATGAAGAGGTTCAAGAACACTCGATACAGTTGGACCTTAAAGCATAGTGATGTCTATGAGAAGGGTCTGTGTTTGTGCTGGTGGTTTTAAAGGAATTTATGGGCATAGATTAATGAGAGTCTCCAGGCATTCTGAACCAAAGACACAGTGTGGGCACAGGGCAATCCTATGAGGACACATCAGACAAAAGTGGGCCTGGAAGGGTGCACTGCGTTACCACTAATTATTCATCCATTGAGAAGTCTCCGAGGCCTCTGACCCAAGGTCAGTCAGTTCATAACTGCACAGCTCCATCATGTGGCCACCCAGTGCTCTCAGTGGGGAGCCAAGGTCACTGTTAGATTGTTTGTCACAATACTGCACTAGAGTGTACCTCTGCAGCTTTCTGTTCTTGAATGTAACCCTTTCTTTCAGAGTAGCTTAGAGTTAGTTTAATATTTTCTCTGAGCAACAATGGGTGGAGGCAACAGCTGTGCTGTCTAGTGTTTTGTCAACTTGACACCCACTACAGTCATTTTGAAGAGTGAGCCTCAACTGGGAAAATGCCCCTGTCAGACTCTCCTGTAGGCAAGCCTGGGGTGAATTTTGTTGACTAATGTGGGAGGTTTTAGGCTACTGTAGGTGTTAACAAGGCTGGAAGGGGGTCTAGGGTGCATAAGAAAGCAATCTGAGTAAGCCATGAGGAACAAATCTGAACGCAGTGTCCCTCCCCCCATCCCACCCGTGACCTCTGCTTCAGTCCTTGCCTCCTCCCTGCCTCCTGTCCTCTTGAGGTCCTGCTCTCACCTCCCTCAGTGGGGAGTTGTAGTCTGTGCTGCATAGTAAGCTCTTCCCTCTCTGCCCCTCTTCTGCTCATGGCATTTTATCACACAAAGAGAACCCAGCTAAGACAGAGGTATGCTCTGCTTAGTGCTCTGGAGGCTGGAGTGTCTGTGAGCTCATCACAGCAGGAAGAACCCAGGGGATTTACCTAGGTGAAATTTTGTTGAGTTGTAAAACATTCTGTTCCTAATTCACTCAAAGCCACTGTTAGTGATCATAAGGAAAAGAAGAGGGGAGGTAAAAGCCTGGGGTAATTTATTATTATACTAACTGCCAGTGATATGCACGCCTGTAAAACTAGTATTAATTGTTGGGGCTGGGGAGATGTCTCAGCAGTTAGGAGGACTGGCTGCTCCTGCAGAGGACCAGGGTTTGGTTCCAAGCTCATAGATGGCAGCTCACAACTTGTAACTCTAGTCCCAGGGCATCTGATATCTGATGTCTTATTCTGACCTCACAGGCCGCCAGGCACATATGTAGCACATATACATGCATACATACATACATACATATAAACACACACACATACATGCATACATACATATGCCATACACTCAAATACATGAAAAATTTAAAGGTCTAGTATTGATTTTCAAAACCTAAACTCTGAATACTGAACTACACAAATATTCCATTTTTCTAAGTTCTTATAGACTCTCACCATTGTGGTATTTCATCCACTTTTATATTCTCAATGAAATATTTCCTAAAATTAGTTGACGATGTCATTTTTGCCATGCTATGGATGACCCTAATGTAATTCTCATGACATTTAAACTATCAGGTGCACAGTCTCCTAGCTGTGGCTATGCTGGCATCCACAGTAAGCAGTACCTTGGTGTTACGGTGAGGAAAGAGGAAACTGACTGTCATCAGGTCACTGAGCCCTACAGTTCCACCTAAAATCATGGCAGTCACAAACACTCTGTGATGACTTCTGATTTGGGTGTGGCTTTAAGCATCCTTGTTTAGCTTTGATTTCAACATTCAGAGTAGATCCTCCCATCACAGATAAACCCAGAGACATGTTTCCATGGTGATTCTACACCCAGTCAAGTCAATGAGAACTCATCATGCGTTTTCTTGGCAGTACCACTTTTGGTAGCCTTGAATGTTCATTGGTGGAGAAAACAGAATTTCAAGAGCAAAGATGTGACTTGGCACTCATCCACATTTTCATGAGCCATTTTGCTTCCCAGAAGAAAATATCTTTGATTGAGAGATTGATAAGTGTTGCACATCGAGGAAGCTCCTTACTGATATGTCAACTTCCTGAGAGGAATATCTCAGAAGGAGAAACATCTGTTAGACTTATGCTTTCAGAAGCTCAGTCCACGGTTTGAGGGCTCTATTGTTTGGGGGCCAAAGATAAGGGAAAAAAGTATACCACATCATAGCTGGGACACAGAGGGAAAGACAGATGGATAGATGGAGGGAGAAAAGGAGGAACGAGGGCAGGGAACAAGGTATGTTTCTAGATGATTGCCACCAATGACTCCCTCACGTGATCTAAGCCCTACCTCCTATTATATTTGCCATGAAATTATAAGCCAGCAATGACTTGTTCTATTGACTGGAAATGATGCATTGTGGTCCAATTAGAACCAACTGGGAAGCAAGTCTTCAACTTATACCAAATCCAAACTGTAACAGACCCAAAGTGCCCAATCATTCTGCCCCCCAAATGAAACCTCACAGCCTCACAGGACACACTTCCAAACATAGGTCAAATGTATTAAGGAGAGAGTAAAAGCATCTTCTCTGACCAAAATAAAAAGATTCTTGATGTGCTCCTGAATTTTCTTTTTACTTTTTAAAATTTATTTATTCTTTTCAGTTTTATTTTACATTCCAGCCACAGTTCTCCCTCCCACACCTCCTCCCGTGTCCCCTGGCCACCCCCCAGCCCACCCCCAGTCCACTCCTCCTCATGGGTAAGGGCTCTCATGAGGAGTCAACAAAGTCTGGCATGATGGGTTGGGTAGTGCCAAGGATTAAGGTTGAGCATGGCATCCCACCATAGGGAGTGGACTCTAACCAACTAGCCCATGTACCAGGTTTGTATTGTGGTCCTACTGCCAGGGGCCCCTCAGATAGTCCAAGCTTCACAACAGTCTCCCACATATGGAGAGCCTACTTCAGTCCCCTGGAGTCTCCACAGCTGTCAATCTGGAGTTCATGAGTTTCCGCAAGCTTGGTTCAGCTGCCTCCATAGATTTCTCCATCATGACCTTAACATCCCTTGCTCATATATATTCCTTCCTCCCTCTCTTTGACTGGATTCCCAGAGCTAGGCCCGGTTCTTGGTTGTAGATCTCTGTGTCTGGTTCCATCACTTACTGGATGAAGGCTCTATGATTAATGTTGGGGTATTCATTAATCTGATTACATGGGTAGGCCAGATGGGGGATCCTCTCCACTATTGATAGGAGTCTTAGCTGGGGTCCTCCTTGTGGATTCCTGGGAATTTCCCTAGCACCAGGTTTCTCCCTAACCCCACTGTGGCTCTCTCTATTAAAATATCTCTTTCATTCTTCTTCCGCTGAATTCCTGCTTCTTCTAGATGCATTCTTACTTCTGGTCTTGGAACAAACTTCATTAGGAGTATTTGTTTTTTTTTAACATTTTTTATTTTAATTTTAAATAGCTTGTTTTACATGTCAATCCCAGTTCCCTCTCCCTCCCCTCCTCCCGCACTCCCCTTCCCCCCTCCCTCCCACCCTATTGCCAAATCCTTCCACATAGGGGATATCTAGAGTCTGTCATTTTACTCTTGGTAGGGTCAAGGCACTCCCCTAAGAGTCCAGGCTGAGAGAGCATCTCTCCTTGTGCCATAGGCACATGAAGACATTTTGTATACCAGGGATAGACACTGATCCACAGCTCAGGGCCCCATAGGTTGCCCAGGCCTTCTCACTGACACTCACATTTGGGGGGTCCAGAACAGTCCCATGCTGGCCTCCCCACTGTCGGTCTGGGGTCCAAGAGCACTCCCTTGTTCAGATCAGCTGTCTCTGCTGGTTTTGCCAGCCCATTCTTTGCCAATTTGCTCATCACTCCTCTCTCTCTGTCACTGGGTTCCTTGGATTCAGTTCAGTGCTTAGTTGTGTGTTTGCCTCTGCTTCCATCAGTCACAGGATGAAGGCTCCCGGATGGTTATAGACATCAAGTTCATTATCAGGAATGGGCATTCGAGGTGGTCCCTCCACTATTGCTTAGCTTGCCAATTGATGTTATACCTTTAGATCACTCGAGGTCACTCTGGTGCCTGATCTGTCTTTGATCCTATGATTCCCTCTTCCCCCTATTCTACCCCCACCCCCTCAACTTCCTGTTCCCCCATGACCAACTCCCTCTTTACCCCCTCTATTCTTCCCAGGTCCCACTCCCCCCCACCCCTCGCCGTGTTCCCCATCAGAGGATCTTGTCTCCATCCTCTTCTCTTGGGTACTATGCGTATATGCATATCTTTTAGGTTCTTTCCTGTTTCCCAGACTCTCTATCTGTGGAAGTGCAGACTGGCACTATCCTGATCCATATCTAGAATCCATATATGAGTGAGTACATACCATGTTTGTCTTTTTGCGACTGGGTTACCTCACTCAGGATGGTTTCTTCCAGTGCTATCCATTTCCCTGCGAATTTCAAGATTCCATTGTTTTTTTCTGCTGAGTAATACTCCATTGTGTAAATGTACCACATTTTCTCTATCCACTCTTCAGTTGAGGAGTGTTCCTCTCTCTCCACATCCTCTCCAGCATAAATTGTCATTGGTGTTTTTGATTCTAGCCATTCTGACAGGAGTAAGATGGTATCTCAGAGTTGTTTTGATTTGCATTTCCCTGATGGCTAAGGATGTTGAGCACTTTCTTAAGTGTCTCTTGGCCATTTTAGCCTCCTCTACTGAGAATTCTCTATTTAGCTCTGTACCCCACCTTTCAAAACCTTTGGTGTTTTGGAGACTTGTTTCTTGAGTTCTTTGTAAATTTTGGAGATTAGCCCTCTGTCAGATGTAGGGTTAGTGAATATCTTTTCCCATTCTGTGGCCTGCCTTTTTGTCTTTTTGACTGTGTCCTTTGCCTTACAGAAGCTTTTTAGTTTCAGAAGGTCCCATTTGTTAATTGTCGATGTCAGTGCCTGTGCCACTGGTGCTATGTTTAGGAAGTGGTCTCCTGTACCAACTCGTTGAAGAGTATCTCCCACTTTCTCTTCTAAAAGTTTCAGTGTGGCTGGATGTATGTTGAGATCTTTGATCCATTTGGACTTAAGTTTTGTACAAGGCGATAAACATGGATCTATCTGCAGTCTTCTGCATACCAGTACCCAGTTATGCCAGCACCATTTGTTGAAGATGCTTTCTTTTTTCCACTGTACAGTTTTAGCTTCTTTGTCAAAAATCAGGTGTTCATAGGTGTGTGGGCTAAAATTAGGGCTTTCGATTCGGTTCCATTGGTCTACCTGCCTATTTTTGTGCCAATACCAAGCTGTTTTCAGGACTATAGCTCTATAATAGAGCTTGAAGTCAGGTATGGTGATGCCTCCTGAAGTTCCTTTATTGTATAGGGATGTTTTGGCTATCCTGGGCCTTTTGTTTTTCCATATAAAGTTGATTAATGTTCTTTCCAGGTCCTTGAAGAATTGTGATGGAATTTTGATAGGGATTGCATTGAATCTATAGACTGCTTTTGGCAAGATTGCCATTTTTATTATGTTGATCCTACCAATCCAAGAGCATGGGAGATCTTTCCATTTTCTGGTATCTTCTTTGATTTCTTTCTTCAAAGACACAAAGTTCTTGATATACAGGTCTTTCACTTCCTTGGTTAACATTATCCCCAGATATTTGATGCTGTTTTTGGCTATTGTAAAAGGTGATGTTTCTCTGATTTCTTTCTCAGTCACTTCATCATCTGTATATACTAGGGCCACTGATTTTTTTGAGTTTACCTTGTATCCTGCCACATTGCTGAAGGTGTTTATCAGCTCTAGGAGTGACCTTGCGGAGTTTTTGGATCACTTATGTAAACTATCATATCATCTGCAAATAATGAAAGTTTGACTTCTTCTTTACCTATTTGTATCCCCTTTATCTCCTTTTGTTGTCTTATTGCTGTAGCTAGAACTTCAAGTACAATATTGAAGAGATATGGAGAGAGTGGACAGCCTTGTCTTGTTCCTGATTTTAGAGGAATTGCTTTGAGTTTCTCTCCATTTAGTTTGATGTTAGCTGTTGGTTTACTGTATATTGCTTTTATTATATTCAGGTACGTTCCTGTTATCCCTGGGACCTTTATCATGAAGGGGTGCTGGATTTTGTCAAAGGCTTTTTCAGCATCTAGTGAGATGATCATGTGGTTTTTCTTTCGCAGATTGTTAATATGGTGGATTACATTGATAGATTTTCTAATGTTGAACCATCCCTGCATTCCTGGAATGAAGCCTACTTGATCATGGTGGATGATTTTTCTGATGTGTTCTTGAATCGGGTTTGCAAGTATTTTATTGAGTATTTTTGCATCAATGTTCATGAGGGAAATTGGTCTATAGTTCTCTTTCTTAGTTGTGTCTTTGTGTGGCTTGGGTATCAAGGTAATTGTAGCCTCGTAGAAAGAGTTTGGCAGTGAGCCTCCTGCTTCTATTGTGTGGAATACTTTGACGAGTATTGGAATGAGCTCTTCTTTGAATTTCTGGTAGAATTCTGCACTGAAGCCATCTGGGCCTGGGCTTTTTTTGTTTGGGAGACTTTTGATGACTGCTTCTATTTCATTAGGGGTTATAGGTCTGTTTAGATTATTTATCTGTTCTTGATTTAGTTTTGGCAAGTGATATCTATCCAGGAAATTGTCCATTTCCTTTAAATTTTCAAATTTTGTGGAGTACAGATTTTCAAAGTATGCCCTGATGATTCTCTTGATTTCCTCAGAGTCCGTTGTTATGTCCCCTTTTTCATCCCTGATTTTGTTAATTAGCATGTTCTCTCTCTGTCTTTTGGTTAGTTTGGACAGAGGTTTGTCTATTTTGTTGATTTTCTCAAAGAACCAACTCTTTGTTTCATTGATTCTTCTCAGTGTTTTCCTGGTATCTACTTGATTGATTTCAGCCCTCAATTTGATTATTTCCTGGCGTCTGCTCCTCCTGGGGGAGTTTGCTTCTTTTTGTTCTAGAACATTCAGCTGTGCTATTAATTCTCTAGTATGACTGTTCTCCAGTTTTTTCATGTGGGCACTTAGTGCTATAAACTTTCCTCTCAGCACTGCTTTCAAAGTGTCCCATAAGTTTGTGTATGTTGTGTCTTCATTCTCATTGAAATCGAGGAAGTCTTTAATTTCTTTTTTTATTTGTTCCTTTACCCAGGGATGGTGCAATTATGCATTGTTCAATCTCCATGAGTTTGTAGGGTTTCTGCGATTTGTGTTATTGTTGAATTCTAATGTTAATGCATGGTGGTCTGATAAGATGCAGGGAGTTATTCCAATTTTTTTGTATCTGTGGAGATTTGCTATGTTTCCTATTATGTGGTCAATTTTAGAGAAGGTTCCATGTGGTGCCGAGAAGAAGGTATATCCCTTTGTATTTGGATGGAATGTTCTATAGATGTCTGTTAAACCCAGTTGGGTCATAACTTCTATTAATTCTTTTGTTTCTTTGTTAAGTTTCTGTCTGGAGGTCCTGTCTAGTGGTGAGAGCGGAGTGTTGAAGTCTCCTACTATTAGTGTGTGAGATTTTATGTGCATTTTGAGCTTTAGTAATGTTTCTTTCACGAATGTAGGTGCCTTTGTATTTGGGGCGTAGGTGTTTAAAATCGAGACTTCGTCTTGATGTATTTTTCCTTTGATGAATATGAAGTGCCCTTCTTCATCTCTTTTGATTGATTTTAATTTGAAGTCTAATTTGTTAGATATTAGGATTGCTACGCCCGCTTGTTTCTTGGGGCCGTTTGATTGGAAGATCTTTTCCCAGCCCTTTACTCTGAGATAACGTCTGTCTTTGTAGTTGAGATGTGTTTCTTGTATGCAGCAGAAGGAAGGGTTCTGTCTTCGTATCCATTCTGCTAGTCTGTGTCTTTTTATAGGCAAGTTGAGGCCGTTGACATTGAGGGATATTAATGACCATTGATTGGTGATCCTTGTTTGCGTTTGATTTATTGTTAGTGAAGTTATTTTGTGTTGTTTCTCCTCCCTTTTTCTTTTGGTGTTTTGTAAAGTATGATTATATATTGCCTGTGTCTTTGTGAATGTAGTTATCTTCCTTGGCTCTAGGTTTTCCTTCTAGCATTTTCTGTAGAGCTGGATTCATGGATACGTATTGTTTAAATCTGGCTTTGTCATGGAATATTTTGTTTTCTCCATCTATGGTAATTGAGAGCTTTGCTGGATATAGTAGTCTGGGCTGGCATCCTTGTTCCCTTAGCGTTTGTAGGACTTCTGACCAGGATCTTCTGGCTTTCATCGTTTCCATTGAGAAGTCAGGTGTAATTCGGATAGGTCTGCCTTTGTATGTTACTTGGCCTTTTTCTTTAGCTGCTCTTAATATTTTCTCTTTGCTCTGTAGGTTTGATGTTTTGATTATTATATGGCGAGGTGACTTCTTTTTCTGGTCAAGCCTATTTGGTGTTCTGTAAGATTCTTGTACTTTCATAGGCATATCTTTCTTTAGGTTAGGGAAGTTTTCTTCTATGATTTTGTTGAATATGTTTTCTGTACCTTTAAGTTGAAGTTCTTCACCTTATTCTATACCTATTATTCTCAGGTTTGGCTTCTTCACGGTGTCCCATATTTCCTGGATATTTTGTGTTAAGGATTTGTTGGTTTTGAGATTTTCTTTGGTTGACGACTCTATATCCTCTAATGAGTCTTCAATACCTGAGATTCGCTCTTCTATCTCTTGTATTCTATTGGTGATACTTGCATCTATAGTTCCAGACCGTTTACCGAGCTTTTCTATTTCCAGCATCCCTTCATTCTGTGTTTTCTTTATCGTTTCTATTTCAGCTTTCAATCCTTCAACTGTTTGAGCTGTTTCCTTAATTTTCTTGGTTGTTTTTTCTTGGTGCTCTTTAGATTCTTTGAGAGATGTGTTTATTTCTTGAATTTTTCCCCCATTTCATGGATTTTTTGTTTGTTTTTTCTTCTATTTCTTTAAGGGATTTCCTCGTTTCTTCTTTGAGGGTCTCCATCATCTTCATGAAATAATTTTTAAGGTCTGTCTCCTCTTCTTCATCTATGTAGTGCTTTTCGGGACTTGCTGGTGTTGGATCCCTGGATTCTGGTGGGGTCATGTTGGTGTTTCTATTGCTGAGTGATCTCTTATTCTGTCTTCTTCCCATCTCTTCTTCCAGTGGGTGCTGGTGGGGTCTTTCCGTCTCCACTGGTCTCCTTCCTTACTGCGGGCTGAAGCTGGGCTCCCTGGAGTTGGGGTCTTGGAGGGGCTGATCTCTTTCCTGTGTGGGCGGCTCTTCTGGAAGCTGGGAGCGGCCCCGAAGATGGAGGGGGATGGGTGATGGGTAGGCGGTCCCCGCTGGAGACCCAATCTCACCTGAAGCTGGGCTCGCTGGGTTGGGGTCTTGGAGGGGGTGATCTCTTTCCTGTGTTGGCGGCTCTTCTGGATGCCGGGAGCAGCCCAGAAGATCGTGCGGGGATGGGTGATGGGCAGGCGGTCCCCGCTGGAGACCCAATCTTACCTGAAGCTGGGCTCCCTGGGGTTGGGGTCTTGGAGGGGCTGATCTCTTTCCTGTGTGGGTGGCTCTTCTGGCAGCCGGGGGCGGCCCCGAAGATGGAGGGGGATGGGTGATGGGCGGGCGGTCCCAGCCGGAGACCCAATCTCACCTGAAGCTGGGCTCGCTGGGTTGGGGTCTTGGAGGGGCTGATCTCTTTCCTGTGTGGGCAGCTCTTCTGAAGCTGGGCTCGCTGGGTTGGGGTCTTGGAGGGGCTGATCTCTTTCCTGTGTGGGCGGCTCTTCTGGAAGCCGGGAGCGGCCCCGAAGATCCATTAGGAGTATTTGTTGTGTTTGCTGCATGAAGATACATCAAAAGCTAATGGCATGAGGGGAGCAAGTATCAGAAACACAGGTATCTAACCCCAGGGCTAGAGTGCTGAGGACTGTTGGGTATGAGTGAGATCTTCCCTCCATCCTCCAGCTGGGCTGGATGTATAGGAATTACTGAGGGAAGACCTAATGTTCTAAGTTGGAATTATTGTGTGTTCCCTGCAGAGCAGAGGCAGATGTGTCCAAACATTTTTCTGGAAACAGAGAGACCTCTGGGGACCTCATGCACACATGGGCAGGTTAGCACTCTGTACTGTGCCTAACTCAGGCAGCAGCTGCCACAGCAGTGAGCATCAGATGACAGAGAGGCCATATCTAGTCCTCAGTGATGAAGCAAAAAGTTGAATGTTGACACCCAGCTTGCTCCTTTCTTTTCAGTCTGGGACCCCAGCCCACAAGATGGTGCTGCATGCTTTCAGAGGTCTTCTTGCCTCCGTTAAACCTCTCTGGAAACAGCCTCATAGACACACCGTGAAGTGTGTCTCCTAGGTTATTCCAAATCCTGTCACATTGACAATTAAAACAAACTGTACCTAAGTACCTAGGAATGGAACCCCAGCATGCATAAATCTTGTCCTGTAAGATTAGATGTATTAATCACCCCATGTTTTCCAGGCCAGAATATACAATGAATACCCCATGACCTGAGTCAGGTTACATAGTTGCTAGCAATTGTGAGAATTTTCAGAGAAGGAATGTATTCCGACATTTGTTTTGCCCCTAATTGTAAAATAAATGTAAGGACTTCTTCACTTAGCATTATCTCACAGGTCAGTGACGACCGAGAAGCAGGTCCCTCTGTTCCCTCTGAGCTGAGGGTCTTAGCCTCATCACTGACATCTTTCAAATTGGTTGATGCTTGCCCTTAACTGAGTAGATGTCAGTAGTCACAGCAGATCCTGAGCAGGTCAAAGCTAGAGAAGGATGTTGGGGTCAGCCCTGGATCCAGGACAGAAGTGAGTCTACAGCAGCTCTCCAGAACCGCCCCCTCAGAAGTGGGCCAGATGGCAGCCTGTGCAGATGAAGCACAGACCCCAGAAGCCACTCAGATGGCCTGACAAAGCAGATGGCTGTAGGCAAGCCATTCCCCACAGGAGAGACCAGGTCAGGCAAAGTCTGGTGTGTGACACCTGCCAACCCTCCCTGAAGTACACAGCCCACTTGGCCTGCCATGTCACTATGAGACTTGACAGACATAAATGAATAAAGCAGGAAGAGAGAATTATCCCTCCTTCCTCCCTTCTGCAGAGTGAGAGCCACTAATGCTTACTCAGTCTCTCGGGTTTCCATGCCAGTGCCCTAGCTGTGTGTGTTCTGGGCAAAGATCTCCAGCATCCCACAGAGATGCCTGCATTCTGCCTTTTGCCTGTGGGACTGTTCTGTGTGTCTTTACGGAACGAGTGTGCCAAGGCAAGCTCCTTCACAGTTCCCACCCCAAACTCTCCCAGAATGCTGTTCATCACATCTTCCCTCATAAACGGAATGGCGGAGGGATGGTGGTACAAGGCTCTAGCGTTCTGAGGGCTGAAGTGTGGAGCCTCCCACACCCACCTGACACCTTCAGAAGCCCTTGAAGGGCGAATCTCAACTCAGCAGTAGTTGTCTTTCCAGAAAATACTTTATTGTTACGAAACACCAAGAGGTAAAGTAACCCGACTCCTGAGACACCCACAGTAATAGGATTCTAGCCAAACTCCTCTGACCCCAAATCCAAAAGGGGGCTTCCAAGTGAACCAGTCTCTTCATGAAAGTCATACAGCTCCAGAGTACAGAAAAATAAAAACAGTACAGGTCTAAACAAGATAATATAAATTTGTCTGTCAGACTGTTTTTCTCAAATGAAGTCAGGAGTTAAGATCAATGTTCTATCTAGCTTTTTAATTTTTTTGTCAGATGATCTTTTATTGACATATTTTCTCTTGTTGCTTCTTGGCTAGCAGGGCATTCCAATGCACGGCCGTGCCGTCATCTATGATGTCATGCGGGTGACAGTCACTGCACTGCTGCTGATGTCATCTATGACGGAATGAGGGTGGTGGCCATCCACAGTGAACCCTACAGACTGGGAAAATCCAGAATCTCATTAATAATTCCAAAAAGTTCTCTGGCTAAACACCGATGTCGCATCAGTCAGGCAATGTTGACAGTGTCTTCAGAAGATATTTCTACCATGATATACTTATTATATCATATGTATATCATGGTAGAAATATATATCATGATATATACATATATATATAATGCAATTTTAGGGAAACATAAAGTAATATGATTCTCTAAGACTTTTTCAAACATCTTTAATGTCGTCTATTCTACTTCCAAGATCACCCAAAGGTCTAATGCTCTAGTTCTACCCACCATGATTATGCCGGTAGTAAGTCTGAAGAACAGCATAGCTGTAAGGACTCTGCTTGAGGCTTTCACTGCCTCACTATGACAGTGTGTCTGTAGTAGGGCCTGACATAGACACCCAAGGTACAGACTCTGAGACAAAGCTTTGTCCAGCCATCTGCTGCCTTTCTTCTCCTCACTAGATTTCTTAATAAAAATCTCCCTGTACTCTCCACAGCCATTAGTCGTTGCTAGTGACAGTTGGCTTATTAATCATTACCCAGGGTGTAATAACGCAACCCACCATTCATACACATCCATAGCTCACAGTTCATCATAGTTGGAGTAGCCTCTTTACTCACGGGAGTGGGGGTTGCCAGAAGCAGGTGGATGCAGATGCCCTGGATGTGGAGGGCACAGCCCCTGACCACACCTTCATCTGGGTCGAGATGAGCATGACTCCATCTCCTGTCTCATTCTAATTAGATCCCACAGGGTCACACACTGTGTGGACTTCCCTACAGGCTGTTCCAACACAAATGCAGGGTCTGGGAGCCCTAGTACCTGAGGGAGCACCCAAGCAGTGTGCTGTTCTGGCATGGCATCTCCCTTGGTGATGGTGAAGACCAGGACTCAGCTCCACTCTCAAGGAACCGATGTTGAACCTTCTCGGTCCCATTCCTCTTGCAGGCAACAGGCAGTTGGTGCTCAGATGCAGGGATCATGATTAGAGCCATGCTCTCAGGACAGATTGGCCTTCCAAGGCATCATTGCTACCCTCAGGCACTTTTGTGAGTAAACTACAGAAAAAGAAGGAGGAGGAGGAAAAGGGAAGACTGACTTTTAAAATGTTTTAGAAACGTGCATCTCCTCCAGGACAAAAATATACATGTGCTGTCCTATAGTCCTACTTTATTGCTTCTAATGTTAGCTCCTGAAGCATCTCTCAACCAGGGGTCCTAAAAGGGGCAGCCAGTCAGTCTCCACCCCCGTGGATAACCCCCACAGTTTGTTCTCGCTTTCCCTGGACAGCAGGGCTGACTACCTAGCACCCCCACGTAAGTGTATGTTCTGCCTGTCTCCTGGTGTCTTCATAACCTGGCAGCTACATGTGACCCAGCTGTGTGCACAGGGCTGTACCCACCTCCCACTGTATCACACTCCCAGAACCCAGAGTCCACATCGTCTTATTTTCTCGTTATTTTCTTTCTTTATTCAGAGGGTGGTTGGAGTGGAGATAGTTCTGGGGATTGAACCAAGGGTCTTCTATGTGCTGGGTCAATGATGCAACACTAAGGTATATCCCCACACCGTTTTTTCCATTTTGAGACAGGATTTCACTACGCTTTTGGCCTTGAACTTGTAATTCTCCTGCCTTGGCTTCCCAAGCAGCTGGGATTATGGGCTTTGTGCCACCAAGTCCAGCTTACCCCCCCCCACCTTTTTTAATAAAAAGAACTAAGTGGGATAAAGGTGCTTGTTACCAAGCCTGACCCAGCACATGTTGGAAGGAAACAACAGACTCACACAAATGGTCCTCTGACCTAAACAGGTGCATTGTAGTATATTTATGCCCCCCCAAACTAATTAACTAACTAAATAACTAAATAAATATAATGAAACTTAATAAAGAAAAATACAAAGGACAGTGCAATGTGTGCCTGTAGGTAGCAACATGGCTGCATCAAACACATCACCAGTACCAATGATGTGCAATGCCTTTATCCCAAGCTGTGTCCTTTGTATATCTTGTAGAAATATTTGAATGTAAATCCCAGCATCATTTCCACTCATCTCTGAGTCCTGGAGCATGTACATCCTAAGAAGCTCTCCCCAGAGGACATGAACATGATCATATCTACCAAAAATGCTATGATCTCTGCTATCTATCATTGGTGCCCTGGGCCATATGTAAATGTCCTCAGTCATTCTCAAAGCACCTTCTATGGATTGACGTAAGGATCACAGTTACAGATGATCACATCTCTGGAGCTGTGTGCTGAAGTTTCTCCTTTACCTTGAAAGCAGGTTGTTTCTGATTAGGCCAGTCACATGGAATTTCCCATGGTGGGCTTGCCTGACAGCTTCTGTCAATTAACAGACAAGTTTGTACTGTCTGCTGATTTCACTGCTAGGGACTGTAGCATTGACAAGTAGGCTAAAGAGATAGCCACCAAATTCTCCATTGTAAATGTTCTTGTTTGTTTCTTAATTCCCACACTTAAGAGACTGAGGTAGGGGAACTGTCAAAAGTTATAAGTGTGTCTTGGCTATATAAAGAGATGTTGCCAAACAAAAATATTAGATTAACTTTAAATCAACACATTAGTTATCCAATGAGATTGGCATATTTTCTGCGAGATAATATTTGGTATTGGACAAGTAGCCTGTTAGGTTTTCACTAAAACAGGTTGGTGGTTTGGTTGATCAGTGTCTGGAAAGGTTCATGTGTTGAAGATGGGATTAGTTGTTAGATCCAGGTTTTGAAGGGTGATTGGGTCATGAGGCTCTGAACTTGTAAGTTAATACCTAGCTGATTTGTACATTGATGAATGATTTAGATGAGAGGCCTAGCTGGAAGAAGCAGGTCGCTGGGGAAATGCCCTAGAAAGATATGCTCTGGCCCTGCCCCTCTATCTTCCCTCGCTGTTTCCTATCAGCCATGAGGAGAGCAGCCTTCATCCCATGCTCCTGTCACTAAGCTATTCTGCCTGATCTTAGACCCAAAGCAGTGGGTGCAGCCAATAGGACCTCTGAAAGTACAAATACAATGACGTTTTGCTCCTTTTAACTTTTCCTCCCATGGGTTTGGCACAGCAGCCAGGGCTGACGGTCACCTTCACCCCTCTGAAGGTCCTTACCTGAACTTCAACAGGAATCACAAAACGTGGGGTTTCTGAATTAACCATCATGTTGTTGAATTTACGATTCACTGGAACAAGGGGCTATCATCCAGACACTGGCGAGTCTGTGTGCTTGAGCTGCCAAAGAACAAGCCAGGTCCTTGTGACTTACTGTAAATATGACTCCATACCATACCATATCAAATTCAGAGATAAGAAGGGCTTTGGACTTTTCAAACTCTTTTTGAGTATGATAGTGAAGCCTCATGGATTTTCTTTTTCTTTCATCTTTTTAATGTATTCAGTATACTTTAATCAGTTTTAGCATTCTTTTGATGTTCAAATTATCTTAATCAGCCACCTCCCATCCCACCTTCACGACATGCAGTGTTTGTACTCACACAGCTGGCCATTTGTGACTCAAAGTCAGACGGCTCTGCTGTCTCCAGGCGGTTGTGCATAGGCAGATGGATAGCCTGCAGGCCATAGCTGGCCCAGAATGGCCTCCCTGTTGGTGGCAAAGGCCTCTCTGCTTCATAGGTCAAACCCATTTATCTCATGATGATGGGAGAAACCAAGAGAGGGTGCTTACAACTGGGTATAGCCTTAACTGCCTCCTACTCTTACAGCTACTACCCCACTGGCCAAATGAAGCCATGTGCTTGTTCCAGGGATGTGCAAAGGATTTGGCAAAGATCTAAGCTCATTGTTTCAGCTTGACACAGTCCTAACATGCCACATTCATCATGTGTCCCAAAGTCTTTGTGCTCTGGTCCATAAGATGCCCAGATTCATACAAATGGACTTTAGATGCCCATCCAACAATGAGAGATGCTCTCTCAGCCTGGATTTTTGGAGGAGGGCCTAGGCCCTGCCCTGGATGAAATGACAGACTCTGGAGATCCTCCATGGAGGGCCTCACCCTCCCCTGGGAATCAGAGTGGGGATTGGGAGGGAGAGGGAGCTGGGATTGACATGTGAAGCAAGCTGTTCCTAATATAAAGGAAAAAAAATAGATGCCCAGATTATTCTACTTTGTTTCTCAAATGCAGAAGCACCCATTATTTCCAGGAATTGTTTACAGGAAAAGGGTGTCCATGCATCATGAGTCTGGTCCATTTCCACAGACAAAATTAGCAAGTAGACACCGTGGAAATAGACATTTGTCGTTGATGAAATCCCTTTTGCAAATTTACCGTGATAGGATTTTCACTTCTGCTAAATTTGTGTGATTTTAAATATGTATCTATTTTCTCTCATACAGAAAAATCTCAGCTGTTAATGACACCAACAGAATTACTTATTGGCTGGGAGCCACATCAGAGTGCGGCATGTGGTTAGCAGGGAACTTGATTACAGCAGTGTGTAACTGGCCTCTGACTGTCGAGTTTCTTTGAGTGAGGGAATATGGCTGACTCGTGATGATATGAAACAGGCAGCAGATGAGCTGGTGCACTGTTGGTACCTTCTGGGTGCGCAAAGTGTCCCTTGGTTGTTTTGTTTTCTCTGCATACTCCTATGCCCACCTTTTTCAAGCATATTCACATGGAAATGAGTCACTGATCTGCCCTAAACAATTGCTCATGGGTACTCAGTGGAATAGTTCTCTGGAGTGTGGGAAGACAGTGTATCTTTAATTTCAAATAAAAGAATATATTTATCATTTTAGGTCATTAAAAATATATGAATTTCAAAACACATGACTGTCCTTAACATGTTCTTGATATTTGGGCTCTTAAGTGTTTTGGTGTCAGTGACAGAACTGAGAGTCTTGCATATAATCAGGTAAATTCTCTTCCATGGAGTACCACTCCTGCCCTGGGATCCTATTTTAATGCATTAGTTTTAATGGCACTTCCTAGAACTCCTCTCACACTATCAACCGTATTCTCATTTAAGATGCTGTGTGATGTTTGGGTTTATTATAATTTCCTCTCAGTGACTGTGATAAAACACCCTGACCACAAGCAACTTAGGGGAAGAAAGGGTTTATTTCAGCTCACTGGTCACAGTCCATCACTGAGGGAAGTCAGGGCAGGAACTTGAATCATACAGCATGCAGAGACTCTACTTACTGGCTCACTCACAGGTCCATGCTTAGCTAGATTTCTTATACAGCCCAAGACCACCTGACTAGGGAATGGTGCCACCCACAGTGGACTGGGCCCTCCTACATCAATTAACATTCAAGACAATTCCCCTCAGATGTGCCCTCAGGCCAAAAGATCTAGGCAATCCTTCAGTTGAGACTTCTTTCTCAGATGACTCTACATTGAGTCAGGTAGACAATTATAAAGTTAACTAGGACAGGGCTACTCTGGATTATTTTAAGTATTTACATATCTTTTACGTCTACAACCTCCATGTTCATGGTCGGTAGAAGCAGATCATTGGTGAGGGACATCTGCTCCCCCACTTTTGAGGACAGACTTCACTTTGTTCTTTGATGACTGTGACCTGAAACGAGGCTCTTTTCCTGATGAAAGGTGGACTGTGATGTAAACTAACATATTCTGTGGGGATGAAATATACCCACTTGACAAAACCTTCTAGATAAGTCTATGTGGAAGAGCTTCCTGCAAGGGTAGGAGTGCCCACTCCCAAAACATCAGTGCTGCCAGCCACGATGGCCCTTGAGCATGGAAAGTATCAAGGGAGTAACTCAGTTTCAAACGTGACTTTACTTTTCGTATTGATAGGAGCATATTGAGACCATGTCTTAGCGTTGCAGTTTTAGATTATTAATATGATTCAGCTGAAGCATTTGCACTTGGCTTAAGTTTTCCTTTCAGTTAAATTTTTTGGCTTTTGTTTAGTGGGATGGGGCCACGGCATGTGAGACCAGAGGACAACTTTGTCAGTTCTCTTCCACCCCATGGATTCCAGGGATAAAACTGGGGATTGGCTGCATAACCCTTCCTCCCTGTTGAGCCATCTCCCAGCTCTATATTTCCTCCTGTAAGTACAATTCCTGATGCCAACTCTTTTTTGTGATAATCATTAATTTTTTGTTTGCATTTGTCAACAGTTTCTTTTTATTTTATTGTTTTATTCATTTTACATACCAACCACAGTATGTAACTCCCCCTTCAACATATCCTCCCCCACCTTACCCCCACCCCAGAAAGGGTAAGGCCTCCCATGGGGAGTCAATGAACCCTGGCGCATCAAGTTGAGGCAGGACCAAGCCCCTCCCCCCTGCATCAAGATTGAACAAGGCATCCCACCATAGGGAATGGGTTCCAAAAAGCCAGCTCATGCACTGGGAACAGATCCTGGTCCCACTGCCAGGTGCCCTATAAACAGACCAAGTCACACAAACTGTCGCCCACATGCAGAGGGCCTAGATGCAGGCTCCCCAACCATCAGTCCAGAGTCCATGAGCTCCCATGAACTCCAGCTGTGTCTGTGGATTTCCCAGTAGTGATCTTGACACCCCCCCCCTTGCTCATATAATCCCCCTCCCTCTCTTTGACTGGCCTCCCGGAGCTCAGCCTTGTGCTTGGCTGAGGATCTCTGCACCTCCTTCCATTAGTTACTGGATAAAGGTTTCATGATAAAAGTTAGGGTAGTCACTAATCTGATTAAAGGAGAAGGCCAGTTCAGACATCCTCTCCACTATTGCTAGGAGTCTTAGCTGGGGTCATCTTGTGGATTCATGGTAATTTCCCTAGCACCAGGTTTCTCCCTAACCTCATAATGGCTCCCTCCATCGAAGTATCTCTTTCATTACTCTCCCTTTCTATCCCTCCGCCAATTCACCCCTCCTATCCCCTCACTTCCTCATACCCCATCCTTTCCCTTTACCCTCCACCCCCAGTTTATCCAGGGGATCTCATCTATTTACCCTTCCTAGGGAGTTCCATACATCTCTCTTAGGGTTTTCCTTGCTACCTAGCTTCTCTGGGGTATGAATTATAGTCTGGTTATCTTTTGCTTTACATCTAATATCCACTTATGAGTGAGTGCATAATGTATTTATCTTTCTGGGTTTGGATTACCTCATTTGGGATGATTTTTTTTCTAGTTCCATCCTTATGCCTGCAAATTCCATGCCATTGTTTTTTATAGCTGAGTAATACTCCATTGTGTAACTGTACCACATTTTATTTATCCATTCTTCAGTTGAGGGACATCTAGGTTATTTCCAGGTTCTGGCTATTACAAATAATGCTGCTATGAACATAGTTGAGCAAGTATCCTTGTGGTATGATTGTGTATCCTTTGGATATATGCCCAAGAGTGGTATTGCTGGGTCTTGAGGTAAATTGATTCCCCATTTTCTGAGAAACCACCATATTGATTTCCAAAGTGACTGTATAAGTTTACACTACCACCAGCAGTGGAGGAGTGTTCCCCTTACTCCACATCCTCTCCAAAATAAGCTGTCATCTGTGTTTTTGATCTTAGCCATTCTGTGTAAGATGGTGTCTCAGAGTTGTTTTGATTTGTATTTCCCTGATGACTAAGGATGTTGAGCAATTCCTTAAATGTCTTTTGGCCATTTGAGATTCTTCTGTTATGAATTCTCTGTTTAGATCTGTACCCCATTTTTTAATGGATTATTTGGTATTTTGATAGAAAAAATTGAAGAAGATATCAGAAAATAGAAAGATCTCCCATGCTCTTGGATAGGTGAGATCAGCATAGTAAAAATGACAATCTTACCAAAAGCAATCTACAGATTCAATGTAATCCCCATCAAAATCCCAACACAATTCTTCACAGACCTCAAAAGAACAATACTCAACCTCATATAGAAAAACAAAAACCCTAGGATAGCAAAAACGATCCTGTACAATAAAAGAATTTCCAGAGGCATCACCATCCCTGATTTCAAGCTCTACTACAGAGATATAGTAATAAAAACAACATGTTATTGTCATAAAAACAGACAGGTGGATCAATGGAATCAAATTGAAGACCCTGGCATTAATCCACACACCTATGAGCACCTGATTTTTGACAAAGAAACAAAAATAAAATGGTACAATGGAAAAAGAAAGCATCTTCAACAAGTGGTGCTGGCATGTAGAAGAATGCAAATAGATCCATATCTATCACCATACACAAAACTCAAGTTCAAGTGGATCAAAGACCTCAACATAAATCCAGATACTGAGAGCAACAATTAATAAATGGGAACGCCTGAAACTGAGCAGCTTCTTTAAGGCAAAGGACATGGTAAAGAAGACGAAATGGCAGCCTACAGAATAAGAAAAGATCTTCACCAGCCTCACATCTGACAAAATATTTAAAGAATGCATAAAACCAGGTGCCAATTTTCTAAGCATTGAGAAGAGAAGCAGTTCTTAGTTTACTCTAGTTATATCTGTCCATCTGTATTGAACATCACTGTACCCACCTCCACATTCACACCCCCGGTCTCTGACTTCGGAGCAAGAGACTTCATCATTTACCTTGCTGCCAGTGGTTACTGGAGAAACATAAAAGAACACCACGACAAAAGCTTTCAATAGACTCAGATAAATTCCGCAAACCCGAGTCATCTCAGAAGCCCAGAGAGATGAAGAGAGAGGATGAGGCCATGTGAACCCACTTCCAATTCTGCTGCATGTAAAAAGTTACAGAACTATCAAGCTTTTACTAATCTTTATTATGAGAAATTTAAATTTTAAGCCATACCACAACAATAGTAAGTAGACCTAAGTATTCATGGCCCAATTCCCATACTATTTTACGTAGTTTTTATTTTTGATAATTTCATACATGTATATACTGTGTTGTGATCATATTCAGATCCCATAATCCTCTCTTGTCTCCCACCCCCACTACCTCCATTCTCTTTAGCAGCCCTCTTTCTTTCATGTCCTCATGTTCGAAGCTTGTGTGGATAGCATGCTGCTTGAGTCTTTTGTCATCTTACACAAGCTAGAGCCGTCTCGGAAGAGGCACTATCGACTGAGGGGTCACCTCCATCATGGTGGCCTGTATGCAAGTCTGTGGGCCATTTTCTCAGCTAATGATTGGTGTGAGAGGGTCCAGCTCACTGGGGGAAGTGCCGTTTCTGGGCAGGTAGCCCTGGGTAGCATAGGACAGCAGGCTGAGCAAGCAGTGAGAACAAGCCCATAACCAGCATCCCTCTGTGGCCTGCTCCAGCTCTTGCCTGCAGGTGCCTGCCTTCACAGCCCTCAACCATGGAATGAGATGAGAAGTGGTAAAATAAAACAAACCCCTTTCCTTCACAAGATGATTTGCTCACAGTGTTTAGCCACAGCACCAGAAATAAAACCAATACACTGTGCTCATAGCTGCAATGACTCCATGAAAGCAATGGCTAACTTACATCCGGAAGACTGTGTCTCCCAACACTCCTCCTCATCCTCTGGCTCTTACAGTGATTCTGTTCTCTCTTTGAAGTGGTGTTCTTTGATCATTGGAGGGGGTGATAAAGATGTCCCATTTAGGGCTGAGTACCCAACAGTCACTTGTTCTCAGCACTTTGACCAGGTTTGGGTTTCCACACCAACCATTGTCCCCTGCAAAAAGAAGTCCTCTGGCCAAGGCTGAATGCAGTGTTAGTCTTTCGTTATAAGCACAAATTTTTAGAAGACAGTTTGACATGAGGATTTAACAGAATGTCAGTAGGATATTCCTTGCTAGGACCTGCAAATTTACACAGCTATTTCTTAAACACCAGTCTTGTTATTGCTGTGTGCTGAGCTCCAACTGGAAGCAAATCCCACACGCTGCCATTGTACTATATGACACTACATGAGAGGAATCTATAGAACAGGAAGACTTGCCCTGTTAAATAGAAAAACAACATCCATATCTTCCTTGGAAGAGTATAAAATGCTGGCATAGACAGAGAAGGCAGGCACCAAGGCCCACCGCCAGCCCAGGAGCTATTGCAAACTGAAAACTTCCATGAGAACGAGGGTACGTTTTCTTTAAAGGTGTGACCCCTGGTAGGCTGACAGAACTCCATGCCATAGTCCACACCAAAGAGTATATGGGCAGCACAAATTGGATTTGAAGGGCTTAAGAGGAATATATATGTAATGTTTGAGTATGGGATGGGGGATGGATGTGTGATAAGTTGGGGGAGAGAAGAGTAAATATAGTTGAAATAATATATGAAATTCTCAAAAATTAGTAAAATATTAAAATGAAAACTTCCCATCAGCATTAAGTATTCTGTTAGTGTTTCCAGTTCTGATTGTCACATAAATACCAGTATTTATTGAAGAAACCACGCCACTTCCCCTGTTGCTCCTCAGACTCCTTCCTATTCATGTCTGTGTGCTGTTGTTAGACTTTCCCAGTCCTGTGCATGTCCTGTGGTTTCTAATAATGGGTCCACTGTCATGATTATATTAGGCCTCTATGTTTGGAGGTCTTGCTCTTCATAGCTCATGTTGCATTGCCCTGTGATTTTCATCTTTGAGTGGCTGGACTTTCCCTTGTGTCATTTGCAATCATAGCTGACAGGTTAGGGCATATTCTATATCCATCAGTCTCTCCCCTTCAGTAACATGGCTGCTCCAACCACTGGAGCCTCTCTGTGTCTGCATTTTAGTTGTGTGGCTCATGTAGAAAGAGGAGATGTCTTTGCGTGCCCCTCTCCTGCACCAGGTTTTGAAGGATGTGCTGGGTTTTAGTGTCCAACCCCAGTGTTGACCAGTGGGTTAAGTCGTCTCAAGTTACCTTGCTGCATTTGCAGATGTGCACCAGTTGATGGTGATGACCTGCAGTCTGTTGCAGTGGTTGTTCTCAAGCCCACCTATGGACAAGGAGCCTTTAAAGTTGGTCTTTGACTGGTTCTGCTGTGGTCCTGAGAGGCACTGAGCACTCCTGTCTTGGACCTGGAGGCAGTCATTTGTAGAATTCGTTTGGTGAGGAAGGATGGCCCTGAGGCTGCAGTGTGAGTGCTGGGAGTGGTTGATCAGTATTAGTGCCATTTTTCTGATCTTCACCATCACAGGATATATGTGTATCATATGCTATTATCAGAACCTACATAAATACGAGTGAATGGCAATCAGGAAGTTAACTAGGTAACCAACCTTTCTATAAACAGTTCTTCAAAACTAACAGAAAATGGTTGAGAGAGGTATTAACTCAATTTCATCATGTACAATATTCGTTACATAAGATAGAATCTGTTGCAATATACAAATTCCCTGTGAATTTAAACCAAACAGGTGCACACAGTTCACATCTGGGAACAGAAAGGAAGCCAGTTTCTTAAGTAGGGGCTTTATTGCTGTGAAGAGACTCCATGGCCATGGAAACTCATGTAAAGAAAGCATTTAATTGAGGGTGGCTCTCTTACAGTTTCAGATCATTATGATCATGAAGGGGAGCATGGCAGCGTGTATGCAGATGGGGTGTTGGGGCTGGGCATGGTACTACATCTTGCAGGCAACAGGAAGCACACTGACTGAAGCTTGAGAAAAGAGATTTCCAAGCCTGCCCCCAACAGTAACACAGTCGTACAATAAAACCACACCTGCTCCAACAAGGCCACACCTCCTAATAGTGCCACTCTCTTTGGGGGCCATTTTCTTTCAAACCACCACATTCTACTCCCTGACCCCCAAAGACTTGTAGTCATATCATAATAAAACATGCATTCAGTCCAACTTCAAAAGCCCCCAAAGTCTTTAACAGTCTCCAATTTGTTTCAAAGTCCAAAGTCTCTTCTGAGACACATGACAATCTCTTAACTGTAAACAACTGTTAAAAAAATCTAACTCAAAATGGAGATTATATACTTCCAACTATAGATGGAATTTCTGTCCTTTAAGCTGCTCCCAAGTAACCACACAGAGGCTTATATTAATTATATTAATTTGTATTAATTATAAATGCTTGGTCAATAGCTCAGGCTTGTTATTAGCTAACTCTTACATTAAAATTAACCCACATGTCTCATCTGTGCTTTGCCATGTGGTTTGGTACCTTTTCTTGCTTCTCTGGGTGTTGGCTCAAGACTCTTCTGACTTCACCCTTCTTCCTCCCAGTGTTCTCAGCATAGCTCTTCTGCCTAACCTTATCCTGTTCAGCAGTTGACCAGTCAGCTTCCTTATTAAACTAATCACAGTGACATATATTCACACAGTGTAAAGGAATAGTCCACATCCAACATATAATGGCATTACCATTCCAAAATGTATAGAACGGAGTATAATGAAGAAATGCTAGACCAAAGCAAACCAAAAGCTAGCTTGGAAAACTGCAAACTCTGCTTCTTCATGTCTGATGTCTCCATATCTCCAATTTGATTCACCTTTGTTGACTACAGCACTTATTTTTCTTGAGTTTGTTCCACTTCCTGTTAATAGCTCTCCTCCGCACGAATCCCACAGCTCTGGCTTCATGAGTAATTACAAAATTCCAACTGTCCAGTATCTGGGATCCACTCGAAATCTTCTGGACTCCTCTGAAGAACTTGAGACATTCTCTGGCTCTGTCCTCTGCATACACACAGCTCAACTTCTGAGCTCTGACTGGCTCCACTCCACTGCTCCCATGGTGCTGGTATCTCCAAAACACTGGACTCTTCTGCTGCAACTGGGCTGCACTTTCACCAATAGCCTCTTATAGGCTCTCCTCAAGGTACCAGGTCTCAACTTCTTTAAATGACCCCTTCAGTCCTTGGACTTCAACTGCCACTGAGGCTGCACCTTCACCAATGGCCTTTCCTGGCCTCTCACAGTGCTAAGCCTCAGCTGCTCTCCATGACCTCCTCATGCCTTCAAACCCAGTACCACCTGGGTGATGCTTACACATGACCAACTACAGCCTTGGCTGCCTCTGGAAAACGGCTTCTCTGTGCTCTCAGGGAACACTTCCCAGATTTTACCTCTTCTTAGTCACTGCTAATTTCATAGCCTCAGCCAACCAGCATCAAGTATCCCAGTAAAGCAAAATTGTGCCTTGTTAACCATAGCTGATTCTTCCGACCCAGCTAACCAAAACTACAGGATCTTAACTCCTTTCTTTTTTCCTTATCCAGATGGCCAAAGCTGCCAAGTTCTGCTGCTTCCTGGGACTGGAACATTCCCCTTGTTTAATTACATCTTCACCAGCTTTCTGTCTTTCACTGCCTAAGGTTGGCTGTCTTGAAACTTGCTCTGTAGACGAGGCTGGCCTTGAACTTAGAGATCTTCCTGCTTCTACCTGTCTCTGCCTCCAGACTGCTAGGATTAAAGGCATGCACCACCAACACCTGAGGTCACCATTCCCTTTATTCCATTTCGTAATTTGTCTGTCTCCTTCAACAGAGGATTTAGTGCCATTCCACTTTCTGATGCCCTTTTTCTCCTCAAATGTTTTTCCTTGCTCATCTTGTTCCTTTCATTGTAAATCTCCATTAGAGTTAACACTAATATCCACAGGACAGAATACATACTAGACTGAGATTTCTTCTGCCAACAGAATTAATCTAAAACTCTTTACTTTGGCCTCAGGCAGGCTTTTGGACAAGGGCAAGAAGTAGCCACTCCCTTCACTAAAATATTACAAGGACAATTTCTAGGCAACATACTAAAATTCTTCTCTAAAATCTCTTGAGCCAGCTCCCAACATTTCAAATCCTTATCAGCAGCACCATTGTCTAACATGCTTCTAAGTCAACTGACTGAAGCTTGAGAAAAGAGAACTCAAAGCCCACCCTTCCTGTGACATTCTTCCTCCAAAAAGACTACACCTACTCCAACAAGAGCATACCTCCTAATAGTGCCACTTCCTTTTGGGGACATTCTCTTCCAAACCACTACAGGCAGCAGTTCTAGAGCATGCTGTAGCAACCTTTAAAGTTTTGTCATTTGAAGTGTTTTGTTTGTTTTGAAAAGTCATTATTTTAATTAACAAATTAATATTTATACTTATGTGATAAATGTGATATCTTGCTGTATGTATAAATCACACTTTCACAAAAGTGCTAAATTTGATCTTTGGCAATTTTGTATATGGACATGCATTTGCTCTCACCACTCTTCACCTCTCTCAAGTCTCTCCCAACCCTGACACACACACATTCTCCACACTTACATCTTCTCGTTTTGTTGTGATGCCTGTTTTTAACCAGGACCATCTGTGTGGCCACCAGTTTGGAGCTCCACCATTTGTTACTCAACAAGCGAAGCAAATTACTGTCCAGTCCCCAGAATCTATCATACGCACATAGTTCGGCCCCTCCATGAATCATGATTGACAGGGCCAGTCTTATGCAGGCCTTCTGCAGGCAACTACAGCCACTTGGGCTCTTGTTTGCATGGATGGCTGTGTCAGTACTAAAGACGGCATTTTACATCTCTTCTCCCGGCTCTTGTATTCTTTCCACTTCCTCCCTTACAATGCTCTCTGAGCTTTAGAGGAGCTAGTATAAATGTCATGCATAGGAATGAACATTAAACCGTCATTTATCCTAAGTATCTTGCAGCCGTGAGTCTCTATATCCACCACTGTTCTCTGCAAAGGGAAGCTTCTTTGATTAAGGATAAGAGCAGCATTTGTCTGTGGTATAAACATACATATTTAAAGATTTGTTTTTATTGTTTTTAAGTGTGTGTGTGTTTTAATGCATGAGCAAGTAACATGTAAAGTCAGCTGACAGACTGTTCTGGGTAAATGACTGTAATCTAATATTTTGAAGACTGAAAAACATAATTTGTTATAGCTGTTGAATATTTTCACATCTCAGTTTGAGGAAGTGAAATGAGGAGTAAGCACTCTCTTTCTGGGGACACCCAGGTCATCATCTCCAGTTCATTAACTATCTGAGCACTGGAGAGTTGTGTTGTACACAAAATGGTGAGGGCAAGGATACCTTTTAAGTGCAGAGTTCTGGGGTTTTGGCATGTGGTGTCCTAAACTTTGTTCAGAGTCTTGAAGACTCTATGTTCTTGGAACCTCTTTATCTCCCTGTCACATGGTATTAAAACACTTCCCTTTGTGACATCATCTTCCTGTCCCCATGGGACTTCATATCCCTTCCCCTGTGTAATATTATCTTCCATGGTACCAAATGCAAATCCTTGTATGACATCATTTCCTTGTCCCTGTATGCCATCATCTCCCTGACTCTGTGTGACATTATAGGGATAAGAAACTCTGGCACCATCTCATGAAGAGGCACAAAAGGTATAATCTGGAAACCCAGGATATCAGTCCCTGTTTTGCCTAACTCTGCCTCTGACCTCTTCCCTCTGGGGCCACTGATCCCCAAGGTGGCTCCTACAGGTAGTTTCTCAGGGAAGGCTGATATTTGGTACATCAGTCTGATGTATTAATTTGTTCAAATCATTGATTTATATAACAGCCAGTTTTACAGCTGTCACTCTTCCAGATGCTAGACAAGCAGTAAGTGTGGCCTCTTTGATAACTGCATGCTAGGAACAGAGCTGAGCACACCCAGCTCTGGGCAGCTGGATGAGCCTGCGGCAGATAAGCGGAGCGCTGTGTACACTGAAAACGGAGAGGGATTGAGAGTCTGCAGGCAGAGTCAGGAGCGCCTGGCCCTGGGGTGACCTTCATGCTGAGCACAGGATGTGCTCACCTGGTCAAGGCAAGCAGAGGTAGCCGTGTGTGGAAACACAGAGGCGTGAAGGCTTGGCAGTATTCAAGAATGGTAGAAATCTAAAGTGAGAAAAGGAACCCTGGTAAGAATATGGGGGACTGTGAGTAAATGTGAGCCTAAGAATTTGGCCAAAATAATGTCTGCTTAAGAGATCTCTTTTTTTTTTCCAAAGGGAGGGAAAGATTAAAAAGATAGAAGTTGCCGGCAGTGGTGGCACACGCCTTTAATCCCAGCACTCGGGAGGCAGAGGCAGGTGGATCTCTGTGAGTTCGAGACCAGCCTGATCTACAAGAGCTAGTTCCTGGACAGCCTCCAAAGCCACAGAGAAACCCTGTCTGGAAACAAACAAACAAAAAAATCGCTGTCTTATATAAAGTCCACTATGTTTGTACATTGTTGTGTGTTGGTCGATCCCCCAGAGAAGCTGGTTCTAGAAGAGGGGCTGCCCTCCTCCACCTCAGACCCAACCATGTTTATATCAAAGTGTCCTCCATGGCCCCCTGTTTGGGGAAGAGCTGCCCCCAACTCTGACAGAGTGACAGTATTGTGTGCCCTTGAGGACAGTGTAAAGGAAACCATTTCTGTCAGATGCTACTATTGTTTGTGAAAGCGCCATCAGTGGGAAAGAGAAGTCAGAAGCTAACCCATGCCATGGTGAGGAAGCTCGATGGTGGCTTGAACATGAGAAGCAGGCAGTGAGGTGTCTCTTGTGAACACACTGTATTACTGTTCACACCTCAGAGAAAAGGAAACAGCGCCTGACAAATGAATCCAACAACTAACAATCTAGCTCCCAAATGATGACATCAGGGGCAGAGTTCACTCACAGACAGTTGGTAGAGGTGGCACAAAGAGTCGCAAAGCCAACACCCCAGTGCACAGCAAGCCACCACGTTGATGTTGACATCCATGCCTTTGTGAGTTGGTGCTGGTTCTGCAGCAATTGCTCTTGAGAGCAATGGATGCCAGCCAGTCACAGCCTCAACTGTGCTTAGCAGGTCAACCAGACACTCAGTGGTCAGAGGCAGGGAAGAGGAAGGAAATCCTGTTGGGAGATGTGGTCACTGGAAGAGTCCCTTGTTGCTAGAGTATGTGACTTATCTATGTTGAGGCACAAAGGAGACCAGTGTCAAATGGGCTGCCTGGAACCTGGGTTTTTATAACTCTGCAAAGGCTTGCCTTGTTTTTGTAGAATTTTTGGTCCCTGCTTCCTGATTGGTATAAGCCATTAGCTCCCAGGTGTTACTGGTTACACCCAGGTGCTTGCTTTTGATAAAAGCACCTGATGATACCAGCACCTAATAATGCCAGCTTCCTCTGATGTTGGTACCTTATGATTTCAACACCCTCTGATGTCAGCACCTTATGATGTCAGCATCCTCTGATGTCAGCACCTTCTGATGTCAGCATCCTCTGATGTCAGCACCTTCTGATCTCAGCACCCTCTGATGTCAGCACATTGAGCAGAAATCCCTCCATCTTTGTATTATCTTGTATTCTAAGTATTCAGCTTCAACTTTCCCAGTCAGTTTCTACTGTATGTGGTGAGCACCAGATTCGAAGATGTCATCTCTGTTGCTATTGGTTCTTCTACTTTGAAGCATCACCCAAGGGAGCATTTTCCCTCCCTTGTACTCACTCTATCAGGAACTCCAGCTGGCTACCTTAAAGGAGTTTTCCTAGTCAATTTCTGCTGGATATTTTGAGCACTAGAGTTGATGTTTTGCTATCTATCATCTATGTAACTACCTATCTGTCTGTCTACCCACCCATCATCATTTCTAGCTACCAATCCACCACTATTTATTCTTGTACTTTAGCTTGTTATATATGTATTCCATATGTCTATACTACACTTGACACACTTATTCAAACTTAAAAGTTGGTGATCCAGAACATGCAGAACATGTGTGCTATAAGGAAGTGAGTCCTGTTGGAATCTAACTGTGCAATGTACAGTGACATGAATGGAATACAGCGCTGGGGCAGGAGCCCTGGACATGAGGAAGATGTGATTTAAGAATTTATAAGAGAGAAGAATCAGCATAGAGAGAGGTGCAGAGGAGTCCCCAGCAAGCATCCCACAACAAAGCACCTGGGTATGGAATGATTCAAAGCACTTTAGCCAAAGGCAAACCATTGATGTCATGAATGAAAATTCTGCCCCAGAAGCAAAGCAGCTTCCACCTGAAAAGAAGGTTGTGGGTTCCAGGAGAGGAAGCAGTGGCAGTGGGCAGGAATCAGATGTTGAAAGTCTATGTTGTCCAGGACATGACCCAAACTCTCCTGACTAATAAAAAACTAAAGAACCATCTCCCAGCAGGAAAATGAGTCAAGTTGGATCCAAAATGAAGCAGAGTTTGGAACCAAGAATGATAGCAATGCTTGTACTCATTGAACTGAAACTCTGACAGAAATGTGAGGTCTAGACAGGAAAACAGAAGTGAGAAAGAAACAAAATGAAAATCTTTAAATGGGAAAATATAAATTTCAAGACCCAAAGCTTTGGCTTGTGGGCTTGACCAGCAAATGGCTGTGGCAAAGGATAGAGATGCCTGATGGTAGTCCAGGGGATATTGTCCATGGAGAGCAGAAGGTGGGGAAGGGGATGGAGATGGCTGGGTGGATAAAGTATTTCACAAGTGTGAGAACTGGAGTCTGGATCCCCCATCATCCACATAATTGCTGAGTTGGCATGGTGACCCACCTGTAATTCCAGAGACAGAACCAATAAGGCAAGCTGGCCAGGTAGACTAACTGCATCAGCGAAGTCAAAATTCAATGGAGAGACTTTGATTTGATGAATAATGTGGCGGGTAATGGAGGAAGACTCCATATTTGCATACATGTGCGTGGGCATCTACACACACATGTGCACCCCCACACAAGTACAAATGCCATACATGCATACAAACATGGGTGGGGGAGAGAGAAGAGAAACCTTAGAGGTGATATCCAACTCCCCGGAGTATGTGCAATTGGAAAGCCAGAAGGAAAGGGGTGAGTGAAGGGGTCAAAATGGGTAGTCAGCAAAAGTAGCTCAGGGGTATCTTAGTTATTTTTCTCTTGCTGTGGAGAGACATTATTACCAAAGCAACTTCCAGAAGAAAGCGCTTAATTGAGAGCTTAGAGTTTCAGAAGGCAGTCCATGAGCATTGTAATGGGAAGCCCGGCAGCAGGCAAGCAGGTAGAGCAGTAGCTGAGAGTTTACAGGCCAGTTGTCAAGGTGGAGGGAAAAAGAAGACACTGGGAATGTCATGGGGTTTTGAAGCTTCACATGCCACCCGAGCGACATACCTCCTCCAACAAGGCCACACCAACTAACTCTTCCCAAACAGTTTCATCAACTGAGGACCATTCAAACAGAGTCTCTGGGGACCACTCTCAAGAGGTGATGGAAGATGAACATTTCCAGAGACCAGGCCTGCAGACACCAACAGACAAAGTCTTCCAGAAACCCACTCTGAAGTTCCTGTCTGAACCAACACAAAAGCACCAGAAGCAGGTGACACTGGGAGCCAGGAAATTCAATAGCTGCCTTCCTGTTAGAAGCTGTGTCAGCCAGAAGAGAGGAAAACAAAACTTCAAAATGATAAAAAAGAAACTGGAAAATTATCAACCTGGAAATAGCATTTCAGAGAATCTTTCAGAAATACAGGGGAAAAAAAGACATTTTCTGGGGGCTGGGCGGGGTGGCACATGACTTTAATCCCAGCACTCGGGAGGCAGAGGCAGGCGGATCTCTGTGAGTTTGAGGCCAGGCTGGACCGACAGCCTCCAAAACAATACAGAGAAACTCTGTCTCGAAAAACCAAAAAGAAAAAAAAAAGACATTTTCTGAAAAGATAAACAAGCATGGTTCCAGTGAACCCACATAACCAGAGACGGCTAGAAATTCTTCAAGAGCAAGAAAAGGCTCTCAGTGGGAACCCAGGACCTTTGCTGGCAACAGGCAGCATCAGAAATGAGGAAAATATAGATGCAGCATGAGATGAGACTTTATCTTCATGACTTTGCACCTTGCCATATTTTGCAATAGGCAAAAATGGCAACATTTTCTTGTGAATGTGTGAGTATGTTGGTATAACATGCATGACAGCTGTGATAAAACAGCATTAGATGGGCCACAGAGGCTCAACAGATGTCTGTATTTCATAAGAGGAAGAGTTGGTTATCTGGGAAAAGCTTAAAGCTTACATTACAATCTCTAGGGCAGCCACTACCAAACTAGTGCAATAAAATGCAACTAAAAGGGGTAGAGATGAAATTTAGTTTGTTGCTAAGCAACTTGCTTGTGGTTTTGCTTTTGTTTCTGTGTTTTTTCAGGGTCTTGCCCAAAAATACACTGCCCAAGCCAATGTCTTATTGCCTCCTTCCTATTTTTCTTTCTAAAATGTTAAGATTGTGTGTGTGTGTGTGTGTGTGTGTGTGTGTGTGTGTGTGTGTGTCCAGAAGAGGGCATCAGAAACCATGAAACTGGACATCGAGGCAGTTGTGAGCTGCCTAATGTGGATACTGGGAAACAAGCTCAGGTCCTCCAGAAGTGCAGCAAGGGCCCTTGGCTGCAGAGCCATCTCTCCAGCTCCCACCATACTTTCTTGTAGAAGTTTAAAGGGCTCAGAATTTGTGTAAAAGCCTTTATTCTATTCTGAGTTGGTTTTGCATGTAGTATGGAGTAAGAGTTCAGTTTCGTTCCTCTGTATGTGGATACCCAGGTTTCCAAAATCACGATCGTTTCTCTGATGGGTGTCATCAAATCAACTGTCAAAAAAAAAATCAATTGAGAATAAATATGTGGGTTTTTCCCCTGGGATTTCTATCCTGTTTCATTGACTGTCTTCAATGCTTTATACATCTGTTTTTGTGCCAACACCATAATGTTTTCACTGTAACTGCTTTGACGTAACTTTTGAAATTGGGAATGTGGTGCCCTCAGCTTTGTGCATTTTTATTTAACATTGTCTTGGCAAGTTGATGTACTTTGTGGTTCAGAAACTTATTTTTTTCTACTTCTGTAAAAAATGACATTAAAATTTGGGTAGGGATTATGCTACCTCCATAGATCCTTTGAGTAGTATGAACTGTATAGTAATATAACTCAGCATATTAAATGAGGGTCTGGAGAGGTGACTCAATGGTTCAAAGTGCTTTCTGTTCACTCATGAGGATTAGAGTTTTGATCCCAGCAACCACATCAGGGGTGGGGCTCACTAATGCCTGTGACTCAAACTCCAAGGGATCTGATGCCCTCTTTGGTCCTCTGTGGGGTCACCTACACAGACATGTACACATATACTCACAGAGACACATGCGTAAATAAAATGAAGTAACTATGTTTCTACTGTAAGATCTGTAGGCTGGAGAGTTGCCTTGGCAGTGAAGAGCTGCTCTTTCTTCCAGGGCACCTGAGCTCACTTTTGTTGGACTGCTCACAGGTCCAGCAACTGCAGCCACAGGGAACTCAACACACCCTTCTGACCTCTGCTAACATTCACACATAGGTGGCATACATTCACAGATACACACAACACACACATAGACATACAAAAGTATGTCTTTAAATATATACTTGTAAAATGTAAATGTAAAATGTACATTTTAAAAATATAAATGTAAAATGTAACTGTAACCACCCATTGAAGTAAATTGTTAGCTTTGAAAATATTTTTTGAAAGGGTGGAAAATATTATGCCAAAGACCCAGTGCTTACGTTTATAAAATCAGAAAAAGAACACCATGGTAAGGCTAAAGTAAACAAAACAAAAGTTAGAGAAGAAAGTAGCTGAATCGTTAAGTCAAGTGCTGCGATGGAAATGTTGTCAAGAATCAGAGGTCAAAGGTCATTTGAAATCAATGAATATCTACAGAGTCTAGAGGACAAGAAACACACAGGCTGCCCTTTCCAGGAAACACCAGGGCTGTAGCTGCAGTCCGGTTATCCTATAAAGTCACAAACTACCAACCTCCCCAAAAGATAATCAAATAGCACTAGGAGCAAAGTTTATACTGTTGGGACTTAAGACATGTGACCCTCACATATAACACACTGGGACCCAAGGGTCATGACAGTAGCAGAAACACCGGCCTGTCATCCGCAAAGCAGGATCCAAAGGACCTCTCTGGCTTGCTCTAACACAGGTCCTAAGACCACCCCAGAAGTGCCTCCCTGACGTGCATGTAAAGGGGGTGATCCTATCACTAAAGGGGCACAAAGGAGGACAGGTGCACTCAGGCCTGGCTGAGCCCCAGTTGTCACTGCGATTGTGTCCCCTTGGTCCCATCCTGTTTCCCATCCTTGTCCACTGTCCATCAGCCCAAAGCGTATAAAGACACAGGTTTTCCCGTTTCTCTGATTCTTCTCTGAAGAGCCTCATTCCAATAAAACTCTTTTTTATTAATTTTTCCACTTTTCTCTTGTTCACCTGTCTTTTGTTATGGATGAGGGAAAAAAAGTCTTCTCCTCTACACTATTTTAAAGATGCTTACATACTCTATCACGTGAATAGCTTTCCTGAGTAACTCACCTAGTCAAAACAGATCCAAGGATAAATAGAAAATGTAAATATATCTGTGTCAATTGAAGAACTGAAGTTTGGGAATCTCGAACCTTCCACAGAAAACCCAAGGCCCAGATGATGTCACTACAAAAATGCACAAATCCGGGCTACGTTTGCTCATAAAGTAGAACCAGCTCAAATACTTCCCAACTCATGTTATGAAGCCAATAATGCTCTTACTCTAAAGCCACACAAGCCAAGAACCAGGCAAAAGACCAAAACTAACCAATATCTCCCATGATCCCAGAAACCAAAGCCTGAGTCAAACATCATGGGATTAGAACCAGGACTCTGGGAAGAAGCACATTACAGCATGCACAGTGGGACTGGTCCTGGGGTGCTTCTAAACACACAGCTCACCAGATTAACCAAAATTCACATGGTGCCTTCAGTGATGGCAGAGAAGCATTCTGCAATAGTCACCAACCTCTCAAGGTGAGACTTCTCGACAACTGAGCAATACCAGACCACAGTCTCGTGAGTCCGCCTATGAGAGCAATTACACCTACTCTCCAGCTCGATGATGAAATGCCGCCCCCTACCTAACATCAAGAACAAAGCAAGCTGGCCTCTTTAAAGCCTCTCTGGCATTGTCCCTGATGGTCAGATGATGCTCATCAGGCCTGAGCAGAAATGCACATCTGCCTTGTTACCTGGCCTGGTTTTGCAAGTGAAAACCCTCTTAGGGAGTCTTTTTCTCAATGGATTAGAACTAAAAAGTACATTGATTAAGTTGTAATAATGAAAATTAATTTATATTAAATTAATAGAAATGACAGAATAACAGCTAAGTGATTGTTACAATACCATAAAATGCCAGAAGGTTTGAGGCTGATATATTAGGTGATGATCAAAACCCATCTACTGAAAATGACTTTAGTGTAGACATGACTCTAAGAAGATGTAAATAAATTGTTTGTGGGCCAGAGGAACAAACTGTTCTGGTTAGTTCTTTGTCAACTTGGCACAAACTAGAGTCAGTTTGGAAGAGTCAAACTCAGCTGAGAAGTTGCCTCCTGAAGATTGGGCTGTGGTAATATTTATGGGGCCTCCTGAAGATTGGGCTGTGGTAATATTTATGGGGCCTCCTGAAGATTGGGCTGTGGTAATATTTATGGGGCCTCATTCCTCATGGAGGGATGCTCTCTCAGCCTGGACACATGCGGTAGGGCCTAGGCTATATGACAGACTTGGAGATCCCCCATGGAGGGCCTCACCATCCCTGAGGAGCAGAGTGGGGATTGGGTGGGCAGTTGGGGGGGGGGTTGGGAGGACGGGAGGAGGGGAGAGACAGGGAGCTGGGATTGACATGTGAAGCAAGCTTGTTTATAATTTAAATTAAAAAATATGGGGCGTTTTATTGACTAATTATTGATGTGGGAGGGCCTAGTCACTCTGAGAGGTACCACTCCTAGAAAGGTGGCCCTGGGTTCTACAAGAAGAAGACAGGTTGAGCAAGCCATGGGGAACAGGCCAATAGGTAGCTCTCCTCCATGGCCTCTGCTCATTTCCTGCCTTCAGGTTCCTGCCTCGACTTCCTTCCCTGATCTCCCTTCATGATGGACTACAATCTGTAAGATGTAATAACCGCCCTCCACCCCCCGCCCCCCACCCCCAACCCCACAACTTGCACTGGTGGTGGTGATTAATTATCACAGCACCAGAAAAGTGACTAGGACACTAATATTCCCTTCTTCCCTGTGTCACTTCAGCTTTCAAGAATATCAGTGTAAAAAACTTGACCAGTCTACATGTAATCTAGACTCCACGGATGAGAAAAAAATTACAGGGCGTTTGTCTTTCTGAGTCTGACCTGTATCCCTCAGTACAATATCCAGCTGCATCCCCAGTCAAAGTGCGTGACATCCAATTGAAGAAAATCGTCTTTATTAAACCCATCATTGTATATAGTGAATATAATTTAATGAGAAAACACTTTAAGATGCTAAAGTGAGAGTAAAAGAAAAATGATCGGAATCACCATGGCAGCAGCGGTCCTCAAGAGGAACCGTGCATTCCGTTGCAGTGGTGCTCTGGTCTACCCACTGTTTCAAGTTTGAAATTTTTCAGAAAAACAAGGTATAGGTAGACTGGGCAACACAGCTGGGGGAAAGCAGGGAGAGATTCAGGCCTGATTCACTTCTCCCAAGACTTGTTGGAAATCTACAGAAACCACCAGAAGGTGGAGTTGACAAAGGGACAGACGCAGGTGCTGGGGTGGAATAGATAGTCTGTGGGTACAGGCCAGCTCATATGGTGTGCACTGCAGGGGATGACGGACCCTGTTTCAACCAAGTTAGAAGGTGAGGGCACGACTCCAGCCTCCATACCTTCTCTGTGTTTCATGCGTGCCTGGACTCACATACAGGAATATACTCATGTACATATGCATCACACACACTCAAACACACACACACACACACAAGTATGCACAGATTTTTAAGAAATATTTCTTTTTCAAGTTCCAACATGATGAGGCAGCTCACTAGTGCACGCACACACACACACACGCAACCACACACACACACACACACACACACACACACACACACACACACACGCACGCAACCACATCAGACCCCAGGAATGCAAAGGTTGCTGACGAAGCTTTGGGATCAGAGAGAGTAATGACCGCATAATTTCCTGGGACAGCTACAGGTGTAAAGAGATTAAATTCAACCCTTGCCTCATAACTCAAACAAGTGCTTTCCATGCAAACTAAAGGCTTATTTTTGAGAGGAAAAACCAAAAATGTTTCAGAAGACATACAGGAGACAACCATTCTCATCTTGTTTTTGCTAACCTGCATTATTACACTAATGGATCTCATTGTGACTTTTCATAATGCATGCAATGAGTTTTGATCATGTCCTCTCCAATTCCCCTCTTGTGCCCCCCACTCCTCCTCCTCTCCTGGGTCTTTTGCTTATTTGTTTCTTTCGGCAGTTTTGTTGTTGTTGATGTCTTAACTTATCAGACAGGCTTATTGAGCAGGCGTGGAGATGGCTTTCCTACAGAGGCAGAGGTTCTTAGAACAGAGTCTGTGCTGTGAACAAGGTTAGAAGTCACTGTTGGGGACCCTCACCTGTGTCACGGAGCACTGTTATCTTCCAAGGTGAAGGCAGATTTAACTGTCACCGATTCATCCACTGCTGGAACTGGACAGATGGCTCAGTGGTTAGGAGTGCTTGCTGCCCTTGCAGAAGACCCGAGTTCAGTTCCCAATTCCCAAGTTAGATAAGCTTATAACCACCTGGAACTCCATCTCCAGGGGATCTGACAGCCTCTTCAGACCTCTGGTGGCACACACACACACAATATATATATAAAAGTAATCACTTTTAAAATTCATCGTGAAAGCTAGAAAATGAAGAGAGATGGGTTTGTGTCAAATTAAGTGGTGATCCCTTTTGCAGGCTTCATATAAAACTGATAAGCAGCAGCCTCTGATGCTTTCCTAAGTGGAAACTTTACAATTTGTCTTATAATTGTGATGATGCCAGTGGGTAAAAATATCATGGTCTGTTTGCTCCAAAGGGGAAAAATACAAATCGTGTGACATGTATCAGGAAGTATTGTCAGGACAACAAAGAAAAACAGTGCCACCCACGTGTCAGTCTGTACCCTCAGCACTAAACTCTCAAGCCTGATTTACATAATGCAGTGCATTGCATTGGAACCAAGCAGGCTATGGAGAAACTGTCTTTCTCCCGTTATCTGTACATATTTGACTTCTATTGACTTCCCTTTCGATTGGTCAGGTCTGCACGGTGCCTTTCAGCCAGTTCTTTGAGGTAAATGCCCTTGCCATCCAACCAACTCGGTCCTGCCACCTTCTCTTTTCCGGCTCTCCAGGCTGTGCCCTGCCTACCCACCCACAGCTCCACCCCTAGAAACTGTACCTGCGGTCCCTGCAGGCGTAGATTTGCATTCACGTGTACACTATCTAGCATGTGATTTCTTATTATGGGGGTGGTGTGTGTGTGTGTGTGTGTGTGTGTGTGTGTGTGTGTACACTCAAGTGCTTGTAGGCACATACGTACATAGGTCTGGAAAGCAGAAATCTGAGGATGTTGTCCACCCTGTCATTTGAGATAGGGTCTCTCATTAGTCTGGAGCCCACTGAGCCCCAGGGATCCACCTGTTTTTGCCACCCAAGTTCTGGCAATAGATAACACACACCATCATTGCCAACACTTTTAAGCAGGTGCTGGAGAGCAAACTCAGGACCTCATACTTTCAAAGCAAGCATTTTACTCCCTAAGCATCTCCTTAGCTCCTAATTATCCATTTTCTCAGAGAATAATTGGAATTTTGAAAAGATCAGAGTCACACAGCTGATGATAGATTCAAAAGATGTCCATGACAGGAAGCTGGGGAACCTTTTGGAGCCACACCAGACAAGAGTGAAGCTGGTTTTCAGGGTGTGGCCTCAGGTGATTTCAGATCCTAGAAGACCATCAGTGCTTTTGCTACTGCTGCCCTACTCCTCTGTAGTAGCAAATTCCATCTGCATGGCCTATCCACTCTGAATGCCTTGCTCAAGAAAGTCCTACGTAGACTCAAACCACACACACGTGCTTTGCTGCCTGTGGAGCAGGGATGGCTGGGAGCCGAGCATCCCCAGAGGGCACACTTCTGGAGCTGGAAGTGGGCATTGTGTGTAAGGCCCCCTCTCTGCGATGAACTGCACAACTCATTTCACACACGTCCATCAAACACTGAAGTGGGCTTCTGGGTAGCTCATGTTTCCTTTCTATTTTTCCCTCTTGTAGATAAAGAATTCATCTACAGAGAACGGAAAGGGAGCGTCATACTGCGGAATGTTGAAACAAATAATTCCACGGTGTTAATAGAAGGCAAAAAAATTGTAAGTACTCTCTCTAATGAGTAGGATAATTTCAGAGTCATTTGTCCCCCTCCTGCAAGTCAATAAAGCAGAAAATGACTTTAGGTTTCAACTTTTCAGTCGAGCCGAGGAGAAGCATTAACTTGTAATACCTCCTCTGGCTGAGCAAGTAAAGATAATGGGAAATTGGAAGCACACGAATTTAATAAGTTGAAAGCCTGCTTTCTCTGGGGGAGGGTCCTGAAAATTCTTCCACAGGTGTTGGGAGCAAGTGTTGCATATCAAGTATAATTGAAAGATAAAGTCTGAAGGCTTTCACACGTTTACAGAACAATCACAATAAAACCCCCAGAGTAATACTTCAGGAGAACTTTCTCAATCTCACTTAAGAAAAAGAAAACCTCTGTGGGAATATTGACTTAGGTACCATGTCTATGTCATGATAGAGAGTGCTGGATATGGTGCAGGTTTTTTATGATTTAAAATAAGTGCCAAGCTTATCTGAAGGGTTTGCTTTTTCAGCCAAGAAGCCCTGCTTTGGATTTGTGTGTGAAGATGTTAGTAAAGCTGACTGATTCACTACCAGAGATCATTAAAGGGAATCGGCTCCCTTTCTTTGCTCACAATCCGCTTTGCTGTTAGGGGAAGTTCCTCTGTGGACCCGAGGGCTGGTCATTTTCTTGCCCGACTCCTTTGGGGATGGTAAAAGGAGGAAGCAAATGTGAACATGTTAATCGTGAGAACTGGAAAATGGAAGTGTCCAGGTCAGAGTGGTGACTAACCAGCTGGGGTGAGACGCAGTCCTGAGGAAGAACCGCAAGCCGACGGAATGTGGACAAGGAGAGCTATAGGAAAGGCCAGTCGGCCTCAGACAGGGCCACTGGCAGATGAGCCTCAGGAAGTCCACAAGCCATCATGGCCAGGTCCAGGAGCTATGCCTAGGGAAAGAAAGTATGGTTTCTTCACTAACCCCCCCATCCTGGACCCAGAGAGCTGTCCCTGCTCTCAGCTCCCAGGGACATTCAGCTGCCTGTTGCATTTTTATATTGCATTCCTTTCTGCTCTAAGGATGCTATGTCTTTAACGTAGATGCATCGGCTTTTTATATAACCTGGCCCCACCGCATGAGGGCGCCACTCCCAGAATCGTCTTGGGGTTCGATCAAATTATATTCTCCACAGAGAACTAGGAGTGAAGAATGTGCCTACCCTATTTCACTGGAAGATCACTTTATATAGAATTATTACGAATTCATCTGACTCAGCTACTTCAAACACTAAAGTTACAGAAATGTTTTTAAAAGTTCCTCAGGGAGAGAAAGCACTCTGCCTGCTGCTGTGTGGGAGACTTCCAGCTCAGAGTACGGTTTAGTCCAAGTGGAAAGTATATGTACAGTTTTGCCTGCAGGAGACAGAGAGCACAGCCTCTTAGGTGCTAGAGAGATGGCCCAATGGCTAAGAGCTCTGGCTGTTTGTCGGAGGACACAAGTTCCCAGCACCCCATGGTGGTTCAAAGCTGGCTATAACTCCAGTCCCAGTGGTTCCAATACCCTTTTTTGGCTTCCTCAGGCAAAAGGCTCACACATGGTACACAGACACACATGCCAGCAAATGCCCATACACATAAAATAAAAATAAATAAGTCTTTAAAATCGGTAGTTTTTAGTTATGACAAACAAAGTAATTTTACGGTCAGGGGTCAGCACAGCATGAGGAACTGTATTAAAGGGTCACAGCATCAGGAAGGTGGAGGACCAGGGTAGGACTTTATGTGTTGCCAGCATTTTTTGGCCCCAAGATGAGAAAGACAGAATAGTAACCAAACAACAAAAGATAACAGAACAAAACATAAATGCTTCCAAATGAGCAAGCAGAAATTACTGGAATAAAAATAGATATGCCCCAATCAATCTATAATCCATAATCTACATGGGAGAATGTAAGATAGGGAGTGATACGTTGTATGACCAAAGGGTACTGGGTTCTCTTGTCAAAGTCTTTTTCTCCAACTGTTGCAACTATGTCTGTATTCAAAGGGAGCATGTCCATGTCCTGGGTGTGTCATTTATTAATGCCATAAGAAAGTTACTGCACAGACTCCTGAAAAAAACCTGCTCACATCTCTCAATATCTGCATTTAACCAAGAACTACCATTCCTCTTTCTATGAATTCATTGAACCCATTGGTATTGTATCAGTAAAACATGGAGCTATCAATTTGCCTCTCATAAATATGTACATAAACGTTAAAATGTGCATTAGCTCATTAATAATTTATTGCTAACAAATTATTAATAATTTATTATTGTTTAGTGTTTGTGGAACTATTTAACCTTAAGCATTATTGAACACAAAGACTGAATAAAGACTCTCAAAAATAAAAAAAATTAAAAAATTAAAAAAAAATCAGTAGTTTTTAACAGGCAATGTTTAATTGAGGTTGTCTTAGCCAAATAGTGAGATAATTTCAGAATCTGCTATAGGTACCGAAAAATGTTCACTTCACACATTAACTGGCTTATTCCGTTTACCACAGTCTTTACTGCCCTGAAATCTCACAAATGCACTCAATTACAAACATTTATTGGGCACTGGATATGTGCAATCTGATCAGTGAATTATTTTTCACTCAAAGCCACATTTAAATGCTTCCAGAAACAGAATTTTTAAAGAGAACACAGAATAAACATCGCTTAGCGGCCTGCACTGTAACTCGGATGCAGAATCTGGGGTTAATTCCTTCTCAGTTGCTTAGCTGCTTCCCGCTTCTGGGCTCCTGTTTCTCCATTTCTAACTTAAAAATAATTTCTCCTGCCAGCCTGGAACATGGGGGGGGGTGTTGTGAGACCCAACAATAAGGAACCTGCATGTCCTGTGTCTTCCTAAGGGGAGACAGCGTGAAACCAAGGGGACAGGAAGCTTGGAGTGTGGGCACGTTCTGCTCTTCTGTTACTCTTCTCATTGCTGTGACCAAAACCCTGGACAGAAGCAACTTAAGGGAGGGGAAGTTTATTGGGTGGAAGATTTGAGGAGGGCACAGTCAGTCATGAAGGGAAGGCCTGGCAACAGTGGGCCCTGTGGTGTGGGATCTCACAGTAGGCCCTATGGTTGGGGGTAATCTCACAGTATGCCCTGTGGTGGGGGGGATCTCACAGTATTCCCTGTGGTGGGGGATCTCACGTGGGCCCTGTGGTTGGGGATCTCACAGTAGGCGCTGTGGTGGGGGATCTCACAGTGGGCCCTGTGGTTGGGGATCTCACAGTAGGCGCTGTGGTGGGGGAATCTCACAGTAGGCGCTGTGGTGGGGGAATCTCACAGTGGGCCCTGTGGTTGGGGATCTCACAGTGGGCCCTGTGGTGTGGGATCTCACAGTAGGCCCTATGGTTGGGGGGAATCTCACAGTATGCCCTGTGGTGGGGGGGAATCTCACAGGTATTCCCTGTGGTTGGGGAAATCTCACAGTAGGCACTGTGGTGGGGGATCTCACAGTGGGCCCTGTGGTTGGGGATCTCACAGTAGGCGCTGTGGTGGGGGATCTCACAGTGGGCCCTGTGGTGTGGGATCTCACAGTAGGCCCTATGGTTGGGGGGAATCTCACAGTATGCCCTGTGGTGGGGGGGAATCTCACAGTATTCCCTGTGGTTGGGGATCTCACAGTAGGCGCTGTGGTGGGGGATCTCACAGTGGGCCCTGTGGTTGGGGATCTCACAGTAGGCGCTGTGATGGGGGATCTCACAGTAGGCCCTGTAGTGGGGGATCTCACAGTAGGCCCTGTGAAACCAAAGCCAAGCAAGGGAAAAGCCAAATCTTGCAGCTCCCTTACAGGCACCTGGGGCTTCTGATGACACTCTCTGGGTTCTTCTATTGGACGTGGATAGCTCCTCCCACACACCTCTGTTGCTCTAGCAAGGCTCTAGGGTTTCCTTCATGATGCCCACAGCTTTTCTCAGCAGACAACTGATTGTGCTAGCTTCTCCAGCACCAGAGATCTCCATTGCATCTCAGGCTTCCTCCTCATAGCTGCATGCATAAGCCTCCTTGCGGCTGCTCCAACCTTGTCGCACATTGCGAGCCAGTAGCCCTCTGGAACCATGGTACAAGGTCTCTTTATGCCTTCAATGTCACATGCTTTCTGCCTGCATAACAAGTACCATGTGGTCAATAGAAACCCAAGCTAAGACACACCGCAACAGCATTCTCAATTTAGGCTTCTTCCTTTCAAATGGATTTGTATTTTTACAAGTTAGAGCCTTTGGTGGGTAGGTCCGTGCCCTCAGCCCCTCCTGTTGTCCCATCACAGGGCAAGGACTTCCCCTTGAATAATCACAGCCTCTTCTTTCCAGCACACCTTTGGTTGCAACTTGTAACTTAGTCAAGCTGTTTTTCATCACCAGACTGAACCTTTTCCCTATCTTTCTGCACCACAGAAACTAAATTTAAAAACCAAACCCAAAGTAACTTTAACATGAGTTACATTTGATATCAAGGGAATTCTGGAGCATTCTATTTCACGCTTACTTTAAAAATAACTTCAGTGTTATCCTATTTTCATTGTCCTAAGATACTCTGGTGACCAAGAGGGTCTGTGGTATATTACACACCTTTCGTCCTGAAGAGTGACAGGCATGAGAAAAGCATCTGCCCCTGCTGGTGCTGTGGCACAGGTCTGGTGACCGTGGTGTGCTACTGGAAAGCCTCCTGAGTCTCTCCTCTGCTGAGCAGCAGGGGTTTCCTCTCCTGCCCTACCCTCTTCCCTGACTCCCCCTTCTTTTCTCATAGAAGTGTGCTTAAGGTGGCCTTAAGACATTTTGCTGACGTAATTAACTAAATAGGTTTTGTCCTATAATAGGACACTTAGCACTAGCTCTAAAGTTCTTCCGGAACAGAACAGAGCAGAACAAGACTTCTGCGATGCAGAGGCCTGTGGCCTGTGCTTGATACTTAGTTCTCTCCTGCTGGATTGTTGCTGGCTTGTGTTGTATTCTAACTCCTCCCAGGTAAGGGATCTGAGCTTGTCCATGACCAGAACCCTGGCTTCACCCTGAATCACCATGCGGTGATTCTGCAGGGCTGCTTCAGGACACTGCACTGTTGTGTTTTTAGATTTTAGGAATGGAAATGAGGGGTTCCAGATTCAAGAGGGGGGCACTGAAAGGCATTGACCTCCAGGGGACCCTTTATTAAAGAATTAACAGTATATACAGTACTGTGGAGTTCTGAGGAGAGAGTCCTGGAGGAGAGCCTCCCATTCCAATAGATAACATGTGGCTCCCACTTCCAGAGGGTCCTGACAGGGATGAGAGTTCTCACACTTGAAGCTGTCAGGTTGTCTCTGACTCCCAAGTAATGGAGACACAGGGAAGTTGGCTCTTATGGTCACAGGGTCACAGCACATGTTCCCTGTCAGCTTCTGGCAGCAGATTGGAGGGCAGCAAGGTCTCAGGGATTGTGTCCAGGTCTGTGGGACCATAGCCTCTGTTATCAGACTTCTGCAATACACATGCTCATTCTGTGTCCCTTTTATTGATGATACCAGTGGCAAAAGCAACGCTTGTGTGTCATTTAAATTGTGCCAGACACTTAGGAAGAAGCCTGGGAAGACATTTTAAAAGCAGTAAAAAAGAAAATGGGTATGTTTTGAGTCACTCTGGGGACTTTTTCACTAGCAAACAATCTGAAAGGTACAATGGCTTACATTCACAGAGGTACCTGGAACTCTGAAGATGAGATGACTAGACAGAAATGGTGAATTAGGATGTAGCCCTTGAAACAGAAGCTCCAGAGGCACAGGGGTAATATGAAAACGATTCATGGTGCTCTATAAGATACACGGAAGAACACAACCAGAATGCTTACACATCCGTGAGTAATGGAAGACACCGTTGTTGCTTCCAAAAGGCCAGGAAACAGATAGTAACCATGCAGTCCATTCATCTTGCCGACTGGCAGAATTCTATCGTTTACTGATGCAACTTACACAGCTGCTGTCTCACAGTGTTTATTCAATAATTTTAATCTGATTCATAAAATTTGAACCTCATGTTCCAAAGAGATGAGACATTGCTGCCCTCTTAAGATGAATATGAAGGACTGTATGGATGCCTGGGCGTTCTTGGAAGGGAGAGCCAGCAGTCAAGGAGGTATCTGTGCCATGTTTCTCCCCATTGTCCCCACCCTACCTTGCCTCCCACTAACTCCCTTAAGCTAATTACTTATTTTAGTCACCAAATTAACATTTAAGTAAAATAGCATTTTGTTTCTCTAACTTACATCTCCTTCTGATTTTATATCACTATTAGACATAGTATTTAAATTTTTATCTTGGTCTCTTCAAATTAATTAATTCTGACTCTTCACAAGAAGGATGTAATTGGACAACTGCTCAGAAACCTATTCCGAAGTAGAGCAGCCACAGCCTTCAGAAGAACTGCAAGATTCCTGGGGACCACAATGTGAGGTCCCCTCTCTTCCAGTTCCCTTCCTCCAGAGAGTCACTAACTAGTAACTGCCACTTGTTTCTCTTTAATTAATTTCTACCCAGCACTTCAAATACTGCTGTCCACTGTGCCTTGTGAGGTGACAAGTTTGGGAGGAGAACTAAGTCCATGCCCTCTGTCTCTTACCCTTTCCTGTCCCTGAGTTTTGATAGAGGGAGACAGGTTGGCCATGCTCATCTTCAACTCCTGCCACACACAGCTCACTGGGCCTGAGCCCACACTTCACAGGCCCGTGGTAACACTGGTAGCCCAGCACAGCCTACAGTAATCTCCCCTCTGAGTCTGGGTTTTGCTTAGCCTGAGAATAAACTCTTGGAGGGAAAATAGCCTTGTCTTTGCTGTTGCATGGACCTGGCAACTTGTACAGTCCCTCAACTGTCTTGCTTGGCTAGGGACTGGTTTATTTCAACTTGAAACCCAGATTTCTGGCATCTTGTGAAAATTAGGAAGATCTGATGGCCATGGATAATTTTCTCACAGAAAACAAAACCTTGCAGGAGCTCGTGTCTCAGCCCCTTGGATGGGATTGGGGTCGATTGGCCCTATAGTACCCCAATACCTGACTCCTATCCTGCCGGTCCAATTTCGGGGTAGATCTTCCAAAATCAGTTGAGATAATCTTACAGACATGTCTACAGGTCAGCCTAATGTAGAAAATCCTTCACTGAGACTCTCTCCTTTGGTAAGTCTAGATTCTGTCAAGATTGACAATTCAAGCCAACCATCACAATGGGTCACCTCAAGACAAGTGATGCTGAAAGGTCTATGGGGTGAGGGGCTGGTAGTTCTTCATGCTCTAAGCACTTACAGTGTGACCAGAGAGACCCTAAACACTGCACAATCATGGCCTCACATAGCTGAAATTCTTAGGAGACCTACAAGCCAAAATAATCGATGATTCTTTTTTATTTTATTACTGTCTTAGTAGGAGTTACTGTTGCTGTGGTGAAACACCATGACTAAAGAAACTCGGGAAGGAAAGGGTTTAATCAGCTTATATTTTCACAGCACTGTTTATCATTGAAGGAAGTCAGGACAGGAACTAGAGAAGGGCAGAATCCTGAGGCAGGAGCTAAGGCAGAGGCCATGGAAGGACGCTACTTACTGGCTTGCTCCTCTTGCTCTTGTTCAGCCTGATGTTTTATAGAGTGCAGGACCACCAGCCCAGAAATAGCACCACCCACCATGGGCTGGATGCTTCCCCATCGATTCCTAATTAAGAAAATGCCTCACAGCTGGATCTTATGGTGGCACATTCTCAATTGAGGGTCCCGCTCTTCTGATAATTCTAGCTTGTGTCAAGTTAACGTAGGACTAGTCATGACAACCACTTAAATTTGTTGAGAATTCATACGTGAGTACTGTATTTACATCATTTCTACCCCTCCCTCCCCCCTCCAACTCCTCCTGTGTCCTTCCTAACTAGTGCCCTCCTCTGGCGTTGCTCATATATACATGTGTTTAGGACTGATCAGCTGGAATCAGGTGAGTTAATAGTAGCCATAGTTGCCTGTAATTTTTCATCTAGGCATAGGGCCTCGTGAAATTTTAATGTTCCCCATCCATGCTGGCGTGTTGGCTGGTTTGTCATTGTGCAGGTCTTGCTTGGGTGACCATATTGTCGATCCTACGCATGTGCATACTCCCTATAATGTGTACAAGACACTCTCACGTGGAAGGTGCCTTGGCCGCTGGCTCTTACAACCTTTCTACCCCGGCTTCTGCACTTTTCTCTGAGCCTTAATTGTAGGAGTCACATTACAGATGTACAGACTGGTGCTGGGCACTTTTTCTCTGCATTTCGACCAGTTATGGATCTCTGTAATAGCCTCTGTCTGCTGCAAAAACAAGTTTCTTTGATGAAGGGTAAAAGCTACACCTACCTTTGGGTACAAGGATAAACATTTAGAACATAGTTAGAATTATATTTGTTTAAGAAAATGGCAGTATCAGGCTCTCCTCTAGGGTCTGTGACCTCTCCAGCCACAGATAGATGGTTAGGTTCATAGAACCAGGCATGAACTCTCTCCTGTTGAGCTGCCCTTAAGTCCTATTAGATGGTTGTTTACTTACCCCCTAGATATGAGGGCCACTGTTGCATCACTGGGGAAATCTTGTCTCTCTGGCCACTGTTGTGGTTCATGGGCTTTACAACTGGGTAGGAGCGTTGGTCGTTTTTCTCCCTTGGCAGCTTGAATAGTGCTTTCCAATGCTACGAGAGCTGGTCCTCAGGAAAGAGGCTTTCAGATCAGTTATAGGTCAATTCCTCCAAGCCTTGTGTCTGGAGGATATAGTGTCTTCAGAAAAATGGATCAGAAAATAAGAAGCTAAGTTGTACAGCTGATGGCTGGTATCTTGGAGTTGAGAGAGCTTTGATTAATTCCACACTACAGTGGAGTGCCTTGGCCCCAAAGGATACCCTCCAAGATTCTGTTAATGCCTGTGCCCATGCTTCACCAAATCCTATGGCCAGTGCCCTTTCCACCCTCAGTGATCACATCTCCCGGATATTGGAGAATGTTAAAAGCTAGCTAATGCACATTTCTTTCCTTTTTCACAATTTCATGGGAAGGGAATTCATTCCTATTGTAGTGTGAGGCTTGTTTCTCTTTCCACATGGAGTTAGGAACTTTTCTCCTAGCAGAAGCTTGTTAAGGCCTCTCCTTGGCATGCTCAGATTGCCAGCCTTGCTTCTTTCGTGCTTCTGGATTATCATTGTGTGAGATAAGAATAATTTGACCACAGCACTGCAGTATCGTGGCAGTCAGTCTGAGGCTCCCGCTGAATGATGAATGAGTTGGTGATGTGTGTGCTGTATGGGTTTTCTGGGCAGAGACAAAGTTCACACTCAAGGCAGACGGCACCTGAACAAGCATCATGACATCACACTTTAAATGAATCCCTTCTAGAACCTTCCATTTACTGTTTTCAGACCACAGTTGACCCTAAGTACTGGATGCTGTTGGAAGCAGAACCACATATTGGGGCGGGGTGGGGGCTGCTGTAAACCACACCTCAGGTGCCTGGAGGACATCTGTGTCTTAGCAGGCTGAGACTGTGTTCCACCTCTAATAAGGATGCCCTGTTGCAGTACTGTGGTTGTTACTTAGAGTCTGGGATAGCAGCATCCTGTGCTAAGTGTTACTCCCAAAGGTCACTAAATGTGCTCTGAAATAAACAAGATGCAGAACATCTGACTTAGCCTGAAGACTGCAGATGTGGCTGAGACTCAGGCATTACCAAGGTCAGAGAAGGCTCAGCCCAAAGCTATCAGAGCACGCTTTAGTGGTGGATGGTTAGCCTCCCTCCCAATCTGCTAATCGCCTACTGCGCCTTTGTGTCTTCCCTGCCATGCTTTCCCCTGGTGACCTCAGTCCTAGGAGAAGTTCCTGAGTCTGTCTGGTTCCAAATGATGTCTTTAGATGAAAAGGAGAGCAGGGGTGAGCTCAGAATCTTCCAGTCCACAAGCTTCCTTCCTCGTTGACAAGGACAACGCAGTTGTCCCATGGAGTTTGACATGCATTCAGTTGAGTTGCATGTGTGACTTCTTGTGAGTCAGTTAACCCTTTCAACGCTTGCCTTCTGCCTCATCGTCTCTCTCTATGAGTTTCACAAAGACATTGATCTAAAACCAGTAGAGATTTTGCTATCTCCCCACTGTCTGCAGGCAGGTAGGAACATTTCCTGTTTTACACATTTTCCCTCCACATATACCATTTCTACAGCACAAAGCTAGAAGTAAAACAAACTGTAGAATCTGGTTAAAGATTTGAAAACTTTTAAAGATGATATAAAAATGTCAATTCTCTGAAGAACTTGACACCAAACTTTAATATGATGCTAATTAGAACTCTGATAAAACGTTAGAGTTAAGCATTTAAGCTTTTATTAACATGCATTAATTATATACAATGAAGAGTCTCGTGCCATTTCTATCTGTTTATGTGATCTATTTCATCATATTCACCTCCGTTTGCATCTTTTGTCCCCTCTCACTCCTGCTGATCCCCCTCCTCTTCCAGACCCATCCCTTGCTGATTTTCATAGTTTCTTGGGTTTTGTTGTTTTGATGAGCCAATGAGTTTCCTTAGGATTGTCTACAGAAGCACGGGTAAAAGGTTAATTAAAAGAATGTGGTTGCCACACCGGTGGCCATGCCACTGAAGAAATAGCTCTCCCTTCCTCTTCGACTATTAATTCCTATAGATCATGGGGAAACACATGGCAGAGGCATCTTTTGGGGGGATTATATTCTGATTTTTTTCATTTTTTATTTTAAATTAGAAGCAACCTTATTTTACATGTCAATCCCAGTTCCCTCTCCTTCCCATCCTCCCATGCCCCCCAACAGCCCCCATCCCATCCCTCTTCTGCTCCATAGAAAGGGTGAGGCCTTCTATGAGAGATCATCAAAGTCTGTCACATCATTTGGGACAGGACCAAGGCCCTCCCCTGTGTGTCTAGGCTGAGAGAGTACCACTCTATGGGGAATGGTCTCCCAATGTCCATTCATACACTAGGTATATATTATATTCAATTACCAGGGGCCCCATAGACAACTGACATCACATGCAGAGGGCCTGGTTTCATCCTATGCTGGTTTCCAAGCTGTCAGTCTGGGATACATGAGCTCCCCCCTTATTCAGCTCAGCTGTTTTTGTGGGTTTCCCCAGCATGGTATTGACCCTTTTGCTCATCACTCCTCCTTCTCTACACCTGGACTCCAGAGTTCAGTTCAGTGCTTAGTTGTGGGTCTCTGCTTCTGTTTCCATCAGCTGCTGGATGAAGGCTCTATGATGACATATAAGGTAGTCATCAAACTCATTATAGGGGAAGGGCATTTAACATAGCCTCTCCCCTGTTGCTTAGATTCTTAGTTGGGGGCCATTCTAGTATATAGATAGAGGCATCTTAAAGAAGGAAAAATTTATTTTGGCTCAGTCCATCATGACACAAAACATGGGAACATCACTCCCTTTTTAGTGCCAAACGCTTGCAGCAGAAGTTCAAGTCATGGTAGACCAAAAAGCAGAGAGCATTAGAACTAAGGCTGGGCTGTACCATCAAAGGCCCACCCCTAGTGGTCTATTTCAGCCAACCATGTCCTATATCTTAAAGTTGGGAAATAAGTATTCAGGGTACAGACATATGGGGGACATTTGTGACTTAAAGTACAACCTCATATACACCTGGACACCTGAGATAGCCATGAAGTCCCCACACTTACAGTACATGGGCTCTATTAAAAACATCGCACTCAGAGGACAGCAACAGTAGCTTTGCCCCTTGCTGTGTGGCTAGGCCTGATTATTACTCCCTGAATGTTCACATTGGCCACAATATGGGAACAGATATTATTTCCATTTTCAGAAGCATGATCAATTAAGAAATTCTCAAACTTTCATATAGAAAATGGTATAAACAGGATGCAAATTGGAGACTTTTTGGGCGCACAGCTTAGCACTGTCTAACTTTACACCAAAGTGGGCAGGAAGTGGGGAAGACTAGAGGGCTCAGAAAGTGACTCCAGTCCCATGAGGCTTCCACTCTGAATTATGTCAGTGGTATGAACTGAGCTGAGGGAAACAAGGACCCTCCTAGAAGGCTCTGCCAGCACCACCGGCGAGCGTGTGACACTCACAAATGCACAGAATTCAATACAAATTGTGTCAAAGTTCGTACTAATCTTTATAATCAATCGTTTGGTTTAACACCAAAGAATTTCTCAAAAAACAAGAAGCCCAGAAGCTGTAATGAGAATGGTGACAAAGACTACTTTGTAACGTTTAAATTTTAGACATTAAAAACATGCATCACACCTGGTGATGGTGGCACATGCCTTTAATCCCAGCACTCAGGAGGCAGAGGCAGGCGGATCTCTGTGAGTTTGAGACCAGCCTGGTCTACAAAAGTTAGTTACAGGTCAGCCTCCAAAGCCACAGAGAAACCCTGTCTCGAAAAACCAAAACCAAAACCAAAAAAAAAAAATGCATCACTATACAGATGGACATTGTTTGAAATTCAGGTAACAAAGACGTAACATTTGAAATCAACAAATAAATCTTCCATGCAGACTGGTAAAAGTCAAGGAACCAGAGGAAGAAGGGAAGGTCACAAGAGTTGCTCAGTGGAGGCTGAACTGTGGCCTGATTGTTCAGGAAGCTGGTTGCTAATGCAGAGTCTCAGAACAGATGATCACAAGGCAGTTTGTCTGTCTGTTATTCACATTAGCAGAACAAGTGAGCCCAGTGCCTAAATGTCTGCAGCCACAGAGGCTTGGATCAGGACCATCGCAAAGGCATGAGGTTGCTCTAAGACTGGGAGCTGGGTCTTCTCTGGGCATACCTCAAATGCTTGCTGCCTTGTGTGATCTTGACCTAATTTAATGCTCATCAAGGGCTGGGTGCAGCCTGATCTGGGTGCAGGAGGCTGCATCCTCCCAGCTTCTACCAGCCTATGTTACATCAGCTACAGCATTGCCTCCCTTGTAACAAATTAAAAGCTAATCATTTATTTACTCAGAAAGCATTAACTACAGTCCAGAGGCCATCATCACAGATGCTAGGGAGGTAATAAAAGGCTGAGTTCAGCCTTAATCTAGTAAACTTGACAGCATACATAACCTGGATGGAAGCATGCTTGGTGTGGTGGTTTGAATGGCTTATGTGTTTGAAAGCTTTGTGCCCAGTTGATGGGAATATCTGAAAAAGATTAGAAGCTGTGGCCTTGGAGGAGGTGTGTCACAGGGTGTGGTTGTGTCTCAAGATATACGCTCTCTCCACTATTGCTCCGGAACCTTGCGTGCCTGTCTGCAGCTATGCTCCCCACCATGGTTATGGGCTCTAACCCTCTGGAACTGTAAGCCCTAAATAAATGCTTTCTTTGATAAGTTGCCTGGATTATGGTGTCCTATCACAGCAATGGAAAGGTAACTAAGACAGCTCCTTATAGCTATCATGAATTAAAGGAACAGTTTTGAAACTACATCTAGAGAATGTAAGGCTCAAAAGGCTTCCCAGCATTTAAGGCAGAGATATCAATTTAATGTGAAGTTATACTATGGTATGAATATATTCCCCCAAATTCCTGTGTCAGAAAACTAGCTCCCAAATTCTTATGTGAATAAGGATGTGTAACTCTATAATAACCAGGGGTAGATGAGACTTGGGGGATTTGGTCCTACAATCACACAGGTGCCTTTGTAACAAGAGGAAGAGACATCTGAGCTGGGACCCTTGCTTTTATCTCAGTGCCATTGTGCAATCAGACAAATCGCACCAGATGCCTGTGTCTCTCTCTTGGACCTCCCAGATTGCAGAACTATGGACCAAATCAACTATTACTCTCTATAAATTTGTCTTAGATCATTTGTTATAACAATAGAAAATGGAAAAAGACAGAACAAATAGCAGAGGATGAAGAAATACTTCCTAAGTCTATTCTGTAGCCTGCAGCACCTTGAGATGAAAACCCAACCAATATGCTACAAGAGAACAATTTCTCTCATCTCATAGATGCAGAAATCTTCAACATAGCATGGAGATATTGAGCCCAGAAACATTCACAGGAGATAATACATCATGGCTGTATATAATTTATTCTGGGAATGTAAGGTTGACTTCACATATGAAGATAAAACAATATCATTTATCATATTGACAGACTAAAAAGAATAAAACAACAAAATCACCTCATACATATATGAGAGGCAGCATAAAAACCCAACACACACTCATTACAAAATCTTAGAGCAAGGTACTAATGAACAGGCAGATGATGTCACCTATAGAAAGACTCATAAGCCACCATATAAAAGAACAAAGGCTGATTGTCTCACCTTCACAGTCCAGAAAGCTAGCAATGCCCACCTCCTGTACAGTGCCAGCACTTCTGTGAAGGGGGATTGAGCACCATGCAGGAAGAGAAGAATCTATCCATAGAAGAGATAACTGTGAAGAAAATTCTAAGGAATCTATTTTTTAAAGCCACAAACCCTAAAGGGATGACACCAATTGGCAAGCTAAGCAATAGTGGAGAGACCACCTCGAATGCCCATTCCTGATAATGAACTTGATGTCTATAACCATCCGGGAGCCTTCATCCAGTGACTGATGGAAGCAGAAGCAAACACACACAATTAAGCACTGAACTGAACCCAAGGAACCCAGTGACAGAGAGAGAGGAGTGATGAGCAAATTGGCAAAGAATGGGCTGGCAAAACCAGCAGAGACAGCTGATCTGAACAGGGGAGAGCTCTTGGACCCCAGACTAACAGCGGGGAGGCCAGCATGGGACTGATCTGGACCCCCCCCAAATGTGAGTGTCAGTGAGAAGGCCTGGGCAACCTATGGGGCTCTGAGCAGTGGATCAGTGTCTATCCCTGGAATACAAACAGTCATCGTGTGCCCATAGCACAAAGAGGGATGCTTTCTCAGCCTGGACTCTTAGGGGAGTGCCTGGACCCTACCCTGAGTGAAATGACAGACACTAGATATCCCCTATGTGGAAGGAATTGGTAATAGGGTGGGAGGCTGGGGGGGGGATGGGGGAGTGCGGGAGGAGGGGAGGGAGAGGGAACTGGGATTGACATGTAAAATAAGCTATTTAAAATTAAAATAAAAAATTAATTTAAAAAAGCCACAAACCCAAACTTAGCAACACTTCTGAATGTGAAGTCAAGATGCCCAAATCCAATAAATCATGGTATATTACCAGCTCATGGTTGTGTTTTGACATTGAGACATCATCAATTTTTATGTCTGTGAAACATTCATCATATTGAATGGTTAAAGATGCATGTAACAAAACAGGCTAGATCTTCATGGGGAAAACTACAGAACTGTTGAGGGAGACTAAATATTGTAAGCAGCAGCCTTCCTTTTGAGAGAACAGACAGTGTGAGATAAATAGGTAGAGTAGGTACTAACTTAGGAAATGGTTAGGCCACGGGAAAACTAGGCGAATGGTTCTTTGTGGGACACAGAGACCCAGCTGTTAGCTACTTTATCTTAGAAGGTGGCCTGGAGGAAATGAAAGCTTGGAACATTCTAGGCAGAGAAGAGCACTTGCAAACCTTGCATGGCTGCATGGCTGGCCTGCTCTGGGAAGGTGTAGAGAAAGGAATGGTGGGCGTGAAGGGTGAAGAAGAGAGAAGTGGACAGGCTACAGAACCAGGCTGTACCTGCTGGTCATCAGAGTCGTGTGATGACCTCTGGTGAGGTGGAAAGACGACACGGATTTCCAGCAGGGAACCAGACGGTAAGTTACACATCTCAATGATGTGACACCCTGACTGCTGAGGGGACACTGGTTGCCAACAGGGTCAAGAGTCAGGGAAGGATCTCAAGGAAATGTGCTGGATGTAGCACAAATTCTTCTAGGTCTGAAAAAAACCACCCCAGACTCATATATAGAAGTTAATGGTGAAATTCAGAGAAACAGAGCAGCCAGCTACTAGTTCTTACCTGAATCCTCAGACCAAAGGAGTAATCCTGTCCCTACTAATCCTCAGACTGAATTTAAAATCCTGTCTCTAGGAATTCTCAGACTGAATGATATGAGCTCCTGTCCTGTCCCACTTTATACTCCTCTCTCCACCCAGCCATATCACTCCTGTCTCCATCTCCCTAGTGACGGGATTAAAGGCATAAGATCCCAAGTGCTGGGATCAAAGCGGTGAGCTTTGAACTCACAGAGATCTGTCTGCATCTGTCTCCTAAGTGCTGGGATTAAAGGTGTGTGCCGCCACTGCCTGTCCTCTATGGATAACTAGTGGCTTAGCTCCACACTCTGATCTTCAGGCAAGCTTTGTTTGTTAGATCACAAATAAAATATCACCACAGTGCTCATCCCCAGCGAGGGTGGCAGCTGAAGCAGGGGCTCAGAACATATTTCTACAGAAAGCTCAGAGAATTCTGAGAAAATGAATGAAGATAACCAGAGACAGTAGAGCCAAGGGGAGAAAGGAGGGGGGAGGGAGGAGGGAGTTGGCCCAGCCACTGCCAGTAGTTACTTTCATCTGAGAGGAGGGAGAAGCTGGAGAGAGAGGACAAAGGACCTGTAGATGAGCACCAGACATCCAGGCAGAGATGCAAGTAAACGGTTGTCTACTTAAGGCCCCACCCATGTCTCAAGTATCTCCACAGGGCATGTGTACACTGAACCCTTCCCTGGCAGGTTTGTGGATCTTAGAGTCCTAAGATTAGATGGTGTCACTTAGGGAGTGGTTTTCTCTAGAAAAGCAAAGGTCCAAAAGTTAGACCTGCACCCCCAGGCTTAGAGCCAGAGAATGTGGGAAACTATAAGAGCAAGAAAAGACTGGGAGGGATGGGGGCGATGAATATGTGTGAATATGTGCATGCGCATGCGTGTGTGTGTGTGTGTGTGTGTATGCACGCGTATGCACGCGTATGCTTGTGAGTGTGTGTGTATGTGTGTGTGTGTGTGTGCTGGAAGCCAACTACGGACAGTACTATGGAGACAGGGGAGGGATAGTTTGTCTAGTATGGCAACAGCTGAACTATGGCATTTACCAAAGTAACACCCTAGCACCTGGAGGATAGAGATCTGAGCTAAATAGTGGGGTGGGATGCAGGAATTCTGGGGAGGGGTGCAAGAGTTCAGGAGAGAGTGTGGAAACATCAGCACACAGAATACTCTCGGGCAGATTTGGCTGGTCAGTCTTGTGAGGATAAGGCCGATGTTACCTGTACCATAGGTAGCAAAGAATGAACGTGCCTGGGAGCTAAACTACCACGCAAGCCCCAACTTGCACCTCCCATGGTCAAAGCTGAGGGAAGATCACATTACAAATTACCTCAAAGGAGGTCACAAATGCCATCTGTGGAAAGTGATTTCTCAAATCTGTTGAACTTTTTAAAAACCGCCATTAATCACCATTCAAGCCCTTAAATGCCTAACCCATGAAACCAGTTGCATGCCTATATCCACAGAAACACGTGGGCAGAGTCTTTGGGGTGGTGATGCTCTTAGTCACAGCTGATGGGAGCAGCTGTGCGGTGGTTCCCCTGTTCACAGCTTCTAGATCTGAGATCCTCTGTGTGGCAATTTCCTGTACCCCGCAGGATTACACACTCAGAACACTGGAGTCATCTTAGTCATGGCAGGAACACATTCCAGTCATCCTACACTGGTCCCGATGGGTGTGTCAGCTGAGGTGAAGCACAGGGCGTTCTGCTTTCTTGCTCAGCTCCCACACTGTGAACTGTTGCGTTCCTCCTGTGGGCTTCAGAGCACTGCGTTTGCCACATGTTTGTTTGTGGGTGAGCTCAGGCTAACAGGGGTTCCCAGGTCTAGTGCTCCTGAGATCTGGAAGGTTGTAGTGTGCACCCAGTGGAGACCATGTGGGTGCAGACTCAGCTTTGTGCAGCTGTGACGGCGACTCTGATCAGCACGGGAGTTTTGACCTGCTCCGCTTCCGACCTGGGCCGGTTCACCCCTCCTTAGGCAAATAGGTGGACCCCCGCTCCGGGAAGGCACCAAATTGATGCCGAACTTAATGCAGACACCTGATCCGCATAACACCCTACAGCCCAGAACTCCCGGACTCAAGTGATCCTCCGGTCTCAGCCTCCGGAGTAGCTGGGACTACAGGAGTGTGCCACCACGCCCGGCAGTGACGGCGACTCTAGCCAGGAGTTGAGTGCTAATGGTTCAGCCATGTCTAATCAGTCAGGCATCCTTAAACAGAAACGCAATGCATAAGGCTACATCTTAATCAGCCATTGGAAATGTGGACACAAAGGCGTGAGGAGCAAAGACCTGGGTTCCCCTAGACGTGAGGATGCACTGTGTACTGATTGGTGTGTTCTTGGTGACTTTCGGGATGCAGCCACTGAGAACCACCCTGCCTTTAGTGAGGACTGCATGAATGGAGGCATATGAAGGTGATGCAGCTAGTACAAAGAGCAGTAACCCAGACAAACCAACTGTTGCAATCTCTTCCCTAAGATCTCACTGCAGGAGAAGAAACTGAGATACAAAGATGTGTAAGGAGTTGTCATTTCCAGTGGCACGGCTCACTCTCCAAGTGGTCACTGCAGCACAATGGAGTGTTGGACACCAGGCTGATGACGAGGGCCTTGGAGGGGTGGGGAGGGGTCGGAGCAGGAGTCTGTGCAGGGTACAGGGCAGGGTAGGTCAGAGGATCCTCGTGGTTGGTGATGTCCGTATTCACACTGAGGGCTGGATACCAAGGAATCTGGCAGAAAAGCAAGTGTGCCCTCTGTGTGCTGACTCCCAGGGATTCCCACAATGGCTAAGAGACAAGCTGCAGAACAGCCCGTAGAATCTGCTTCTGTTTTAGTAACAACTCTGCTTAGCATATGCTTCTAAATATAAGAACAGAAGAAAAACGATAATAATTAAGCATGGAGAGATTGGGGGTCTTACAGGAAAATGATGCTTGTGTTTATATTTGTTTCCATTGATTTGTTCCAGCAGACACAATAAGGACTATTTTGTTGGAACTTGAAATAAAGAGCAAATAGAATTTTTGAAAGCATCAATTAGCTACATTTTGGTCAGCTAACTAAGAAAAGATATAGCCATACTTAATGTTACTGGTTCACTGCTTAATTTATCTCAGTAGAGGATTTTGAGGATGACCCCATATAGCTAAAAGACTCAGTGCTGTTACAAGTAACACCTGTAAATTCTGTTTCCTTTTTTTCCCCCTTTAGGAATCCTTAAGAGCCATCAGATATGAAATATCGCCAGATAAAGAATATGCGTTGTTTTCCTATAACGTGGAACCGGTGAGTCTGACTCTTTTCCTTACGTCATGGAAAGGTTTTCTACTCTGCCACCTTCTGAGAGTGCTTCCTGAATGCACCTTCCTTATGATGTCAAACCCTGAGAGTTTACACACCTGGGACAGCCTCTTTCGTGTGTCATACTACCGTGTAGGAGAAAGGAGAGACATGAAAACTTTCTTGGCAGGAAAAATAATGATTCATTTTTAAGAGTTGTTTCCTGGGATGTTCTGGGAAGATGAGTCTCCTAGGATACCTCTTATACCTTTATTCCCCGGTTTCCAGGGAAATAAATGATCAATTTGGGCGGTAAAAGAAAAGGCAGCTGCCCGTGGGCCCTGCCTGCTCTCCCCGGCTATGCCAGAGCCCTTATGAAAGCTAAGTCACTTTCCCTTAGATAGATTCTGGCTAGTCTGTGCTTTATGGGTTTCCCTAAAACCTTGCTGAAATTTCCTGTAAAAGTCTCACCCTGGGTTTGAGCAGCAGCCTAAAAATCCATTCCCTGACTGATCCTTTCTCGTTTCCAGTCCCTTCTAGTTCATTGGTCTCCTGAGGTCATCTAGTTAGTGTTTCTTGCCCTTCCCATGGGATAAGAGCCCCTGAGAAGTGTCTCGTGTCAGTGGGTTCTGTGGTGAGCCTTGCATGACAGGGTTGTTGATTTCTGTCTCATGACAAAAGCCTGGGAATTGGCATCTGTGGAGCAGTCATCAATTCTGAGAGTTTCTAAGAAGTTTGGCAACCAGGTTATTTATGGATATTTCAACTTCGTCTTAATAAATGTAGACCTTTGAAATGCTGTCTTAATTCTCTGAAGGTTTGTTATCCAAGAGTGTTCACTTTCAATCCCTAAATTCTCCGGGACAATTGGGCATCTGGGTCTGTTTGACCAGGTGAGTCTGGATTCTAAAGGGAAAGCTGTCTTATTTGCTGTGCCCAGCCATTCGCTGGTCACCTTGAGCTTTGTGCAGCTGAACATGGTGTCCACCGGTCTTTCCACTCTCTTCATCACCCTCAGAAACTTCCAGAGTTTGGTGCAGACAGGCACCTGAAATACTCTGGATTTACTGCTCCAGACTCAAGTTGAGGTTGGCTTGAATCATTTAATCAATCACTAACCCAGCCAACAGTGGGTAGGATCCAGTGGGTCCTGCTCCATGCAGCAGTGGGATCCAGTGTGTCCTGCCCCAGCCAACAGTGGGATCCTGTGGGTCCTGCCCACAGAAGCCTCCAAAGAAAATCTTGTGTTTGTTCCTCCGAGCGTTCTGAAGGAGACCGTCAAGTACTCACTGGCACAGGAGTACTCTTGGGTTTGGATCCATGTATCCATGCATAGAAGGATCCTGTGCCAACTTCTTTCCCATTCCCCAGGACTGCTTTTGAAAGGACACCCTAGGGTTCCATCACAACTGACAGCCATTTGGTAAAGATGATTTTGCCCAACATGAGTCGTTACCACATGGAACACGGGCTAGAAACAAGACCCTTGATGTGACCGTTTCTCTGAAATTTAAAGTAGGGCCAAAGACAAAAGTGCCATTTGTTTTCTCAGCCAAGGGAAAATCTGAAAGGATTCAGATAACAATAAAAGCATTTAAATATAAAAAGCATTTGCTTCTTGTCATAAACACCACAAGCAAAAGCAACTTGGGAGAGTAAACGGTTTCTTTGGCTAACTCTTCCACGTCATGCTCTATCAGAAAGAGAAATTGGGGCCAGAACTCAAGGCAGGAACCTGGAGATGGAAACCATAAAGGGAGAGTGATTGGTCTGCTTTCTGACTTGCTCTCCACTGGCTTCCTTGTACAGCCCAGACCCACTTGCTAGGGATGATGCCTCCAACAGCGGGCTGAGCCCTCTCTTCAAGGCAGTTCATCACAGGCAATTCTTCAGTTGAGGTTCCTTTTTCTCGGTGACTCTAGACTGTGTCCTGATAACAATAAAAACTAGCCAGCAAAATATGAATTCCATAGACAAAACTTGCTAATGGTTTCAGTATTGCATGACTACCATACCATCATTGTGAGCACGAATTCCCAGAATCCCTTCTGCTTCTGGAGGAGACATCAAAGGAGATGTGCATGGATTCCTGCCTGTCTGTCTGGTGGAGGACTTCCTTACCAGATAAACAGGCATTGCTAGAACAGGGCATAGGTGCTTTCGCAGGGAAAGTCTTAACCTGTAATTATGGACTAAGTGGAATAGAACAAGGCTTCCCAAGCTGTGGTTAGTAATTATTATTATTAAGAGGATTAGGCTAATAATATAATAATTAATTTACTAGTAATATAAAAAGAACTCATGTGCAAAGACATCTGAGAACTGTAATTAAAGTTGAGAGCTTCCTTACTGCAGCACATATTGAAAGGTTTGGTATCCCCAGGGGATACACAGCATTTCCCAAGGAAGTAGTTTTTTTTCAGTTTTAACATAGTATTTGTACTAATTTTTTCATACAACATTTTCTGATTGCATTCCTTTCCCTTACCAACTCCTCCAGATGCCTCTTGCCAACCTATCTATCCAATTTTATAAACCTTCTCTCTTAGTAAAAAAATGCAAAACAAGAAATGTACACATGAAAGTAGAGGGGTCCATTTTTCCTTGGCCATCTGCCCCCAAGCGTGTGGCCTGCCCCAGTGTGGTTGACTCCATTGGAGAAAACCAATCCTCCCTCTCCCAACAGGCATCAAACCACAAATAGCTTCTTGGTTAAGTTTGGGACTCCACACTCACTTCCCTGTAAAAATATAAATATGTTTGAGAGAGAATAAACTCAATTGTGTTCTTCAAGTGTTCCAGGCATGAAGTATCTGTAGGTCCATAAGCAGTGTGCCTGGAATGTGGAGTGCCGTGTTTCTATGCATGTGGTCCCAGCCCTATGGTTGCCAAGTGTATCTATTCTATTTTCACCATCTAATCTCTTCCCTAAAGATTATTGCTGCCTCAAAGAGCTAATATTTGTTATGTTTAAGAAATAGAAAGGATTTCCTGTCATTTCTTAGGGCACATCTTCTGGAGAATTCTCTAAGAACTAAGCTAGATATCAGGGGAATAGTAGTTTTTTTTTTAATTTGTAGTTTGAAAGTGATACTAACTCCCAATAAGAAAAAATTGCTTTAAAACAAACTTGTTTCATTAGTGAAATCCTGTTCCTTCATGCAGAGTGTCTGAGAAGCATAACACATTTTCTGAACTCTGCAGAGGAAGAGAAAAAATAATTGAAATCACAATATCTTAGATCATTTCAAAATATAGATACACTTTGTGAGAAGAAAGAGAATTTCTATCTGCAAAAGATTCTTCCTTAGATTACACTTTCATTAAAAGTCCTGAATATTTATAAATAATTTGACTTCCATGTTTAAAAAGATGACATTGAGGAGGGTTGTTTTTAAAGCCCTTTATTACCATTGTGTCCCAAATAAAATAGCATTTTTTCCAAAAGATGGTCTAAATAAAGGCGCAGTCACTCAGTCGCAGATGCATGTAAACAAAAGACCTCAACACTCAGTGGCTTAAAACTGCCTCCATTATCTCATGGTTTCTGTGGGTCTGGAATCATGACTCAGATTAACTAGATCTGTTGATTTTGAGTCAACAGGCTAATGTCAAGAGATATTATCATGCCTGGGTGATGTGGCACAGACCCGTAATCTCAGCACTTGAGAGGCTGAGGCAGGAGGACTACTATGAGTCCAGTATTATAGTTCTGAGGATCTGTGTAGCATCTTTATGCTACTGATCCTGAATATCCAACAGTGAGACAGCAGGACTCATCTCCTGTCACCAATAAACTTCATTGTCATGCAAGTACTGAGTTGCATAATGAGTTATGTATCAAGACCCTGTCTCAAAAACTGTTGTCAGCTTCATTATCATCACCACCACCATCACCACCATCATCATTGTCATCATCATCATCATCATCATCATCACCATTACCATTACCATCATCATCATCACCATCATCATCATCACCACCACCATCACCATCATCATTGTCATCATCATCATCATCATCATCACCATTACCATCATCATCTGGGCTACAGTCACATCTTGAGGTTCTTGTAAGGAATGGTCAATCCCCAGTTCCTTCACATAGATATTGATAGGGCTCCCTCATGAACTACAGACCAGAGAATATCCTCAGTTACTCCCCCAAAAACCCTCTAAAATGCTGTGGCTTGTGTGTTTGGGATCAGTAGCATAAAGATGCAACATAGACCCACACAACTATATATAGTACTACTCTGATTGTCTTGAGAATCCCAGTTTTAAAAAAAACAGTTTTTTTGTGTGTGTGGTAATTTTACTACCAAATCTAAAATTTAGCAACAAACTTATATAGTTAGATTTCACTGAGTTTACTGGTACCTTTCTTAAAGAGTTTTATACATTACGTACCCAGAAGGAAAAATATCACCAAAAATCAGCCCATATTTTGTTCATCCTTACTGATGGCACCCTTGAACAGCTGGGGCAGCAATCCAGTGCTTTGTTATTCTATATATAGGTGGCGGTTTGTAGAGATGACTTTGAGACTCATACCCAGTGTCATTACCAAGTCATCATGTCTCTTGGCCATCTCCAAAATGCCCTGTGGGCACTGGCACTGAAGCCAGAAATTGACCTGTGAGGCTTGAACAGCCCTAGGTAACTGTCCTTCCTAGGAGACAAAAAAGTGACATTTTTCTTGATTCTCCAACTCTTAAAATATTTCCTATGCTGATTTTTAGACAAGTAACAGACATTGATCATTTTTTTGTTTTTCTCAAAGTTGGGTAACAGATGCCAGTGATGGAACAGGAAGCTGAAAGAACCCTCACCCCAACAGCTTCTGTCTAGGAGGGTAATGATGTGAGGTGTCATGGTTAGCTCCCTCCTCAGAACAGCTTTCTCCTCAGAATAAAGAAGCTGCCTCCTTCTCCTCCTCCTCCTCCTCCTCCTCCTCCTCCTCCTCCTCCTCCTCCTCCTCCTCCTCCTCCTCCTCTTCCAAGAAGAGGAAACATGCTGAAGAGCTTCCTCCTCACAGAGATGATTGATGCTATATAAGCTTCCTTCTCACAGGAGAGAGGTGTTCTGCACAGTTTCTTTCTCAGGGAAGAGAAGTGTGAAGAACCATGTATGGCTTCTTCCTCAAGAAGAAGAGATGTGAGGTACCCTGTCCACCTCCTTCCTCAGAGCACATGCTGTGCTGAGTACAGCTACCCCCTCAGATAAGACATGGTGCAATGCAAACACTCTCCTCAGAGGGTAGAGGTGCCCTGCACAGATTTTTCAGGGCAAGAGGCTGTGAGGTGCCATTCACAGTTTCTTCCTCAGAAGAGAGAGAAAACTGTGTAGAGCTTCCTCCTCAGAGTGGGAATAGTGCTGTGTAAGCTTTCTCCTCAGAGGGCAGAAAAGTGTGAGGCACCATCTACAGCTTTTCACTCAGAGCACATGGTGTGCTGTGTATAGCTTTCTCCAGAGAAGAGAAACTTCTTCAGATGAGAGAGGCGCCCTGCACACCTGAGAGAGACAGAGAGACAGAGAAAGACAGAGAGACAAACAGACAGACAGAGAGAGAGAGAGAGAGAGAGAGAGAGAGAGAGAGAGAGAGAGAGAGAGGTGTAAGGTACCAAGTGTCACTTCCTCCTCAGAGGGGAGATGATGCCATGTAACCTTCCTCAGAGGAAAGGGGCATACAATAGTTTCCTTGTCATAGGTGAGAGGGTGCATATAGCTGTAACTGCTTGCTTCTCCCCTTACAGACTTATCCTGCTTAGTCCAGAAGAAAGACATTTTGATGCTGAGCTATGCATACAGGAGTGAAGCAAATTTCTGATTCAAGAAAAATCTTTTTCCTGCACTTGGTTAGTTAATGTAGCCTACTTTACTATCTGAGGGACTTTGAAATAAATTATTTATGCAAAGCTGGAAAGCACCTAAACATGGATAGACCTGATTTGGCATATTTGGTGAAATGAATACAAGTGTCTCACCAATTATTTCATTGCCCTCTTCTTCTGTCTCCATCACTTTTTTTACCTTTGTGATCACCTTTCTATTTTCATGACCTATGCTCCCCTGAATGTGTGTGAAACTTAAAATCCAGAGTCTCACATGAGAGAAAACATGTGGTGTTGGTCCTTTAGAGTCGAGTTTATTGCATTTGACATAGCAATCTACAGTTCCATCCATTTTCCTGAAAATGTCTTGACTTTCTTTGTAGCTAAACACACATTGTTCATATACATCATATTTTTCTGCATTTGTCTGTTGGTAACTGTCTTGTCTGGTTCCACCTCTTAGCTCGTATGAGTAGTGTGTTGACAACAAACATGGTTGTCAGTAGGTCAGATATCCAAGATGGGAAAACCTGAGCAAAATGGTAGAAGTTAGACTTATTACCAGAAAATGAATGCACAGGTGGTGCACTGAACAAAGATAGTGCTTGTGGAGAGGTTAATAGAAGAAATGAGCCAAGAAGGGAAGGGTCAAGGAGCCAATGCATGTTAGCCAGATATCTTAGGAGTAAGGGGCGGCCCCTTACTGGAGAATACACTCAGTGGTGCTTTGGGGAAAGGGAGAGAGAATTAGATACAGTCCCATTGTGGGAGATGACACCAGAAAGGGCTCCTAAAGGGAACAGGGTGACCTCCCGAGGCCAGGCTTCTGTGTTAGGCAGGACATGGAAGCGTCAGCATTCCTGGGAGAAGCAAGGGCCATAGAAGCAGCCAGTGTTTGGGAAGTGAGGGCCAGTGACGAACTGGAACACACAAACAAGCCAATATGCATCTCTGAGGCCAGCCGGGAGATAGTACTGGAGACTGCCTCAGCATCAGGAGCTATGGCTGCGATAACATAATAACAATAATAATAATTCTTAAAGACCACCGGCTTGGTGAGAGACTCTGCGTGATCTAATGTGACCAGTGAAGTTTGTGTAATTGGTAATAAGGAAATGAAATGTAAATGAGGAGAGACACAGGTTTGCTAACTGACACGGCCAGATATTGCACAGAGCACACTTAATTGTCTTTCCTGTGAATGACCATCACTGTAATGTAGCAAGGGGGAAAAAGACTTCCTAAAAGATTTGTTCTTATTTCCCATTCTGCTGTCTGTGATTGAGGGATTGCTGGTTAACAGCAATTATATGCAGAGGCTCGAGGCTGATTAATATGGAACAAGCTACCCGGGCCATCTGAGCAAACTGTGGACCATTATCTCTGCTTTGTGGCTGGAGATTTTTCATACTCCTGAAAACCATAAGGATTAGTAAATGTGGTGGGCTCAGAGCAACTCCATTTGTGATTCATCCCCATTGTGTCACAGAAATGATTTAGCAAAATGTTTAAATAAGATGCCATCTGCAGCTTTGCTGGGTATATGACACAATTGTCCACTTAGCATGGGTGACATTGAACAGCCAGAAATGCTCTAGAAGACATGCTTGCTTTTCTTCTAAGCAACCAGAATGATGACTTCCATAGTATCAAATAGACTTTGCAGGGTGTAATTTCAAAACCTCTAGAGTTCCCACTTAGTTCTCGCTGCGTTCCCTGGTAAGGATGCTGAATTCTGTAAACTGTTTCTGGTCCTTGTGGCATCATATGGCAAGTGCCTTGGAATTTGGTCCTTCAGAGAGCAAAAGGTTTCCACCTTCCAGCAGGCAATGTTTCTACCTTGTGGCTTACTTTATTCTTGAGTTTTATTATCATAAAAGCCTGGGCCTGAGCAATGGAGCCTTGGGTCATGCTCTGGCAGCCTCTGCATGCTAATGCACAAGGGTACAACTTGGCAGGGTTTGCTGCTACAGCTGCTATGGTGACACTTTGGACCAAACCAATTGCTACAGTTTTTGAATCTCTAGAAATGACTGCATACATGTTGAATTGCCTGAACAATCCCTAAATTAAATGTCGCCTTCAGCCCCTCAAAGCCCTGCCACCACTAGATGGCTATAATTTGACAGGCTCCATAGTGCCTATTTACAAGGCTGCAAGGTTTGTTTGCAGGCGTGTGTGTGTGTGTGTGCACGTGCACGCGCTCACACATGTGCATCCGTGTGTGTATGTAGGTGCACAGAGAGTCTCACAGAAGGTGGAAATGGAGAGGAGTTTGTGCTGTTAATCTTCTGATAGTCTACAGTATAATAAAGGAAATGCATACTAGAAAACACCACTCCTTGAAGTGAATAGAGTGAGTGTGACAAGAACAGTGTTGGGACGTGGCTGTGACTGCTTGGCACCTCACCTGACTGCTCACGACTTTGGACATTCTCCGTGATTTCTGGCTGCCGTGATAGCTACCAGAGATGACCCATTATCAAAAGAAGAGCAGCACTTTTTATTATTAATGCTGAAGTTAGCATTCAAAGTAATGGGTTGCAGAATGGCATTTGCATAAATCTGTCACTAGACTCCATCCTTATCGCTCCCCCCCTCGAGCCCCCATTACCTCTCGTTGACCCCCACTCTTTCCACAGATGGACAGATGTTTCTCTTCTGCTTTTGTGTCACGTGACTTCCCCTGCCCTCTCTCCTACCACCCTTCTCTCATGCCACCCCCCCCTTTTTGTAACTACAGAGTGATGGACTGTGACAGTACTGGGATTCATGAGTGGAGTAGGTAGCTATCCAGCTCTGGAAGGATGGTCTCAGAGATAATGTGTAGTAGAAGAGCAGTAGATAGAACTGACGCCATTCCTCACAATCTCCTCCTACCCACGCCCTGGCTATGGTGTGGACCTCAAGGGTTCCCGTTACCATCTACTTCCTCACTAAGCAGCCTCTCTCAAACATCCAAGTGTGCTCATATCTCTCCATCATGAAGCAAAGTGAAGATAGAGGAGCTCCGCCTCCACCCACAGTTCTCACCTCCTCTCCCCCCTTCGTGGCCATCTGAGAACAGAAGCATGTGGACGCAACTCTTCCCTTCAGTCTCCACCCTCCCCTCCACTATGTGCTGAGTCCCAGGCCTCCTGACAGCTAGGGTGGGCATGAATGAAGTCACCCTCCCCCTCAGGCACCTGGGATACATGCTCAGCTGTTTTCAGCTGCCTCATTCACCTACTCAGCCAAGAATCCATCCTGTCCCCAGACGTGGTGGGTCTTCCTCGGTTTTATGTGAGGTCGACTTCTCTTCTCAAATGCATGCTGTCCCTGAACCATTTTATCTGCACAGGGCATTGGCTGACAAGAGAAGTGCCTGGAAGGACTCTCCCACATTGTGAGCCCAGACTCTTCCCAGCTCTAGCATGTAGAAAGGACAGCCAGTCATTAATTATGTGTGCTCCAAAGTTTAAGACACACTAATCCAGATGCCAGTGACCCAACAGGCCATGCCTCTGCACGGCTTTCTTGCCATGGCTCCAGGTTCATGGCTCCCACTGTCTCCTTCCAGCCTGGAGGGACCTTGGACACAGTGGCAATAAACTGAACCCATCTCTTCACCACAAATTGGATCCTTCATGCCCGCAAAATCAATGCAGTAGAAAACATATCATCCCCCCCACACACACACACACATGCACACCATCCTGTGTTCTCCAAATTGTCTTCAAGGTGACCATTCTGTTGCCAGCTTGGTGACACATTCTTCAGTCTGGTTTCCCCCACAGTCCCCTGCCACAGTCTTCTGAGGCTGTCTTCTAGAAAGGTCCTTGTTCTGCCGTGTCCACCGCAATGTCCGTCACTCTTCCACTCTCCTACGTGTCCTGCGCTGCTCTCGGCCCCAGGCCTTGTCCTCACGAGCCTTCTACCAGCACACTCCTGTAGTCACTAGTCTCAGGTCCTCCCACCCTTCATGTCCCCTCAACGGAAAGTCTTCCCTGACCACACAGGTATGGGGAGGTTTCATGGCCCTTATGTCTCCACCCCAAGCGTTGCCAACGTTCCTTCCCTGGGACGTGTGAACAATATAATAATGACAAACCAGAGTTTCGTTCCACCAGAGTTTACCCCGGAGAACCAAGCAAGTTTATGGGGCTTGCTCGTATGCATGGCTGGCTAATGGGCCACCCCAAATCATCCAAACTAGAAAAGCTTCACCAGCACGGCTGATTGTTCTCTACAGCCACGTGGATAGAGCGCTCTCCCTCTAGCTTTTCCTGCCTGGGCACTCCAGTCCCTCCGGAGATCTCGGAGACCACTCGGAAGTAGAACGGAATCTCAGACGAGTGGTTAGGAGGAGGTGCCAGGTACTAGGTGAGGGTCCAGTGACTGTCCACACCCCTTCTAGGTGGGAGTGTCTACAGTCCACATGCCCAGTTGTGATAGACACTAACAAGAGGGTACAGCTAGTCTTGTGAGGGCAGCAGCACTTTGGCTCAAAAGAAAGAGATGACAACACAAAGGACTTTTCAGAGCTCATCAGGTGCCTGTCTCTGACTTATTCATAGCTGTTCCTGCAGGACACACACACACACAGTAGGGTTACCCATGTCAGTGTTAATGGTCCCTTCTAGGGCAGGAGAATCCGTGTGAAGAGAAGGTTGGCCCATGCTATCAGAAAGCCTGACATGGCTGGAAACAGTTGCAGCTTCTGGGGTTTTAATATGTGTAATCACATGGGCTTTGGGTAAGCCACACAGACAGGAGATCTATTCTGCTGAAGTGTATCTCATTGCCCTTCATGAGAAGAAGGCTTTAACATGACAAATATTGAAAAGTGCCTCACAGCTCATCTCGATGGCTCAGAATGCACCAGATGTATATGTCATTACTGCTGGCCTATTGTTATGATGCCGCCCACCTGTTGGGATTGTCGAGCTTGCTCTCAACTAAGAAACATATTTTTATACCATGTCATGCAAATTGATTTTTTTTCCTCGTCCTCTGGTGATGGTAGGTTTCATGTCTGCTGCAGTTCTATGAGTTTTAGGACCTGTGTAGACTCTGTAACCAAGACCACAAATCAGGGTCCTGAAAAACATCATTGGTCTAGAAAGCTCCTTGGGCTGACCTTGTAGGCAAACATCTCTCCCATCCCCAGCCTCTGAAATGTCTGGCCTTCCTCTGTCCCTGCAGAGAGGCCTTTTTTAGAATGGCATATAAATAGCAATGAATGGTTCCTAAACTTCCAGGTTCAGGTCACAGCAGGCATCTTCACATTCAAATATCAGGAAGATCTCGGGTTTCCTCAGCACTGTTTTGGTTTCTCACTTATGACGTCAGATAGTTCTCATAAGGTTTTACCTACTATTTGGTGTCATACTCAATACCAGATTAAACTGGAAGATGGGCCAATAAATGCATAGCTTTGGTATCAGCAGTTAGGCGGTCCTTATTGACTATCCCACTGTGGTCCAGCTGCAGAATCTGTGCCCTCAGAAAGCCTGATGAGATGGGGAAGTCACTCAGAGAACCAGAGAGACAGGAGAGTGGAGCTGAGTCTGTGCCTAGCCCTGTGAGCCGTCACTAAAAACCTGCACAGACTGGAGGCAGGGCCCTTGGGACTTGGAGTGGCCGTTTACTCCAGAAGGAAGAAAGCAGATCACCAGCCTGGAGCAGATTAGGACTGAGCTTGGAGTTGAAGTCCTAAGAAGGTAGCTATTTAATGCAGCCGATGAGGCTGGAGTGGGTCTCCCACTGTCTTAGAGAATGAATTAGTCTCTGGAGCAGGAGAGCAGGGACGGAACCAAGGGCCATGTAGAACACACACCTCAGCATGTTCTTATCCCCAGCCTCAGCTCCCATAATCCTCCTTTCCCAGGCCCATGCGTCATGGGGCTTCCTTGCTACGGAGGGAACAATGTTACAGGACTATCTCCGTGGTGCTGTGGCCCTCCTGAAAAGGTACCAGACTTCTTGTTGCCTTGATGCTGTGATATTGAGCAGATGGGGACACTTACAAGAACCAGGGCCACTGGGAAAGATGTCCCTGGTCTTCATGCTTTGCCACCGCTCACCCATTCTGGTTGCAGCTGGCCTTACCTCTTTTTGTACCCTATGGAACCACACCCAAATGGTACTGCCAAACAATGATTCAATGCCCACATTGAAGCCATCATGCCTGCGTGTGCAGACATAGTTTGCACAGCTCCCTAGAGAACATGCTGACTTTCATTTTGCAATCCCTAGCCTCTTATTTTCCTTAGCAAAACCCCCTTCATGGAGCTGCTAAGGGCCTTCCTAAGATGACTCAGTCATTTCCCACTATGCAGAAAAGGAAAATGAAGCCTCGGAAGTTTTATCACCAGCATGGTGGCACAGTTCTGTACTTCTGGCTCTCTGAAGAAAGATCATGATTCCACATATACACAATAATAAGACCCTGTCCCCAAAGAAAGAGGAAGCACAGCCAGAAAATAGGAGGCGATGCCTTCAAAGCCATGTGTCTTGGTAATGGCCAAGTCAAGCCTATAGCCCATTGTTTTGCTCAGGGCTACTTTTTACTGTGGCCCGATTCATCTCTTTTGGCTAGCATGTATAAATGTATGTTAGTAGCCAACAGGTGCAGCACAAGATTGGCGGCTTGCCGCACGCAGGCGAATGTCTCTGACACCACCAGGAACAGGGCCTGAGGCTCTGGGCCCTGTTGCAGGAACAAATGTGCACCTGCATCTACAGTGTGGACAAGGCTTTAAGTACTTAGGTCATCCAGTCCTTGTGCTCACCCAGATAATAACAGAGCATTTGCGGGCAATGTCAGCTTGGAGACCCACAGAGCGAGCCCTCACATCACATGCCCCACAGATGTGCAGTCATCCTGTACTGCTGGAGAGACACGCCCTCACCAACCCTGGTGAAGTATCTTTTCTTCATACTACTCCATTCCAGGGTACCAGGGAGGTGTCACCATCAAAAAGGGATGGAACCCTACTGGCGAGAATGATATTCACAATGTATCCCTATGAATGTTGACAGGGAGAAAAGCTAACTTCAGTTCCTTCATGCATCCTTGAATGGCACTGTGGCAAGTTTCTGGGTGGAATCAACACCTCAGTGCTCTCACACTTAAAGTTTCTTCCGGATCTTACAGAAAGAAGTAACCCTTAGCTTCAGCTTCTCATGACAGAGAGTCTTCTTACCTTTGTTGGCCTAAGACTGACGTGTTCTAGGACTTGATCCAACTGGTTATACTGAGCTGTCCGCTCCACACTCAGAACTTAGTCACTGTCAGCAAATTAAAGGAGCTGGCTTCTCCCTGGTTCCCAGATCTCTATGAGCCTTGCTGAACAAATCAGTTGTGTGTTCCTAAGACAGGATCTCATTAAATTGAAATCTGTGGTTTTGAAGTAATCCCGTAGCCTTCCTCTGCATCTGGAGGCAAAAATGCCTCTGGCATTTAGGCATGATCATGACATGCACACGGCTACCTATAAAATGGTGATAGATGTTCCATTCATTAGTGAGCAAGAAGGTTCATTAAACTAGAATGGATCGCTCCAGTCTTACAAAACCATTAGTTAACCCAGACAGCGTCTGGCCACTGAAACCTGCCTGTATGAGCCATCTTGGCATTAGCTGTTGCCTGTGTATGCTTGTCCTAGGCTTGTTGGTTACTTTTTATTTTGCTGTTTCACAAAGTTGGGGGGCGGCAGGGATGGGTGGCTTTAGCACTGTCCTTTTGTAGGGGCCACCAAACCTAGCATTCCACCTGCTCACTGGGGCTAATGAGTGAATGTGCTCTAAGGTGTGTGCAAACTCTCCCCTTCCTTACTTTTCTCGCAGGAGGTAGATATAAGGGTGAGCCCACAGTACTGTTCACGCCCAAAGGGGCACGGACAGCGGTACGGGACAGGTAAGGATGTAAAAGGAAAAGAGAAAGCAAAGCTGTCTCTCTTGGAAGCCTGCCATGCTTCTTGTCTTCCAGCTTGTTTTACCCAGTTAATAAATGTATTAGTTTCTCCATTGCACTGACTCCCTCGACAATTTTCCATGTGCCTATTTTTTAAATGTATCATTTTTCTTAGTTCTTTAAGAATTTTGTACATTGTGTTTTTAACCAAGGCTTAGGAACCACTGCAGAAGAGAGAACAGAAAGACTGTAAGAGGCAGAGCAGTTACTGAGCACAAGAAAACAATGTTCTGTAGACAGAACATTTGCACATGCAAACAAAAACAAACATGCAGCTGTTAGGACAACGTGGGCAAGGCCCATTCATGGTGCATATTCCCACATACTCTGCGGGTCACAAGTCAGAATTTGGAAATCACAGAGACAATTGCAGGTGTTCACATCACTGCCTGCCCAGCATTTGGAGCTGTCATTACTCCATTCTGCAGAGTCGGCCCTAGTACCCTGCACTCCTGAGGCTGAGCTTCTGACTTTACCAAGTGTTTCTTTAACTCCAGTCTTCCTCCGCTGAATGCTATCCCACCCTCAACATAGCAGGCTCCCCCATCAAAGTCCTACAACTGTACTGTTGGCTGTGGTAGCCCTACCCACATGGGGCTATCCAGCCCTTCAAATGCTACTGGTGTGACCTGAGGACTCAGTTCATAATTCTATTGATTGTGATTAATTTAAGTTTACACAGCTCTCCTCCACCCCATGCAACTCTTCCCCATCTCATAACCAGTGGCCACCCAGAGGTGGCAAAGCCATACTGCAACATCAAATGCATCCTTTCCTGTAGCTATCCTGTGACCTCCACAGGTCTGAGAGCTGCTCTTTTGCTGGGCTCTGGTCTTTCCTTTGCATAGCTGGGGGTGTGCCCTGGTCCATATCTCCAGACTACTGGTAACTGAGACACCTTATTCTGTGTCTGAAGAAGTGATTGACATAATTAAGTAATTAGCTGATAAATTTGTACACAGCTAAGTGCATTGTCCTCTGGTTACAAACCTTATCCCATCTAATCTAATGCTCTTAGCTTCTTACAGAACCCCTAGTTTTTTATTCCACTCTGTGAATGGGGCAGTGCTGAGGGAGTGTCAGCTCACTGTCTTCTCCTTATAAAGTCTAAGATCCCTGTCTAGGGAATGGTGCCACCCACAGTGGACAGGTCTCCCCTCCTCGATTAACCTGATCAAGACAATCCTTCACAGGTATGCCCACAGACCTGTCACTTAGATGACAGTATGTCTCAACCAGTTGACAGTTGAGATTGCCCAATGCAGTATCCCTCGATGGAGTGAGTGTCTCAAAACTTTGAATTCTGTGAGACCACATGGGCAAAAGACAAAGCAAAACTAACACATAAACTCAAGTCTGCTTTGTATTAACCAAAAACCACCTCTTTGTCTTTTCTGGAGCTTCTCTTCTGCATCATCTTTGACTGTCTCTTCAGAGCCTCTCAATCTTGCATCATTCAACTTTATCCTAAACAGAAGGTATCTCCATGCTGCACCCACATTTGAAATGGAAGAGCATAACTTGGCCATGTGGCTTTCCTTACTAAATGGCAGGCACCATTTACCCAAGCCAAAATAATCTGCTCTTTACTGCCTGTACACTGTTTCCAGCAAGAACAACGGTGGATAATGGCTTTGCTGAGTGATTACGGGGAGTGGACAAATGAGGAGAACGTGGGTAGGGTAGCTCTGGGTCCTGGAAAATGCCAGAGGAGGAAAACCAAGAATGACAGTTGTGAAGCCCTCCTGATATGTCCAGAAAACATGATTTCCTTCTAGCCATCTGCTGCCTGTGACTCTTGCTAGCCTCCCACCTCCTCTTCCTCAATGATCCCTGAGCCTTGGGAGGACGGCCACTGTAGAGATGTCTCATTGAGGGGCAAGTACTCGACATTCTTACTCTCTGTTTTACCAGTTGTGGGTGTGTGTTAATCACCATTCCACTGCAAATAGAAGCTTCTATGATGAGGCTTGAGAGGTGCTTTACAATATGATTACAACAATAAATCATTAGGAGTCAGTTTAATATCATGTCCAATTAGAATAATAGTAATACATTTTCCCTTAGGGCCCATGACCTGTCTAGCCATCAGTTCTTGGTTTAGAATTTGATGCCAAATGCGGATTTCATTTTGTGTAATGGGTCCTCTTATAGTTGACCATGCACCAATAGAAACCCACTCATCTAAGAGTGTAGGGGCAACAAGTGGGTTGAAAAGAAAAATAAGTAAATAAAGAGAACACAAAGTTGGATGGGGAGGAACGAAGTCTTGGAGGGGTTGAAGGAGGAGGATGAATATGATATGGATATATTACATGAAGATCTAAACAAAACTAATTTTAAAATGAGAAAAGGTAGTTGTATTGCCTTCCTTCAAGCATCTTTGTATTTATTGCTGCCAGTAAGGTTAGAGACCACTGAAGCTGGTGAACCTCAGACCAAGCCGCAAAGAGCACCAGAGAGCAGTTGAGAAACTCTGGGTAGGACCTCAATGTCATCAACTTCCCCCTGGAGTTCTCCTCCACTACCCATTTGAGTCTAAATTGTAGGACATCTTGGGTACAGGGAAGAAGCTATTGATGGAGACTTCAGATCCAGTTAAATGGTGGGTTCAACTTTGAGCATGGTGACTTGTTGTGACTGACTGGTGACAGTGGTGTCTTTAGTGGTCATGAGGATGCTAGTGGTACCAATCAGCCATAAAGAGGGTTCTGCTGCTCAGCATGATGCTGGCAGGGATATCCGTAGTGCTGATCTGATCTGAGGAGCCCTAGTGGGCATTGCTTCTCTGTGGCTTCTCTTTGGAAAGAAAAAGGAGATCATTAGAAGTCAGGAAAGAGGCACAGGGGCAAAGGAAACATAGGTCCTCAGATCTGGGCATGCTGCTCTCTGTCCTGCTGCATGCTGGGAGTGCAACTGTCAAGAGGAAGGTTTCACTGACTCAGTAGAATCAATATTTCCATATCTAAATATAACAGCCTTGGTCCTGTGCCAGCAGAGGAGGCCACAGCTGCCAAGCCCGCCACCAGCTGGAGGCTCTGGCTTTGTGTCTTCAGGGAGCATAAGGTCATCCTATCATGCACAGATTCCAAACAGCCTAGGCTGAGGAACAGAATTCTATTGAAGGAGCTCTAGGCCAGCCTGTTTAGTGTCACAGGGTGACTTGGGGGGCATCAGGAGGAAGACTTGGGTGCTCTGACTCCTGTGCTCTCTGCAGTATGATCAAGGTCCTCATCAGATGGTAAGATCACAGACTGGATTGATGGACACATCACATAGTACTTGAAAGGCCAGTGCAAAAGGATCAGGAATCTGAGTCCAGCCTGGGTAACGTGCAAAGACTGTGTCTCAAACACACAGACATATAAATAAGATTACAGCCTGGCAGCACACTGCAGGGATGCTGGGGCAGAGGAATGAGACCCCTCCCAGAATGATTTAGCAGCCTCCTCTGACCCCTTGGTCCTCCTGCAGAGGACTTATGTGCCTGATGTCAGGCCCTGGTGGTCTGCTTCTGAGCCCCTGAAGAGTCCTAATCAATGGGGACTGGAATCAGCACCCTGTCTATTTGCGCCAGGACACTCACCATATCTTTTCTGACTTAAAACTTTCCTCATTGGCATCGGGAAGAAGGTGAATAGAAGTCAAGAAAAATGGATGGTTTAAGGAATGTTACTAAAATTGACACCAGGATGGGCTATGGCTCGGTGGGTAAAGCAAAAGGTTCTTATTCTGCAAACACAAGGACATGAGTTCAGATCCCCAGAACCCACATAAAGGTCATGAGGCATCTGTAACCCAAGGGTTCCTATGAGGGCAAGATGGAGCCAAGAGAACCCGTGGGAGCTTATGGGTCAGGTATCTTGGCATATACGGTAGTAAACAGCAGACACTGCTTCAAACAAGTTGGAAAGTAGAGCTGACACCTGAGATTGCTCCCTAATCTACACACACACACACACACACACACACACACACACACACACCATGGTACATGTTCACTCATACCCAACCATTCCCCCACATAGATATACACACACACACACACACACAGAGAGAGAGAGAGAGAGACAGAGAGAGACAGAGAGAGAGAGAGAGACAGACAGACAGAGAGAGAGAGGGAGAGAGAGAGACTACACCCACATACATAGAGAGGCATACAGTTTTTCAGTTACAGTGAAAAGTGGAAATACCAGTCTGCTGCACCTCTGCTGACCCCTGTTGGGCAACCCTTCTGCATCTTGTGTTGGGTGACCTGGCCCCACTGTCCACTGAGAACTCTTGTGGACACAGAGAACACCACAAAGGACAAAACAGACAGGGCCCATGCCCCTGAAATGGCACATTCCAGCAGGAAGAGACTGTAAATCAGTGGCTTCTAATATGCCGGGGCTGGGGAGGGGGGATGATATGTGCCCTACAGAACAGTAATGACCGAGCAAAGGGGTCTTCAGAGGCAGGCTAGGCAGGAATGGCCTTTCCAGGAAAGCAGACTTTGAAGTAGAGTGAGAGGTAGGCCCCAGAGTAGAGGGACAGTGGCACTGTGACTCAGCCCTGGACTGGGTGCTGACCGTCAAGGAGCAGTGAATGCTCTAAACCAGCAAACAATGGCACTTGAGTGTCTCATCTTGAAAATGTAGTGACAGGCTCACAGCCACCCCCATGCAGCTTTATCCCTCCTCGCTCTGCTCCCAGACCACCTTAAACACTACGTAGGAAATGAATACATGATGGTGATGCTGTAACGATAAATGGCATACTTACTGAAAGTAAAACTAAGTATTTATTGTAGAAATTACTCACAAGATACCAAACAAGTAACCCAGATGAGCCCAGTAGTTTTCCGCTGCCGAACTGGAAGCCGAAATCCGGAAAAGAGACCAAGACTTCCTTTGTGCAGTCTTTTATGGCTTCCCCCCGTAATGCCCCCTAGCCATGCCCAAAAGTGGGCCTGGCTAGTGATGTAGTTCACCACCTACGTACGTATACATCTTTACGTCCGTCCTTATACGTCTTTAGTCATGCCTAAAGTGGGTGTGGTTAGCGGTGTGGTAAACTGCTCTTTTATTACCACATCTGTATGCGCCTCTAGTAAGTCACATAGTTAATGGCAGCATACAGGCTTCCTCCTACAATTCCCCTTTTAGTCTAAAAAGGACAACTAACTTGTGTCAATGAACAAAATGTATCAAACATCTATTCTATCTAAACCTAAACTTATCTGAAAGAAACACCCAAATCTGAACACCTCCTTGATGGTGACGCCCTCCTCAGTGCAGGCTGACTGGAACAACAAAGCTCCTTATGGATCAAGCCTCTGTTGACAGAATGATCCTGGGGTGTTAGGATGTGAACAGGGCACACGTGCAACCTGTGTTCAGGCAAGTGCAAGCTCACACTGAGCAGTATGGGGTGGGGTGAGCAGCAGGGAGAAGCAGCTGCATGCACAATTAGGCTTCCAGCATCCTCGCTAATCATTGCTGGTGTGTCAGCGTGGGAGGAGGCCCTGCAAGGGCCCCTGACAGGTGTTGCTGACACACAGCATCCCTCCGCCAATGCTGCCTTTGCATGGGCCAGATGTAGTTTACAGCACCATTACATCCAGGGCTCTAAGCCAGCTAGTTCCCGATTTACTTGGCAGGAGAGCCAGAACAGCAGGTCTTGGCTGGATAATGATATGTACTGCATTGTTAGTAAGTCCTGTGCGTGGAAACTACCTGCACAGGTTCACAAACTCTAGACTCTTTCTTTCTCTCTCTCTCTCTCTCTCTCTCTCTCTCTCTCTCTCTCTCTCTCTCTCTCTCTCTCTCTCTCTCTCTCTCTATCTCCCCATGTATGTATATGCATATTTGTGTTCATGTAGATGTATGAGCATGTCTATCTATATGCAGGCCAGAAGTCAACCATGAATGTCATTGCTCAGTACTAATCACTTTATTTGTTTCCAGGTAGAGTTTCTCAGTAGAGCCCAGAGCTCACAGATACAGCTAGGCTGCCTGGCAAAGTCCCAGGGTCACTCTGTCTCTGTGTACTCACCAACATGCCTGACTTATATGATTAAATTTGAAGCCTTGTGTTCACATAACAAGCACTTTAATGTCTCCCCAGACCAGGGTCATGAGTTTCCCTTTGCACAAATCTCTGAAAAGGCAAGAGATATGAGATCTCACTGAACACTTAGCTCTCATTCACTATGCTGAGCAACTTATGAATGGGTCTTGCCACGGGGTTGGCCAGTGGTTGTCAGCCTAGCAAGCTGTTCATTCGGACCCTCAGCATGTTCACATTAGGAAAAGCAAAGAGAACTAAAGTTCTGTGTCCTCCATGAACCCCAGACACATGCTGTCAATGTGTGTCCAAATAAGGAAAAATGGATCATATACCTGGAAAAAATGGCATCTTGCCTCTGAGCACCACCCTTACAAGAAGGTCTTGTCTGTGCCTGGACTCTTGTACCAGAAAGAATAGCCAGACTGCCAGATGTGAAGGTAACATCCCCAGAAGTCAAGTATTTCTGGGGTGTTGTACATTACTGGCATCCCTATCACTAGATAGATGACAAATCATGGGGTGTCCCTAGCTGGACTCATGCTCCTTCAAGATAGAGAATATGTCAGCTAACAAACACTAAAGAATGTATGCATGAATGAATTAATGAATGAATGGGCAAATATACACATGCATCCTAGAATTAACTGATGCATGCACAGATGAATGTATGAATGAATGACTGAATCGCTATACTTATGCATCAACGGATGAATGTGTGGAAATCAGTCCACTTTTCATAGGTAGTGTCTGTTTTCTGCTGACAACCATGTACCACCACAGCAGGGAAACTGTCCAGAAGTGTCATACTTGGACTTGTGGTTCTAGTTCAGGGTCAAAATGCTCCATCCAGTGTCAGGGTCCTTGCTAGCAGAGCTCCTGACAGGGTCTTGCATCCCTTGGAGAGACATGCAAGAAGCAAGAGGGAAGTGCCCAGACTGCTTTTACAGCAGACACTCTGGAGACTGCTCATTGACTCACTAGTTGCATAATGGATGGATCTGTTCTTCCAAGCGGATCGCTAATTGCCTCTTACAGTACCCCCCAGCCCACCTCTTACTACCTGGGAATGAGACTGAATGTTGCATGGATTTCAGAGGGGTGACCACATTCAGTCATAACTGCAGCAGTGATCTCCCCACTCTTACTCCCGGGTTACTGTGGGCAGTTGCTGTCTGGGCATGGAGCATATACAGGGCTTGAGGTCCTCTGAATCTTAGACGTGAGATCACATCCGTTCTTGCATTTTTATTTACTTCCTCGGTGTACACAGAGTACTAGCCTTGAGCATCACGAAATAATGTGCTTCACTTTGCTGTCTCCATCTCCCTTGCCCCATAGTGCCTGAATATACAATGAACTATCAGTACTGGAGTTGCAGTACGGAGCCACAGCTCCAACTAATAGAGCCGAAAGGCTCTAGGGGTCTCTCGTGGATCTGCAGATCTGATCTAAAACAGACCTGGACTGGCACTTTCCCTCGTCTCTCATGGGCCATGTGAGAGATCTGAGGCCCTGTGGGCTATTCAGAAGGGGCTCCCAGACCTAAAGCAAGGACAGTACAAGTGAAAGACATAGCATTTTATACTCTGATTGACTTTGTGATTTTTTTTACCACAATTACATTACTGAAGTTAATGTTCTTACTTGGTATTGATAAATCTTAAAATAGCTGTGGTGTTTAGAAAATTACTAAAACCAATAGGGACCAAGGACATTAAACTGATACTTAAGACATCTGAAGGTACCCTTGATTGCATTGATTGGTCCATTTGGTTTTAGCTTGAGATGTTTGAAATATGAGATAGAAGGAAGCACGTGAATCAACCTCCCAGAAATCTTGGCTAATGTCACTACATGGTGACTATCTAAAAGTCTGGCCCAGGATCATTAGGAGACAGCTCAGCACCACTGAGTACCCAGTAGGTACCACCAGCCCCTATGGCCCAAGCTGTGTGTGTGTGTGTGTGTGTGAGAGAGAGAGAGAGACAGAGACAGAGACAGAGACAGAGACAGACAGAGACAGAGAGACAAAGACAGAGACAGAGACAGACAGAGACAGAGAGACAGAGACAGAGAGAGACAGAGAAAGAGGTAGAGACACGTAGGCACAGTAGGAAAAAAGAGATAAACGAGAGAGACATAGAGACGGAGACAAAGACACAGGGATAATAAAGAGAGAAAGAGAGAGATGCAGACAGACTTACAGACAGAATAAAGAAAGGAGAGACAGACACAGAGACATGAGGACAGAGAAAGTGAGGGGACACACAAAGAGACAGATACAGAAAAATGGAGGCAAGGAGGGAAGAGAGAAGAGGGAGACAGAGACAAGGGGATAAGAGAGGGGGACAAAGAGCAGGAAGAAGGAATGGAAACAGAGATATAGAGAACCAAAGACACAGAGACACAAGGAGAGGAAGGAGGGATGGATGGAGAGGATGAGGAAGACAGACAGACAAGGGGCAGGCTGGGTAGAGGGCTGCAGAAGTGTGTCTGTGGTGCCCAGTGGACCCCTGGCTAAAGCCCCAGTGAGTCACAGTTTGAGCTGAGGTCATCAGAGTAAAGCACTTCAGAATGGGTTACCTAAATGCCCAAAGCTGTCACCTCACAGCTGCAGAGGCCAGAAGTCAGGTGCTGGCAGTGTGGACTCTTGGGCAGGAGAGGCAGGGTCTGTCTCAACTTGCTCCCTAGCTTCTGGAGGTGGCTGGTGATCAGAGGCATAATCCGCATCCCCAGTTCTCTGCAGTTGCTGGCCCATTAAATATTTAGATGAGTCTGTGTGTGTTTTCAGCCCTCTCTTTGTCTGAGGAGACCAGCTGTCATGGACTAACCCCACTGCAAAACCTTGGCTGCCTCCACACACACCATCACACACATAGTGCTGAGGCCGAGGGCTTCTTTTTTGAGAGACAGAATTTCATCCCTGGAAAACAACAGGTTTGGTCAGTGCCATCTGTTTAGATGTCTACTGAAACATTGAAATGCTTGTTTACCAAAATGGAGATCAAATTATAGGCTAGTGTCTCACATGTGCCAGCTCAAAGCCCAAGACTTGATTTTCATATACAACCAAGTCATAAAGTAAAAGCCACTCTGGGAAGTTTGATGTTGTGCTGAAAGAGGGGGTTGGGGGTATGGCTCAGCAGTTATGAGCACTTCCTGCTCTTACAGAGGACCAGGGTTCAGTTCCCAGCATCCACATGAGGACTTAACAACCATCTCTAATGCCAGGGTTCGTTCTTTCTTTCTTTCTTTCTTTCTTTCTTTCTTTCTATCTATATATCTATCCATCCATCCACTTATTTATTCATTCATTCACTTATTTATTTACCTGTCTCCAGCCTCAGTAGTGAAAGTCTTTTTTCTTCTCTCTCACTGCTCTTCTGTTCTGCCCCATTTATGTCCACTAAGTGCTAGTGCACTCTGGTGCGGTTAAGGCTGTCATCCAGTCTTTTTTGTTTGGTTGGTTTGGTTTGGTTTCTGGTTGTTGTTGGGGTTTTTTGTTTGTTTGTTTGGATTTTTTTCCTTTTTTTATTTTAGAAGCACTCTTATTTTACATATCAATACCTCCATTCCCTCCCATGCCCTCTCAAGGAGAGTGAGGCCCTCCACTGGGGACCATCAAAGTCCTTTACATTTAGGGGAGGGCCTAGGCCCTCTTTCATGTGTCTGGGCTGCAAAAAGTATCCCTCCATAGGGAAAGGGCTCCTAACGTCCATTTGTGCACTAGGTAAAAACACTGGCTCCACTGTTAGAGATCCCTTAGACTGCCCAGGCCTCCTAGATGGCACCCACATTCATAGGGCTTGATTTGATCCAACGCTGGTTCCCCCGCTTTACAACCAGGATCTCTGTGCTCTCACTAGGTCAGGTCAGCTGGTTCTATAGGTTTCTACAGCACAGTCTTGGTTCCTTTGCTTATTGCTCCTCCCTCTCAACTGGATTCCAGGAGTATGACTCAATGTCTAGCTGTGGGTGCCTGCTTCTGCTTCCATCAGCTACTGGATGAAGGTAGTCATCAATCTCATTATAGGAGAAGGGCATCAAAGGCAGCTTCTCCATAACTGCCTAGATTATTACTTGGGGTCATCCCTGTGGATCCCTGAACATTTCCCCTGTGCCAGACTCCTCTCCAAACCTATACTGGCTCCCTCTATCAAGGCAGCTGCTGTCTTTCCCTCCTCCATTCCTTCCTTCTCAGTCCTCCTGATCCCTCCTGTTCTCCTCATTCCTCAGGTCCTCCCCAACTCCCCTTCCCACCTCCATCCTCTCCTCCCCACCCCCATGCTCCCAATTTACTCAGGGGTTCTTGTCCCCCTACCCTTCTTCAGGGGACCATGCATTCTTTTGTCTGGGACCTTCTTGTTTCTTAGTTTCTCTTGTGGTGTGGACTGTAGGCTGGTACAAGGTCCTTTGCCCTATGTCTAATATCCATATGTGAGTGAGTACATACCCTGCTTGTCTTTCTGTGATTGGGTTACCTCACAGGATGTTTTCTTCCAGTTCCATCCATTTGCCTGTGGAACTCAGGATTATATTGTTTTTTAGTGCTGAGTAGTACTCCATTGTGTAAATGTACCATATTTTCTTAATCCATTCTTCAGTTGAGGGACATCTAGGTTGCTTGCAGGTTCTGGCTCTTACAAACAACGCAGCTATGAACATAGTTAAACATATGTCCTTGTTGTATGAATGTGTATTCTCTGGGTATTTGCTCAAGAGAAGAATTGCTGGCTTTTAAGGTAGACTGATTCTCATTTTCCTGAGGAACCGCCATACTTATTTCCAAAGTGGCTGCACACGTTTGCACTCCCACGAGCAATGGAGGAGTGTTACTTTTTCTCCATATTCTCTCCAGCATGGAGTTTCATTGGTGTTTTTGATTTTAGCCATTCTGAAAGGAGCAAGATGGTATCTCAGAGTGGTTTTGATTTGCATTTCCCTGATGGCTAAGGATATTGAGCACTTTCTTAAGTGTCTTTCAGCCATTCTAGACTCCTCTATTGAGAATTATTTAGTTCTGCACCCCACTTTTTAATTGCATTGTTTGGTGTTTTGGTGACTAGCTTCTTAAGTTCATTGTATATTTTGGAAATCAGCCCACTGCCAGATGTGGGATTGATGAAGATCTTTTCCCATTCTGTGGGCTACCGTTTTGTCTTGCTGACTGTGTCCTTTGCCTTATAGAAGCTTCTCAGATTCAGGAGATCCCATTTACTAATTGTCGATCTCAGTGTCTGGGCTACTGGTTTTATGTTCAGGAAGCAGTCTCCTGTACCAACTCATTCGAGAGTACCTTCTACTTTCTCTTCTAGGAGGTTCAGTGTGGCTGGATTTATGTTGAGGTCTTTGATTCATTTGGACTTAAGTTTAGTGAATGGAGATAGATATGGATCGATCTGCAGTCTTTTACACACCAGCATCCAGTTATGCCAGCACCATTTGCTGAGGATGCTTTCTGTTTTCCATTATATAATTTTGGCTTCTTTGTCAAAAATCAGGTGTTCCTAGAAGTGTGGGTCCATATCAGGTTTTTCAATTCAATTCCATTGGTCTACCTGTCTATTTTTATGCCAATACCAAGATGTTTTCAGGACTATAGCTCTATAATAGAGCTTGAAGTCAGGGACAGTGATGCCTCCAGAAGTTCCTTTATTGTACAGATTTGTTTTGACTATCCTGGGTCTCTTGTTTTTTCCACATAAAGTTGAGTATTATTCTTTCAAGGTCTGTGAATAATTGTGCCAGTATTTTGATGGGGATTGCATTGAATGTGTAGATTGCTTTTGGCAAGATTGCCATTTTTACTACCTTGATCCTACCAATCGAAGAGCATGGGAGACCTTTCTATTTTCTGGTATCTTCTTTAATTTCTTTCTTTAAAGACTCACTGTTCTTGTTATAAGGTCTTTCACTTGTTTGTTTAGCATTACCCCCAAGATATTTTATATTGTTTGTGGCAATTGTAAAGGATAATGTTTCTCTGATTTCTTCTCAGCCCATTTATCCTCTGTATATACTAGGACTACTAATTTTTTTACTTAATCTTGTATCCTGCCACTTTGTTGAAGGTGTTTATCAGCTGTAGGAGTTCCCTGATAGAATTTTTCAGGTCACTTATGTAAACTATCATATCATCTGCAAATAATGAAAGTCTGACTTCTTCCTTTCCAATTTGTATCCCTTTGATCTCCTTTTGTTTTCTTATTGTTCTAGCAAGAACTTCAAGTACAATATTGAAGAGATACGGAGAGAGTAGACAGTCTTCTCCTATTCCTGATTTTAGAGGAATCTCATTGAGTTTCTCTCCATTTAGTTTGATGTTGGCTGCTGGTTTGCTGTATATTGCTTTTATTATGTTTAGGTATGTTCCAATTATTCCTAATCTCTCCAAGTCCTTAATCATGAAGGGGTGTTGGATTTTGTCAAAGGGTTTTTCAGCATCTAGTGAGATGATCATGTGATTTTTTTATCATTTTTTATTTTAATTTTAAATAGCTTGTTTTACATGTCAATCCCAGTTCCCTCTCCCTCCCCTCCTCCCGCACTCCCCTTCCCCCCCTCCCTCCCACCCTATTGCCAAATCCTTCCACATAGGGGATATCTAGAGTCTGTCATTTTACTCTTGGTAGGGTCAAGGCACTCCCCTAAGAGTCCAGGCTGAGAGAGCATCTCTCTTTGTGCTATAGGCACATGAAGACAGTTTGTATACCAGGGATAGACACTGATCCACAGCTCAGGGCCCCATAGGTTGCCCAGGCCTTTTCACTGACACTCACATTTGGGGGTCCAGATCAGTCCCATGCTGGCCTCCCCACTGTCGGTCTGGGGTCCAAGAGCACTCCCCTGTTCAGATCAGCTGTCTCTGCTGGTTTTGCCAGCCCATTCTTTGCCAATTTGCTCATCACTCCTCTCTCTCTGTCACTGGGTTCCTTGGGTTCAGTTCAGTGCTTAGTTGTGTGTTTGCCTCTGCTTCCATCAGTCACAGGATGAAGGCTCCCGGATGGTTATAGACATCAAGTTCATTATCAGGAATGGGCATTCGAGGTGGTCCCTCCACTATTGCTTAGCTTGCCAATTGATGTTATACCTTTAGATCACTCGAGGTCACTCTGGTGCCTGATCTGTCTTTGATCCTATGATTCCCTCTTCCCCCTATTCTACCCCCACCCCCTCAACTTCCTGTTCCCCCATGACCAACTCCCTTCCTCTTTACCCCCTCTATTCTTCCCAGGTCCCACTCCCCCCACCCTCGCCGTGTTCCCCATCAGAGGATCTTGTCTCCATCCTCTTCTCTTGGGTACTATGCATATATGCATATCTTTTAGGTTCTTTCCTGTTTCCCAGACTCTCTATCTGTGGAAGTGCAGACTGGCACTATCCTGATCCATATCTAGAATCCATATATGAGTGAGTACATACCATGTTTGTCTTTTTGCGACTGGGTTACCTCACTCAGGATGGTTTCTTCCAGTGCTATCCATTTCCCTGCGAATTTCAAGATTCCATTGTTTTTTTCTGCTGAGTAATACTCCATTGTGTAAATGTACCACATTTTCTCTATCCACTCTTCAGTTGAGGGGCATCTAGGTTGCTTCCAGGTTCTGGCTATTACAAACAATGCTGCTATGAACATAGTGGAGCAGATGCCCTTGTTGTATGAACCTGTCTCATTTGGATAAATGCCTAAGAGTGGAATTGCTGGGTCTAGTGGTAGATTAATTCCCATTTTCCTGAGGAATCTCCATACTGATTTCCAAAGAGGCTGTATGAGTCGGCATTCCCACCAGCAGTGGAGGAGTGTTCCTCTCTCTCCACATCCTCTCCAGCATAAATTGTCATTGGTGTTTTTGATTCTAGCCATTCTGACAGGAGTAAGATGGTATCTCAGAGTTGTTTTGATTTGCATTTCCCTGATGGCTAAGGATGTTGAGCACTTTCTTAAGTGTCTCTTGGCCATTTTAGCCTCCTCTACTGAGAATTCTCTATTTAGTTCTGTACCCCACCTTTCAAGTGGATCCTTTGGTGTTTTGGAGACTTGTTTCTTGAGTTCTTTGTAAATTTTGGAGATTAGCCCTCTGTCAGATGTAGGGTTAGTGAATATCTTTTCCCATTCTGTGGCCTGCCTTTTTGTCTTTTTGACTGTGTCCTTTGCCTTACAGAAGCTTTTTAGTTTCAGAAGGTCCCATTTGTTAATTGTCGATCTCAGTGCCTGTGCCACTGGTGTTGTGTTTAGGAAGTGGTCAACATCCTTAGCCATCAGGGAAATGCAAATCAAAACAACTCTGAGATACCATCTTACTCCTGTCAGAATGGCTAGAATCAAAAACACCGAAGACAATTTATGCTGGAGAGGATGTGGAGAGAGAGGAACACTCCTCCACTGCTGGTGGGAATGCCGACTCATACAGCCTCTTTGGAAATCAGTATGGAGATTCCTCAGGATCATGTGATTTTTGTTTCTCAACTTGTTTATATGGTAGATTACATTGATGGATTTTCATATGTTGAACCATCCCTGCATACCTAGGATGAAACCTACTTGATCATAGTGGATGAGTTTTCTGATGTGTTCTTGGATCCAATTTTCCAGTATTTTATTAAGTATTTTTGCATCGATGTTCATGAGGGATATTGGTCTGAAGTTCTCTTTCTTAGTTGTGTCTTTGTGTTGTTTGGGTAGCAAGGTTTTTAAAGTCCCATAAAAAGAGTTTGGCAAACACCCTTCTGCTTATATTGCATGGAATACTTTGAGGAGAATTGGTATAAGGTGTTCTTTGAATTTCTGGTAGAATTCTTCACTGAGGCCATCTGGCCCTGGGCTTTTTTTTTTTGGTTGGGAGACTTTTGATGACTGTTTCTATTTCCTTAGGGGCTATAGGTCTATTTAAACTGCTTATCTGTTCTTGATTTAATTTTGGCAGGTGATATCTATCCAGAAACTTGTCCATTTTCTTTACATTTTCAATTTTTATGGAGTACAGGTTTTCAAAGTATGATCTGATGATTCTCTGTGTCCGTTGTTATGTCCCCCTTTTCATTAGTGATTTTGTTAATTTGCGTGTTCACATTCTGCTGTTTCATGAGTTTGGATAAAGGTTAGTCTATCTTGTTGATTTTCTCAAAGAACCAACTCGTTACATTGATTCTTTGCATTGTTTTCCTGGTTTCTACTTTATTGATTTCCACTCTCAATTTGATAATTTCCTGGCATCTGCTCATCTGGAATGAGTTTGCTTCTTTTTGTTCTAGAGCTTTCAGTTGTGCTGTTAATTCTGTAATGTGATTATTCTCCAGTTTCTACATGTGGGCACTTAGTGCTATGAACTTTCCTCTTAGCACTGCTAAGTTTGGGTATGTTGTGTCTTCATTCTCATTGAATTCTAAGAAGTCTTTAATTTCTTTTTCTATTTCTTCCTTGTCCCAGGAATGTGCAACTGTGCATTTTTTCAATTTCCATGAGTTTGTAGGGTTTCTGCAATTTGTGTTGTTGTTGAATTCTAACTTTAAACCATGGTATTCTGATATGATACAGGGGTTTATTCCAATTTTTTGTATCTGTTTTGATTTGCTATGTTGTCGAGTATGAGGCCAATTTTAGAGAAGGTTCTATGTGGTGCTGAGAAGAAGGTATATTCTTTTTCATTTGTGTAGAATGTTCTACAGATGTCTGTTAATTCCAATTGGGCCATAACTTCTATTAGTTCCCTTGTTTCTTTTGTTAAGTTTCTGTCTGGTGGTCCTGTCTAGTAGTGAGAGTAAGTGGTTGAAGTCTCCCACTATAAGTGTGTGAGGTTTTATGTGTGATTTGAGCTTTAGTAATGTTTCTTTTATGAATGTGGGTGCCTTCATATTTGGGGCATAGATATTCAGAACTGAAACTTCATCTTGATGGACTTTTCCTGTGATAAATATGAAATGTCCTCCTTCATCTCTTTTGATTGATGTTAGTTTTAAAGTCTAATTTGTTAGATATTAGGATAGCTACACCAGCTTGTTTCTTGGGTCCATTTGCCTGGAAAATCTTTTCCCAACCTTTTACTCTGAGGTAACTTCTGTCTTTGATGTTGAGATGTATTTCTTATATGCAGCAGAAGGGTGGATTCTGTCTTCGTGTTCATTCTGTTAGCCTGTGTCTTTTTATAGGTGAATTAAGACCATTGACCTTGAGGGATGTTAATGACATTGATTGTTCATTCTTGTTTGTTTTGTATTTGTTGGTGGTGGTGTTATTGTGTGTGGGTACCCCCCTTTTTTTCTCTTTTGGTGTTTGGTAAAGTGGAATATCTTGTGTTCTCCATCTATAGTGATTGAAATCTTTGTTGGGTATAGTAGTCTGGGCTGGCATCCATGTTCACTTATCATTTGTAGAACATCGATCCAGAACCTTCTGGCTTTCAGAGTTTCCATTGAGAAGTCGGGTATAATTCAGATATGTCTTACTTTATATGTTACCTGGCCTTTTTCTTTTGCTGCTCTTAATAATTTTTCTTTATTCTGTACATTTAGTGTTTTGATTATTATGTAGCGTGGGGACTTCTTTTTGTGGTCCAGTCTATTTGGTGTTCTGTAAGCTTCTTATACTTTCATAGGCATATCCTTCTTTAGGTTGGGAAAGTTTTCTTTTATGATTTTTGAATATGTTTTCTGTTCCCTTGAGCTGTATTTCTTCACCTCTTCTATATCTGTTATTCTTAGGTTTGGCCTTTTCGTGGTGTCCCATATTTCCTGGATATTTTGTGTTAGAGATTTGTTGGACTTGAGATTCTCTTTGGTCGATGACTGTATTTCCTCTAGTGAGTCTTCAAAAGCTGATATTCTCTCTTCCATCTCTTGTATTCTATTGGTTATACTTACATCTGTAGTTCTTGATCATTTACCCAGATTTTCTATTTCCAGCATCCCCTCATTTTGTGTTTTCTTTATTGTTTCTATTTCAGCTTTCAAGCCTTGAACTTTCTGAATTGTTTCCTTCACTTGTTTGGTTTTTTTTCTTCACATTCTTTAAGAAATTTGTTTATTTTTTTAATTTTTTGGTTTGTCTTTTCCTCCATTACATGTATTTTGCTTGTTTGTTTTTTTCTTCTATTTCTTTAAGGGATTTTCTTGTTTCCTCTTTAAGAGTCTCTATCATCTCCATAAAATAGTTTTTAAGGTCCTTCTCTTCTGCTTAATCTGCATTGGGATTTTCAGGTCTTGCTGGTGTGGAGTCTCTAGATTCTGGTGGTGTCATATTGGTCTTTCTTTTGTTGAATGTGTTCTTATACTGTGGTCTTCCCATTCCTTCTTCGAGTGGGGTCTCTCCCTCTCCTCTAGTCTCCTAGTGGGGTAGGTGGGTCAAAACTTCAATATAAGTAACTATATGGTCTGACTTCTCCTGGTGTTCTCCTCACTCAAGCAGAGGGCATGGGGGGGCAAGACTCAAGTGGAGGGCGGAGGGCAGAGGGCAGAGACAGGGCAAGACTGAGGTGTGGCTAGACTCCAGGTGGTCTTTCCTGCTGGGAAGGGTCCACTAGAGTGGAGCAGACCCAGCAAGTTCCAAGTGGGAGATGGAGGGAGCCCACACTCACCTCAAGCAGAGGGTGGAGGGGCCCCTAATGCCAGTTTTAGGGGATCCTGTGCCCTCATCTGGCCTCTGTAGGAAACTACATGCACCTAGTATTCATATAGAGATAAAGATTATTTCTACATAATAATAGATAAAAAATAAATAATAGATAACAGATAACTGTTAATTAATTGGTAGTTGTAGATAAATGATATATAAGTAGATGTTTTTTATTAATTTTTAATCTGTCACTGAATTTTGTGATGTGAATGTTGACAACTATCTCAGGTGGTGTGTTTTGTGGTCAGGCTTCTAGCACTTGTGTTGGTCTAGAATGCAGGGGAATGTCCACAGTCAGGTTACAGCTTAGTGTCCATTAGCCAGCCCATATTTGTCGATGTCACTGACTCCAATTAAACAACACTGGAGCATGAAATTAACAGTCTAATAAATAGATGCCAGCAGCTCAGCCTGCTGTTCTCCCCGACACCCTTGGGCATCATCCCAGCCAAAGCCTTGCCAGATATGTCTTGCTGACTCAGGAAAAGAACCCAGCAACTGTACAGATGGGGGCCTCCTGCCTCACACTTTGGAACTCAGCTCTGATGTCAGGCCAGGCCAGCCATGTGTACGTCTGTGAAACAGGATCCTCATGGAAGCCTGTGGGTTGTAGCTTTGCCTGTTTTTTCACAGCCTGCTTGTCTTCACAAAGTTGATGTGTTCATCCTTAGCTTATCATGAAGCAGCTGCCTGTGGTGTTGGCATTCACTGTAAATCCCAGAAAGAAGAGGGCAGTGGCAGAGGGACCCCAAGAGCAGCTCCTGGTCTCTCTTAAAAAAGATCCTGATCAGTGGGTAGACGCTCCCAGGGCAGCATCCTATCCAGCTGCACCTAGGTCCCGGGTGTACCCATGTCAGAGGAGGAGCTCAGCTCTCTCCAGCTCCTGCCATGGGCACAAGCCAGGCAAGGGACCGCCCTGAAGCAGGCACAAGTGACAGCCCTGTTCTGAAGTGCTCAAACACTATTACTGTTCGCCTCTTGTGCCACAAAACAACTGTATAACATCAACAGGAAAGAAGACAGGGACATCATTTCATAAGGGAACGCAGTCCAGGTCATCACTGAGCTTGCAGAGGAGAGTGGAGCCAATGGCATTGGCCTTCTCTCTCAACCGATTGAACCCTCAGGATGTCCTCCACAGACCCCCCGTCCTTCATCTGGGCATGGAAGAGACAACGCACACTTTACAGTAAACAATCATCTTTAGTGAAACCCCTTTGCTCTGGTCTGAACAGGATCAAATGTTCTCTTTGTGAAACAGTCCTGACAGTGGAGGGATAGCCCCAACACAGGCCATCTGAGACTCAACCCTCTCTCCTGCCAATCAGTTCTCTTGGGAAATTCGGAGTTCCCAGATTTGAATTCCCTCCCATGCTTTTTGTCATCCAGTCCAGAGGCAACTCATAAAACAATAACTGCATCTTTCTGTGTGACATATGCTAGGTTCCATGCTGAAAATTTTATGCATGTTGTCTCAGAGTGTCACCACAAAGAGCCTACTATGGAAGCTGCCAGTGTGTCTGAATTAGCTTCAGCTGTCAACTTGACACAACCGAGTAACCTGGGAAGAAAGAACCTCAAGAAAATGCCTCCTTTGGGTTGGGCTGTGAGCACGGTTGTGGGACATTTGCTTGATTAATGATTGATAAGAGAGAGTCTAGTTAACTATGAGCAGTGCTACCCTGGGCAGGTTGTCCTGGGTTCTATAAGAAAGCAGGCTGAGAAAGCCAGGGGAAGCAAACCAGTCAGCAGCTTCCTTCCATGGCCTCAGCCTCAGCCCCTGCCTCCAGGTTCCTGCCCAAGTTCCTGCCCTGACTTCCCTGGAAGATAGAGTATAACTTATAAATAAAATACACACTTTTGTCCCCAAGTTGCTTTTAATCATTGTTTATCATAGCAACAGGGAACAAACTAAGAGACAGCACATCCCAGTTTCATGGTGAGCAAACCCAGACTCGGGACGCTCAATGAAGTATCCAGATCCCTGAGCTGATAATTCACAAAGCTTAATTACAAACCTAAATGTATCTGTTTTCAGGGCTTGCTTTCTTGTCCTTTCCACCACATTAATACAGTGCTTGGTCTGTTTTTATTGTCTAATCATGAAATAGTTCTGGTGAGTAGGAAAGAACACAGAGGATTTGTTTGTTTGCCTGTCACATTGTAGCCCTAGCTGGCCTGAAACACCATGTAGTCCAAGAACTCAGGATACTCAGGATCCTCCTGCCTCAGCCTCCCGAGTGCTGGTTTAAGGGCCTGACATAACATGTTGGCCAGACAGTGTCATTCATAATCACCCACATGTAGACCCCTCAGACTTAGCATGAGTAATGCTGATGAGGGCCATAGACATCCTGAGCCTTCGGATGCTGCTGGTGGCCTTGTCGGGTGTCTTTGATCGTGTTTTCTATTCTTGAAAGATGTATTTTGTACATTTGCTTTTGTAACCAGTTGTGAAGGACTGAGGCCTCACTCTGTTTAGAGATTCTAGTTTCCTGCTCTAGTCCGTCCAGTTTTGCTTAGTAACTGCTGGTGCTTGCACTGTTACCTATGTGGAAGGCTTCTGTGCCTCGCTGGTGAACCAGCCCTTCCCTCATTCCGCTGGCCCAGCACCTCTCAGTAAGCATCCCTGTCCTGCTGTGACACTGCCCACTAGTTCAGCCGCGGCAGCTTCCTCTATTGTTTCCAGGACATAACTTTCCCCATCCTCTTAACCTCTCCACATATTTGTACGTTTCTTCTCAGTAACGCAGTATTAGATCTTGCTTTTTCTTTTTAATTTGGCAACCTCTGCCTTTTAAACGGGGTTATTTAGATAAAGGATCTGCAAACTATGGCCCCAGAGCCAAATTCAGCTCACTGCCCAGTTCAGTAAATAAAATTTTATTGGAAAGCATTGTGAGCATTTGTTCTGTGCTGTCTAAAGCTGGTTTTGCAGAGCCGGAGTGGGCAGTGCAAACTGTAGCCCGCGAAGCCTGAAGCATTTATTGTCTGTCCCTTCACGGGAAATATTTGCCGGTCTCTGGTACAGACCAGTTCCCTTGGTGGGCTGCCCTAGATCTAACATCTGTTCTTTCTTTCCCTCTGCTTCCCAGCTGCCCTCTGGGTTCAGTTTCCCTGTCCCAGCTGACCGCCGGAGTTGGTCATTGTTCAACTTCATTTCTGCACGGGGCTATCAGCCAGTTTTTTCTGCTTTGCTTCTCTGTAGCCACTGTGCTTACAGCGAACGTCTTTTGTTTGTCCCAGTTCACCTGTAAGTGAAGCAGCACCTCACAGTCTGCAAACCCTGCAGAGTGTGTGCATCTTGCTTTCTCCTGCTTTGGTTAGCGTCTCATTCCCATGTGCGCTTAAGCTCCTTAACATCGTTGTCACTGTTCTTAGAGAAGAAAAGTCAGCTATCTTTAAAGGAAGTATAAAGCTTTATGCTTTCATTTCTCAGCTCTTTGGGGGTGCATGTGTCTGCACGTGTGCAGTGTGTGCAGTGTGTGTGCGTGTGTGTGTGTGTGTGTGTGTGCATGAGTGCATGAGTGCATGTGTGCATGAGTGCATGTGTGCATGTGGAGGGCAGAGAATGACATTAGGCGTGTCTTCTGCAATCACTCTCTGCTTTGGTTTTGAGGCAGGCTCTCTCACTGAATCTGGAGCTCACTGAGTTAGCTGGACCACGTGACCAGTAGTCGCAGAACCTGTCTCTGCCTCCCCAGAGCTATAATTATAGGCTTTTTAAAGTATCTGACCTTGTACATGGGAGCCAGGAATCAAAACACAGCTCCTCATACTTTCCCATGAAATATCCTCTGTTATAATATCCTCCTTTTAATTTCCTATCCACTACTTACTTATCTATTTAAAAATGGAGCCTTGCATGTTTCCCTGGTTGGTCTCAAACTCCTAGACTAAGTGATCACCCCGGCCTCAGCCTTCTATTTGCTGGGACAGCTTACGTGTGCCGTCATGTCAAAACTTGTGGGAACAGCCCCTGGCACTGTAAGGCTGATCTGCTTTTACACAAGTCGGGACACAGCTTCATCCAGTGCCTGTTGGTGTTCCTACCTAAATTTTGTTGAACGGAGAAATCACATTTGTCCATGCAAAAAAACACAGCTTCCCTTTAAAGGCCTTGCTTCCAGTTTTAGAGGTTAGTCCATTATCATCATGGTGGGGAGAATGGTGACACGGAGGCAGACATGGAGCTGGAGATGTAGCTGAGTATTCTATATCCTAATCTATAGACAGACAGAGAGAGAGAGAGAGAGAGAGAGAGAGAGAGAGAGAGAGAGAGAGAGAGAGAGAGAGAGAGAGAGAGAGAGAGAGACAGAGACAGAGACAGAGGCAGAGGCAGAGGCAGAGGCAGAGGCAGAGACTCTGGGCTTGGTGTGGGCTTTTGAAACCTCAAAGCCCATTCAGACACTCAGAGTAACACACTTCCTTCAGTGAGGCCACACCTCCTAATCCTTTTAATCCTTTCAAACAGTGCCACTCCCTGGTGACTAAGCATTCAAAAAAATGTGTGAGCCTATAGGGGCCATTCTTACTCAAATGACCATAATCTCTAAAGTCTCATCTAACCTAGCTTATAGCTTATATTGCTGTCCTTTGAATCATAAATGTGTGTTGTATCTTCAGATGATTCATTTTTCAGCACACATATAGGTATTCTTGTTTCACTTATTTTAATATCACAGTGATTTACTTAAATAAAGTACCCAATGTTGGCCAACCATTATTGCCTTCCTGTAATATACTATAATTGAATATGAAGTATTTTTAAAATACGCTTTGCTGAGTGTGTTTAAAAGTCTTTGTCTTGCTCTCTGTTTTAAATTAGTTCAGAAGCAATGCAATATCTACGTATGGGCCATTACTTTTCTTTAAACTATTATTTAAGGACCTTCAGTGGCTATGGTTCCACTTGGGCATAGTTTCCTGGACCAATTCTAGTATGTGCTTGGAAAATCATCAATTATATTTGAGTTTTCATCAAGATGAATTGTCACATCTTCTTATGTGATATTTTAATGTAGTGACACTTGTGATTTATCACTAATACTGTTAGTTACTTTCCTGATTTTATCCTTATCAATTTTATATAAATTTGCATGTTGCATGTGTTTTATTCTCTCTCTCTCTCTCTCTCTCTCTCTCTCTCTCACACACACACACACTTGTTAATTTCTACTCTCATTACATTGCTTTTTCTGCTCCCTTAAAAAACATTGTAATGACTACAGTGGTTCTGCATTGTGTAATTTCACCCCCTCCACACACACTCCCCTTCCTGAAGGTCCCTTCCCCATACTCATGTCTTCTGTGCTGTTGTGATACCTTTGACTTTAACCAGTACTGTCTGCTGGTTGTGGGTTTGAAGCTGTCCATTGGAGCCTGGTAGGGTCACCATTTCCACTAAAGGCAATGGCTGTCCCCCAACCCAGATTTACCAGTTATGAGTAGTTCAGTGGGAGTGGAGTGCATGAGCCCCTTCCTCCATCCATGATTAGCTAGGCTCAGGGAGGGCAACCACAGCTGCTGTGAGATCATGCTTCTGGTGGATACCACGCCCTACCCTCGGCATGTCCTGCCTCTTCTCCACGTCTTCCAGCTCTTACTTCTTTCCCTGCATCTCCCTTTGCCAGCGTTCCCAAATTTTTCAAGAAGGTGGTATAAGTTTGTATCATCTTTACATTCAGTTTCTTTTCTGACTTCTGACATGAAGTGACAGTGCCTTGACCTTAATCTCTTCTCGTGGCTACAAGAACAGCTATCCATGTCCTTCTGCCACTTCAATCTTGATATGGAATGTCTTCTTACAGAAAGTGCTAAGTATTTTATTTTGACTTTACACTGACTACTAATGTCTTATTTTCAAAACATATGTGGGGCCTTAGAGGTTAAGAGCATTAACTGCTCTTCCAGAGATTCTGAGTTCAATTCCCAGCAACCACGTGGTAGCTCACAATGAATGTAATGATATCTGGTGCCCTCTTCTGGTCTGCAGGTATACAAGTAGGAAAAACACTGTATACACAATAAATAAATAAATCTTTTTAAAAAATATTTCTAGGTCTTTCTTAGTTATTTAAATTAGAAATAAGCTTGTTTTACATGTCAATCCCAGTTCCCTCTCCCTCCCCTCCTCCCCTGCCCCCCACCAACCCTCTGTCACATCCCTTTCTGCTCCCCAGGGAGGGTGAGGCCTTCCATGGGGGATCTACAAAATCTGTCATATCTTTTGGAGCAGGGCCTAGACCCTCCCCTGTGTGTCTAGGCTGAGAAAGTATCCCAGCTGTCAGTCTGGGGTTAATGAGCTCCCCCTTGTTCAGGTTAGCTGTTTCTGTGGGTTTCTCCAGCCTGATCTTGACCCCTGTGCTCATCACTCCTCCCTCTCTGCAAATGGATTCCAGGAGTTCAGCTCAGTGCTTAGCTGTGGTTGTCTGCGTCTGCTTCCATCAGCTACTAGATGAAGGCTCTAGGATGGCATATAATGTAGTCATCAATCTCATTATCGGGGAAGGGCATTTAAGGTAACCTCTCCACTATTGATTAGATTGTTAATTTGGGTCATCCTTGTAGACTCTGGACATTTCCCTAGTGCCAGATTTCTCTTTAAACCTATAATAGCCCCCTCTATTAAGGTATCTCTTTTTGGCTCTATTCTTCCCCTGACTCAATCTTCCTGCTCCCTCATGTCCTCCTCTCCCCTCCTCTTCTCCCCTTCTCTTTCTCCTAACTCCCTCTCCCCTCCCCCATGCTACTAATTAGCTCAGGAGATCTTATCCCTTTCTCCTTCTCTGGAGGATCATGTATGTCTCTCTGAGGGCCCTCCTTATTTCCTAGTTTCCTAGTTTCTAAATCTGTGGATTTAGAATGGTAATCTTTTGCCCTATGTCTAAAATCCATAAATGAGTGAGTATGTTTTTCTTTTTGTGACTGAGTTACCTCACTCAGGATGGTTTCTTCTAGTTCCATCCATTTTCCTATGAATATCAAGATTCCATTGTTTTTTCCCACTGAGTAGTACTCCATTGTGTAAAAGTGCCACATTTTCTTTATCCATTCTTCAGTTGAGGGGCACCTAGGTTGCTTCCAGGTTCTGGCTATTACAAATAATGCTTCTATGAACATAATAGAACAGATGTCCTTGTTGCATGAATGTGCATCTTTTGGTTATATGCCTAAGAGTGGAATTGCTGGATCTTGTGGTAGACTTATTCCCATTTTCCTGAGGAACAGCCATACTGTTTTCCAAAGTGGCTGTACAAGATTGCACTCCCACCAACAGTGTGGGAATGTTCCCCTTTCTCTACATCCTCTCCAGCATAAACTGTCATTGGAGTTTTGGTAAGTGATACCTATCCAGAAAATTGCCCATTTCCTTTAGATTTTTGAATTTTGTGGAGTACAGTTTTTCAAAGTATGACCTGATGATTCTCTAGATTTCCTCAGTCTGTTGTTAAATCCCCCTTTTCACTTCTGATTTTGTTAATTAGCATGCTCTCTCTCTCTCTCTCTCTCTCTCTCTCTCTCTGCCTTTTGGTTAGTTTTGATAAAGGTTTGTCTATCTTGTTGATTTTCTCAAAGAACCAACCCTTTGTTACATTGATTCTTTGTATTGTTTTCCTTGTTTCTTCTTTACTGATTTCAGCCCTCAATTTGATAATGTCCTGGCATCTAATCATCTGGGGTGAGTTGTTTCTTTTTGTTCTAGAACTTTCAGTTGTGCTGTTAATTCTCTAGTGTGACTATTCTCCAGTTTCTTCATGTGGGCACTTAGTGCTATGAACTTTCTTCTTAGGACTGTTTTCAAAGTGTCCCATAAGTTTGGGTATGTTTTGTGTTCATTTTCATGGAATTCTAGGAAGTCTTTAATTTTTTTTTATTTCTTCCTTGACCCAGGAATGGTGCAATTGCATTTTGTTCAATTTCCATGAATGTGTAGGGTTTCTGCAATTTGTGTTGTTGTTTAATTCTAACTTTAAATCATGGAATTCTGATTGGATACAGGGGGTTGTTCCAATTTTTTGTATCTGTTGAGGTTTGATATGTTGCTGAGTATGTGGTCAATTTTAGAGAATATTCCATGTGGTGCTGAGAAGGTATATTCTTTTGTGTTTTCATGGAATGTCCTATAGATGTCTGTTAATCCCAATGTGTCATAACTTGTATTAGTTCCTTTGTTTCTTTGTTAAGTTTCTGTCTGGTTGTCCTGTCTAGCGGTGATCATGGGGTGTTGAAGTCTCCCACTATAAATGTGTGAGGTTTTATGTGTGATTTGAGGTTTAATAATGTTTCTTTTATAAATGTGGATGCTTTTGTATTTGGGGCATAGATGTTCAGAATTGAGACTTCATCTTGATGGACTTTTTCTGTGATAAATATGAAATGCTCTTCTTCATCACTTTTGATTGATTTTAGTTTGAAGTCTAATTTGTTAGATACTAGGATTGCTACACCAGCTTGTTTCTTGGGTCCATTTGATTGGAAAATCTTTTCCCAATCCTTAACTCTGAGGTACCACTTGTCTTTGAAGTTGAGGTGTGTTTCTTGTATGCATCAGGATAGATTCTGTCTTCATATCCATTCTGTTAGCCTGTGTCTTTTTATAGGGGAGTTAAGACCATTAATATTGAGGGATATTAATGACCATTGATTGTTCATTCTTGTTTGTTTTGGATTTAGTGACGGTGGTGGTATTGTGTGTGGATTTCCACCCATTTTTTCTTTTGGCTGTTGGTAATGTGGAATTATCTATTGCCTATATTTTTGTGTGTGTAGTTAACTTCCTGGGGTTGGAGTTTCCCTTCCAAAATTTTTTGTATGGCTGGATTTGTGGATATATATTGCTTAAATCTGCTTTTGTCAAGGAATGTCTTGTTTTCTCCATCTATAGTTATTGAAAGTTTTGCTGGGTGTAGTAGTCTGGGCTAGCATCCCTGGTATCTTACTGTTGGTAGAATATCTACCCAGAACTTTCTTGCTTTCATAGTTTTCATGGAGAAGTAAGGTGCGATTCTGATAGGTTTTCCTTCATATATCACTTGACCTTTTTCCTTTGCTGCTCTGAATATTGTTTCTTTATTCTGTATGTTTGGGGTTTTGATGATTATGTGGTGAGGGGACTTTTTTGTGGTTCACTCTATTTGGTGTTCTGTAAACTTCTTGTAAATTCATTTGCATGTCTTTCTTTAGGTTGGGAAAGTTTTCTTCTATGATTTTGTTGAATATGTTTTCTGACCCTTTGAGGTGAGTTTCTTCGCCTTATTCTATACCTATTATTCTTAGGTTTGGTCTTATTATGGTGTCCCATATTTCCTGGACATTTTGTGTTAGGAATTTGATGTACTTAAGATTTTCTTTGGTTGATGAATCTATTTCTCCTAGTGTATCTTCAATGCCTGAGGTTCTTTCTTCCATCTCTTGTATTCTGTTGGTTAAGCTTGCATTTGTAATTCCTGATGTTTACCCAGCTTTTCTATTTCCGGCATTCCCTCAGTTTGTGTTTTCTTTATTGTCTCTATTTCATTTCTCAGGTCTTGAACTGTTTGATTGTTTTTTTCTTGGCTTTCTTTAAGAGATTTGTTGATTTCTTGTATTTTTTGTTTGTTTTTTCTTCCATTTCTTTAAAGGATTTTCTCATATCCTCTTTGAGGACCTCTATCATTTTCATGAAGTTGTTTTTAAGGTTATTCTCTTCTGCTTCATCTGCGTTGGGTTGTTCAGGTCTTGCTGGTGTAGAGTCTCTAGACTTTGACAGTGTCATATTGGTTTTTCTGTTGTTGAATGTGTTTTTATACTGTCTTCTTCCCATCCCTTCTTCCAGTGGGTGCAGGTGGAGTCTCTTCCTCTCCTGGTGGGTATGGGTTCAATGGTGGGTGCAAGCAGGTTCAGTACTCTAGTGGATTTCCTCCTCCCATGGATGGAGGTGGGACTAAGACACTGCCAGACTCTGGATGGGCTGATCCACCAGGATGGCTTCCCCAATGCACAGTCCCTAGTCCTCAGGAGCCTTTGAGCAGGGCACCAGCTAAATAAATTATTCTTTAAAAAATTGTATTTTGGGGGGTCTTTTACCAAAAAAATGCATGATTTTCTAACAATACAGTTTATAAGTTAAAATTATTTATGATAAAATTAATAATGTACTAATTTGTAAATTAATTTCAAGTTATAAATCCATAATAGTCATATGGTAGCAATCAAATCATATGCTGAAATAGACTTAGCTACATATTTGAGACTATGTCTACTACTTGATAAATGTCCAACATAGAGATGAATTTAGAGTCATTAAATGGTATTCTAAAAGTGTGCCCTAGATATTAGATGTAATGTTGAAATACAAGTTATAAAATTTTTGTTTTATTTTTATTTATTTATTTAAATATTTGCTGAGGGGTGGCATTTGCCTGTCATGGTACACCCGTGGAGGTCAGAGGACAGCTTGCAGGACTCAGTTCCCTCCTCCTACCATGTGGGTTCCACAGACTGAACTCGGGTCCTCAGGGTTGGCAGCAGTGATCATTCCCTACTGAACCACCTCACTGACCCTGAAATACTACATCTTAGTGTGGTTGGCCTATTAGCTTTTGAGAACAGAATTTTCTGTCTTTTTATTTTATGAGCTTTTGCTTTATGCATTATAAGTCTGTGTTGTTGGGTACCTAGAGTTCTGGGCTGTTTATATTTCCTGATAATTGTTTCATCATTAACTCCTTATTTCTTTTCCCTAGGGTAGTATTACCTTTTTTCCCTCTTAGTCCTACTCATGTATTCCTCTAAAGTTCTTTTTGTCATTGCATGAAATAGCCTTAACTTTTACCTTACACCTTTTTTTAGCCCCTGTAGTTGAACTGTATTTTCCTACACTACATATGTTATAATTATTCTCCTGAAAGCTTAACCGTCCTCTAATTTTTATGATTGCAGATAAACTCTGACATTGCTAAGCTTTTAGCTTCTGTTTTGCATCCCATTCTCTTTTTGTAGCTCCTTGTTTGTAGCTTCCTGGATATTTTAGGAATTTTTGGATGTTTTCCTCTCCATTGTCACCTCCTCACCTACATCATGTGTTGTTGGTGCTTGCATTTCACACCATCTTTGTAACTCTCCCTGTTGCCATAGCTGCCATTGGCTTCCACACCTTGTTTTGTTTGACCTACATAGCCACTCATTTCTTGGTCTGATGTCGACAGCTACTCCTCATGCTTTCCTAGGTCCAGCCTTCTTTGGCAGTCATCATCCCATGGGGATCCATGAATGATGGATGATTTCAGCTCTTCCATCCTCATATAAATGAACAATTTTTTAGATTGACAGTTTCTAGCATTCTGAAGAAGATAAACCATTTCTTCCTTCCTGTCCTCACGGGCTGAGTCTTTCTACAACACAAGTTGTTCTTCAGCAGAAACCCTTCTTCCTGATTGCCTTTAGCACTTCAGTATTTCCCCATAATTTATGAACACTAGCAGTCAATTTATTTGTATGAATACTGTAGCTCTCTTTACTTTGAGCAACTATGTTAAATCTAAACTAAGTCTGATTCCTATTCAAAGAAAAAACCCCCATTGGGAGGCCCATGGGTTCAGTCTCTAATGCTGTGGAGAGTTGGGAACCTATATTGTTCTTTTGAGGTCACTGTCTGCAGTTTAATGTTCAGGTCTGATGCCCTATTAGACAGCCATAGATGGTAGCTCAGTGCTCGAGTGATACACTCCCTCCTCAGTCTGGCATCTGGAGTCTGCCTTATGTTAGGTGTCACGGTCTTTTAAGATGGCTTTGCTGTGTGTATTTATTCAGTGAATGTGTCCTCAGTGAAGTAGGTGCCCACACATGGATTAATTGTCCGTGAATGTACGACTGTAGAACCTGGGAGAGGCGTTGCTGTCATTGGTGAATAAAGCCTGCATTATTGATCCCATATGTATAACTTTTGAAAATACAACTGTGTTGTCACCTTTGTAGAAAAGCATCCTGGTTTACCATGTTGTGTAGAAATTAACAGTCATATTGGTTCAGAAACATTAAACTTTATTTTTATCATTTGCATATGGTTAATACATAGCATTAAATTTGCAACGTCTCTCTGTGGTTTGATTACAGAAACTAATAAGTTTTTTTCTAAATAATAAAAATGAAATGGCATTAGAAGATCCTGTGTGCATGCTACTCCTTGGAAAAAAACAATAACATTTTTGTCAGGTCAGAGTTCTTGGTGGGAATCTCCAGGTGACATGAACATATCCTTGTCCAGGACAACTAGGACCCCCCCCCATGACACTCTCAGAGTCATAAGCAAATCCCTTCACTGGATCATTCATGTAGGAAATCTCACAGGAAAGCCACTCTCCGAGAAGAGCTTACAGAAAAAAGAGTTACAAACATGCAAACCGCTTGGAAGCCGACTGTATGACAAAGCTCAGATTTAAAATTCAGTGGTGGGACTTCATGCCCACCTCTCCCACTCTATGCTGGGATTCTCGTCTGGCTGGGGCTTGTGGGAGTTTTGTGAATGCTCAGTTGCTGTGGGTTCATATGTGTAGCCACTAGCTGAGCACCTGAGGTCAAATCCACAGAACTTATGTAAAGAGCTGGGAGTAGCTGCCTGTATGCCTATAACCCAGTGCCGTGGGGCTCAGGGACATCGGGATCTCTGGGGTTTAATGGCTGCCACACTAGCTATAGGTTCAGTGACAGACCTTGTCTCAAAAGACTGAGATGGAAGATAGAGCAGGACACCCAGAATCCCCTGTTGTGCTCCACATAGGTGTGGGAATACACACACAAATGTGGGTATGTCACACACACACACACACACACACACACACACACACACACAGAGCTCATTGGTAGAGTGTTGTCTGCCATGTGTAAGGACCTGTGTTTGTTCTCCAGAATCACATATAACTTGATAGTTCCAAATGGCTTCACCACATTCTTAACATGGAATCTTAAGCAAGAATAACATTACTCTCAGCCAGAAACATGGCTGGGAAAGCACTTAAGGAGAGAAGAAAATGAACAGCTGCCTGATGCCATAACATACCCAGTGTCACGTGGGATAAAAAGAAAGGATGACCCAAGGTGGGGAGAAAATAGGGAAGGGTCAAAATCTACCCTAGGAGGCACCCGGCTTCTGACAGGTCTTGTCTTATTTCTTGCAGCAAATGTGACCTCTTTAACCAGAGTCTCTTCTTGGCTTCAGGCAGCATTTGACCTCTTTTGTTAAAATCTTACATTAGTGATACTTCAAACGTTATATTTGAATGCTAGAAGAAGCAATCCCAATTTTTTAAAATTCTGTGTATATGCAAGTACACACACACACACACACTCACACACACACACACACACACACACACGTACACGTACACGTGCACAATTCTGTTTTCCTCTTCTGAGAGTCCCTACTGCAGTCTCTTGTTCCTGGGTGCTCACTGATCTTCAGTTGACCCCTCTGACACAGACTTAGCAGCTTGTCTAGTATCAGGCCTCTTCCAACTACCAGCCCCTCACCTTTGTAAGGATTGACACTAAACTCTCATCCTTCAGGTCTTGCTATCTGTTTATCTACATGGCATTTGAAATCCAGGCTCACCACCAGTAAGTTTATCCTCTGTGCTACAGTGGGTTTGGCCACCTGCTGGAGATAGAATTGCATCCTCCATTATGTGACAGATGGGTCATGTAGTTGATCATGCCCTGGAATAATGAGCACTTGGTGGCCAGAGTCTTTGTCACCTTCAACTTCAAGCTCATAGAGCTTTTTTAAATTTTTATTTAAATTAAAAACAACCTTATTTTACATAACCTCTCCCTCCCATCCCCCCATGCCCTTCACCATCTCCCCATCCCATGCTCATCCACTCCCCAGGGAGAGTGAGGCCTCCCATGGGGGATCATCAAAGTCTGTCACATTATTTGGGGCAGGACCTAGGTCCTACTCCATGTATCTGGGCTGAGAGAGTATCCCTCCTTAGGGAATGGGCTCCCAAAAGCCCATTTCATCCACTGCTAGAGGCCCCATAGACTGCACCCACGTTCAGGAGCTTGGTTCAGTCCTATGCTGGTTTCACTGCTGTCAGACCGGGGTCCTTGAGCTCCCACTTGCTCGGGTCAGCTGTTTCTGTGGGCTTCCCCAGCATGGTCTTGACCCCTTTGCTCATCACTCCCCCCTCACTACAACTGGATTCCAGGCTGATGGAAGCAGAAGCAGAAATTCACAACTAAGCACTGAGACAAACTCAGAGTTTTTAAGTGATGTGATAGTGAGCCATGCTGCCCTCCCCTTGGCTAGATCAGTGAGATCTTTTTGATAGAAGATGCCCAACGGCTCAGGTGAGTAACGGGGCACTGCTACACACTCACATGAGTCATCATCCCTCACTAGCTTGGGAGCTGGGAAGGAGCAGAAGGGCGTCTTGTTCACCTTCTACAAAATAGAAACCACAAGTGTTTATATAATGGAAAGGGAGTGGGGAGGGAGAGAGAGACAGACAGGCAGAGTGAAGACATACAACTTGAAGCTCCGTGGATTACCCTGAGAGATGCTCCATGTCTTACTTCCTGAATTTTATTTTTGCTTCCTGGTCTCTTTACTACCTAACCTTCAACCAGCCACCCCTGCATCCCTGCACCCCTGCACCCCTGCACCCCTGCATCCCTGGGTAGTGGCTCTTCTTGTTCCTGACTGTGAGGCCTGTTCTAATAACATCCACACGTCATCTTGTGAACATTACTTACTGAACACCAAGACTTTATTTTGAGATGACTGGAGAGTCACCAGCTGCTGTGAGAAATAATGGGAAGGCTCCCACTTACACTCTGAACTCCACAGAGACATAAGTTGGCCACAACACAGACATTGAACCAGCCCCAATCTTGCTCAGATTTCTGTTTTACTTATACTTGGTGTGTGTGTGTGTGTGTGTGTGTGTGTGTGTGTGTGTGTGTGGCTGTACATGTGTGTATGCATGTGTGCATGTGGATGGATCTGTGTGTGCACATGTATGTATATGTATATGTATATGTATATGTATAGTATGTGTATACAGGTATGTGCATGTGTGTGTTTACATGTGTGCATGCATGCATGTGTGTGTACATATAGGTATGTGCGCGTGTGTATCTGTGTGTTTGCATGTTTAGGTGTGTGTGCACGTATGTATGTTTGTGCATATGTTTAGTTCTGTGCTATTTTGTCATCTATGTAGGACCATTTGATTACAGTCTGTCACTGTTTGATTGTGTTTCTCATCAAAAAGTGTGTGTTGAAAGCTTAGTCACCACTGCAGTCATACTAAGAGTGAGGCCTCACTGGAGTGTTTCTTGGGCAGAGTCCTTGCGAATGGATGAGTGGCAGCTCTCTCTCGTAGTCTTTCCTATCTTCCTCCATAGGACAATGCAGAAGACCAACAGCGAATATTGAAACACCGTCCAGAACTGTAACCCAATACATTTCTGAGAATCACAAGTTACCTTATCTGTGGACTTCTGTTACAGAAGACCTAAACACTCTATCTAGAGTTCTGTATACCTCACCCTGGCCTTTATGGTCTCCTGATTTACTCAAGCTTCTGGGTAACCATTGGCAGATCACCGCTTCCCACCACCCCCAAAGCCTCTTAATTATAGAACGCCAGACACAGGTGAGGCTGAGCGCTGAATCCTCCATGATACAGCAGCCATCACTGCCCTTTCGCCGGGACAACAGAGCCTCTGCGGCCACGGCTGCCAGGGTCACCATCCCTCCTTGCCTCGAAAGGTCCTCTACCTCTCCTCCCTTCTCCCAGCATCTCTTCTAGCAGGCCTTCTCCCGTAGTGTACCCCCTTCCTGCCACGGCCCCTCAGTCACCCCCAGATCCTCATCTGCTACAGAATGAGCTGCTCTTTGCTACTTGGCCCATCTGGGTTTTAGTTCCCTATCTGTGGGTGGGTTGGAGCGCAGCAGAGTTACAGTGTTTTATGGGGCACTACCAGAATCCTGCTGAAATGGCAAAAAGACAGGGAGAGGGCTTTCTGCCCTGTGGAGTGTTTTCTGAAATGCTGCTGCCCCTTTTGCCAGGTGGGACTTCGCTGTGAGAGAAAGGTCTTCCCTTGAATCCATGTCCTGGATTTTGTTATCCTGAAAGCATTGCTGACTTGTATTGCTGGTTTGTTTTCTCTGCCAACATAGTCCAGCATTTGCTTCAAAGCTTCTGCTTGTAATGACTTGGGGTCCTTTATTGTCTGTGCTGAAATGAATGTCAGTCGCTGAGCAATCACTGGAGGCTGCAAACTCAATTCTCCTGGGAGTGAGTGGGAAAGGTTAATGTTGGATTCAATTGGAGCATCCTCGGGTCTTCACAGTAACTATCCAGAGTATATCTATGGGGTAGTCCAGTGGGAGATGAGTTGACAGGCTTGGCACTGAAGGCGTTTCTGCCACATACTTCCTGGAAACATGCCTTCCGCAACATCACCAAGTGGGCAAGCCATGGCCATCATGGCTGTCTTCCAAAGTTCACATCAGTATGTAGACTAATCATTCCCCGCCCCCCAAGGGACTGCTGTGAGGCTGGACGTGGCAGATACATATGGAGCCCTGTAGATGGGTTCCATGAAGTGGGCCTGCCCTGGGTACTGGAGTTCCACATGGGCAAGTGAGAGTCAGAGCTTAAAGATACATTTCCCAATGCCTTTCACTGCCCCTCTTGGGAGAGCTTTGACGTCAGGCATGTCTAGCCAGGTAGAGAAGTCTAGCTTCCTGCTCATCTTTGTCACTAACAGAGTTCTGGGGTCAAAGGCTGCCACCTATAAAATGATAAGAGAGTAGGGGGTAACCCTTAGGGAGTCTCTTGGTGGATGGTTACACTTTATACCTATGTGAATGGCCAGTGATATGCGACTGAAAACAGTAGGGGGGGGAAAACAAAAATCCTTGAAGCCCCTCAAGTCATGTGGTGTATGACTTCCACACTTAGCAGACTCCCTGCCCTTCTAGATTCATTATTCACCACAGCGGGCATCTAAATCTTCCTAAATGAACATTAATTTGTGTTGAATTTCAAAATACTACAAATCCATCCTCCTCTCCCCCTGCCTTTTGGGGTGACTATATACCCATGTTAGGTTCCTACTTAGCTTTCGCTGTCAACTTGACGTAGCCTAGAGTCACCTGAGAAAGGAGTCTCTGTTGAAGGACTGCCCAGATCAGACTGGTGTGCGGGCATGCCTGTAGGGATTGTCTTGATTGTTGATTAATGTAGGCAGGCCCAGCTGGGGGCAGCACCACTCCTATGCAGGTGGCCCCGCCTGTATACAAAGGCTAAGTAAGTATGAGCCTGTGAGCAAGTCAGAGAGTGCCAGCAAGCAGCATTCCTTCGTGGTTTCTGATTCAGGTCTCTGCCTGAAGTCCTGCCCTGACTTCCGTCAGAGATGGAGTATGACCTGGAAGTGTAAGCCAGATAAACCCTTTGTCCCACAGGTTGCTTTTGGCATGGTGTTCCCACAGCGACAGTCAAGCTAGGACGCTGTGCACCATCTTAGCATCTGTCAGTGTGGGATTGGCTGTGTTCTCCTTAAGTGAAGCTAGGACGCTGTGCACCATCTTAGCATCTGTCAGTGTGGGATTGGCTGTGTTCTCCTTAAGCATATCCACAGTGCTGAGTGACATCATCATCTATGAATAAACTGTTTCACCATCCCTAGTGGAAACTCTGTAGGCATTGGACAGTAGCTCTCCCTTGCCTCGCCTCCAGTCCTAAGTACTAATCCCGATATTGCCTTTTAATTTTTATGTATTTATTTTTATTGTTATTGTCACTGTGTGTGCATACACACACATACACACACACACACACATGTGCACGCATGACTGTAGCATGCACATGGAAGCAAAAAAAGGATCTGCTTTCCTCCTCTGTTACTCTCTCTGCCTACTCGTTTGAGACAGGGCTCTTCCTTTACCTGGGGTCCTTGTTTTCTCAATGAGGCTGGAAACCAGCAAGCCTCAACAATCTTGCTGCTTCTGCCTCCTTTGGAGCTTGGTAGAGTTACAGGCATGTGTGAGATACCCTGCTTGTTATGCAGATAGTGGTATTGAACTCTGGTCCTAGTGATTGCATAGCAAATACTCTTAACCAGACCTTAAATTGTGTTTTTACTTTCCATAAATATGCTCACTCTGTGGGATTCATGTAAGCAGAACCATGCAGCAGTTATCCTTCGGTGACTTAGTGTCCTTAGCATAGCGTACCCTCTGGTTTTCCCTCCCCTACCTCCCTTCCTCTATTCCTTCTTCCCTCCCTTTCTTCCTTCTGTTTTAGTGGTCCTAGAGATTGAATGCAGGGCCTCACACATGCTACATGAGCTGTCTGCCACTAAGTTATATCCCCAGTCCCCTCTTCAGATTTTTTTAAAAATTTAGATTACATATTTTTGTTATATCTGTGCACCAGAATGTATGCCTGCAGAGGCCAGAAGATGATATCATATCCCATAAGACTGGAGTTCTAGAAAGCTGTGAGTCACCATGCAGGTACTAGAAACTGAGGCAGGGTCCTCTGAAAAAGCAGCAAGTGCTCTCAACCTCTGAGCCATCTCTCCTGCCCTTCCACAACCTCAGATTTAAGGGCAACTCTTCCCCCAGTGACTTTTGGAAAGAGGCGGACCAGCTTCCAGCTTCCTGAATTGCAGGTGTAGCTGCCCAGAGTCTATATTTGATCTTAACAGAGTCGGAGACATGTTAAGTTAGTGCCTCTTGGTTTGAGGAACATCATGCTTTCTGCAGAGCAGGGACCTGTTCTATGACTGCCATCTGTCCATCTGGAGGCTACAGGCCTTGGCTGAGTCTCCATGAACCCAGCAAAAATCCATTCCCCAAATGCACTTGGCTCTGAATGCTTGTGAGTCTATAGCAACTCCCAGCAGTTGTTGAACGAATTATTTCTCAGCTTGTTCCCCCAGAGACCTTAATGCAAGCCTCGGGAAAGAACCGGGCATCTTCACTTTTCTAAACTGACTCCATTGCTCTCGGTGTCTTCAAAATTGAATTCAGTCATGCCTGGATGTGCACAGGGAAATGGTTGAGGGTTCTAAGGACATCAAATTCTTAGAGGTTGATGTCTCCTATGTACAATGATATAGGAGAATTTTCAGATGACCTATGCAAGAACTGCTCTGTGCCTTAAAACATTGCAAAGCTTAATTTTGCTTTTCAACTTTGCACAATCTAAAATCTCCTGGGAAAGGAGTGTCAATAAAGGATTGGGTAGAGTAGGTTGTCCTGTGAGTGTGTCTGGGGGGTTGTGTTGATTATGTTCATTGATCTGTGCAGATGCAGGGTAGAAGTGGGTGGCACCATTCCCTGGGTTTGCATCCTGGGCCATGTAAGAGTAGACAACCAGCTGAGCACAAGCAAGCATGCATTCATTCTCTCTCTGCTCTTGACTCGATGTGACTGGCTGCTTCGAGTCCCTTCCTTGACTTCTCCACAGTGACAAACTATAACATGGAATTGTAAAATGAATAAACCCATCCTCCTTTAATGTTTTTTTTTTGGTTGGGGAATTTATCCCAGCAACAGACATGAAATTAGAATAGCCATCCCAAAATTACCTACAATGCCTATTGTGATGTAGAATGAAGTGGTGTTTATTACATTGTTTGGAGCAATGACAAGAGAAAGCACGGCTTGTATGCATTAAATGTGTGCACAAATTATTGCCAAGTGTTTTCTATCTGTAGTCCGTTGGATCTGTGCGCATGGCACCTGCCAGTGTGAAGGATTGAGTGCATTGTCTGCAGCAAACAATACCCTACTGTCTAGAAAACTGACTTACAGGAAACTCTGAAACTCCTTTTGCGCAGGAAGGTCAGATTCAGAAGCGAATTCAAGGGAATGTAAAGCTCAACCCCACAGGGTATGGGATTGGAATGAAGGAGGCTGGCATGGGCACCAGCAGATCCCCTGACATCAGAAGGTCACTCACTGCCTCCAAGAGTGGCCAACCTGTTAAGTGAAACTGGGTTTTAGCAACTAAGCAGCCATGCCTGTGGACTCCAGCTGTGATCAGCTACTTGCACAGTCTTAGTTAGATGCGAAAGTGAATAGTGGCCCATGATAGCGAACAAGCTGTCGAAGATGACCTCGCTTGGCCTCTAGTGATGTAGGAGCCCACTGCGGTTTGCAGTGGGTAGGGTCATAGCACTGTGAGCTCCACAGAAGACAACCGCTTTGGTGTCTTCCAGCTGCTAGTGGCTGGTGACGGCTGGCAGTTCTTGGCATCCACTTTTATATGCACTACTGAGACCTCCGTCTTCCTACCAGATACTCCGTGTATGTGTGTGTGTGTGTGTGTGTGTGTGTGTGTGTGTGTGTGTGTGTGTGTGTTAGAAAGAGAAGGGGTGTGTGGGTACATGTGCCACAGCACTTATGTGGCGGTCATAGGACAACCTGGCATGCTAATCATTACTTCACCCCTGTTTGACACATGATCTCTGCGTGTGCCAGGATATCCCATTGGCAATCTTCTAGGAAGTCTCCTGCCTCTGCCCCTTATCTCACCATAGGGGTGCTGGAATTAGAGGTGAATGGTGCTAGACTCAGCTTAGCACGAGTTCTGAAGATTCGAACCTAGGTCCTCATGTTCGCATGGCAAGTGTTTTACTCACTGAGCCATCGCTGCGCCCTTTGGTCCCTGTTAGGAGCACCCCAGTCATAGTGGATGAGCACCTTCCCTGATGACCTCGCTTTCATTCAATGGGCTGTATAAGGACAGTTTTTGAATATGATAAAGGCCCAAGAAAATGGGTTTCACGGTTGGGGAAAAACAGTTTGATGCGCAGTTCCTGGACAAACTCTGAAAAAGAACAGCTAAAGCCATTTTGGTTATGGCACACAGGGAGGTACCAAGTAGCTCTCCTCACCTCTCAGAGTGTGTAGCACCTGTGCAAGCCCACCTGTCTCATAAAATGTTCTCAATACTGTCTCATATCCTGTTCCTCACTTTATTAAGTGACCCACTCCATCATTTTCTTGATCCAGATATTGACACACACCTTTCTCCAGTGCCCTGCACACAGCAGATGACTAGTGGACATTTATCAAATGCATTGATCAGCGTTCACTCACCCGTCTCACCAGAAAATGTTTCAAATACAGATCTCAGAGCTTGAAAGGAAAATCAGTGTTGCTGGGAACTTTTGACAGTAGATTCAGTGGTGGTTTCCTATTATGTGTAAAGTGCTGGCAATAGTCTCCTGGTCTGTACAGAGAGCTGCCATTGATCCGGATAGGCGCAGAGAACTTGGTTCTTCAATAAGAAAGTTGTGGCTGACAGAGACAGTGTGACCAATGGAACAGCCTCTCTAACCAACACGGCATTGTTGTAGAAACAGCCTTAGGTATGTGTGCAGACCTGAAGCTCTGAGCTCCTTCTCTTCTGCATTATGCTGCCTTGCGGCTCTGAGACTCATTTGAAAAGTGAAGCCAGGAAAGGCTGCTCCTAGGACAAGCCTTGGTGTTTGGATAAAAATGGCCAGAGTGGCCCCATAGGCTCATATATTTGAATGAGAGTGGCCCCCATAGGCTCATATATTTGAATGTTTGGTCCCAGTTGGAGGAACTGTTTAGGAAATATGAGGAGGTGTGGCCACACTGAAGGAAATACATCACTGAGGGTAGATTTTGAGGTTTCAAAACTCCATGCCATTTCCAGGTTGACCTCTCTGCCTCAGGCTCGTGGATGGATCAGATTACCACACCTACCTTCCTGCTGCCATGCCCTCGGCCACGATGGCCATTAAACTGTCTTTTATAAGTTGCCTTGGCCATGGTGTTTCAATGGCAACAGAACAGCCATTGAAAAGTGACTAAGGCAGAAGTTGACATGAAGGTGAAGGTAAGGAACGCAGATAGGTATTTCTTAAGTCATGAAGACTCATGGGGTATTAGGAAGTTGTGTTTGTTTTTTTGTTTTTTTGGTTTTTTTTTTAGCTTTTTTTTTTCAGTTTAAATTTAGATAAGAAACGAGGTTGCTTCACAAGTCAGTTCCAGGTCCCTCTCCCATTCCCTCCCCTCCTCCCGTGCCCTCCCCCCAACCCCCCCCCCGTTATCCCCTCATTCCCCCAGGGAGGGTGAGGCCCTCCATGGGGGTGTCCATAGTCTGTCATTTCATATAGGGCAGGGCCTAGACCCTTCCCCAAGAGATCAGGGTGAGAGTGCACCTCACATTGTTCTATTGGAGTCCAAAGTCCGTGTGTATACTCGGGATGGGTACTGATCTGCTGCCCAAGGCTCAATAGATTCCCTAGGCCTCCTCACTGACACCCAGATTCAGGGGGTCTTGATCAGTCCCATGCTGGATTCCCAGGCTAATGCCTGGGATTCAAGAGTTAACCTTTGTCTGGTCAGCTGTTTCTGGGGGTTCAACCAGCCCAGTCTTAATCCCTTTGATCATCAGTCCTCCCTCTCTGTTACTGGCTTTCTTGAGTTCAGCTCAGTACTTAACCGAGGGAGTCTGCCTCTTCTTCGATCAGCCACTAAATGAAGTTTCTGTTTCCCAGACTCTCTGGCCATAGGATTGTAGGCTGGCACTCCCCAGATCTATGTCTAAAATCCATATATGAGAGAGTACATGCCATGTTTCTCTTTTTGTGACTGGGTTACCTCACTCAGGATGGTTTCTTCTAGTGTCATCCATTTGCCTGCGAATCTCATGATTCCATTATTTTTTTCTGCTGAATAGTACTCCATTGTGTAGATGTACCACATTTTCTCTATCCACTCTTCGGGTGAGGGACATCTAGGTTGCTTCCAAGTTCTGGCTATTACAAATAAAGCTGCTATGAACATAGTGGAACAGACATCTTTGTTATATGAATGGGCATCTTTTGGATATATGCCTAAGAGTGGAGTTGCTGGGTCTTGTGGTAGGTTTACTCCCATTTTTCTGAGGAATCTCCATACTGATTTCCAAAGTGGCTGAACCAGTTGGCACTCCCACCAGCAATGGAGGAGTGTCCCCCTTTCACCACATCCTCTCCAGCATAAATTGTCATTGGTGTTTTTGATTTTAGCCATTCTGACAGGAGTGAGATGGTATCTCAGAGTTGTTTTGATTTGCATTTCCCGGATGGCTAAGGATGTTGAGCACTTTCTCAAATGCCTCTCAGCCATTTTAGACTCCTCTATTGAGAACTCTCTATTTAGTTCTGCAGCCCACTTTTTAATAGGGTCCTTTGGTGTTTTGGAGACTTACTTCTTGAGTTCTTTGTAAATTTTGGAGATCAACCCTCTGTCAGATGTGGGATTAGTGAATATTTTTTCCCATTCTGTGGGCTGCCTTTTTGTCTTGCTGACTGTGTCCTTTGCCTTACAGAAGCTTCTCAGTTTCAGTAGGTCCCATTTATTAATTGTTGATCTCACTGTCTGTGCTACTGGTGTTATGTTCAGGAAGCTGTCTCCTATACCAATTCGTTCAAGGGTACCACCCACTTTCTCTTCTAAGAGGTTCAGTATGGCTGGATTTATGTTGAGGTCTTTGATCCATTTGTGTTGTGTTTGTTTTTTACCTTGTGTCTCTACATGGCCTTGCTGTGAGAGGTGTATGTGGGAGACCAAGAGGACAGCCAGTCATCAAGAAAGACGATGCTGTGCTCTCAGTGAAGATTTGCTGTGACTCAACAGAAAGTTCTGGCGGAAGAGCACAACAGACAATGAGTGAAGTAGGAAGGCAGCTGCCAGGGTGAGGGCAAGCATGGGCTGCCAAGGACAGGACAAGGACATGAGCAGCATGGGAAGGAGGCGGAATACACAGCTATGGAGAGCTTTCTCTCAACCCCTCCTCTGGACTTTTTCCTAGTCAGGCTTGGACTGACTTCACCTGTTTCCAGAAGAGCCTCAGAACAATGGCACAGTCCCTACAGTTGAAATGTCCCGGTGGAGATGAGAAGAAGATGAAAACATACCCAGATGTCTTTTGCTGGGTATAATAGTTGATTGGCCTCTTTTCTAGGTATTTTATGTCAGTTCCCAATGATGTGTCATTTTCCTCACTAGTGAGGCAAAGAGTTGAAAATGGAAAGTTTTCCCATCTCTTTTTTCTTTCCATAGTCTTTGTCAGGTTGCTTTTTGTTACTCTTTCTGAGTTACTTGCAGAATTTCAGTGCTGTTTGGTGGCATATAGAAGGAGGGCTGCAAAGATGAGTCAACCAGGGGATGGGTTTCTGCCATCGGTCCTAAATGGAAAAAAGGTCTACACTGTATTATGTATGCAAAAATAATTTTCATATTTATCTGTTACTATACGGATCTTTCAGTTGACGACAATGAACTTGGACTTGTAATAAAGAGCTGGGTAAGGCTAGTTGTTTTGAAACAGAACAGCATTTCCCTACACACTGCCATCCAGAAAGCCAGGCTGGGTCCCATGTGTCTGGTTCAGGGATCTCAAGATCTCTAGAAGGACAATATTGTTGATACTTAAACAGTGTTTGCTTTTTGCATCTGCATCTGTCTTTCTGAGTAACTCCTTGTCCACTGTACACCCTGGAAGCTGGTTCAGTGGTCCATACCAGGTCAGTATGCATTAGCCAATCCCACTGTCTTCCTTGGAGGCTCATTTCCATCGGCGGCAACACGACTCACCCTCAACCCCACGCGGCATGCTCTGCATTCGTTGTCTTCCTTCCCCTGCACATCCCTAACCCATTAACCGAAAGGTTCCCGCTTGGGGATTAGAATAGGACAGCAGAACATTGCATCATCATGCTGACAGAGAGAGAGTGGCATGGCAGGGACTCTGGCGGCATTTCAGACCCACCAGGCACATTGGGGTCCATTCTTACAGGTCTCAGGAAGGAGGACATCTTCACACCACTTGGCTAATAAGTGGTCTGCAGCCAGACTGTCTCTGGTTCCCAGACAGGAGGAGTGGAGAGAATTCTGGGGAAGGAATGGTTAGTTCTAAGGATGAGTTAGAAGGAGACATTTAGTTAAGATGTACCTGTTACATAGATAGGGAATGTGCCGCCACCACCACCATACCCTCTGATGTCCTGGGGTCTGACAACTTGGAGTAGTCTGTAAGCTTCCTTGTGGCAGAACAGGATGAAAATGATGCCCACCATTCTCTGGATCTCTGGAGCTAGGGAGTGTATAGGGGTTAGACATTCATTCTTACACCAGCTCTCAGGAGGCTTGCCACTTCCTCTGCAGCACCCGTGCGAAAAAGGCTGCATCAGATGGGCGTGGCTTGATCAGCTCATATCTCAAAACCTAGCATTGTCCTCAGGAAGTGAGCTTCACATGCTCGCTGCTGGACATTGTTCCTCCATCTACCCTCAGAAGTCCCTCAAGTACAGGGTGGGGGTGAAGTAGGATCTCACTCTACCGTAGAGGAGAAGGGGCTCTATCCAGAGCTGGAGGCTCATACTGACATTTCCTGAGCTGCTGTATCCCCCTTTCTCGCGGGTATCCCCTTGAATTCTCTTCACTGTTTATAGTTTGGGAAATACTCTCCTGCCTCAAAAGATCAAGAGAGACCTCTGTAATTTTAGGGGCTCCAGAAGTTTGGAAACTGCTGATTTCCTGCTCTCTCTGTTTTCACCACAGCTGTTTCTAACTCCCCTCTTGCAATGATCACTCTCAGAAGCCAGGAAATGTCCACCAAATTGGATTGAAGGTGGAGAGTATGCCCAGTCTTGCCTCCAGTTCCGTGCTCTTTGCAGGCCCAGGGCTGAGGCCCTAGGGACCCCTGGCCATATTCTACAGGAACTTCAGAATTTCAAAGGTCTTTTGTCCTGCCAGGTCCTGCTGACCATGTCCAATGAGCTCCGATGACCACATGCTCCCATTAGCTCTGTGCTGTATTTAGTTTAGATGGAAATGCAGAATCCTAATTTAATCACTAACCAGGTAGCCATGGAGATGACATCGAGTCTCCGGCTGCCCAATAAACCCGGGGAATGGAGGAAGTACTGCAAACAGGGTATGCAAATTGTCAGTAAGGCTTTGCCTGCAGGTCTCTGCACAAGCTGCCCTTGGCCCCTGGTGTTGTTAGGATGCAGAGACTTGAAAACCAGGAATCCTAGCCTTTGTCTCAGTGCTTGCCTTTTCTCTCCTCTCTTGTAGGTTTATCAACACTCCCACACCGGATATTATGTGCTGAGCAAAATTCCTCATGGGTAAGATGGTTATTTCTTTTTCCCTCCCTTGGAAATCTGTAGAACAAACTGTAACAAAGGACACGGAGGCTCTGCCCAGCCCTTAGGGCAGGAACAGGCACCATGGTTTGGAAAAGTCTGTGGCTCTTCTTTTGGTAACAGGACCAAGTTAGCAGAGGTTACTTAGTCCAGCTGCTGGCACCTCTGGGAAGCCTCCTCCTCTAGATCAATGCTGCCCACTCCCTGCTCTGATTTTGTGGAGTAAGACTGCATGTGCCTCCACATGGGGTGCCAATGCAGGATGGCACCCAGCTTGCCTGGATACTCTTGGCTGTGTCCTCACTAATAGGAAGGAAACACCCTAATTCCACACATGACATCATAACAAGTCTTCATGGTGGTGAGTGGGCTACTATCGTCATAGATCCAGCAATGCCTTGGGAGAGAAATGAGTCAGCCCTGGTCACAGGTACAAATATCTAGCTCTGCACGGCAGTCCAAGAGTGGTGTATGTTTGTGGTTTGTGCTCTTCGCTGCTGTAATTGTGTTTCCAGAAGCAAGTTCTCAGTGCTTTTGGTCAGTCCATCCAACCTCATGCTGTGTGACAACCTTGAATTATGTTGCTAAGCCTACCTGGGCTCTCACAAGTATTTGATGTAGGGATATAGCTCCACTGACAAAGCACTTGCCTAGCATGAATTAAGCCCCAGCACTGCATAAACATGGCATAGTCACACACACCTGTAATTCCAACACGTAAGACTTGGAGGCAAGAGGATCAGGAGTTCAAGGTCATCCTGAGTTTTGCAATCAGCCTGTACTACATGAGACCCTGCATAAAACATGCAAAGTACAGGGCTTAGAGTCCAAGGGCACACATGAAAGGGAAACAACGAGCAGGAGTGTTGGTGGGTTTTCAGCAACAAGAAGGTCCATTTCGTTATATATTGATAATATAGTTCTACTACCTAGCCATTGAGCCCCACAGACTAGGACACCAGTAACGATTGGCGAAGCCATTGGCCCAGATTAAGAGCCACTCATGTGCTGTGCCGACTTTAGAAAGCCCACAGACGTGACTCTGTTGTTGCATCTCTCTTCCTGACCTGCCCCTCCCACTGGCCCCTCTCATCCCTGAATCTCCGTCATTTGTTTCTGGGCATCTTGGTCCTGGGCTCCCATTGCATTGTCTCCTGTGTTCCCTCTTTGTCTGTCTGTCTGTCTATCTGTCTGTCTGTCTGACTCTCTCTCTGTCTCTCTGTCTCTCTCACTCGCTCGCTTTCTCTCTGTCTCTGTCTCTGTCTCTCTCTCTCTCTCTCTCTCCATCACAATGCTCAGAGAAGGACAGACACACTTAGGACTTGTCCTGAAAGAGATGGACCTGTGCTATCAGCCTCATCCTGCAGCTTCTGCAAATGGTGAGGTTGAGACACAACATTTCCCAGGCAAACTTCGATAAACGTCCCAGGAGCTGCTAAGCTGTCTTCTTCTAGAAGAGAGTTTTAGCCACAGCATGAATGTTGAGACTGCTGCCTGCTTTCCACTAAGCTTAAGTAGGATGACAGCATGCCCATAACAAATAAGCATGGCGGAATTAACTTCATTTGGACTTCAGACAAAGTGGTGCCTGCATGGAAACAAAGAAGAGAGTGTGCTTGATGGGGTTTAGTCGAAGTATCAAATCAAAGACACCAAACGTGACTGTACATGGTAAAAAGAAAGTACCCATTGTCAGGGAAGATGCGGAGATGTGGTTACGAACTTGCTGCTTTCCCAGAGGACTCCAATTCAGTTCCCAGCACCTGCATCGGGCGGCTCACAACTGCCTGCAATTCCAGCTCCAGAGTACCAAACTCCCTCTGTGTGCTTCTATGTGTACCTGTACTCATGTGACATGCACTCATGTGACATATACACACAGGGACACACATACATGTGCATAATTTAAAACAATACGTCTTTTAAAAGTGAAGTATTCACAGGAATCTTTCATTAAAGCATACACAGCAGAGAACTTCAGATGTTGCTCAAGAAACAGGAGTCATCCTAATCACCTTAAAGCAGACAGATGTCCTCAAAGGTCATGGCACACAAGAATAACATGATGCCATAAGACTCCTCCCCTGCTCTGGGAGCGGTGAGTGTGCAGAACATGCTGGATATTTCACTCTGCCTTACATAAATTTATAAAGCTCAGGGTTCCACACACAGTTTACACCTGCTGCAGTAAGGTTTTACTGCATCTGGGAAGATTTAGGAGAAATGGATTCCAAGAATTTTATCTGAGCGTTAGGTAAAGCAGCTGGGAAAACTAAAGGCAGTGGAGAAGGCTGAGCTCTGGGCTTATTCACTGACAGCCTTGCCATCGTTCGCTTCCTACATGAGCCCATCACCAGTGAACAGCTTGGGCGCGCGCACGCACACGAGGTGTGTGTGTGTGTGTGTGTGTGTGTGTGTGTGTGTGTGTGTGTGTGTATACACATGTACTTTGGGAGTAGATGTGCATGAGAGAGTGAACATGTGTGAACATACATGTGGAAGCCAGGAATCGATTTCAGCCACTGTCCACCTTGGGTTTTTTGTTTCTTGAGACAAGGTCTCTCAGTGTCTTGCCAAGTAAGTAATGAACCCCAGAGATCTGCCTGTCCCCACTTCTCCCCAAGGACTGGTACTACAATTCTATACCACCATGCCCAGCTTTTTCACAGAGTTCTATGGATCCAGCTAAGGTTCTCGGGTTTACAAAGTCAGGACTTTCACAAGTATCTCCCAAGATTTTGCTTTGGGTATTTCTTTTTTTTTTAATTTTTATTAAAATAAATTGTCTTACAAACATGCATGCATGTTTCACATGTCAATCCCACCCCTCCTCCCTTGTCCCTCCACCAGCCCTCCCCCAACCCCCACCCAACCCACATCATTCCCCAGGGAGGGTGAGGCCCTCCTTGGGGGGGGGTCTCCAGAGTCTGTCATTTCATCCAGGGCAGGGCCTAGGCCCTTCCCCATGTGTCAAGGCTGAGAGAGCATCCCTCTATGTGGAATGGGCTCTTTGCTTTGGGTATTTCTTAAATAAAAATGATTGTAATGACCACCATCATCTACTGATTGTGTTTTGTGTATCTTGGCCCCTGCACCTTAAATGTTAGGCTTTAGTCATTCTTATCAGTGTGTTATATGAGAGCCCAGAGAGGTTGAGTCACCTGCCCAGCACCTCACAGCTGGAGTCACAGTGCAGGGCTGGCTGGCTTCCAAGCCCATGTCCCTAATGCCGCCCCTTTGGAGGAATTCAAAGACAGGTCTGATGTAACCTGAGTACAAACATTAGAGCCATAGACATCAGATCTTAGTGAAGCTGGGTTCAGTCATCTCCTCGGATTCACACAGAATGGGCAGATTGTTCATCTATTGCCTCCGCTGACGCTGAAGCCAGAATCCCACCCTGCCTTCACTTTAACCCACTCTGGTCCACAAAAGGCATCATCCCATCTTCCCAAACCTTCTCTTTTATTGTCCTAAGATCAGTGATGGGAAATTCATGCATGAAGCAGTTTCCAGTGCTGTAAGAGTCTCATCTGAGTTCCTTTACCCTCCAGCAGGTGGCAGGGAATTACACAGTCCAAGGTCTTACAGCTTGTGTTGTTTCCTGTAGGTTCTGTTAGAAGATAAGCACATTGACCTTATAAAAACCAAAATATCTCTATTAAAATATTTAAATTTATATTAATCATTTGCAAACATGAGAGTTGTTCTTTTGTGTTTGGGGAGAGAAAAGATTTATTTTTAATGTGTGTGCATTTTGCTAGCATCTATGTATTGTACCACACACGTGCCTAGTGCCTAGTGCCTAATGCCTAGTGCCTAGTGCCCCTGTTGATCAGAAGGCTTCAGATTTCCTGACACTGGAGTTACAGATAGTTGTGGGTGATGGGGACCAACTTGGGTCCTCTGCAAGAATAGCAAGTACTCTTAGGCACTGAATCATCTCTCCAGCCGGTGAGTTTGGGGTGTTTTGTTTTGTATGATAGAGTCTTCTACTGTCCAGGTTGACCTTGAGCTTGCCAGGCAGATGAAGGAGGCCTTGAATTTCTGACTCTCTCCACCCTCCCGATACTGGGGTGACAGATGTTCACTGCTGCTGGGGTAAACTGTCCTCATCCCACACAGATTCTTGCTTTTTTCCACAAATCCCCACATTTCCTCCCAGCATTCCTCCCTTTGTGTTCCAATCAGAGGACATCCCAAGTTCAGGATGAGCATATCAGTCATTCGAAACTTGACCTTTCAACCAGTCACAGAACGGTGAAGCTAATGTCTCACTGCCCTCTAGTTCTTGGTGTCATTCCTATTTTACAAAAGCCGGGAGAGCTTGGGTGCCTCTGTCTCTTCCCTGCTGCACATCCCTGCCCCGTGTGGTTATTTCTTTGAGCTCTGGCCTCTGTTACTGGAGCCAGGCAGAACTCAATTCATAATGAAGTCAAACCTACAGTGAGAGTTTTGGACAGCTCAGCTTGCATGTATCCTGTGCCCTAGTGCCTGTGGGAAAGTCTATTTGACTTTCCCTTGCCAAGTTTTTAAGAACTTGTGTCTCTTACCCACATTGTTTACTTAAATAGAAGTAAAGACGGTCATTTTTAATGTAAGGTATTTCACTAGAAATTTTTATGTCTGAATTTCCACCAAATAAGGCAACTTTCCACAGTGGACATTAGCCACACAATGCTAGAAAGAAGGCTGAGTGGTCAAGGGCTCACACTGCTCTTCCAAAGGAGCCACATTGGGAGGTTCATAACCATCTGCAACCCTAGATCCAAGGGATATGATGTCCTCTTCTGACACACACAGCAAAAGGTACTTACATGCACATAGCCACGCATGGATACATACTAAAAAGAAAAGATAACTTTTAGAATGATCAGCTATGTTTTCAAACAAATTTTGGTACAGTTTATCTCTTTGACATTTTTCTGGCCTGATTCTTTCCTTGAATTTGTTCTGTCTTTGGACAGAATGTGTGTGTGTGTGTGTGTGTGTGTGTGTGTGTGTGTGTGTGTGTGTGTGTGTGTGTATAGAGAGAGAGAGTTAGGGTCATCCTGAAAATCCCACAAAGAAATTAAAGATCAGTACTCCCTATAACAGATATAAATTTAATAAATTTGGGGAGTGACTTCATCAGGAAGTTGGCATTTTGGAGGTCTGAAAACTCAGGATGGTAATAGAATGGAGACTGACTAAGCTGTGTGTCAAAGATATCATGACAGGCCATCTTCTGTAGATAGTAGTGTCCTGACTTGAGCACAAAACTGTATGGCTTTAGAATTGGACTGGACTTTTTACAGCTACAGTGTGTTTGAGAAGATGCAGATCTGAGGTATAAGTCCTTCTGCCTGGATTTTTTCACTCCCCTGGTAGACTAGAGTGCACAGGGATTTTGTGTGTTTAGGAAATGGGTACCACGAGGGGAGCCCAGCAGCACATGCTTTTCAGTGACAGGGATTCTAAGTTCAACCCTCACCCCACTGGCTGTGTAGCTCTGCTTTCCTTCCATGAATCTTGTTTCCATATTTGAAAGAAAGAGGGTAATGCCCATGCTCAGTCTCTGGAGAACTAAGGACAGGAAACACAGTGTAGGTCACAAAATATTAGTCAAATTGCTACATTATTATTAGCACTGCATTAAGCAACAGAACTCAGATGGAGTCATTGGTTTTGTTTGGCCTTTTTATTTTATTCTTTGATACAAGGTCTTACTATGTAGCCTCATAGTAGCCTCCTGCCTCAGCCTTCCAACTGCAGTAAGTGAGGGCTACCACATTCAGGCTTGGCTGCTGTGCTTGAGAACTTAGTTTTGTTGGAAGGAGGTACAAATTTGTGCAACCACATGTGAGAAAGTAACTCTGAGTATTACCTTGATTCTGAGAAGCAAATCTTCCTTCCAAAATCTAAGAAAGAAGAGAAGGCTATGGGCAATTAAAGTCTGCATTGAGCCAAGCCTGGCGGCTCAGTATTCTTTTAATTTATTTTACTAGATAAATCATGAAGAGATGTTGGAGGCCTGGTAAAGATGAAGCCTCTGCAGTGAATCTATGTATACCCGGGGCACGTGGATAGCTGCAGAGTTGAGTGAATTCTAAGATATGCTTGGAGAATGAGTGACTTGAACCCCAACCTAGTGTGGTTGCTCTTTGTGATGAGAACACTCAAGACACGTTGAGCATAGAAGAGACATTATGAGCTCTAAGACTTCCTGGGTCTGTCTACTCTAGCCTGTCCCTCTGGCTCCACCTAGTGGAATGTATTATTAACTTAAGCCTGGATTTTGGATTCTTGCCCTTGGGAATCTGTGCTGTTACAAGTCACTGTGTCTGACACCGTGTTTATTTCCCTTCTCTGGGCTATTGATGGCTTTCTTGTGTGAGGAATCACATAGTAGGTTTTAAGTTGTACAAAATCAGAGGCATGCATATGTCAGTCTCCCAGGAGGGAGTGTCCTGTGTGTGTGTCCCCAAGGGCATCTGTTCACAGATCTGTCTGCAGATCAGTACTATTCTGCATCAGGCTGATGTGCTTGGATGGGCAAGCCTAGGAAATGAATGCTACGGTCACAACAATATAACCGCATGCCTAGAAAGTGCTGGGTACACAGTGGACAGGTGCAAGCCACATGTCATTTGCTGTCTGGTGCATTTCACGTTGTTTTGGTCACCTTGCTTTCTTCTCAGTGCTTTGAACTATTCTTAGCAGAGGCCTAGACTCTCTCTCACTCTGTGTGTGTGTGTGTGTGTGTGTGTGTGTGTGCGCGTGCGCACGCGCGCGCATGTGCGCACACATGCACTGCCTTACAATAAACACATGAAGAGCAGCCTTGACCAAGATGGAGGCACCAAAAGACGGTGGGAGAACAGATCTATATAGAAGATGGGTAGGAAAGACTCGTGAAAACGGAGCACACACACTCTGTGTGTCCAGTGACGGGCTGACTTCAGAACAATTTACTTAGAGCAGAGTTCACACTCTGAATACACCATTTAGAGGCTGTCCCAACAGATGCATCACCCACAGCCAGTTTTGCAGAACGTTTGCATCACTCATTCCACAGTACCACACACCCTTCCACCCCTCTGGTTGCTCCTGGCAACTATCATGTCATCTCTCCTCCTCTTTTGTTTTGATGTTGTTGCTTATTGGGACACAGTGTTAATCTGTATCCTAAACTGTCCTGTAAATTTCTTCATAGTTTAGGCTGGCTTCACATTCACAGTGATCCTCCTGCCTCAGCCTCCTAGGTGCTAGGATTGTAGGCATGAGCCACCACACCTAGCTCCGTCTGCCTCTCAGGAATTTATACACAAGGAGCTGTACCATATGTAGTTGGCTCCCTTCCTGGAGGAGATTCCCTTCTTTGGGATCTCTGTGTTGTAGCAGATACCTGTGACCCATTGTGTGTATCTAACAGTTTGCATTCCTACAACATAGGTCTGATTGACATCTAAGTTGTTTCCCATTGGGGGCTGTTATGAGTGAATCTGCTGTGAGTGTTTGCATGTGGACATATGTCTTCCTTTCTCTTGGGTAAATACCTGGAAGTAGACCAGCTGGGCTGTATAATTAATATGTTGTTAATTTTATTTAAAAATTCCAAAGTGTTAGCAGCTGTGCCATTTAACACACACACACACACACACACACACACCACAACTTGCTTTCAATATGTAGCTTTTTAACCTCTTGCCCTCCACCTGGTCATTGCACAGCTGGAGGATGCTACAGTGTCCTGGTAACAGCTCTGTTCATCACTTGGAGCCTCTGGCTCTGCATGTACAGAGCTATGCTCCCAACACCCCAGTGTAAGCCTGCATCTCCCTTCTTGGAAGGGTGATACTGCCTGACCGTAGGAGCTGCTGTCTATTACCCCCTCTTCCCTCAAATGACCCCTGTGGAATACTTCATAAGTGATGATGCCAAGTAAGAAAGGAAGCTAGAAGTGGAGTGGGATTGCCATGTGGACTGGGTGGGCCTTGAGCGTCATGAGGAGGCCTCGGGCTCTGTGTGCGGGGTGAATGCTGCATTGCTTGGCCAGATTATCAAGAAAACTTTCTTTTGCAAGAACCACCTTTCTCCAGCCCTCCCCTCACCACCACCACGAGAAAATTCAAAGAAAGAACAAGATCCTAGGCTGATCTGTCTGGTCCTGTGCTGACTGGTCCAGAGCTGACCCTTGTGGATAGGTTGACGGCAGGGTGGCAGAGGTTCACCTTCAGGCACAGGGTTCCCACCTGGGAAGCAGTTTGGCTTAGGAGAGCACTGAGGGCCTTCTCAGTCTCACTAAACATATGCATATGTCATCCTGGGAACAGCACCACGAGAAAGACAGGCAGGCAGCTGGGACTCCCCAGGGGCAAAGAGGGTGCACAGTGCCCAGCCCAGGCTGCTGGACTGGCCAATAGGTACTTCTGCTGCTGCTTTCATAGACAGGGCACATGGGGACACATCATGATTGACCCACCCAGTTCCAAGAATTTCAAGACAAGGCCAGAGACCCAGAGGCACAGCATTGGGGAGATGGCAGGAAAGCTTCCTGGCTCCCCGAGACTCTTGACTCTGTTGGCAGTGAGGAACTGTGGGACTCCAGACACTCAAGAAGCACCTTGGCCGGAGCACGCAGGCTAGAAAGGGCTGCCCAGAAGCGATGCTTCTGAGAGTCCAGGTTAGAATTTCACCCCACCCACCCAGAGGCGTCTGTCCTTTCCACAAAGTAAGGAGGCTCCAACTCCACCAGGAGGGTGGCAGCACCTGACCTCTTTGGAATTAATCTTTCCCACACACAAAAATGTTTACAGCCAAGTTTGTAATGATGAATGAGAAGGTGGAGGTTTTGTAAATTCCTACAGACCTTTAGAAGAAGATCTGGGAAACCCACTCAGGGCATTGCTAGCGTGAATCTTATGAGTTTCTAGGTTCCTGTACAATCCTGTGTACTCATACTGTACCCAGTGCCAGAGTTATACTAAGTACCAGTAATCCACTAAGTGCCAATACTATGCTAGGTATTGCCCTAAGTACTAGTACCACACTAGGTATAAATAGTGCACTAAATACAATACTAGTGATGCACTAGGTACTAGTACTGTACTAGGTGCCACTACTACACTTTTCTGCCTAAAATGGCTGGAGAAGCCCGCGGGTAGAGGATGAACTGAACGCCTTATCGTGTTGGACTCCATCAGCCTGCAGTGTCACATCCTATGATCTCACTGCTCTCACTCTAAATCAGCTCTCTCTGCTCCTGTAGGGTTCTGCTCTCTTCTTTTCCATCCCTTCCCCGGCTCCCCTCCTCTGCTGGCTAAGCTCATCCCTGAGCAGCTTCGGCTGCTAATGACTACAGCCGCACCAGAAGTGGGGCTGTGTGAGTCGGGAAAGGACACTTGCCATGTCAGGCATCACCCAGCTTGGCCCTGCTGCATGCAGCTCAGCTCCCATCTGTAAGGATGGACTCCACGTCCCTCTGCATCTCAGCCGGACTCTGCCTCTGGCCTCAGAAATTTGCTGATGGGTAGCATAAAGGAGAGCGGGGCTGGGGCTGAGGCAGGACACAGGGGCACCCTGGCCTCTGCGGCTCTCTCGGGCTGCGGTCTGTGGCAACGCCATGCCCTTGGCAGCCCTGGACTTTCTCCACGTCCTGGAAGGCTTTGCCAGGCTCTCTCACATACACTGTCCATAACAGGACTGTCTCAGGCCCTCGTCTGATCGCAAGCCTCTGATCCAGTGAGCTCAACCTCAGCTCTGCCTTTAGAAATGGAAAGGAATGTCCAGGCAGATTAAGGGGAGACCTGTACTCGCCTAAGAATTTGTGGTAGAATCTTCCAGCATGCAAGGAAGTTTCCCCTCCACAGAATTCAAACCCATAAGCTAGCCCTCCCATCATCTTCTCCAGGATGGGGGTCAGGGGAGGGGGAAGCAGTCATACAGGCAGTTCTTCCAAGGCTGTGAGCTCTCAGGAGCTTTGGCTCCAGGGATGTTGTTTTCCTAGACTGCTCACTGTTGATATGCTTTCTAATTCCTCATGTTGAGTTCCCTACTTGAAGCTCCACACGATCTCACGGGCTAGCTTCCCTAGGATTTCCTGCAGTCCAATCTACCATCACTTACTGTATCCTTTCAATAGAAAAGAACAGTATACACATTTTAAAATAATTCATCAAAAGTCTTCCTTTGTCCTCACAAACGGGAGCAGCTCTGGGTGGCACCTCCCACAGAAGTCCAAGCTCCACCTCCATGATTATGTAGACCTGCACACGTGTCTGTTGTGTAGACATTCGTATAGATGTCCCATGAGGCTTGGAGCCTCGGCCTGTGTCCTGTGTTCCCGAGTTCACCATGAGCACGCAGCCAGTGCTCAGTCTCCTCTGTCAAAATGACCCCCTGAGCCTAAGCTGCCTCATTGTCCAGCCCAGTTCTCAGGCATCGATACATCTTTTACATGGCTTGTGTTAACTAAGACTAAAACCATGGGTGAAGAGTTTGGGAAATTTGTTCTCAAAGCCAATATACGCAGGTCCCCAAAGTTGGCTCAGACACCTGTGAGTTGGTAGAGAACTGTAAAGAGAAGGGCTGAAAGAAAATGACCCCAAATGGGGAGGCAGCAGAGCCCGTGGCCTCTTTGGATGGCAGACCACGTGAGCGGCATCCTAAAGGAATGTGCTGCCTGTCTCCCACGTGCTCCAGTCTGGTCTCATGACCCACCCTGGAATGAACTCTCTACTTTCCTCCTGCGTCCAGCTCAGGGCAGGCTGTGCAATCATTTGTTCCAAAGTGGAACTGTGCAGAAGGATTAGCACAGAAGCCCTTAAAGGAATGGAGACCCGTGTTTAATTATGTAGATGTGAGGCTAGCCATCTCTCTCGTTCCATCTGAAGGAGGTCCAGGCTCCCAGAGGAGCTGTCCGGGTACCTAAGCCACCTGCTGTCCCTAACTTCCCAAAAGGGCAAGTCGTGGCATGGCAACAGTTATGTTGCAGCATTCTCAGTCACACTACATAGGAGGAACGAGGACCCTGAGAATCCTGAGCACAGAGCCAGGAGCAGAGCGGGCACATCTGTCGCTGACTCCGGAAGAACCTTGTGCGTTTCCCAGTGGCCAGCAAGGAGCCTCCCGTCCTCTAGCAACAGATAGTTTCTCAGAGAGATGAAGCCGTCAGGCCAGGGCTGCACAACCTGTTGCAGTCGGGGCACCATGAGTCCAGCGCTGCTTTATCCTCGTGTGACAGACTCCCGCATCACCCGTCCTGACAGGATGACCTGTTTCTGAGACAACAGGCCGTGAGAGGAATAAGACCATGAGAGGAATCTGCTGTGCAGGAAAAAGCGAAGGCGGAGTTCTGGGTCTCACTTGAAGCAGGGAGTGGCTTTCTCTGGGAGAGGGGGGCTGGAGGCCAAGCAGAGAGGAAGTTGCAACTAGCCTGTTAATTTTGCCCAGTGCTGGCTCCATGCTGACAGAGTTTGAGGAGAGAGCCTGGGTTGGCAGGCCTTAGCTGATCCCAGAGTACAGGATAGACAAGGATGGGGTGCTTAGGTTGCCTGTGCTGTCTCTTGTTGATTGTTCAGCTCTCCAGCAGGGTGGGCACCAGGCAGCTCAGGCAGGGCTTTCTCTGCACTGGAGGTCAAATCAAGACCACCTGGAGATCTACGGAAGAAGCGCCTGGAACATGGCTTCCTTCCCTCCTGACCTTTCTCACCCTTCTCCTCCTCTCTCTCCCTCCTAGCTTCCCTTGACAAGCTCGTTTGAGACAACCTTCTCATACCCTCAATTTACAGACCTAAATTACACAGCTTGATAGTTTGTGGGTATTTTAAGAGCCTTGTATCATTATCTCACTCTGTTTTAGAACATTTTATCTCCTCCAAAATGTTTCACAGTTCAGCCAACCCCCAGGCCCACCCTGACCTGTCTCATTTCTTCCTTTAACAGGGTAGATTGAGGGTGGACCGACCTGGGGACATAGAGACCAATCAAGCAGACGCCCTTTCCATGTGGCTTTGCAATCAGCGTGTCTATGAGGCACACGGGGTCCCTCAGGAGCAGTTCCACCAAACTGCCCCATCACACTTCAGTGATAGGAGCCCATGGCCTGCATGGGATGGGGGTGAGGGTAGGGGCATTAGCAGGGCTTAGCTGCCGGCCACCATGGAAGTACTGATGGCATGGGAGTCATAACACAGCATCTTAAGTGAATGACTCATAATTTATTAAAAGGGCAACAGGACTATCCAGACACTGAGTGGGTTTCAACTATTATGAATCCTATTCTTGACCCCCTCAGGAACTGAAGGTTGCTGATCTGCCCCTTGCTGACCTACTGTGCATTTGTAATCAGTGTACACCTACTATGTATAGCACTTACCTAGGTCTGAACATGTATCTTTTTGTGTCTCCCACTGTGCTCAGCATATGAGAAGACTTGAGAAAACTCAGTATTTGACATTGAAAATGCTAGATTTTTTTTATGATTTAGGCATGAAAGTTTAGAGCCAGGAAAAAAAGCAAATTGTTTTTCTCCCTCCCAAATGCCATTGCTGTTGGGGAAGCTTTTCAATCCCTCAAAATAGCTTTGGAAGATAAATGAGCAAACTTGACTGGGTGCTAATTTACTCTTCAGAATCCAGTATGATTTATGCCCTGTTTTGTTTATTGCTCAAATAAGCAAAATCAGAATGGATCCTGTGGTTATTTTGAGCTATGTGAAGTCCAGATCATTTTATTCTTCCTTGATCGTTTTTTTTTCACCAATCCATCTCTACGCAGAGATGATTCATCACTGAGCCTGATACACACTCTTTAGAATAAGTGAGTAAAGAAAGATCAAGGAGGAGGGAAGGGGAAAGCACTAGACAGCCCCCAAATTAATCAGCAGGTTCCTTTGAGTCCCTTCTCTCTCACACACTGGGAATTTCAGAATAACCCAGTACAAGGCAGAGACCACAGGCACGCCCAACATTTTAACCCTAGGACATGATGCCGTCATGTCATCTATAACATTCATACTCAAGAACCACAAAATCAGGTTGTAAAACACAATATAAATCAATGTTCATAATGTTTTAAGTAAGTTTATGAGTTCTGTGTCGGATTGCATCTGTAGCTACCCTTGCCTGTATGTGGCCCCTAGGCCACAGGTTGGATGCACATGTGACACCTTGGGTATGCATCAGAGGTTACTGCTGCAGTCTACTGTGTGACAAAGAGACCTATATCCTCCCATATTGTTTTTAGTTAGAGTCTCACACTGAACCTGCAGCTCACTGGCTAGCCAGCAAGTCCTAGAGATCCTCTTGTTCCTTCCTGCCTGGTGATGCGATCACAGACCTGTGCCTCCACACCCAACTTTCACATAGATGCTGGGGATCTGAACTCAGGTCCTCACACTTAGGCAGCAGGCACTTTACCAACTCAGCCATCTCCCCAGCCCCAGTTAGCCATGATGGGGGAGGGGCGTTAAAAAGATGTGTGGATAAGAAGGACAGCAAGGCTTAGGTGTGGGTGGGTACTGAACAGGTGAGATGCTTCCATTCACTGTCTTGCCTGGTTGGTTCAGGGACCCTGGACCAAGAAGAGAGAGGGCAGGGAGGGAGAGTGTAGTCTAGTCTTGGAAACAGGCCAAACCCAAGAGCTTGAGCTCATCATCTTCAAAACAGAGGCCAGTCTGAAGAGACTGCAGATGTGGGACCTTCTAGAACTAGGAGCTGAGAACACAGCTGTAGGAAAGCAAGAGCATCTGGAACATGCAGCAAAACTCCCTGTGATGCTGACACAGTGCTGTGAGGCAGAACACATTTGTCTAAACCCACAGGACACACACAGTAGCCAACAAGGCCTGGAGTCAGCCATGGAATTCAGTGAGAGGTAGCATAAATTGATAATGACAAATGTAAAAATGTAGACAAGATATTAATAATGTGGGCACATTATTGTCAGTTCTCATGAGCACTTAGAATGATTTAAATCACAGTAATAATAAAGTTTTCCCAGATGCAAAATGCAAAGGAAAATAGTCCTGGCTTGGAGCTTGATGCATTCTTCAGACAAAAAGAGGTTGCTGTCCTGATGCTGGGACCGATGTGTCTTGAGAAGGTGTGCTGCCCTGGAAAGCCAGTGGGGTCTTCAATATGCTGAGGGTGAGAAGACAGAGGGTTCGGGGATGTCACCTGCAGAGCACAAGGCGGGACCGGAAGGCTGAGGAGGAGTCTCCAGGTCATATCATTAGTGTCTCAGCCACCAAGGGATGGAGGCGAGACGCAGGACTTGGCACTGGGCAACCTCAGATGCAGGTGGATCTGCCCTTGTGGTTCTGCCCCCTGCTCAGCAGAGAGGAGCCCTGCTTTGGGTGCAGCACCCAGCCCTCAGCACACACAGAGGGTGGTAGGTTCTTCCTGGAGATGACCACTGGGCCATCTGCCTGCCTCACACAGAGGAGAGAGAGATCAAAGAGTGGAATGAAGCTGAGAATCCAGGACTCACCAGAAGGCTACAACAATGGTCAGCAGCCAACTGAATCACACTCACACACACACGCACACACACACACACATACACACACACGCACACACATACACACTCACACACACATACACACTCACACACACATACACACACACGCACACACATACACACACATACACACTCACACACACATACACACTCACACACATACACACACATACACACACATACACACACACATACACACACACGCACACACACACACACACACACTAGTTCCGTGCAGCTCTCCAGTAGTTCTCCGTAGTCCACATATAGATGCATGGGGCAGATTCAATGAAAGCCTTGTGTTTGCAAGGCTGGGCAGGACTGTATAAAGACCACCATCATGCAGGGGGCTGGACAGATGATGAGAAACGGCAGAATATTCACTAAGCAAGGAGACACAGTGGAGGGGCACCCTGAAGAATTCTTTTAACTAGAAAGTAAAGCAATCTGATGCTATAGGATCCCGGCATAAAAATCAGAGATTTACTTCACCATAGCAAGTGTGGGTGGTGGGGTGGTAACCCTAGGCCCAGTTTCCTGTCACCTGCACCCTTGGGGAGTCACTGATTTGATCTTGCTGCTGAATTCCAGGGAGCATACATGTCTTTATGTCTGATAAGTGATTGGGCATTTTAAACAACTTGAATATAGATAGGCATTACAATAACACTTCATCAGTACTCAACCCACTGGTCCAACTAATTAAATGAAAAGCTAAGGACACACACATGCATTATAATGTGTGGCCAAATTAATTACCTGTCAGTTTATCAAGGATTAGGCTAGCATCTGTGGAACATGGCTGCGGGAGCCCAGTGCTGCCTGGGCCCATATGCAGTGCATTACTGGATGTTGTCCACAAGGCAAGCATTAATATTCCCGATTCACACGTGAGGAAAAGGTACTTGGGCTGAGTTACTCTAATGGCTCAAGCTCTGTGCTGTTAGTGATAGAATCCCACCACTTCCTGGCTTCCTCCCCTTGAAGACATCCTGGATGGATGGCTGCAACCCCAACAGGCAGCTCATTTGGGGGTGGGGTCTTAGAGTCATTGGGTTGAGTTAAGTGAGTATGAGACATGCAGAGGCTCACTCGCTAGGAAAGGAGAGAGACCTGTATCTTCCGGGTACCTTTGACTTAGTACCCACCATTTCTCTTGGCTTTCACACCATTCTTAGATGAGGAGGCCATACCTCCACTTCCTGAGGGGACACCTGAGTCTCAGTTGATTTGGTTCAAAAGCATGAGCTCCGAGAAATACCCCTCCCCCTCACCCCTGACTTCCTTCCATCCATTCCACCCAAGCCTGTAGCTAGCTCACCAGCCTGATTGGCTTCAGATTTATTTGCTTCTTTTTCATAAATGGTTTCATGCCTGTATATGTTCTTAAATCCCTGTAAGACATTACAGCTAGCAGACTGAAATTCTTTTCTGAGGTTTGTCAACCATCATGAATCACTCCATCGTAGTTTATGGAAAACTTAGTTCGTTTTCATGGCCTCATCATGCTTGCTGTATAGCATAGTACTTAGGGGGCACAGAAGGGTTAAACTAACAAACAATAAATTTGTATTTGAGGATATTTAGACGGTTTTTTGATTTGTGGGTACACTACAGACTCAAGCTCACTAGCATACCCATCACCTCCTGTCGCCTCTCTTATAATGGTATACCACATAAACCTGCTCTCTGGGCTGGAGTGATGCTGGAGCAGTGGAAGCAGTTAAGAGCACAGGCTCCTCTTCAGGGAACTAGAGTATGGCTCTCAGCACCCGTCGAGGGAAGCTCACAGCTACTAGTGACTGCAACTCCACGGGATTCTGCAGGCTCACACACACACACACACACACACACACACACACACACACACACACACACACGCACGCGCAGGAGTGGAGGAAATCTGGAGTCTATTAGAAACCCATCTGTGATCTGGAGCATCCAGACCCCCATCTCTCCTGGCTTATCTACTTCCCTGAAGACTATTATCCCAGCTGCCTCCCCCCATATCTGACTTCTTTTCACCTGTCTTCACATTTCCCCTGAGGCACTGGGGGATCTCACCTCCCCATCTTCTAGAACCTCCTCTATTTCTTCCTGTTTTGTCTGCCTTGGTTCTTGCGGTGTTGTCCAAATTATTCTAGAATGTTTTGTGTTTGAAGCCCTGACCACTTAAAGGCCTAGTTCATATTTCTTCTCTCTCATCCCGTCCCCTTTGTGAAGCCCATAAAACTCAGTGCCTTCCTTTCCCAAAGAGAATAGGTGACAATTCGCCCATTCTCTCTTTATTCATGAGCAAACACTTTCATGGCTCTGTCTTCAGTGTAGTAACTGTGACATCAAGGCAGGTGCTCCCCTGGTCATCCCGCTCCCTCAGAATGTAGATACCATTCTGCAGGTGGGGTGACACCCTCAAAAAATGTGAAGACTCTTCTTTCTACCTGTGGAGTTTTCATGGTGCTTTACTGAGGCTTTTATTTATTAAGGCATTTGAATATATAGACAGTATTTGCCAAGGTATTTTCCATCTCTGTAAATTAAGAATGAAAAATATGGGGCTTGGAAGACGGCTCAGTCAGTGAAACGCTGCTATGAAAGCATAAGGAATCTGTATACACGGCACCCATGGAAAAACTAATGGCACCTACCTGTGATCCCAGCACTGGGATTGCAGGATCCCTAGAGGTTAAAGGCCAGCCAGGCTAGCCATATTGACAAGATTCAGGCTGGAGACTGAGAAAGACAGCCAACACCAGCCTTCGGCTCCCACATGCACATGCATGCATGCATATGCACCTGAGCACGTACACATACATGCTCACTTTACATGTGTGTATATCTACAAGCTGGCTCCCATGTAGACACAACTGGAAAGTACCCAAAATAAAAAGGAATGGAAAATGTAAGAAATGTTGAATAGGAAAAGCATCTTTCAGTTCTTATCCCTCTCTCCCTCTCCCGAGTCCTCCCCCTTTCTCATTCTCCTTACCTATGAGAGAATAGAATTTATCCCAAGGCCACTGGCTTTTGAAGGTCAGGATGACCTGGCTTCATACTTAGAAAAGAATTATCTGCGAGGAGATCCAACGATGAAGACATCGGGTGTGGGATTTATTGCTGCTTGGCTGTGGGTTTCGTTTAATTTTAACTACCCTGGACATTTTAAAAATTGATCTATATAGTTCTCTTCATGTTTTCTCCTGATGAATATTTACCATTTGGATTAAGTAGCAGTGGACGCGTCTCAGCTTCACATAAATTATGCACATCTGCAGAAAGCCTGTGTAGGCTGAGTGGGACGTATTGTTCAATATCTAAGAGACAGGGAAAGAGAGAGGCTCCATCCGGGGATAAGTGGGAGCACAATATATTCTTGGTTCCCAACGTTGTGCTTTGTTTCTGTCTGTCTGTTTCCTCAGGGACCCTCAGAGTCTGGACCCCCCAGAAGTCAGCAATGCAAAGCTCCAGTATGCGGGGTGGGGCCCGAAAGGCCAGCAGCTGGTAAGCAAGCCGGGTTCGGCAGCCCTATTTTGATTTTTACTAAGTTTATGTTTTCTAAACTGTTCATCAGGGAACACATCTGATGTGTGTAATTAAGTTTTAGGTAAGTGTAACAAAGTATCTGATTATATAAAATCATTGTTTCTTTTCAGATAAAGAATTCTCATTTAAAAAAAAAAGAAATGGACCACAGTGGGGTGGGGAGATGGCTCAGTGTGTAAGGTACTTGCCATGCAAAAATGAGGATCAAGTTTGGATTGCCACACCTGGGAAAAAGCCAATCATCCTGACACTGGGCATGGAAGAAGGCAGAGAATGGGGACTTCAGGGCTAGCCAGTCTAGATGAAATGGAGTGCTCTGGGTTCAGCAAGAGACCCTGTCTCAAAAAAAAAAAAGACACGTAACCTCACTTCTGACCCCAATGTGTGTGTACAGACAAGCACACCTACCACTCCCCTTACACCTCTGACCCCAATGTGTGTGTACAGACAAGAACACCTCCCACTCCCCTTACACCTCTGACCCCATGCGTGTGTACAGACAAGCACACCTACCACTCCTGAGCACATTGGAACCAGGGTTCCCTCACTGTGACAAAGCATTTTGGAAAACAGCTTAACCAGGAGTGAGTTCCTCTGGGCTCAGGGCTTCAAAAATTTCTCTCCATGGGTATCTGGCCCCTTCATCGGCTCATGAGGAAGCAGAAACACCAGGAAGAGAACTGTCATCTTGGCTGCCCCTCACTTCCTTTATCTTGAGCTGATTCACAAAAAGCAAAAAATGTTGGGCCCCAGAAGAATCCTGTCAATCCCTCAAGTGGTCCTAACTGGCAAAATCAATGTAGCATTTGGAAGAGCCACTGAGAGGGGTGCCCAAGGTGGAGGGGTGACAATCCCTTAGTACAGTCGCAGAAAGCACCTGCGACTTTGTCCTGGAGCCGGCAGAGCGTTCTGGCGCCTGCATCTTTGAAGGCTTGCTGATCAGTGTGGCTGAGGGGATGGCTCAGCAGCTAAGAGTACCTGCTGCTGCTCTTCCAGAAGACATGGTTCCTAGCACCCATGTCAGGCAGCTCACACCTGATAGTAACTCCAGCTTGAGGGGGAGGGGGAACCTGACACCCTCTTCTGGTCTCCACAGGCACCTACACACGTGGCACACACACACACACACACAAATAAAATCTTCAAAAACGAGTTTACTTATAAAAAATTTAAAGTTTCAGCAGAAGTGACCACTACACTAACTACCGGTTGGTCAAGAGCCCAGTGTGCCCAGGCTGGCACCCAGACCCAGCCACAGCAGTGGGGGAGGAAACTGAGAGGCGGCATCTTAGCAGAGTGGTCTCTCTTCTGTTGCTGGGGAAAGGACACCAGTACCTGGTTTCTTGCCAAGGTCTCTGTGTGCCTGGCATGCCACCTGCTCCTTCTCAAGCCATGGTGAGCAACAAGCCTCTGGACATGCACCTGCTGTCTCCTCTGACCATGGAGGAGACAGGGCCCGCTCTCTAGAATCCCATCCAGCAGCATTTGGAGGAAGATGAGTCTGTACATGACTCTTGCAGCTTCTCACTAGGTCAGCCCTTCCCCTGTCCAAAGCCATTGCACAGGAGTGAAGACAGAGGATGACAAAACAGCCTTGTTTGACAGAGGTCCCTTAAAGCATGACTAACAACAGCAAAAGACCAGGCGTCAACCTGACTGCGACAGCTTCCCTGATGTGACTTCTCCAGTGCAGATGCACTGTCTGGAACCCTCTGTAAGGTCTCACACTTCACTGTGGGGAATTTCTTTTGTCACACACAATGCCATGTAGGGTGCAGGTGGGTCTCTCCTCAGCGTCTGAGTATAAAAACATAAAGCAAAGAGCTCCTGGTGCTCAGTAAGAATTTACTGGTGTTGGAAAAACTGAATGCATAAATGAGTTGCTTAATTATCTCATTAGTCTATGTGTGTGGTCCTAAGCGTTAAACATAGCATAATCAGGAGGTAGTAACTAGCTGGGATCTAGGACTGTGTGTTCAGCACTCACAGTGAGGGAAATCGTACTCTCTTTCTGTTTCAAAGAACTCGGTGGTGTCCAGTTAAGTATTCATTGCTGACATTTGGTTTAGTGCCGTGAACCAACAGGCTCATTGAATCCTTGAGTTAAACTTATGTTAATTCAGAAACTCTTACTGTAGGTCTGTGTACTGACTCTAAGAAGCAGTGTTACCCATAGTGGGGAAGGAGTTCTGTATGGTAGAAATCAGAGAAGTCCTATAATTCTTGGGGCCGTGCAGGCCTTGTGGTTTCTGCTCCTTCTTACTGTTTAACACAACCACAGCTGTAGGCAATGTAGAAATGAACATGTGTTGTCATGTTATGATACAATGTACAAACCAGAGGGTTATCCTGACCCACTATGTGTCATGCCTGAGAGACTCCTTCCCCCAGGGCTACCACCCTGAGCACAGTCAGTCCCTGAGCTATGTGTCTGCAAAGGAAAGCTGTAATAGGAGCCTTGTGAACATTAATCTATTAAGTGACAGGCAACAAATCCCTCCTCGCCGTTTTATTTTGAAAGGTAAATATTGCTCCCTGCAGTAACTCTGCTCTAATGATGGTGAGTCATGCTGCAGTGACTGAATCCCCTTGGGGAACAGAGAACACAGCTGCAGTCAGCTCCACCAAGAACCACACAACCCCGCCATTCAGGTCTCTGAGCTGTGCCTGTGGCGTGGAGCCTTGTCACTCACAGGAATATGGACAGTCTTTCTGCTCATCCCAACCTATACTCCGTGTGCCTCTGGTTGACAGCTGACTTGGAGTCAGCTGTACTGGACTTTTACATTCTGTGGTCCAGAATGAGTACAATGCATGGATGGCCAGGGTCTTGTGCCCCTTCACAACACAGGGAGAAGCCAGGCAGGGTAGCTCACACCTATAATCCTAGCATTCAGGAAGGCAGAAGGCTGAGGCAGAAGGATTACAGAAGCCAGCCTGAGCTACAAATAAACTCCAGCCCAGCTTGGGCTATAGTGTGAAACCTATCTTAGGTATGGGGAAGAAAAAGAGAGGAAGGGGAGGGGAGGAGAATGGAGGGAAGGGGAGAGGGGAGGGGAGGGGAGGGGAGGGGAAGGGAGGGGAGGGGGAGAGGGGAGGGGAGGGGGAGAGGGGAGGGGAGGGGAGGGGAGAGGAGGGGAGGGGAGGGGAGGGGAGGGGAGAAGAGGAGGGGAGGGGAGGGGAGGGGGAGGGGAGGGGAGGGAGAGGAGGGGAGGGGAGGGGAGGGGAGGGGAGAGGAGGGAGGGGAGGAGAGGAGGAGAGGAGAGGAGAGGAGGGGAGGGGAGGAGAGGAGAGGAGGGGAGAGGAGACGAGGGGAGGGGAGAGGAGAGGAGGGGAGGGGAGGAGAGGAGGAGAGGAGAGGAGAGGAGGGGAGGGGAGGAGAGGAGAGGAGAGGAGACGAGGGGAGGGGAGAGGAGGGGAGGGGAGGGGAGGGAGAGGAGAGGAGGGGAGGGGAGAGGAGAGGAGAGGAGAGGAGAGGAGGGGAGAGGAGAGGAGAGGAGGGGAGAGGAGAGGAGAGGAGGGGAGAGGAGAGGAGAGGAGAGGAGGGGAGAGGAGAGGAGGAGGGGAGGGGAGGGGAGGGGAGAGGAGAGGAGAGGAAAGGAGGGGAGGGGAGGGGAGGGGAGGGGAGAGGAGAGGAGAGGAGACGAGAGGAGAGGAGGGGAGGGGAGAGGAGGGGAGAGGAGAGGAGAGGAGAGGAGGACATTTGCCCCAGGGCCCCCTCCTTCTGCAACACCAGCTCCTGTTTGCTGGGTTAGTGTTGCAGTTGCTCACAGCAGGGAACCACGTTCTTCAAAAACAAATGTTGCTGAAGATGTAGGAGAATGAGTTTGGCCAAATTAATCAGGACTCACAGGAACCCTATGGTGCCCAGGCAGAGTTACAGTAAGTGTGGAATTTCACAAGGTCCATCTTCCTTGTCTGTTCTTCCGTGTACCCCTGCCTGAGTGAGGAACCCAGGGTTTTTCAGGGGAGCTCTGATGCTCTGGAGGGCCCTGCTCCCCACATGAGAGGTTGTATCTGTGCTCCCTGCACAGATCAGATAAACTGGCATAGAAATAGCCTCAAGCTCCCCTAGATTGTGTTTTTGCTAGAGCCGTTTAATAAAAACAGACGGGCTGGAGGCTGGTGTGTGGTTTTCTTCCTCTTGGGATGCACCGCTGGAGTCCAGGCTGCTTCCTGCCTTGATGTGGTCAGTGTAGGAGCTTGGGGATGCCTATAAAGTAGCTGAGGGTCAGGGTGGGCTGGAGTGTGGGAGGGAGCTTTCTTCCTGGGCACTGGAGAATTATGGGAAATTTTTGCAGAGACAGTGCACAACGGTGTTAGACAAAATTGAGGATTCAGGACTGGACTCTACTAGAGCTCTCAAGATCAGAGACCAAGAGACGGCTCCTCTCAGGTTGGCTTGCCACCTCGGCAGTGATAAATGAGCAGCTTTGAGGAGAGCGATTAATGAGGCCCCTGGGAAATCTTCAATAGCTCAGGGCATGAAAAATGAAGACGACCAGTGGAGTTGGCCAGGAGGCCTGTGGGTGGTGGGAGCGGGCTCCAAGGCTGCACACCCCAAGGAGCAGGAGCACAGCACGTGGGAGCAGGGGTGTCCCAGGAAGAAACACAAAGGTCTTGCTTCCGTCTGAGAAGAGGAGGATGCTTGCTCTTAACCTCCACTGCCACAAGAGGCCGCATTCGAGGCATCAGGTGACTGTCCTAAAACGGGACACAGCTAAGAAGTCAGGGGATTTAAGCCAGACTTGATGATGAAGCAGTCCAAGGGTTACATGGCTGTTTAGACCTTAAAATGGTTTCCTGGCCATGAGCTCAGGGAGTCGGGATCATCCCTCAGATCAGTTTGTGGTTTTGAAGGGTTAGGACAGCAGCTCTCTTGGCAGGGTGCTAAGGCAGAGATGTGCCCTGTTCCCAAGTGTTCTCCTGTCCGCTAAAACTCTGGGGAATGGCTGCTGTGGCTGATGGCCACCGTGGCTGGCCAGCTAGCTGCCAGTGGAGGCCAGCCCTGGCTGTGTGCACACTTCTGTTATTCTTTAATGAACTCATACCCATGTCAAGGGCAGGCAGGAGGGAAACACCAGGAACCAGGAAGAAGGTGGCTTTTGAATCCAGAAGGCCCATCAGGAATTCCAAGAGTTTATCACAGACTACCTCTCAGTCTTGCACTGTTGGCGTAGCTAAACCAGAGGCTTGGGGGAAAAGAAAACTATCTTGTTGGTTATGATTTTGCAAAAATCACTGCAAAGAAGAACTTTAGAGTAGAAAGTACAAGTTCGGGTGTTGGTTCTGGCACTTAGGTGACAGTGTGACTTTAAGATGCCAACTTCCCCCCAAGAGCCTCAGATTCCTCCCCTGGAAATGGTCCCCAGCCTTTCCCTACTGTCATTTCTATCCACAGTACCTGAGTTCTCTTGACAGTGGGTGGAGTCACTGCACTTACTAAGTTCTTTATTTAAAGTCATTGTAGGGTAAAGAATGAACCCAACAAATTGTGGTTGCCTTGTCGCTGAAACATTAAGGAGACATAGAAAGGGAAGGAAGCAACGTGTGTGTTAACAAGTTTGGTGTCTGGAGGGGGAGGCAGCTTCCTTGAAGAATTGCTTCTTTGGGTGTCCAGTGGGCTCAGTGACACACTAGTGAATTGTAGGTGACTCTCCCAGGCTGCACTTCCCTGCCCTTCTCTAGCTCTGGGGAGCAAGGTTGAGGTTCAGGAAGCATGATATCAATTTGGCTTCCTTTAGGTCTTTAGCTCCCCATAAGTTGGTATCTAAGAAGATATCGTCATGTGACAATGATGCTCCTGTTCCTATAGCTATGTCTCCCGGTACCCAATAGTCATGCCACCCAATATCTAAAGATCCATGTCACCGAACCCCCAGAAAACCATGCCAGTCAGCCCCCAAGAGCTACACTACCCGTATCACCCAGCCATACCACCTACTCCCTGTGAGCCAGCACACCAAGCCCCAGGTAGCCCCCAAAAGTATCTTCAGATTGATGTCCTCACTGGACAAGAAGCTGAGTAATGGAGGGTCCCTGCCCAGGTTGCAACTTCCCAAGGGCAATGTCACCCACTGGGGCCTGCCTGTGCTAACAAGGGGCAGGGAGCATTGTACTGAAGCTGACAAACGCAGTGATGAGAGCAAGATTGATCTTTCCAGCAAGAAGAAAGTAGTTAATGAAACACTGTGTGTGTAGAGAAGACCAGACCAAAGTGACATCACATTAATAACTTATGAACGCTAATCAGCTTGGGTTAATTTGGTATTCATTGTAAAAACATTCATCATTGGCCCTGAATCCATGAAAGTAGCCAAGAAATTAATATTGCAGGCATGGAACTTGCCTTCTGTGTTCTCAAATAAGGGTGGAGGCGGCTTAGCAAGTGATTAATGAGCATTACCAAGGGTTCCCTTCAAATGCAACACGTCTGTCATACTTTGCAGCTATATGGGGCCAAATCACTTTAATATCCACTTGCATTCAAGTAAATAAGGCAAGTTCTTGGCGATTGGCCTGAATGGATAGAGGAGCCCCTGCCAGGATCACGGTTAAGGAAATGGGGGAGTTGAGACTCAATTATTGAAGATTCAGGGAACCCACTCTTATTACTGACCACCTCTTGGAAAGGATTAAAAGATAAAAAGCAAATTTATAACTGTGAGATTGTAGAGGAAATGGAAAATGTGCAGATTTTAACCTCTGTCATCCCATAACAATAGAAGAATCTAAGAAACTCAAAGCGCACTTGTGCTGATGGGACACTCCTTTCTCGGGGAAAGCCATGCTAAGCACGTAAGCACGGCCACAGCACTGCCATCCACACAATTCCTAACAGCTGGAGAATCCAGTGTTTACCAAGTGCTAATCCTAATTGAACTCTAGCCCTAATCCTAAACTTAACCCTAACCCTATTCTTAATCCTGACCTCAACCCTACTATTATCCCTGACTATAACCCTAATGTTAACCCTGACCCTGAACCTGACCCTGACACTGACCCTGACCCTAATCCTAATCATGACTGAAAAGAGTTATCACACACACATTGAAAGTTATGATTGGTAGATACAATCTCCAGCATGGGAGAAAATACTTCCAAATTATACATCCAAAAGGGGGTTAATGTCCAGAACAGATAAGGAGTTCAATAGTAAAAATATAAATAATCTGATTTAAAACAGGTAATGGGCCTTGATTGACCCCCATGGTCCACTGGTATATGAAAAAGAAAATGTAGCCGGGCGGTGGTGGCACACGCCTTTAATCCCAGCACTCGGGAGGCAGAGGCAGGCGGATCTTTGTGCGTTCGAGGCCAGGCTGGACCAATAGCCTCCAAAACAATACAGAGAAACCCTGTCTCGTAAAAACCAAAAAAAAAAAGAAAAAGAAAAAGAAAAAGAAAATGTTTAAAGGCTGGAGAGATGATTCTATGGTTAAGAGCACTGGCTTGTTCTTATGGAGGACCCAAGTCCAGTTCCAGGCACAAACATGGTGTTGCAGGGCATCAGATGCCTTCTCCTGGTCTCTGTGGGCACAAAAACCACTTAGTATCAGAAATCACTAGGGAAACCAGGTGAAAGACTTAGGGAGGTCTCGCCTCTCTGCACTGAAGTGACTGTCATCAAAACGGCAGAGCGTAGCAAGAGCTGGTGAGGATGTAAATCCAGCCTCTTGAAAAACAGCACAGTGGCCCCAGAGAACTGAGCGGAGAGTTGTCACACATGATCCAGCACTCCCACTGCCAGGCATGGATCCATCGGGGATGATGCCCGTGTGTTGGAGAAGCATCTACACTCTGGGTGGCCCGTGTGTTGGAGAAGCATCTACACTCCGGGTTCACCGTAGCTCTGCAACCCAAAGCCAGCCTATAGAGAGTGAGTGGGAACCAAAATGCACCATGTATGTATACACAATAGAAAACATAAAAGCCTGCCATTTGTGCCAACATGGTTAAGGGCAGAAGCATTATGTTAAATGAAATAAGCAAGGCGCAGAGAGACAAGAACCACAGGGCTCCCACTCACAGGTCACAGCTGAAAAGGCTAACCTCAGTGAAGCACAGAGCAGAACCGCCATTACCAGAGGCCAGGAGAGCAGCAGGAGGGAAGGCTGGGGGAGTACAAAAGGAATAGGCCAGCAAGGCAGTGGAACCCTCGCTTAGTGAAAGAAAATTAGGAATAAAGGCATGTGAGCATTGCAAACAGGGCCTGATCTCATTGAATGCTCCCATCCTCGTCAGAGCTTCTTTGATGCAGTTGTGGCTGGAATGGTGGAGTATTTCTCATGAGAATTCAAATTTGGAGCAGTTTCCACATCAGCCTTGGCAATACTAGGCTAGGATCATCTGTCAGAGAGAGGTTAGGAGCAGGACCAGAGTTCTGCATCAAGGATAGTCCAGAGATAACATAGCAAGGCAGGAATTAAAATCGCCTTTGAGGACATATTGAGGGAGTCTGCAGCCAGGGAGGATGCAGATGCTAAGGGCCTGGAAATGGTTCCTGTGGCCTGGAGTGGGCTGCTGTCTGCGCCCCTGCTGCTGAGACGGCTCTGTGCTGCAGGAAAGACTCTTAGGAGCTGTCCTGCTTGGGCTGAGGTAACACCTCTCCCTTGAAATCTCCAAATTGTTCCATAATTGGAAAATGGCTCCATCTCCTCTTCTACAGAGAATGATCATGACCTTTTCTCCCTCCGAGCTGCTGAAGATCACCAGTCCCACACACTGCAGCACCTAATCATACGCTTCTTTGTTTTATTATTCCACTTTTCACTTTCGAATAACTTTATTTCCCAGATCAAATGTGAGCTGTTCAAGGACGAAGGATGTTTTCCCTCACATTTGTGGCTTCCACAGCCCACTGCTCAGTTGTGGAGCAGAAGATGGGCTTTCAACAGATACTTGCTAAATGAATGATATCCTGTAGTGAAAGTAAAATTAAATGTCAAATTTATGGGTATAAGTTCCAGAATTCATGGAAATTGGAAAAGCTTGATGTTATTACCTAAAAGATTTTAGATTTAACAACTTGTCTGATGGTTAATTAACTCAGTGGTTCATACAGTGAGCAACCCTGAGGAAGGGTGCTGGAATCTTCTGCCAGGCTTTTCTTTTTTTCTTGAAATGTTTACTCTGCTATGAAAGACCTTAAAACAAAGATGCAAGTTGTCATTGTTGAAACTTCTCAGGGATGGGCTTAACTGAACAGAGCAAAAGGTCAGAGCTGGTTGGATTCCCAGAGCAGCTCAGCTCCACTTTATCTCAAGGCATGAGAGAAGACTTGTTCCTAATGTCACTGGAAATGAAAGAGCCACACCTTAGGAATCCATGTCCTCCACTGACACCCATGCTAACCGCCTGTGAGGCGATGTCCTGCGGGCAACCTTTACACTGTCAGACAGAGAGAGGGTGGGCATGAGTCAGAATGGGGAATATTAGCAGCAACTGTATCGCTCCAGGACTGACCTAATTGGGGTGATCAAAGAGAATGAAGAACTGACTGTAGGAGAGGAGTCTCTACTGGGGAGCAGTCTCTGTGGAAAAGCAGTCTCTGTGGGAAAGCAGTCTCTGTGAGGGAGCAGTGTCTGTGGGGGAGCAGTCTCTGTGGGGGAGGAGTCTCTGTGAGGGAGCAGTCTCTGTGAGGGAGCAGTCTCTGTGGGGGAGGAGTCTCTGTGAGGGAGGAGTCTCTGTGGGGGAGCAGTCTCTGTGGGGGAGGAGTCTCTGTGAGGGAGCAGTCTCTGTGGGGGAGCAGTCTCTGTGGGAAAGCAGTCTCTGTGAGGGAGCAGTCTCTGTGGGGGAGGAGTCTCTGTGGGGGAGCAGTCTCTGTGGGAAAGCAGTCTCTGTGAGGGAGCAGTCTCTGTGGGGGAGCAGTCTCTGTGGGAAAGCAGTCTCTGTGAGGGAGCAGTCTCTGTGGGAAAGCAGTCTCTGTGAGGGAGCAGTCTCTGTGGGGGAGGAGTCTCTGTGAGGGAGCAGTCTCTGTGGGAAAGCAGTCTCTGTGGGAAAGCAGTCTCTGTGAGGGAGCAGTCTCTGTGGGAAAGCAGTCTCTGTGGGAAAGCAGTCTCTGTGGGGGAGCAGTCTCTGTGAGGGAGCAGTCTCTGTGGGGGAGGAGTCTCTGTGGGGGAGCAGTCTCTGTGGGAAAGCAGTCTCTGTGAGGGAGCAGTCTCTGTGGGAAAGCAGTCTCTGTGAGGGAGCAGTCTCTACCAGGGAGCAGTCTCTGTGGGAAAGGAGTCTCTGTAAGGGAGGAGTCTGTGGGGGAGCAGTCTCTGTGGGGGAGGAGTCTCTGTGGGGGAGCAGTCTCTGTGGGGGAGGAGTCTGTGGGGGAGGGGTCTCTGTGAGGGAGGAGTCTCTGTGAGGGAGGAGTCTCTAGGGGGGAAAGTCTCTGTGGGAAAGCAGCCTGGGGGGGAGCAGTCTCTGTGGGGGAGCAGTCTCTGTGAGGGAGCAGTTTCTGTGAGGGAGGAGTCTCTGTGAGGGAGGAGTCTCTAGGGGGGAAAGTCTCTGTGGGAAAGCAGTCTCTGTGAGGGAGCAGTCTCTGTGGAGAAGCAGTCTCTGTGAGGGAGGAGTCTCTGTGGGGGAGGAGACTATGGGGGAGGAGACTATGGGGGAGGAGACTGTGGGGGAGGAGTCTCTGTGGGGGACTCTGTGAGGGAAGAAGCAGTCTTCAGGCCACAAACTTCCTAGGGAGAAAGCTATGGAAGACATTTTCTGCACACTATCCACATTCTCACCTGGACCTGAGGCAGGCTTTGCCATCCCTCAGAGCCTCATCCAGGGAAGGACTTGCCACTCTTCTAGACCTGGGATGTTGGTTCTTGACATAGCTAAGCCAGTATCAATAATATACATTCCCTCAGGATTTGACTCACACCTGCAATGTTTGGTGCACTTCCAGGCCCCTGAGAACTTAGGAAGTCTTTGTCATCTACCCAAGTCTTTTTGTCAAAATGGATTGTCACAGGACTCCTCCTCAGCCACACTGCTAAGTCAGCTGGTTAAGTCAATCATGGGATCAGACTGATGCCTCCGTGGTTAAGAGCATATGCTGCTCTTTCAGAAGACCTGAGTTTGTTTCCTGCACTTGTGTTAGGTGGACTGCAATGGTCTGTAGATTTGACATCCTTTTTTGGCCTCTGAAGATACTGCACCCACATGCACAAACATACACACACACACACACACACACACAGAGAGAGAGAGAGAGAGAGAGAGAGAGAGAGAGAGAAACATTTTTTCAGAAACCTGCATAAACACTGAAAGACAGCCATGCTTTTGAAGGGCCCCATGTCTCTGCTCCATGACATGGTGTTTCTTACAGTCCATGAGGCTCACGGGAGGCATGGGCATCTTATTTTTCCTATAACAGTGAGAGTTCCAAGCATAGATAGCCAAGGAGACCTTTTAATGGCAGAACAAGTTTTATTTCTTTGAGAATGCAGGGGTTTTAATGTGAATTTAGTTCTACTATTTCCACTCTATAGAATGGTCAGCAAATGAAGACACTGATGATGTTATTTTGTTTGCTCTTTGAGTTGTAAACCTAATTACTTCTCTGAATGCTTTTGTTTTTTACCATCATGGCTTCTCTGGTCATGCACAGTTGATATCTCATTTTAGTTTCCAGGGTCAGTCCACTTTGCAGTAGTCAAGTTGTGAATTGCATTCCATACTTCTCTGTGCTTTAAATTGAAGCCTTGGTCACAGTGATGCTTCCATACATAACACTTCTATTACTAGACACCACCTGTAGGGCACAGCCCAGACTCCTCAGCAGGCTGCACCAGCCTCATCCTCGCCCCCAGCTGCTCTCTGACCTCCCCAGCTGACCTTCCCTCCCAGGCTGGGTCCCACTGGTGATGAGCAGTACGCAGCTCCCCACACCCCACACCTTCTCTCCTCAAGCGCTCTCATCTATTGTTCCTACAGTTCAGGGCACTGCTGGCGTCCTTCAGTGGTGACGTCAGCCTCCCAGAATCGGGGCTGCTGCTGCTCTCTGCTATGGTGGACCATAGCCTTTATCAACATACCTGCCCCACCTTCTGCTCTTCCGACTGCTCGTTTTTCTTCCCCGTCAGACGTTAAGCACCTTCAAAGAACTGCCTTCTCCATATCGCGGACACTTCTCAACCCTTGCCGCAAAGATGGCTGCCAGTAAGCGTAGAGGCTGAAGGATGCCACAGCTAAGGCATGCTAATTACCTAAGGCAAAAATGCAACTACCCCTTCCTTTAAGCTCATTTTCTTTTCTGAGACAATTATCTCACCTTTCATCTTAATCCATAAGTTACGTCATAACTTCTCCTCCCTAAAAATCAGCAAGTCACCATTACCCATACTGTCATGTCCGAGGTCAGACTCAGCCGAATGCCAAGAACTGGCAAATGCATACGCGGGCAAGTGTATTTATTTAATTAAGCTGACTTTTCCACAGCCATACAAACTCACACTTTTGTAAAGTTAGCTAGATGTGATTGCTAACGGAAGTTGTGTCATATTAGAATGTCCTCTGAAGTCACCTCCCTCTGCTTCAACTAACCACCAGAGACCGGAGTCCACAATGGGGTTTGTTCGGTGAATTCTGCCTTCTGAGTTCCCTGCGTGTTCCCACATTGCAGAATCGGTTCCCTCTGACAGCTCCTTAACCAAAGGCTCAGGATAACAAAAGAACAAATCGGGTGGTGGAAAAGTGGCTTATCTCTTCCAAGCTGACGAAAGCAACAGAAACCCCTCATTCTTGCATTGTCCACGGTCCTAGCAGGGTCGTGTTTGAGTCTGTGATCTCAGCACGAAGCTGGTCAGCATCAATTCAGCTACCTCTTATGTCCTGTGGTAGGGAAACATACTGAGGTGTTTGCAGTTTCCTGGTAAAACGGTTGAGCTCATAAATCCTTCCTTCCATTAACCTAATTCTCCTAGCCAAGTGTTCATCAGCCTTGCACACTTCCTAAAACAAAAGGCCCGGTGGCTGGACACAGCTGAGACTGTCCTTCAAGGTCACCACGGCCCGCATATGTGCTCTCACCATGGCCAAGTGCCCAGAGGTCTGCTTGACTGGAACCAAGAAGTGTGTGCCTCCAGATCTGTTCAAGTTCCCCAAACGCCTCTGGCCCAAGGTCACCTTGAACATCCGTGTATGAATGTCTGCACAGAACCAGACCCGAGTGTCCTCTTCAATAAACCCCAGTGCTTCTGAGTCATGACCCCAGGGCCATGACAAAACATATGACACATAAGAGTGTGTTTTGAGCCTCTAGGCCACTGACAAGAGTGTGTGTTCTGTTTGAAATTGCCAGTCCAAACATCCCGAGGGAATCTGCTGCTTCTGAGACGCATTGAGTTCCTTACATCCACAGGCACTTAGGACAGTCACCAGCCGTGGGTCCTTCTCATACCACTTAGGCAGGGCAATCCTAAGATCGGGAATTTACAAATGTGCTTCTTTTTCCTTCCAAACCTGAATAATGAATTACAGCTATGCAATATTAATCATTTTAGTGTGGCTTTTTCCTCCAGTAGAACATATAATGAAGTACCAAACAACAGTCTGCTCTGGTAGAAGCAGTGAGTGTGAGTCATTGGGTTAGCCCTGTGTTCTGGGTAGGGTAAGATCTAGTACCTGCTGCAGTGGTCTTTTATTTCAGGTCTCTAATGTCTTGGTCATTACATAAGGTGTCTTCCATATAGTTTCTCTTTTGCACACAAAACCTCTACTTTGCACTGATAAAACATGTTCATCAAACAGATGAATGTCCCCGTAGCCACAGAGTGATGGTGCTGGAGCAGCAGCCCGGGTAAAGCCACCCACACCTTACCCTCTGAGTCCACCACCTCACTCAAGGTCAACTGACTTGATGTCTAGAAATCTTGTTCTGCAGACATAAAGATTATTACTGTGGATACTGACATCTGTATTCAAGTCCACCGAGGCCATCTACAACGCACAGAACCAGATACCTCCTAGAATGGCCTCTGCTGTCACTAGTTGGATGCCCTTATTTTCCCATACCCTGGGCATTCTAAAAGTAGGTGAAGCATCGACCTGGCTGACATCTTTGCAGGTTGCAGAAGTGTGCTGAACCCACAACTGAACCCCAAATGGAATCAAGTCTTTCTTCTTGAAGAGAAGGGTCATCAGATCAGAACATGCGTGGGGCATGTTCACCCTGCATGGCGTGGGAGCCCTGTCTCTTCCCGGAGATGGCCTCCCATTTTTTAGAAACTTCTTCATATGTCACTGATCTGATTTTCAGGTGTACTTTATATGTTGCTGAATTATCTTATAAATGAAGGCGGGTCATCTGGGTGCTCTTGTCTCCAGCACTCAGCACGGAATAAGAACATTACCAAGGTTCTTCAGGGCTTGCGTCATCACCTGTTAGGTCCCCTCCTCCACCGCACGCACCACACTGTCCCAGAATGTTCCAACTTTATGAAAATACTCCACTACCTGTTTCTATTTAATCTACCATGTGTGCTTTTAGCTTGTTGTGACTGTCGCCTTGTGGCTCTGTGTTTGCGTTCAGGTTCGCATGTAGTGTTCATGAGCGTGTGTATGTATAGCTGTCATGACTGGATTTCGATGCTGTGTGGCAGTCATTATACCCTTTTCCTGCTTGTGGGTGTGCAAGACATTTCGTTTTTTAAAGACGTATTTATCTTTATTTGTGAATGTATGTATGTATATATTATGTACTGGGGGTCAGAGAAGGGCGTATGATCCTCTGGAATTTGAGTTATGGACACCTTTAAGCCATCATTTTGGTACTGGGGACAGAACCTGGGTCCTCTGCAACAGTGCTGTTACTGCTGAGCCATCTATCTAGCTCTTTTTGTCTTGTTTTAAATGTTACACTGGGCTGGGTACATTTCACTGGTGCTTCCTAGCATAGGTGTACCAGTTTCTGTAGACTGGCCTCGCAGATCTTTGATTGCTAGTGAGGTTGGACATCTTGCCATTGGCGCATTTCCCGTTTGTATTACATCTTCCATGAACAGCGCTCCTGTCTTTCTGCATGTTTTTGTCTTGTGAGGCTGGTAACCTCTGAGTGCATGTGAATGGTTTCTTTGTGCATGTGGGATTCTAATTCCTTGTCAGTTACAGATGTATAAACTGGCGTAGCTGCTTTCCCTTCACATGGATGTGCTGTGATAGTGAGCCATGTTCATTTCAATGAAATGCATTTCTTTGTGGTTTGCGTTTTCAATGTCTTCTTAATGAAAGCCCTTGCTATCTTGAGAACTGAGATTCCCCTTTATTGGGTTCTAACACTTCTATAATTTCACCTCTCACAGTGACGTCCTTAATTCATCTGAAATTGGTTTGGGGATCTGGTATGAGGCACCTTCACTTTCCTTCTCCATAGGAGAAAGTACTTGATTGACAGAACCATTGGTCTCCTTCCCTGTTCTTCGGAGCTGCCTCCGCCTTTCAACAGCTAGAGGGGGCATGAGGACAGACTGTTGTAGCCTACTACACTGTAGTGGTAACAAAATCACACATTCTTAATTATCATAGCTTTATGATAGATGTGAAACTATCTACTGCTAGTTCCCCAAACATGTTTGGCAAGGATCGTGGCTGTCTCTGGCACTCCATATACATGTATGCATGCATGCATTTTTCTAACACACATGCACCTCACACATACAAATTGCAATAACCTTATTCAGTTCCTTTAAAAATACTTGGAAAATGGGCCGGGTGGTGGTGGCGCATGCCTTTAATCCCAGCACTCGGGAGGCAGAGGCAGGCGGATCTCTGTGAGTTCGAGGCTGGGCTGGACCGATAGCCTCCAAAACAATACAGAGAAACCCTATCTCGAAAAAAAAATACTTGGAAAATGGACATTGATTTCATCAAATTTACACACAAGTTGAAGGAGAATTTATATAAGTTTTGGCTATTGAACTAACCAAAGTGTGGCATGGTTCCAAATTTACTTACTTTTTTATGAAGATTTTATTCATTTGTATGTGTTTGTGTACCTCCCTGAGTTTATGTGCACTACATATGTGCAGTGTCCTTGGAGACCAGAAGAAGGTGATGGATACCCTGGAACTGGAGTTACAGACAATTGTGATCCCCCTGTGGGTACTGGGAACTGAACCCTTGTTTTCTGCAAGAGCAGTAAGACCATCTCTCTGGTTCCATTTACTTTGTAATAACCATCTTTCACTAGGAGTTTTCCATAAATTGATTGCAAATTTTTGGTTTAACTTTATTCTTCGGTATGTTCCTTGGATAATTTGTAATTTAATTTAAAGTGTTTCTCATTTGTGTATGGTAGTTACTTGCTACCCTTGACATTTCATACTAATGTACCATCCTGTAACCTCAATGACAGCATACCATTCTACTCTCATGTCCATGTATTCCTTTAGATTAGGATTCTGCAGCCACAGTATCTCTCGAAGACAACAAACTCATTTCTTTTCATTCTCTTCTCTTTTCTTTTTATTACCTACAGTTCCCTCTCCAGTTTCCAGCAGTGTATTGAAGAGGCATAAATAATTATGGGGAACCCTTATTTTATATGCGATTGTGAACATTGATGTTGTTAAATTGACGGATCTGGTATAACCTGGGAAACATGTGTGGTTGTGGAGAATGGAGGCAGTTAGCCTGGTTGCATTAACTGAGATGGGAAGACCTGCCACCCCTTGGGTGGTATGAGTCCCCTGGCTGGGATCCCGGACTGTGTAAGTAGAGAAAGGGAGCTGAGCAGCAACATGCATCTATCGCTCTCTGCATTCTGACCGTGCATGCAACGTGACCACCCTAATGAGCTGTCCCCTGGAAATGTGAGGTGAAATAAACCTTTCTCCCTAAAGTTGCTTTTGTCAGGGCATTTTACCATAGCAACAGGGAAAGAAATTAAGATGGGTCATTAAAGAAATGCCTTCGGGCTTTTCCTGTTTAGTGTGAAATGGAGATTTATTTGACATCCTCAGTCTGTGAGGGTTATTTCCCTCTCCCCCTCCGTTCCTTCTCCCTATCCTTCCCTCCTCCCTCCCAGTTTTACTCTGTCATTGCTACTCTTGTGATTTGTATTCTGTTCTTTACCTTGAGTTTGGACTCTTATAAGTAGGCTTTTTGCACCTGTGGATGGTTTTGTAGTTGTCATCTTTAGCTGTGGTGGAAGTCTGTCAGTCAGTCAGTACAAAGCCAGCATTGTCAGCCTTGCCGGCGAAGGTCCCTTAGTTTTAGTGTCATTTCTTTTCTTTTTCTTTTTTGAGACAGGGTTTCTCTGTGTATCTATGGCTGTCCTGGAACTCACTCTGCAGACCAGGCTGACTTCAAACTCACAGAGATTGCCTGCCTCTGCCTCCCTAATGCTGGGATTAAAGGTATGAGCCACCACACCTAGCTGGCATCATTTATTTTCATACACACATTTATGAATTTTAAATCTTGTACTTCCTTTGAGACTTTTTTCTGCATTCCTAAGTGAAACTGGCCCAAGACTATGTTAAATTATGTTATTAATTTGACTTAAATTGCTTTATTAAAATGTTTAGTAGGTACAAAAGTAGCTATAAGGCATTGTTACTAAAAAGCAAAATGTGCTAATTAACTTCTACAAATCTAGAAAATCAACCAGTGTCAAAACAATGCTGTTGAACCATCAGGCTGGGTCAGTGGGTGAAGGTGCTTGCAGCCAAGCCTGACAACCTAAGTTCAATTCCAGGGCCCACGTGATGGAAGGAAAGAACTGACTCCTGCAGGTTGTCCTCCGACCTCCACACGTGCCTTGGCACATGCTCACCTACATGCATACCTGTGCACACACAACAAACAAGCAATTGGTTTAAAAAATTGCTGTCAGACTGTGGACACCCCCATGGAGGGCCTCACCCTCCCTGGGGAAATGAGGGGATAATGGGAGGGCTGGGTTAGGGCACGGGAGGAGGGGAGGGAAACGGAGAGGGGCCTGGAACTGACTTGTGAAGCAACCTTGTTTCTAAACTAAATTTAAATTTAAAAATAAATAATAAAAAAGAAAAATATTAATCAAAAATGTGTTAAAGAAATTAATATATGGAATCAACCTAAGTGTCCATCAACAGATGAGTACAAAAAAATTGCTGTCAGTTTGCAGTCCCCACGTTTTACTGAAATTGCTGGTGTCACTGATTCTAAGTGTCCTGCCATGCCCTCATGTCCCTAGCACCCTTGCTGCCATTGTCAAGACTGTTTCCCAGGACTGTTCTTTATTGAACCACAAAGGAGCCTCCTTTGGAGCAATATAGCATGGTATCATCATTACTCTGCTTGGGAGAAGCACATCTTTGACAGGTAGTTCCCTTCTAGTCTTCTCTCTGGTCCCCAACAATTATGGTCCTTGAGAACACAAACTCAGCAAGTAAGATTCAATGATGGGATTTTGCTGTTAGGTAATCATCCAGTTGGCCCCGAATATGTAATGTTCATTTTAAGAGTCTTATAAGACATCAAAGGTTTTCTCTTCTTAAAAATTTATTCTTCTCTCATATAATTCATCCTGATTCCCTACCCCCCCCCACTCCTTCTAGTCCCCCACACCTTCCCTATCCCTAGGGCCACTTCTCCTTCAGAAAAGAGTGGGCCTCTCAGAGCCCAAACACAGCAAAATAAGATACAGTAAGACTAGGTACAAACCCTCATATCAGGGTTGAGCAAGGCAACCCAGTAGGAGGAAAAGGGTTCCAAGAGTAGACCAAGGAGTCAGACACTCCCACTACTACTGTTAGGAGTCCTATAAAAAACACGGAGCTAACATCATAATATATAAACAGAGGACCTAGCACAGACTCACAAGGCTTAGGCAGTGAAGATAACAATCAAAAACACAAAGCAGATGAAGATGTATTTGAATGAGGGGTCCATGTTCCAACCCCAGCAAGCAGTAGATTTGGGCAGCTTCAGCCATGTGGTTCTGGCTTTAGAGTTAAAGGTTTAAGAAATGGGTTACGGAATTTGCCTCCTCAGCTAAGGAAAGCTGCTAGGCCACCAGGTATGTGTCAGGGTTGTCCCTGAATGGAGGCCTAGAGAGGCAATTGCGTGAAGCTACAAGGTTGAAGCCTGGATTGCCTTAGAGAACCCAAGATATTAGAGATGCCAGAGCCATGGGACATCTGCCAAGAAAAGCTGATAATAAGGAGTGGAACCAGCCCAAGAGAAAGAAGCGTGCTGCAGTCAACAGAGATGAAAGGAGGAAAGGAGTTGGAGATCGGAGGAGCATTTGACATCAGACATGGAGATGGAGAGATTAGAGTTTGCCCAGCTAGTTTTCAGTTTTGCTTTGGTCCAATATTTTCTCACTGTGCTCCCTTCCTATGTTTTGGAATGGTAATATATATCCCTTGATATTATATGTTGGAAGTATGTGATCTACTGTTTTATTTCAATTTTACAAGAGGATTACAGTTAAGTGATGGCCATGAGTCCCAGAAGAGATTGTTGACACTGATAGACTGTGGGGACTTTTGAAGTTGGACCAAGTGCATTTTTCATTATGATATTGTTACAAGTTTATAGGGGCCAGAAGTGGAATATGGTTATTTGAAATAAAATGTCCCCCAACAGGAGTGGCATTATTAGGAACTGTGGCTTTGTTGGAGTAGCTATGGCCTTGTTGGAGGAAGTGTGTCACTGTGGGAGTGTGTGTCACTGTGGGAGTGGACTTTGAGTTCTCCTATGTTCAAGCTACTTACAATGTCTCAGTCCATTTCCTGTTACCTTCTGATCAACTTGTATGTAGCCAGCACCATGTGTACCTGCAGGCCACTATGCCCCCCACCATGGTGATAATGGACTGAACCTATGAAACTGTAAGTGAGCCACCCCAGTTAAATGTTTTTCTACTAAGAGTTGCCATGGTCATGATGTCTTGTCACAGCAATAGAACCCCTAAGATACTACCTCTTTACTTCTACAACATCCCTTGGTAGGTCTTTTTTTAACCTTATTTACAAATGAGAAAAGTGAGTCTCAGAGGGCTATTTAGTTAGTTATTTTAGGTAGGGATAGCATTATTCATCATGGCATATATTGCTTCCCTTTCCTGCCCAGTGTTGTTGAAGAAGAAATTTAATGTTTGGATCTGTGCCAAAGACCTAATGATTTTTGTGCAAGTGATGAGGAAATTGCAAAATGAAGAAACGTGATCTTAAAGCAAGACCATTAGCCTTTTTGACCTTGAACCTTCTGATTCGATTTTCTCATCCATAAAGGGAGATGATTAAGATGCCTCTTCTGTGTGGCTGTCGGGTGGGTCTCAAGTGATGTGTAAGATTAGAGAGCAAGTGCCAGTCACATTAAGTACAGAGCAGGCAGCCAGTGAGTGATACCATTTACCACAGTGCATCTGGGCAACCACAGTGACCTCCCATTCCGTGTGGCTGCACCCTCACATACTAAGTTATTTTTGGTTTCCGGAGGGAAATAATTTAGCAAACTTTTGCTGTCAATTTCTTGGAAAATTAGATTTCCCAGTTATGATGTGTGCAACTCAGGCATGGCTGCAGATTCTAAAAAGACATGCCTACTTCGTCAATCCAAATTTCGGAGCATCAAAAGCCCCCTTCCCATGCTTTGTGTGTGTGTGTGTGTGTGTGTGTGTGTGTGTGTGTGTGTACACGCACTTGTGTTCCTATTCAAGTGTGTGTGCAGTTGCATTTATGTTCTGGTATACAAGCATGTGTGTGGAAACCAGATATCAACATCAAGTGTATTCTTCCATCACTCTCTACCTTAATTCTTAAGACATAGTCTCTCACTGATCACTGGAGTTCACCTATTTGGTAAAACAAGCTATCCAGTGAGATTCCTGGATCTACCTGTCTCTACCTCCCCAGAGCTAGGATCACAGGCATGTGTTACTGTGCCCAGATTTTGACATATGTGCTGAGGATCAAACTTGTATCCTCATGCTTACACGGCAAACGCTTTACCTACTGAACCCTATCCACAGCCACCGTGATACATTTATTTAAAAAAAACTTACTTATCTACTGACAATTACATTTACCCTAACTAGAAGTCTTTTCAAGTATGAGCACTTGGTAATTTGGCTTCCCTGGAAGTGATTTCTCTAAGAGCATAATAGCCTCCAGTTCAGTGAGAATTGCAGGATGACTGTTGGCTGACTGTGAGCACACTGCTTTTCTAATAAGGAAAGCAGGTGCTCGAGAGACCATGAAGAAAGACTCTTGTCCCAGTGGCTCCATCGCATCCCCCTCTGATCATGTTTTTCTGCATCCATGGATATCTCCTGATATTATAAGGATTTAGAGATTTCACTTTATTAATTAACATTTTCATTTTGCTTAAATTGTAGAGTGTACTGATTTTCCAGAAGTGCTAATTACCAACCTCGAAGCACAAAGTCAGAGGAATATTAAAATCTTCCATCACGTGCCCCCCCCCTGCGCTGAGCTTGGAGATGTCCTCACTCAGTCCTGAAGGCAGATGGGAGGCCCTGGCAGCTGCTGCTCACAGTCTGGGGGCTCTCCTGACCAGATAAGCACTGAACCCCAACTGGCCCCTCATTTTATGGCAGTTACAGCCACGTCTATCTTGAAACAGATCTGTTTATTGGTGTCCACACAGATATATCACATCTTAGGTGGCTTCCTATTGCTGTGATAAAACACCTTGACCAGCAGCTTGGGGAGGAAAGAGTTTATTTCATCTTACAACTTGCAGTCCTTCATGGAGGGAAGTTGGGGGTCAGAACCCAGACAGGACTCTGGGGCAGGGACTGAAGCAGAGAACATAGAAATATACTGCTTACTAGCTTGCTCCCCATGGCTTGCTCAGTTTGTTTTATTATACGCCCCAATCCACCTGCCCAGGGGTAGCACCACCCATAGTGAGCTGAAGCCTCCTACACCAATCACTAATTTTAAAAAATGCCCCAAAGGCTTGCCTAAAGAACAATCTTATAGAAGCATTTTCTCAATTGAGGGTCTCTCTTCTCAGATAACTCTAGCTTGTATTAAGTAGGCAAAAACAAACAAACAAACAAAAAACAGAATAGTGACTTCCCAGACTCAGAGCTGCTTCCAACCACCCCTTCTACCCCACAGAACCAACACAGAATTCTTGGCATGTGGCATGTCACAGCCATGAAACCCATTAAGAATCTACAAGGCTCTGAAAAGATTTTCAGAGCCTTAGCACAAAAAGAAGGAGTGACCCCCCCAAACATCCCCTGGGTATCATAATGAGAGATATGCACACATACACATGAAGGAGAATGTAAGTCTATGGCTTAGTTCATTTACATTGCAGCCACAAAAGGCCACAGACCAGGTGACTTACAAAGAGCAGAGGCTCATTTCTCACAGTTCTGCAGTCTGGACATCCAAGTCAAGGTTGTCAAGGTTCTGATAGAACTGATTGACAGGGAATGGCCTGAGGGCAAGCTTCCGGCCTTTTCCTTACTGTGGCGCCAGCGTCACAAGCAAGTCCAGGGTATCAGGAAAAGAGAGACCAGACATCCAGCTGTTTGTACTAAGAGAATGCATGTGCTGCCTTTATTGCCAGGAGAGAGAGTGTGTGTGTGTGTGTGTGTGTGTGTGTGTCTTCATTGCAAGTGCTAAGAGGTCTCCCTCTTGTAAGAGGGAGGAGCTTTATATACAGGTTTACAGCGCAGTGGAAAAACCCCAGGTAAAAGAGATGTTGTTTTCCTCCTGCTGAATGTTGATGTCAGAGGGTCAAGGCCAGGGCAGTAAGCCAGGACTAGAAGACAGAAAGCACTTGGACTGGAAAACAAGTTGCACTTGTAGGCTGACCAGCAACTCACAGAGACCCTATGGGGCTGGGGCCCAACACCTTACTATGTCCTCTCATGACAGAAGGGGCCAGATAGTTCTTTGGAGTATCTTTCAGCCGGTCACTCATCCTAGCCATGAGGACTCTATGGCTTCCTGAGGTCCAGGACGGTGCAGGCAGCCCATGCTAACACTTCCAGGGTTTGGAGTCCCCTCTCTGTGCTTGCACTCAGCCCATGGGAGATATCCCCTCCTCCTTTCTCTAGGATCTTGTGTACCTGCACACGTGAGTACACAGGATCATCATTACGTCTCACCTTGCATTAGTAGGTTCACCTGTTCCCAGTATGCCTAAAACATGAGCTCTGTCATCTTTAAGAACATTTTAAAGGCATCCCCTCTGTTTCTTCATCAGAAAGTACCTATCTCTTGTTAGTGAGCAATATTTGAGGAAGGATATGCATGGAGGGTCTTAGTGGGAGTTGGGATAGATCAGGATGCATCTCACTGGTTCAGTGCCTCTTTGGGGAGCCATGGTACTGTGGGGTTAACTGGGACTAAATGGAGAACATATCCATCCACAGATCACAGTACTCTGCTCTCAGACAGCAATAGCAGGGACTGGCAGAGGGCTGGTGAAGACTGTCAGTCAGGGACCAAGAACCTAAATGCATGCCATTCTGTGAGTCCATCCATTTTCCAGAGCTCTACAAACAGGGCCTGGAGACAAAAAGAGAAGATAATATCATGCCCCCAACATTGACTATCAAAGACACGAGGGCTGCATTTAGGAGCCTGAGCCTCATGGCCCCCTGTGAAAAGGCATAAGGGTTCAGTTTGCTCCTAGGAGTGAAGTAACCTGTCATCCATAGTAAACAAACATCTCCTGTGTGGCACTAATACAGGCAGTGATGACACTAGAGTTTTCTCAGGGGGCTGAGCTGATATGGGCTCTGCACAGGAGTAAAGACAAGGTCTGCGGCCCTTAAGCATGCTGGGCTGAGGGGGGGGGGGGGAACTGAGTAGATGGACACCAGAGGCAAGATAAAGATTTCATCCTGGCGACTGGACAGCGGTGGCACATGCCTTTAATCCCAGCACTTGGGAAGCAGAGGCAGGCAGATCTCTGTGAGTTCGAGGCTAGCCTGGTCTACAGAGTGAGTTCTAGGACAGCCTCCAAAGCCACAGAGAAACTCTGGCTTGAAAAACAAAAAACAAACAAACAAAAAAGATTTTATCCTGGCTCTAATTGGTCCCAAGCTGGGTGATACATAGGAAAATAGGTTCCCATGAATATCCAAGTGAGATCTGAAACCTGAGCCTTCTGGAAAGCCATGATCTGCCCCAGAAAGTCAGGGTGGGGGGCAGACCTAGCTACCAGCATTAAATGCCCAGCAGAGTTCCCGGTTCTAGCCCATAGGAACTTTCTAAAAGTAAGATTCTGGATTCTTCCTCAGACAGTTCATTACTCTCAGGCCAGAGGACATTGGTCTGCATCACAGGAGAGTTATGAGTTTGGGAGTGGAACTGTGGCAGGTTATTGTCTCGTGATCTTTGTTTTTGTCATCGTTTGTCATTTGTTAGAGGGAAAGTGTCTTTCCATTGTAAACTGGACTATGTGGACACTGAGGGGCCTCCACAGACCTTGATCAGGTGACCTCGAGATCCACTGGGCCTTTTGAGGGTTTGAACTGAAACAGGAAGAGTAAACAAACTCATGACCAAGTCCAAGCTATCCCCAGGCTGGCTAGACTGATACTGTCATCCTGGGGAAGCCCATGCCGGGACATAAATGATAAGGTTCCCCAAAAGTTACTAAGTCTTCTGAGGTCTTGGGTGGAGACACTCCTCCACCACCACAGCTGAAGTACCTGTCGAGGGCGAAGGAACAGCCCAGCCCTGAGGCCACAGCGGGCACCGGGTCCAGACCCAGCCCTTCTGCCCGCTGACTCTGCCCTGTGAGCCAAACTTCCCAGCTTCTCCTACCTGGGCTTCTCTTAGAAGGAACCTCGTGGGGTGCTCTGAGGATGTAGTCAGCTCCCCCCTTTAGAGCGCATTACTGTGCTCAGAGCTGCAGTGTGGGTGGCCAGAGCCTCACAGCCAGCTGCTCGCCCTGAGAGGCCCTGGAACAGGTTGGCTGCAAGGGGCCAATTCCCAGCTGCACAGTCAGACTTGGATCTCAGATGGGAATCTAAGGCAGACCCCAAAGCACTCTTGGGGTCAGGAGGTCCCTCCCCTGCCATGAAGAGAGTGCCAAGGTTCTACAAAGTTCCAGGATCCTGCTTCTGTCATGCAAGTTTGAGTTATTAGTGCTTCTGCAGAGCTATGGTGCCATTTTACAGAGATTGAGGAGGAAGGAGACACAGAGTGCAAACATGGGTTTCCCAGGGACTCTGCGTAGGTCACAGATGGTCACTTTATGTTGCTATGACAAAAATACCTTGACAAAAGCAACTTAGGGGGTAAAGGGTTTGTTTTATCTCAGAGTTTCAAGTTGCAGCAGCCACGGCAGCAAGAGGCTGAGTGAACCGGCTCACGGTCAGAAGACAGCAACAGGATTTTCTTGCACTCAGCTCACTTTCCATGAATATTTTATGTTTTTTACATTGTTTTTTTCTCCAGTAGTACTTTATTATTTTTAACACTTTTTATTATATATTTAAATTAGAAACAACCTGCTTCCCATGCCAGTCCCAGTTCCCTCTCCCTCCCCTCCACTCTCCCTCACCAGCTCCCCCAGCCCCCACCCAATCCCCACTCCATTCCCCAGAGAGGGTGAGGCCCTCCATGGGGGATCTCTAGAGTCTGTCATTTCACCCAGGGCAAGGCCTAGACACCCCCCCCCGCAACTGTCTAGATTGAGAGAGCATCCGTCATTGTGGGATGGGCTCCCAAAGTCCATTTGTGTGCCAGGAATAAATACTGATCCATTACCCAAAGCCCCATAGATTGCCTAGGCCTCCACACTGACACCCACATTCAGGGGGTCTGGATCAGTCCCATGCTGGTCTCTCAGCCATCAGTCTGGGGTCCAAGATCTCCTTCTTGTTCAGGTCAGCTGTTGCTCTGGGTTTCACCAGCCCAGTCTTGACCCCTTTGCTCATCGATCCTCCCTCTTTGTCACTGAGTTCCAGGAATTCAGTTCAGTGTTTAGTTGTGAGTGTCTGCATCTGCTTCTATCTTCACTGGATGGAGGTTCTAGGATGGTATAAAAGATAGTCCTCAAAGTCATTATTAGGGAAGGGCATTTAAAGTAGTCTCTCCACCACTGTTTAGTTTGCCAATTAGTGTCATCCTTGTAGATATCTGGAAATCTCACAAGTGCCAGATCTCCACTCAAACATAGAATAATTCCCTCTATTATGATATCTTTCATCCTGCTCTCCTCTATTCTTCCCCCAACTTAACCATCCTGCTCCCTCATGTCCTCCTCTCCCCTCCTTGTCTCCCCCTCACTTTCCTGGCTCCCTAACCCCTCCCCCACTCGGTGCTCCCAATCTGCTCAGGAGATCTTGCCTCATTCCACGTTCTCTGGGGTACCATGTATATCTCTCTTAGGGTCCTTCCTGTTTCCCTGCCTCTCTGGCAGTGGGATTGTAGACTGGCACTCCCCTGATTCATGTCTAAAATCCATATATGAATGCGTACATACCATGTTTGTCTTTTTGTGGCTGGGTTACCTCACTCCGGATGGTTTCTTCCAGTGCCATACATTTGCCTGCAAATTTCAAGATTCCATTGTTTTTTTTCTGCTGAATTGTGTAAATGTACCACATTTTCTCTATCCACTCTTCAGTTGAGGGGCATCTAGGTTGCATGAAGGTTCTGGCTATTACATATAATGATGCTAAAATCATAGTGGAACAGATGTGCTTGTTGTATGAATGTGAATCTTTGGGGTATATGCCTAATAGTGGAATTGCTGGGTCTTGTGGTACACTGATTCCCATTTTCCTGAGGAATCTCCATACTTATTTCCATAGTGGCTGTATGAGTTGACACTCCCACCAACAGTGGAGGAGTGTTCCTCTTTCTCCACATCCTCTCCAGCATAAACTGTCCTTGGTGTTTTTGATTTTAGCATTCTGACAGGAGTGACATGGTATCTCAGAGTTGTTTTGATTTGCATTTCCCTGATTGCTAGGGATGTTGAGCATTTTCTTAAATGTCTCTCTGCCATTTAGTCTCCTTCATTGAGAATTCTCTATTTATTCTGTACCCCACTTTTTAATTGGATCCTTAGGTGCTTTGGAAACTTGGTTCATGAGTTCTTTGTAGATTTTGGAGATCAGCCCTCTGTCAGATATGGGGTTAATGAATATCTTTTCCCATTGTGTGGGATGCCTTTTTGTCTTGTTGACTGTGTCCTTTGCCTTACAGAAGCTTCTCAGTTTCAGGAGGTCCCATTTATTAATTGTCGATCTCAGCATATGTGCTACTAGTGTTATGTTCAGGAAGCAGTCTCCTGTACCAATTCGTTCAAGGGTACCTCCCACTTTCTCTTCTAGCAGGTTTAGTGTGACTGGATTTGTCTTTAATCCATTTGGACTTAAGTTTTGTGTATGGTGATAGCCATGGATCTATTTACCGTCTTCTACATGCCAGAATCCAGTTATGCCAGCACCATTTGTTGAAGATGCCTTCTTTTTTCCATTGTATAATTTTTGCTTCTTTGACAAAAACCAAGTATTCATAGTGTGTGGGTTAATATCAGGGTTTTCTATTCTATTCCATTGGTCTACCTGTCTATTTTTGTGCCAAAACCAAGCTGTTTTCAGGACTTTAGCTCTATAATAGAGCTTGAAGTCAGGGATGGTGATGCCTGTGAATGTTGCCTTGCCTTGTTTTGGCTATCCTGGGTCTTTTGTTTTTCCACATAAAAATGAGAATTGTGCTTTCAAGATCTGTGAAGAATTGTGCTGGGATTTCAATGGGGATTACATTGAATCTGTAGATTGCTTTTCACAAGATTGCCATTTTTACTATGTTGATCCTACCTCCATTTCCTGGTGTCTTCTTTAATTTCTTTCTTTAAAGACTCAAAGTTCTTGCGATACAGGTCTTTCACATGTTTGGTTAGGGTTACCCCAAGGTATTTTATGTTGTTTATGGCAATTGTAAAGGGTGATATTTCTCTGATTTATTTCTCAGCCCTTTTATCGTCTGTATATAGTAGGGCTAAAGATTTTCTTGAGTTGATTTTGTATCCTGCCACTTTACTGAAGGTATTTATAGCTGTAGGAGTTTCCTGGTAGAGTTTTTCGGGTCACTTATGTAAACTATCATATCATCTGCAAATAGTGAAAGTTTGACCTCTTCCTTTCCAATTTGTATCCCCTTGATCTCCTTTTGTTGTCTTATTGCTCTGGCTAGAACGTCAAGTACAATATTGAAAAGGTATGGAGAAAGTGGACAGACTTGTCTTGTTCCTGATTTTAGAGGAATTGCTTTGAGTTTCTCTCCATTTAGTTTGATATTGGCTGTTGGTTTGCTGTATATAGCTTTTATTATGTTTAGGTATGTTCCTGTTATCCCTGATTTCTACAAGACCTTAATCATGAAGGGGTGTTGGATTTTGTCAAAGGGTTTTTCAGCATCTAGTGAGATGATCATGTGATTTTTGTTTCTCAACTTGTTTATATGGTAGATTACATTGATGGATTTTCGTATGTTGAACCACCCCGCATCCCTAGGATGAAACCTACTTGATCATAGTGGATGAGTTTTCTGATGTGTTCTTGGATCCAATTTTCCAGTATTTTATTGAGTATTTTTGCAGCGATGTTCATGAGGGATATTGGTCTGAAGTTCTCTTTCTTAGTTGTGTCTTTGTGTGGCTTGGGTATCAAGGTTTTTATAGTCTCATAAAAAGAGTTTGGCAAACACCCTTCTGCTTATATTGCATGGAATACTTTGAGGAGAATTGGTATAAGCTGATCTATGAATTTCTGGTAGAATTCTTCACTGAGGCCATCTGGCCCTGGGCTTTTTTTGGTTGGGAGACTTTTGATGACTGTTTCTATTTTCCTTAGGAGCTACTGTTCTATTTAAACTGCTTATCTGTTCTTGATTTAATTTTAGTAGGTGATATCCATCCAGAAAATTGTCCATTTTCTTTAAATTTTCAATATTTGTGGAGTAAAGTTTTTCAAAGTATGACCTGACCTGATGATTCTCTGAATTTCCTCAGAGTCTGTTGTTATGTCCCCCTTTTCATTTCTGATCTTTTTAATTTGCATGTTCACATTCTGCCGTTTCATGAGTTTGGATAAAGGTTAGTCTATCTTGTTGATTTTCTCAAAGAACTGACTCTTCATTACATTGATTCTTTGTATTGTTTTCCTAGTTTCTACTTTATTGAGTCAGCTCTCAATTTGATTATTTCCTGGTGTCTACTCCTCCGGGGTGAGTTTGCTTTTTTTTTATCTAGAGCTTTCAGTTGTGCTGTTAATTCTGTAATGTGACTATTCTTCATGTGGGCACTTAGTTCTATGAACTTTCCTCTTAGCACTGCTTTCAAAGTGTCCCATAAGTCTGGGTATGTTGTGTCTTCATTCTAGTCTTTAATCTCTTTTTTTTATTTCTTCTGTGACCCAGGAGTGTGCATTATTCAATTTCCATGAATTTGTAGGGTTTCTGGAGTTTGTGTTGTTGTATAATTCTAACTTTAAAGCATGGTAGTCTGATAAGATACATTAAGTTATTCCAATTTTTTTGTACCTGTTGAAGTTTGATATGTTGCCAAGTATGTGGTCGATTTTTGAGAAGGTTTCATGTGGCGCTGAGAAGAATGTATATTCTTTTGTGTTTGGATGGAATGTTCTATATATGTCTGTCAAACCTAGTTGGGTCATAACTTCTATTAGTTCCTTTGTTTCTTTGTTAAGTTTCTGTCTGGTAGTCCTGTCGAGTAGTGAGACTGGGGTGTTGAAGTCTCCCACTATAAGTGGGTGGGGTTTTATGTGTAATTTGAGTTTTAGTAATGTTTCTTTTATGAATGTGGATGCCTTGTGTTTGGGGCATAGATGTTCAGAATCGAGACTTCTTCTTGGTGGATTTCTCCTGTGATGAATATGAAATGACCTCCTTCATCTCTTTTGATTGATTTTAGTTTAAAGTCTAGTTTGTTAGATATTAGAATTGCTACCCCTGCTTGTTTCTTGGGTACATTTGATTGGAAAAATCTTTTTCCAGCCCTTAACTCTGAGGTAACATCTGTCATTGAAGCTGAATTGTGTTTCTTGTATGCAGCAGAAGGATGGGGTCTGTCTTTGAATCCATTCTGTTAGCCTGTGCCTTTTTATGGGCAAGTTAAGACCATTAATATTGAGGGATATTAATGACCGTTGATTGCTTATTCTTGTTTGTTTTGGGATGGTTGGTGGTGGTGGAATTGTATGTGGATTTCCACCATTTATTCTTTTGCCTGTTGGTAAAGTGGAGTTATCTATGCCTATGTTTTTCTGGTTGTAGTTAACTTCCTTGGATTGGAGTTTTCCTTCTTTAACTTTAGGGCTGGTTTAGCAGATATGTATTGTTTAAATATGGTTTTATCATGGAATATCTTGTTTCCTCCATCTATGTTGATTGAAAGCTTTGCTGGGTATAGTAGTCTGGGCTGGCACCTGTGGTCTCTTAATGTTGATAGAATATCTATCGAGGACTTTCTGGCTTTCAGAGTTTCCATGGAGAAGTCAGGTGTAATTCTGATAGGTTTGCCTTTATATGTTATTTGACCTTTTTCCTTAGCTGTTCTAAGTATTCTTTCTTTATTCTATATGCTTGGGGTCTTGATTATTATGTGGCGAGGGGACTTTTTTTGTGATCCACTCTATTTGGTGTTCTGTAAGCTTCTTATACCTTCATTGGCATGTCTTTCTTTAGATTGTGAAAGTTTTCTTCTATGATTTTGTTGAATATGTTTTCTGCTCCTTTAGGTTGGGTTTCTTCACCTTCTTCTACACCTATTATTCTTAGGTTTGGTCTTTTCACAGTGTCCCATACTTCCTGGATATTTTGTGTTAGGGATTTGTTGGACTTAAGATTTTCTTTGGTCGATGAATCTATTTCTCCTAGTGTGTCTTCAACACCTGAGATTCTCTCTTCCATCTCTTATATTCTGTTGGTTATGCTTCCATCTGTAGTACATTACTGTTTCCACAGCTTTTCTATTTCCAACTTTCCTTCAGACTGTGTTATTTTTTTATTGTCTCCATGTCAGCTTTCAACCCTTGCAAGGTTTGAATTGTTTTTTTTGTCATTATTGCTTCATGTTTTCCTCCCTTTCTTGCATTTGTTGGATTTTTTGGTTTGTTTTTGTCTTCCATTTCTTTAAGGGATTTTCTCATATCCTCTTTGAGGTCCTCTATCATTTTCATGAAACTGTTTTTAAAGTCATTCCCTTCTGCTTTATATGCATTGGGGTGTTCAGGTCTTGCTGGTGTAGAATCTCTAGACTCTGGTGGTTTATTTGTTTTTCACTTGTTGAGTGTGCTCCTATATTGCCTCTTTCCCATCACTTCTTCCAGTGGGTGTAGAAAGAGCCTCTACTGGTGGGTAGGCAACCAGGGTTCCCTTTCAGTGGGTGCAAACAAATCCAATACTCTCTGGCCTCTGCTGTCTGTCCTCTGCTCTCTGCCCTGAGTGTGGGCAGGAGTGGACCAGCTCTCTCCACAGGCTCCTGGTTGCTTGGTCATCTGTCAGGTGTGAGTCAACCTGGCTGTGGTCCCCAGGCCAGGGGATCCAAGAGAGGATAAGCAGGAGGAATCCGGGTCTAAGATGGGGACCCAGAGCTCACCTCTGCCCTCTGCCCTGAGTGTGGGCAGAAGTGGAGCAGCTCTCTCTGCAGGCTCCTGGTTGCTTGGTTGTACATCCAGGGGCAAGTTGACCTGGTTGTGGTCCCCAGGCCAGGGGATCCAAGAGAGGACAAGCAGGAGGAATTCGAGTCTAAAATGGAGCTCACCTCTGTCCTCTGCCCTGAGTGTGGACAGAAGTCTACATTATTTTATTTAGAATTTCATAGATGAATGTTGTATTTACATTATTTCCACTCCCTCCAATTCATACCATGCCCCCAACTCCCTCTCAAATGTATGACTTTTACTTTATTGTTATTAGAGTGTATGTGCATGCATATATATGTATATATACAGCCTACTGAGTTCATCATTCATATATGGAAAACCCTACTGGGGACTCATTCCTAGGGAAGACTGATTCTCTCACTGTTAGTAACCATTGGCTATAGCTCTTCATCTAGGATGGGATCTTTGCGATCACCCCATCCATATTGGGATGTCAGCTGGCTGTTATTGTACAGGTCTTGTTAAGACTTCATGGGTACAGCTCCCTGATATATGTATAGAAGACGCTGTCTCATTGCTGGTGTCCTGGTCCCCAGGCCCTGACAATCTTTCTGCCCCTTTTTCCAAATGTCCTCTAGTCCTAATTGTAGAGGTCCTGTTTTAAGTGTATCAACTGCATAGTCAGTTCCTGTCTACATTTTGACCATTTGCAGATCTCTGTAATGGTCTTTGTTGGCTGCACAGAGAAGCTTCTTTGGTAAGTAGAGAGTATAAAGAAAAATTTAGAGAATGCAGTTGGGAATTACACTGATTTGGGAAGGTGGCAGGAGTAGGTCCTCTAGGGCCATGACCTTACCAGAAATGAGTATTGACTGGTTTCAGAACTACACATGAATTCCTCCTGTGGAGCAGGTCTCAAGTCCAACCAGACTGCTGTCCATTGCCACTATCAGTTTCTCCAATTGTATACAGTCCAGGGCTCAGATCATAAAATTGTGCCACCTACATTCGGGTGTGTCCTATCACCTCCATTACCCCAATTAAAAAAGATCCCTCACAATCTGGCACAATCCCCCAGTCTGACACAATCCAAACAGTTCCTCTTTGACAGTATTCTACAGAGGTTCCACGGTGTGTTTAACTGACAACACAGACCATCACAGATACAGTCAGCCTGGGTCTGCAGGTCATGCAAGGTTCCTTGTCAAGTTCAGGCCAGAGCTGACCTTTGACCTGATTCAACTCTACCCTGTTGTGAGATTTACTGAGACTTATCTATGACCAGACTTTAGTAAACTTTTTGTTAGCCTCCTGCTCACAAATAATAGCATCGAGATTTAGTAATAATTCTGAAAGCTTTGCATTAGCTTGGGCTTTTCCCCAACTAACTCTTATAACTTAAATTAATCTATTTCTATTAATCTACAGTCTACCAGATGTCTCAGGTTCCTCTGCTCTATACCAGATGTCTGACCTCTTCAGTGTTTCCCTGGAGTTTCCTCCAGGCCTAGATCTCTGGTCCTCTCTATCCCCAGAAGTCCCGCCTATCTTTCCTGTCTAGCTATTGGCCATTTAGCTCTTTATTAAACCTATCAGAAGGCACCTTAGGCAGAGACACATCTTTATAGTGTAAACAAATATCCTACAAAACCAGGCCACAGGAGTGTCTCCTCTCTCTACCTCCCCTGTGATGTCATCCGTCAGCCAGCTGCTTGCTCATACTTTCTGCTGAAAATGAGTGTAGTCATCCAAGTCCCCGGGGCTTGAAGGTTCATTTAGTCCCTATGGTGTTCTGGAATACAACTGGATATCAACTCCATTGGCCTAGACATTGTTGGGAATCACAGAAAGGGCAGCAGTTGCAAGGTGAAAGGGACTGTTAGAAGTAGAAATGTCATCTGTTTCTACAAGGCGTCTGCTATGCCCAGGTTAGAGCCACCCTTGTAGAATAATATTCTGTGGTTCTGTCAGCACACCCAAAACGTGGGAAATGTGTCTGGAGGTAATTTTATCGCAGGCTTAGGATTGCAGCATATCCCCTCATCCAGGTCCCATGGCTGAGGACAGGGTCGTCAAAGGTACTTGATAAAATTTTATCATGTGTCTCTTCTCCCCATGTAAAAATACTATAGGTGTATCCCCAGTGCATGAACAGACTTCGGGAGTCCATTTCCTATGGAGGGATACTCTCTTAGCCTACATACACAGGGGAGGGCCTAGGCCCTGCCCCAAGTGACTTGACAGATTTTAATGATCCCTCATGGAAGGCCTCACCCTCCTTGGGGAGTGGATGGGAGAGTGGATGGGGGGGCCACTGGGGAGCATGGGAGGATGGAAGGGAGAGGGAACTGGGATTGATATGTAAAATAAGATTGTTTCTAATTTATATTAAAAATACTATGGAAAAAAGAAAGTAAAATATATCTCAGATATATCATACATATATATATTAGAAAAAAAGGCTTCATTTACTAACACTGACAGACCCACAATACATAATTACTATTAATATTTTTGTTCTGTTTCTTTCTCCCATTTCAAGAACTGCATGTACTTTCTGAAGTTATAATTAATTTGATAACCCAACCATTTTGCCCACTTTGACAAAATCACCTCTTTAGACAATTAAAAGCCTGTTGTAAACAGAATTTTAATAGTTACATAATGTTTCAGGGAATAGATTTGTGAAAATTTAACCAGCTGTTTTCCTGTTGACAGCTAGGCTATTTATAGTATCCCATATTATCAGTCATGCCGCAGAGCACCTCTGTACCCAAAATGCTCCTGAAGTGGAATTATCTAGTCAAAAAATATCAACAATTTTTTAAATCTCTTGATTCGTACTTGCAAATTGTGTTCTAAACTTCTCATTACCCATTCTGATTGCAGCCTCACAGATCAGGTGAGCATGCATTCGTACAGAGATTATGCTAATTTGTGATTTTAAAAAGCCTTTGCCAAAATAATTCAATTCTGCCCTACTTAAATCAGCTATGTTTAGTTATAGTCCATGGTTAATTAAATGTGCATGTATTTAATAGTAAATTGGTCATTTTCTATAAATTAATCCTGTGGTTATCTTTCTTGTGAGTTGTCTGGTTTAGCCTCGGGTCCATCCTTCTTTCAGTGGCTAACAAAAGAAAGGAGAAAGATATGGATGTTGGAGACTGTGCCCAGCACCTTTGGGCACCTTACACCCAGCCAGGTGATGATTGGTTCTGTCAACTTGACACAATGTAGGATCGCCTGGAAATGGAGACTCTTCCCTGAAAATGCCTGAGAGAGGTTTTCTGGATTGGATTAACTGAGGTGACCTACCCTGGATGCGGGTGACCCCATCCTGGACTGGATGAAAAGGAAAGAGGAGCTGAGCATGTGCATGTGTGCACTGAGTCATTGCCCTCTACTCTTGACTACAGATGTGATGTGACTAGATGCTTCAGGGTCCTACCTGGACTTCCCTACAGCGCTAGACTGTAGCCTAGAATCGTGTGCTTTAAAATAAGCCATCTGTCCCTAAGTGGCTCGTGTCAGGGTGTTTTTCGACAGCAACAAACTAAGTCAACCTCTTCCCAGCGGGTAGCTTCAAACTCTTCTGAGCATGTGCATGCAAGATGGGAACATCTGGGATGATCAGTCATCCCTAGACTCCTCCCTGTGGAGGCAGTGATGGTCAAGGCCATGCCTAGGAGAGGCAGAGCCAGAGGAAACAGGAAGTACAGGATTTCTGACTGTCCAGGACTGGGAGGAGTCCTGCAGGTAGACAGGAGGATTGGTGCTCATCTCTTTACACTGAATGGAGTGTGCGTCAGACATTGGGGAACTTGGAAGGTTAAGAATGCAACAGATGATGAGTTTTCCTGGGATACATAGGAGAGGCCATAGCATACTCTCAAAACAGTAACTACCTCCTTCATATGTTGAGTGTCACCAATCTACATGCTTGGTGTCAACATTCAGATTCATTTGTCTAATGCCACCATTCCATCCCACATGCCCAGCGTCACCACTCAAACCCACACACCCACTGTCACTTCACATGCCCCCAGAATCACCATTCCATCCCATAAGCCTAGTGTCACCATTCCAACTCACATCTCTAGCAACCATTTCACCCCGCACACCCTATGTTACTATTCTGTGTCACATGCCTGATGTCACCACTGTGCATGACATGCCGGTACAATCCAGTCTATCCAACCAGGGACACTTGAGTGACACATCCCCGGTAGCATTTCCATTTTGCTAAAATTCAGTGAGTATTTGGACAGTATACTAAAATATCACAAAAATGCTCCAAGAAAAATTGATTTTTCTATCATCTTAGGATGATACCGAGAATTCATTCACTTCTTTGGAATCAGAGGATGGTTCTTGGCAGCCGATGAGACTTAGTGCAATACAGAAAGACTTATGGGGTGTGAGTATGCCTCAGATTGCTTTCCAGCAGTCGATAAATCTATTAGTTCTCTCTGAGCTCATGGAATTCTGAGGTCATGGTGTCTTGTCTGTGCACAGGCCCATTCCGTCTGCAACTCAGCACTAGTCTCTGCCTACAGCAGGCATTGTGTGCAATCACTGTTTATTGTAGACTCGTGGCTGACAGAGGCAACAAGGATGGGTGTGGAGGTCTCAGGATCACCATGCTTTGTGTCAAGGGGGCTCATATGGCTCATTTAGCTGGGTTCATGCCAGTATTTGGCCCAGTGGATGTGGGCAGGTTCTGAGAATGAACCACTGATCCTGAGTGGTACAAGATGCTTTTCAGATTGTTCTGTTTACTTTCGGTGTGGCAGTGGACCACATCTTTGCTGAGCCACATTTGTCTTCCTCAAAGTGAGGAAAATGTTGATCCTTCCGCAGTGTTGGGACAAGGGAAGTACAGAGCTTGGCTGTTGACTCAGCTCAGGTGCAAATCCTAGCTCCTCGTCTTTCCAGGCATGCCCCCTGCTAGGCTATGCTGTCAGCCCTACAGTGGGAAGGGCAACTCATGGTGATATGCCATCAAAGGATTATGCACATGAAAATGCTAAAATGCTCAGAGCCTTTTCTGGACAACAGTAAATGCCAAATGAGTGTAAAATACATTTGTCTCAAGATCCCTCAGTGAACAGAAAATGTGTGCAGGATTGGCAGTTGTTATTTGGGGTTCACTGGCCTGTGCTTCCATGATGTAGCAAATAGCAGCAGGACTGCATAAGTTCTATTGCAGGAGTATTCAGATGCACAAGACAGGTCTCCACTGTTTCAGGGCCCTCCATCTTCATGGGGAGAAGACAGAAGGGGTTCCTAGGTCTGACCATTTGGATGGAGAATAGAGACAGGTTTCCTCAAAGCAGGCGACTGCCTTGAAGTCAGGTGGCAAGATGTGACTTCAGATCTAGAGCTCTTGAGCTGAAAGACCTAAAAAAAAAAAAGAGGCTCAAGGTGCCGCTGCCTCCTAAGACTTCCTTAGTTTACCCAGGCTCCTCGAATGCCATGCATGGAATGTGTTCTGCTTCTCTGGGTAAACTATCAGTGAGCTCATTGGCATAGACAACAAAGTATTTCGACCCCGTGGAGGAGAAGTGCACGGTTTCCTCAGGGCAGGCAAGTGCTGCTCCCCAGCATATACATGAGCGAGGTGCTAGGGGCCCTCGAGTGAGAGCCCTCTCAGCTATGAGGTGCCTACGTAGCGTTCACTGTCCCGCCAACACCTTCTGCTTGCTTCGTCCCACCACACATGCAGAGTGGACTCTGTCAAATGTGCACTAGTGTTTCCCTTGCCAGGTCATCCTCTTTGATCCCCTTGAGACTGTCTGTACACATGCATCTAAGATGCAGACGGCTTGGCCTTCTCCTGGCTCACAGCCTGGGCTTCCCCATCCTTCTTGTTGGGTCTTCGTGATCACTATATAGACTGAAGTCCTACCTAGCAGCACTGGGGTGACAAGATTGTGGGAGCTGCTCATATGGTCCATAATTTAACACACACAATGGCTCCCCCTGCTAGACATTCACTTTTCTGTTGCTGCCTGGGTAGATTTGTCTTCATCTCTGCAGCTGCCCACTGTGATCACCACATGGCAACAGAGTCTCCCTCAGTAGCCAAAACAATAAAACCTCAAGCTCTCCTGTGGCAAACAGACAGACCATCTCCATAAATCACACTATCAGTAGCTGAACTTATCCTGTGAGCCAGAATGCTCTGTCTGCCATAACCACACAGATTTGTGCCTTTGAACGTAAGTAAGATTGCCTGAAGCAGATGAGGACCCCCTCCAGGACACAGATCTTTGTTGTCTGTGGTCCCTGGCATGGAGAGGATCCAGGGAGCAGCAAGGGGGACCAAGTGGAGAAAGAGGCCTGGCAGTTTATCAGGATGCACGTGTTCATTAGATGTTTCAGTTATAAAAGACAGGAGCCTGCCTGCAACTGGAACCAACCAAGATGGGCATGCTCCCACATATACAGTGAGCAATGGTGTTCAGTACCTAGAATAGCTGAATCCAGGAACTCATGATATTCTAGAACAAGTCTCTTCGTTCCCTTCTGGTCATCCTGGGGACTGTCTCTTCCTCACCCCTCTATCCATCCTGTTGTCCCTCTCTTGTAATTCTCACTGGCTAGATTTCTGGGTGCTCATCTTATATCACTACAAATAGTTCTCCCTGTATAGTCAGAAAAGGTATGTTCAGCTCACCCCACCCACCAAAGCTGTATCATTCCAGCTCTTGGACCAAGGGGAAGAAACAGGCAACTGGACTTTTTCTCTAAGGCTGAAAGTCTGCACCATTCAGGGAGTCAGGAGTCCAGCACAAAGTGCCCATCCCTGTTGTTGCAGGAATAGCATCCTTGGAACACACATACCATTCCAGTGCCTAGGGGAGATAATGGCAGTATGTAGACAGTTTCCCACTCAAAACCACAGAGCAGAGGGAAGAGACAAAAGAGTTTAAAGGAAATGTTTCATCCTACCTATCAATAAAGCTTAGCATATGTCTACAAAGTCATGTCCCAGGTACATGCCACACTCATTTTGCTGGTGGATAAACTTACTGGCCCAACAACTTTGACTGAGCTGAGGATTCCAGAAACATAGCTACCCTCAATGCAGGCTAAGTGGGTGTTTTCCTGCATGAAGAGTGCAGGGTCCAGGAAGTTTTCTGTGAGTACTCGCTATGTAAGCTTGCCATGGCTCCCAGCACTCTAACAGGGCACCGTATATCTCTAGATACCCTGGCCCTGAATCGTACAAAGGAAGATATCTGCCCATGGGAGCATGCCAGTCCTTCTGGGGGAGCCACTTGATGCCCCTGCTTTCATGGTGGCCCTTGACACTGGGTGCTAAAACAGTAACAAGCTCCGGGGGTAGAGAATTAGACATACTGTATAAAGAACATGGGCTGAGCCTGGGATGCTGGCCTGAGAGGGATGAATGGCTGCCAGGTGCTGCCATGGACAGTGCAGAGTCTCAGGTGTGGATGGCAGTGCTGGCTAATGACAGAGGGACTGGTAAACAGCTATAGATACCAATGCCACTTTCACAAATAGCCCAACTTTGAGGCTGAAGAGCTATCATGCACAGGAAAAATTCTGGCTCCTCATGATCACAGCTGGAGATAGAAACCATTTTCTACGTCTACCCAGAGGACCACATTTGGTGTGTCTGAAGTGACCTTGTGATTGCCACACCTGACCTGCCTCTGGTGATTTATGCTGGACAGGTCGATATGCTCTCCTAGACTCGACGGCTGCCATTCCCTTACCCCTGTCTAGAGCAGCGTCAAGTTGTAGGGAGTCTACCTGCCGAACTTCTTGCGGAACTATCAGCCTCAGTGCGTCCTCATGGCCACGGCCATCCCTCGTCTGGGCTCTCTCCCTATCCACTCTGCTCTTCCATATAATGTGGATGGTAGAGAAAGCAGCTCTCATTCCCTCCTTTAGAATAGTCAGTCTCTGTGAGAGCATGGCCAGCCCTTCAGGGGTCCCCACTGTTCTCAGACAAAGGAACACAATGATTAGTGTATGGTGATATTTTGTTTATGATATAACAAATAAAGCTTGCCTGAAGACCTGAGTGCAAAGCTAGTCACACTAGCTAGCCACAGAAGCCAGGCAGTGGTGGTACACACCTTTAGTCCCAGCTCTCGGGAGACAGAGGGAGGCAGATCTTTGTTAATTCAAGGCCACCCAGATCTGTACAAGATTGAATCTGTCTAAAAGAGAAACAGAGCTCACACAAAGGTGATCCCAGCACTTGGGATCACACGCCTTTAATCCCAGCATTAAGCAGATGGAGACAGGAGTGATATGACTGGTCAGAAAGAGAAATAAAGGGTGAAAGGAGACAAGAGAGAGAGAGGAGTCTGGGGTTTGGTGGGGAGCAGTGCAGTCTAGAGATGCAGTCTGAGGACAGGATGCTCCTCTGATCTGAGCATTGGTAGAGAACTCTCTAGTGGCTGGCCAATTTGCTTTTCTTATCTTCAGCTTTAACCCCAATACTATCTCTGAGTTTTTTATTAACAACAATTAGAATTCGTGCTACGTTAGGGTGTCTCTAGGAATCTCGTTAGCCACATTTGCATCTTCCTTAGTCCCATACCCACACCCTCTGCCTTGGTCCAGCCATCCAGACCCTCTTTGCTCCTCTGATGAGTGTGCCCTGACTGGCCAGGACCTCTCTTCTGGGATGCTCAGGACCTCTCTCCTGGGATGCTCAGGACCTCTCTCCTGGGATGCTCAGGACCTCTCTCCTGGGATGCTCACATCCTAGCCACACCCTGTTCACCTTCCGATCTCAGCTCAGGTGTGACTGTCGAAATGGACATGCTAACCCTACAAATAAAGTGGACAGCATGTCCTCTTACCTGTCCTTAGGACACTTGGAGGCTCCCCCCTCCCAGTGGTTTGCCAACACCTGCTAAAGCTTGGGAACCCTGCCCAGGCCATCCTATGGTCAGCATCCATGTCTCACAGACCCACTGTGAGGAAGGGAGTTTTTAAACCACATAGATTTGTAAAGCTGGGGCGAATATTGCTCCCACAGCTTGGATCACCTGTCTGCCCTGAAAGCATTAAGAGTGTTATATCGGCCCGGGGCAGTTTTTGAGTCCCCAGTCCGGATCATGACTGTCCCTCCCTGCCCCAGGATGCAGAATGTGATCAACACGGTGAAGGGAAAGGCTCTGGAGGTGGTCGAGTACCTGACGCTGGTCCTCAAGGAATCAAAATTTAAGGAGACAGGTGTACTTACTCCAGAAGAGTTTGTGGCAGCTGGAGATCACTTAGTCCATCACTGTCAGACATGGCAATGGGCTACAGGGGAAGAATTGAAAGTGAAGGCATATCTACCAACAGGGAAACAATTTTTGGTAACCAAAAATATTCCATGCTACAAACAGTGTAAACAGATGGAGTATTCAGATGAATTGGAGGCTATCATTGAAGAAGATGATGGCGATGGGGGATGGGTGGATACATACCACAACACAGGTATTACAGGAATTACTGAAGCAGTTAAGGAGATTACACTGGAAAGCAGGGACAGTATAAAGCTTCAAGATTGCTCAGCCCTGTGTGAGCCTTATCAGGAAGAAGAGGAAGATGAAGGGGAAGCTGCAGACATAGAAGAATATGAAGAGAGTGGATTGTTGGAAACAGATGAGGCTACCCTAGACACAAGAAAAATAATGGAAGCTTGTAAAACTAAAGCTGATGCTGGAGGTGAAGATGCTATTTTGCAAACAAGAACTTATGACCTGTACATCACTTATGACAAATATTACCAGACAACATGGCTATGGTTGTTTGGCTATGATGAGCAACGGCAGCCTTTAACAGTTGAGCACATGTATGAAGACATCAGTCAATATCATGTGAAGAAAACAGTGGCCATTGAAAATCACCCTCATCTCCCACCACCTCCTATGTGTTCAGTTCACCCATGCAGGCATGCTGAAGTGATGAAGAAAATTATTGAGACAGTTGCAGAAGGCGGGGGAGAGTTTGGTGTTCATATGTATCTTCTAATTTTTTTGAAATTTGTACAAGCTGTCATTCCAACAATAGAATATGACTACACAAGACACTTTACAATGTGGTGAAGAGGACATAGAGTGTATCCTAATTACTGCTTCTGATTTTTAAAGAATTAATACATAGATGTGACCATTGACCATATTTACCAATAAGTATAATTTCTCTAATAAAGGGACTTAAATGTTTATGCATTAAATAAAAACTGTTACACTACCAGCAAAAAAAGAGTGTAATATCTATGTACATAGTTATGAAGTTCCCTCACTCTTAAGTCAAACCAAGTACCCTTACTGTCAACATTATGTGCCGTTTTGAGTGTTTTGAAAATAAATTACAGTTCTCTGTGTAAAATGCAAGTTGAACAGATATGGAGCATCCTGAGGTTTTTCTCAGTGCACATCTTGAAAAATACTTTACCTTCTCTGTTGAGAACCATACTGGTGGGCAGATCTCCTCTATGGTTTCTGAATTCTCTGTCTTGGTTCTGGAAGGCACTGGGGAAGGGCAGTGGCCAGTATTCTCTGGAAAGATGCGTGGTCACTCTATCTTAAACCCTCCTTTGAGTTCTGCCTTTTGGGGTTAAATCCTGTCTTAACTCACTGGGACAGAGATCTAAGGGGATAGGTTACTCTGAATTTTGTATGAAAGGGCAGAGGAGGATGTGTTAGAGCAGGAGAAAGACAAGGATGATGGCGTCATCAGTGTGGAGGATGAGCTGGGACTACGATACAGATTATGCAAATAGAATGTTACCTTTAAGTGTGTTCATAAGGCTTTGCCCTGCAAATTGTCACTTTTTATCCTTAGAGGCTCAGCAGCTGTGACCATCCATGTTTTGTGGAGGGGGAAATCAAATGACAGAGCAATTAAGTGGGTCTTTGCCACATCCTGAAACTGCCTGGGCAGAACCTCAAAGAAAGAACCAAGTATGCTGGATCTCAGGCTGACAGACTAAGAATGTGAAATAAACTGGTCATTATTCAAATATGAAGCAATAAAATATCGAAGAACAGCAGTACGTTATGAGCTAATAGCATTATTATTGATTCTGAGACTAAACTGGGAATTTGAGTCATTGCAAAAATTGTCTAGCTCCTAAGATGCACTCTTGGGGCATTGGTTAACAAGAGTGGAATTGGTTAAGACCTGCCAAGTCTTTGATGGGGGATGTCCTTTTGTATGCTATGAATATATGTTTCTCTTATCGGTTGATGAATAAGGCTGTTTTGACCAATGGACAGGCAGGGTATAGCCAGGCAGGAAGTGTAAGTGAGGCTACAGACTAGAAGAAGGCTGGAGAGAGGGAGACTCCATGTAACCACCAAAGGAAGTAACATCAGAGCATTACAGGTAAGCCACAGCCTCGTGGCAATACATAGTTTAATAGAAATGGGTTAATAATTAAGAGAGAGCTAGCCAATAAGAAGCCTGAGTCATCAGCCAAACAGTTTATAATTAATATAAGCCTCAGTGTGTTTATTTGGGACTAAACGGCTGTGGAACTGGACAGGACAGAAACTCCATCTTCAAAGCTGTCAAGACCAAGAATACTGACTGTCCCTGCCAAAGTGACAGGTTGATAACGGAAGGCCCCTGTACCTCCTTGGATAGTGAAATGGTTGAAGTACAGGAAAAAGAAATGTTTATATTGTCTGTATATTGTTCAGTCAGTTCATGAATAATTTCCAATCATTTGGGGCAGCTTCCATGAGAAGCACGTGTGAATGTGTGCGTGTAAATCTGAATGTCATCACTGCCTTTGTTCTCAGGCCACTGAGCCTGCTGCTTTCCTGAGTTCCTAAGAAAGCATGCAGACCATGTATGTAAATCTGTGGGTCATCTCCTCCATGCTCACAAGTTTTGGGGGGAGTGGCTGTCAAGTAGCAATTGCACTTAAGTTCCAAAAGTCTTTTCTTCCTGATCTTCTCTATGGTAATGTTATTTTACTTTTATATTTACGTGTGTGTGTGTGTGTGTGTGTGTGTGTGTGTGTGTGTGTGTGTGTCTTTGTGTCTGTGTCTGTGTGTCTGTGTGTGCACATGTGCATGTAAGTCATGGCAGGCATGTGGAGGTCAGAGGACAATTTGTGGGAGTCAGTTCTCTCCTTCCAACATGTGGATTACAGGAATTGAATTCAGGTTGTTAGGCTTGGCAGTAAGTGTCTTTGCCCATTGAGCCATTTCTTTTGTCTTATTCATGATAATTTTAACTGATATGTAGTACATATATGAGGTGCAGTGTGGTATTTCCATATGCACATGTACAGTATGTGGTAATCTATCCAGGGTAATTATCATGTCTGTCTTTGTGTTGGGGTTTTGAGATAGGCTGCAAATCACTGCCACTCAGAACTGCTGTGTTGCACAACAGAACACCAGCCCCAACCCTTCTGCCTCAAAGTGAGTTTGTAGACAGCTGAACCTGTCCACCCCTCCCGAGTAGTCTTTCTTCATCTGATTAATGCAAGAGAAATCTCCTTATAGGATCTGCTGGCTGCTTCCTCAAGCGCTCTGCCAGTCTGAACCCTGAGGGACAGAATGCTGCATTCATAGTGGTAGTCAGCGTTGTTTTTGTTCTGACTTTGATAAGTTGCTAATCAAAATAGTCACCATGTAGTACAATTTCTTTCCATCATCACAAACACACTGGTGCTTTAAGCCCTCTGTGCAATTCTTTGATCTGTTTATTCTTGCCTCTTTACCATACATTTATAGCAGAATAAGCATGGCTTGTGATTTCCATTTATTGAAATTTGTCTCAGAAAGATAAGTCACTGATGGTGTTTTTTTCTATATAAAAATGCACACAGTATTACTATTGCAGTGAAAAGCAGAATATTCATCAAACAACCAAGGGTCAATTAATATATTGCACTGGGGTTGGGGAGACAGCTCAGCTGTTAAGAGCATGTCCTGCAGTGGACCAAAGTTTGTTTCTGTGCTGGCTGATTTGATGTCAACTTGACACAAGCTAGAGTCACTGGAAAAGAGGGAGCGTAAATTGAGAAAATGCCTCTATAAGATCAGGCTACAGGTAAGCCTATAGGGTATTTTCTTAATTAGTGATGGATGTGGGAGGGCCTAGCCCATTGTAGGTGGTGCCATCCCTGGGCAGGTGAATCTGGGTTCTATGAGAAAGAAGGCTGAGTAAAACATGAAGAGCAAGCTAGTAAATACCATTCCTCTGTGGCCTCTGCACCAGTTCCTGCCCTGCTTGAGTTCCTGTCCTGGCTTGCTTTGATAACAGACTGTGAGAGGGTAAGCAAAATAACCCTTTCTTCCCCGAGTTGGTTTTTGGTCACAGTGTTTCATCACAGCAATAAAAACCCTCACTATGACAGGTTCCCAACTCCCATGTCTGGCAGCTCACCACCGCCTGTAACTCCAGCTCCAGATCTGCCCCCATATTCCTCTTTCAAGGCAAGAGAATCTCTGAAAGTGAGTGGAAACCTGGCCCTGCCTTCTTCCTTGGAAACTAGAGGGTTGGACTCTAGGTAATTACAAACTAACATAATGGAGACCCTGCAGTCAGAGTCTGCGTTCATAGCTGCCTCCAACATCTCCAGTTACCATCAGCACCCATCATTCCTCTCGTCCAGGTGAACTTTTCACATACCATGCTGTCTACCAGGAGACTTGAGAGACTCCCTTTGCCAGGTTTCCAGACAACAGGAACAGAAAGTTAGCTGGAGGCCAAGTCCTTCACAGGAGAACAGAGTGTTTTTCAATCTCTGACCCATCTCTGGTGTTCTAACTTGGCCTCCCATGGCCTGTTACTGAAACTACCCTGGGACTAGAAGGGGCCTTTGTAGTTTGAACAGAGGCCACGGCCATCAAGAGACGCCAGCTGACCAGCACTCCTCAGGTGTGGCTGGAGCGATCTTTGCTGAGCTTCTCTCTGCCACCTACAGAGGACACACCACCATCACTGTTTTATTTGTATGTGATGTTCCAGTAGCATGAGCCAGCCATGGAGTGCTTCCTGCAGGGTTCCCAGCCCCAACCAAGATTTATTCAGCCATCCCGAGAAACACATAGCCTCCTTATGATCTCCTCCTGACCAAGGCTGATGATTTTCTGCAGTTATCCAACCAGTCTGTTTCACACTAACAAATGTGTCAAAGCCAAGGCCACACGTGTCCAAGGACAGCTGTGAATGCAGCCCAACAGAAAATCATAAACTTAATTGGAACATGAGGTCTGTTTTGTTACCTGATTATAAACATAGTTCTCAATCATAAGCTTTTAGATGACAGTGTACTGCAGTGTCGACAGATTCCCTGCACAAATGCGTTCACATGACATAGCATAACATCATCTGAGGAAATGTCAGCGAAGTCTTGTTTGATGGAATAACTCAGGAGAAAGAGCAGAATGAACCAGGAGAGGCACCTGGAGGTGACTGTGAGCCTTGGAAAGCTGTGTAAAATAGTGACTGCGGGGCACTTAGGAAATGTGATCCCTGGGGCTTTTAATCACTGTAGACTCCACTTCTGCCTTAGGTGAGAGATAGTGGATTAACTGTTAACTATTTCGTTTTCCATCTGTGACTTCAGTCATACTGGCCATGGAATAACTAATCAGTTTTCTATAGGCATTTTCTGGTTGTAAATGTTCTTGGGAATTTTAGATTCAACATAGTCACAGAAGGAAAAACTCTATTAGAGATAGCCCTTCCGAGCCCTCTTCTGCAGTGAAGCAGAGCAGATGAAATACGGGCGAGTGGCATGCCAGAGTCAGGCAACCAGAAGCTGGAGACCATGATCCAGATTCTACTTCAAGTCCAGTGTCCTTCCTCTGCCATCATCCCACCCATCGCTGTACCACCATCTTTTTGTTAAACACTAAGCTATTCAATGTGGTTCCCTTTGGCCTTGATTTTGCAAGACTAAAAGCTAATTGCACCCAATTACAGTAATTATCTCATCCCTGGTTCCTCATGTAATTAGCCACCTCTTTAGCTGTGTGTCTCTTTCATCTGTGTGATAACCAGCCTCAGAACATGTGGCTGCACTTTCTCTATAGGGTCCCGTGAGCTGATTTTATAAATATTAAACATGTCCATTTTCACACACACACATACACACACACACACACACACACACACACACAAACACACACAGTGGAAGTCCTCATTAGTTATAACCCAGGTGATTCAGATTATTATTCAGATTAATACTGACAGAGCTTTCTTCCATGACAAGAGGAATAATGGTGTCTTATTCAGTGTTCCATTGCAGTGAAGAGATGCATGACCTCAGCAATTCTTATAAAAGAAGGCATTTAATATGGGCTTGCTTACATTCAGAGGTTTAGTCCGTTATCATCATGTCAGGAAGCATGGTGGCGTGCAGGCAGACATGGTGCTGGAGAAGTAGCTGAGAGTTCTACATCTGGATAGGCAGGAAGCAGCCAAAGATAGAGCCACTTGGCCTGGCTTGGGTTTGTGAAACCCCAAAGCCCACCATCGGTGACACACTCCTTCAACAAGGTCACACCTCCTAATCCCTGTCAAGTAGTGCTACTCCCTAATGACCATGCATTCAAGTCTATGAGTCTATGGGAGCCACCCTTATTCAAATCACCACAAATAGCCACACACAGGAAAGACAGCGTTGGGAGTCCTATCCCTTTCTGACCGTCACTCTGACTGTATTCCAGTTCCTGGTACCTTCTTAAAGAAATTGAGAAAAATACACACAGAAAGGTAAAACAGAAGTTAGCTTTATTAAGAATAAAATACAGCCGGGCGGTGGTGGCGCACGCCTTTAATCCCAGCACTCGGGAGGCAGAGGCAGGCGGATCTCTGTGAGTTCGAGGCCAGGCTGGACCGACAGCCTCGAAAACAATACAGAGAAACCCTGTCTCGTAAGAACAAAAAAAAAAAAAGAATAAAATACAAGTAAAAGCTTTAGATGCTTTGCCAAGAGAGACTGTGGCCCACCCGAGTGTGAAGTACCTGTGGGTCTCCGTCACTATTTTAGGCTTTTTGTATTGGGTCCTATGGAAAGAGGAGCAAGTTTCTAGGGGCATAGCTTGGGTGTTTCTCAGTTTTTATGGACAGATAACTTTTTATAAGCTTTTCTCTACTCACATGCCCTTTCCCATAATGCGTCTTATTTCAATCTTATGCATACCTGATTGGGGAAGTCCTTCTATGTATACGTTGTCCTATTGGTTGATAAATAAAGCACTGTTGGCCAATAGGGAAGCATGATAGGTGGAACTGGGAGTTGAGGAGGATTCTGGGAAATGTAGTCAAGAGTAGGAATCACCACATGATCCCAGGGGGAGAGGGTGCAAGTCTGGCGTTCTTGGTAAGATAAGACCTTATAAAACTATATATTAGTAACTATGGGTTAATAATTAAGTCAGAGTTAGCCGTTAAGAAACCACAGCAAACGGCCAACAGCATCATAATTAATATAGCGTCCTGTATGTTCATTTGGGACTGACGCAGTTCTGCGACCAGGCTGGCGGGAAAGAATACACATTACACATACCCATTTATGCACGGGCACGAAATGGTATTAGGTTATTCTCTCTAAAAATTCACTCAGAGGACACAGCTCATCATACTGCACATGCACCCAAAATCAGTCTGGTCTGTATCAGACCCCTGTCTCCCAATCCCATTGTGGTAATTTGAGTGAAAATGGCTAACATAGACTCATATGTTTAAATACTTAGTTTGCTGTTGGCGGAGCTGCTTGGTGAGGATTAGGAAGGCATGGCTTTGCTGAGGGAGGTGTGTCACTGAGGGTGGGCTTTGAGGTTCTAAAGTCTGGAGCCATTCACAGTGTGATCTCCACTCCCTGTTGGTGTGAATCAGGGTGTAAACACTCAACTGGTGCTCCAACACCATGCCTGCATGTCTGCTGCCAACATAAGCTCTCTTCCTCCTGTAAGATGCCTTGGCCATGCTGTTTGTTCACAGCAATAGAAACCATAAGCAAGACAGAAGTTGGTGCTAGGGATGGGTGCTAGTAATTACTTTTCTTTTGATGCAAAAACAATTACAGCAAAGGCAAATTATAAAAGAAAAATTTTAATTGGGCTTACAGTTTTAAAGGGTTAGTGTCCATGGTGGCAGGAATATCTGGGAGCTCATGTCTTAATCTGCAAGCAGGAGACAGAGAGGGAACACTGGGAATGGCTTCAGTCTTTTGAAACTTCCAAGTCCTCCCCACAGGGACACACCTCCTAATCCTTCCCAAATAGTTCCACCAACAGGAGACCAAGTATTCAAATGTGTGAGTTTACGGGGCTGTCTCATTCAAACCGCCACTCTCATATGTATCCAGGAACATTTTTGAAGAAAAATGAGGTGGAGATCCAACCATAGCAAACCTAACTCAGAGAGCAGAGAAAATTCTGCCCCTCCTTATGCAGTAAGACACAGCAGGGCCAAGAAGGGGGTAAACAGCATACTAGGGCAGCTTGCCCAAGGAGAAGTAAGTGGGAATACTAGGGCAGCAAGAGATAATCCTGTCCAGGAGGGACCTGGGGTGGAAAATTACTGAGCATAGGTAAGCAGTGGCATGGAAACCCAAGCAAAGTTCTACAGACTTTTTATCCTGTGGTCTCAGGAATAGGAGGAAATCATTTATAAAGGGCCATCTGCTGAGCTGCTGTGCCTCAATGCCTGGAGTGAGTTCTCCTGATTTTCAGGAGAGAACTGAGTACTCATTCATCTTCCTAACCCTACAACCAGAGCTCTTGCTAATGTGGCGTTGATGAAGAGGAATTGTGACAGGCTCTGTAAGGCACTTGGACTGTTTGGGGCTGCAGTGTCTCCTCAGGTAGCAGCCTGTCAAGTAGTAAGAACTGCAATATGGGTTCTGAGAGGACCTGCTTTTCTTCCCACTGGACAAGGCTTGGTGTCGTTCTCAGTCCTTCTCCCTGCCTGTGAAACTCTTGGTGTATCTGGGGTCTACATACTCTTAGCTTTCTTATATAGAGGACCACCCTGAGTTCTGCGTCTCCCAGTGTGTCTCCACCGGCCCATGGAGGGTCTGAGGCACCTTGCTTGCAGCCTAGCAAAGTTCAGATCTGAGGACCTTCTCCAAGCCTCCTCCCTGTCTCATATCTCTCTTCCTCTTGGTCATACCGTTGTGTAGTCACCCAAGCATTAACCTCCTTCCTGGTTACACTCTCCACAGTTCTCATGTTCTTTATGTGTGCTCCATCTCTTATAGCCCTATCTCCCAGTCGTGTCTCCCATCACCCCCAGTCACTGCTGCTGTTTCTAAAGTATTAGTTCAGTTCTATTGTTCTCCTGTGCTTCTGCTTCCCATTTCAAAAGGGAAGTGACCCAAACCTATGTGGGACACGAGGCACCCTGATGTACCCTGTCTCCCTCTCTTGATGTCTCTCCCACCTAACAACTCCTCCAGGCTACTGGGGATGACCAAAATACATCCATTCCTGGCCTTCAAGCCTTTCTCATATTCATGTCATTATCTGACATGTTCTTCCTCCAAATCCATAGTCACTAAGAATGTGGCACAGAGAAGTTTCTTTGGATCATGATTGGTAGGAAGCAGAGAGAAGGGGACAATGGAAATGAGACCAGCATCCTGCCTTCCAGGCAATCACCACTGCTGGAATTTCCAGAACCTCTCTGGATTCGTTCTTTTGCTTGTTGCTATGACAGATCTCCTTAAGGAAGGAAGAGTCCATTTTGTGCCACAGTTCGAAGGTACTGTACATCATGGTTGGGAAGAACACGAGGTGGGTGGTCACTGCACCTGGAGAGAGATGAGAATTAGTGCTCAGTGGACTTCTCTTTTGTTTCGGGATCCCTCCTATAGAATGGTACCACCACAGTTAGGCCGGATCTCCTTGTCTCAGTTAACCTAATCCAGAAGCTCCCTCACAGACATGCCCAGAGGTGTGTCTCCATGGTGATTCTACACCCTGTCAAGTTGACAATTAGCACTAGCCATTCCATGGTGGTGCACCCCATCTCTGGGGACCAAGTATTTAACATGGGTGCCTGGGGAGGATACTTTATGCCCAATCCACAAGGAAATGAAAAGAGCAAAGGTAAAGTAGACCGATAGAAACTGAAAGCATCTGTCTTTTGTGTTCCCACTCACATGGTGCCTTCCCATAGAGCCTCTGCTAACACCCCAGACAGAGTGAGTGTGTAAGACTGTGAACAGGAGCGGGAGGCGTGTGCCTGGGACTTACTGTTAGCATAGCAGCATGCTGTTCTCAGTACTATTTATGCATCTTCATACCCATGCTAAGATCACCCTCTAGGACCTGGCCAAGAAATTTCCAGAACCTCCCTAAGTAGTGTCACCAGTGGGGTCATCTACTAAAAACAAGTCCCACAGAAGCCAGCAACTGGCTTAAGGATACATCACACCCAGTGTACTTCCATAGTCTAGAGTCCCATGAGCCATGTGGGACTTTGAGTTGGAGCTTCCACAGGCCACCGACAGCCCTGGCTCCTATGTCAGTCACGTAGCACCTCAGCCAGGCCTGCAGGAAAGGAGCCAACCACACAAGCAGACTCTAGTCATGGAGGACCCTTCCCTACCAGATAGTAAACTGTATTCTGAAGTGAACAGAAATAAAACCCAAGGGCATGAGGAAAATGGTCCTTCGGTAAAGACTACTGTGGCTGGAGCCTGTGAGGCGAGCCAGGCTGCCTTCTGTGTTCAGTCAAGGAATATGACTGAGACTGAGAGGCTAATGCGGGCTATGCGAAAGGACTGAGACATGTATGGCCAGGTCTTAATGTCAGCAGCCTCTTCTGGAAGCTTGTCAGCCCATGCTACATCTACCTGGAAGAATAAGAGCCTGAGCCCTCTGCCTGCCTCGGGCTTACTGGGTAAAGAATGAAAAGCCAGACATGTATCCCAACACTGATGGGCCAGGAGCTACACCCCAGCATTTTGCTGTCCCTGGGCCCAGAATCACCGATGCCCAGGCAGCACAGGCCATGTCCTTCCTTCCCTACCCGATATCATCACCGAATCCAGGGCAGCAAACGTGAAGAATGCTCAGCCGAGCACTCCTCTCTGCAGCTTACTTCTGAAAGCCGAGGCAGAAAAGGCCTTAGTATCCACCGCTGCACTTTTTATTCATGCAAAATGCTAATTGGCTACAGCCTGACTTGATTCAGAAAGCCTCTGCCAGCTGAGTGCATAAAAGCAGCTCAAATTTAGGGGTTCATCTCGGGCAATGCTGTAAGAACAGGTGTCTAAATTAAATTAGGATGTGTCCTTGCTTCTGGAAGTCTTCCAGCCTGCTCCAAGTTGAAGTGAACACATCAGAAAACCGGAAGCCTACACTGAAAACCTGTAACTAAAGAAGCTGCCAGAGCCACAATGCTGTATTTCAACATAAAACATTCACAGGCCTGGAGGTGCAGGCCTTTCATCCCAGCTGCTCAGGAAAGAAGCTGGGGCAGGAGGATCCCAAGTTCACGGTCAGCCTGGAGAATTTGGAGAAACCCTCCAAATAAACAGTGCAAGGTCAGGCAAGACACTATGTTCAATTTCCAGGACTGTAAACAAAGGAAGTGCAAAATAGTCGATGTTTTTGCTTTTCTGTGTTAAGCAAAATATCTTCTCTCAATACTTCTTCTAGAATTTCTTTAAACAAAAACAAACAAATAAACAAAACTGGCTTTATTTCCTAATCCATTTTCTAGCTGGTGTGGTCTGAATACTGTGAAGTGTGATGTCTGAAGCGTGGTTGGAATTGACTCGGGCTCTGCACATAGGTTAACTCAGTGTGATAGCTTGGGAACTGAGCTAGTCCCCGGGCCACTGAATCTGAAATTTGACTGCACATCAAAGACACCAGGGTATACTTCAAAATGCTACTGCCTGGGTGCCACCCCGGAGACCCTGGCTGGACTGATGATCTGAGCACTAGGAATATTTTTTTAGCTCCCTGGTGTCATCTGTTAGGTATTGTACTCTGAGAATAATCATATGGACCAACTCTGTCCCCTCCCCAGAAAGCCAGCTGATGCACCCAAGGTCAGACTCTATTTTGTGCCCCAGTGCAACTCTACTAATGTGCTGCCGTCACCCTGCCGTCCAGGAGAATGGCCAAAATCCCTGCCCCTGCCCATCAGCCCGGACCTTGGCTCGCTCATGCCATGACTGCTGCCTCTGCACTGTCTCCCCTCTGTGTGCACAAATCTGTGGTGACCACAGTCACCCTATCAGACTCTCTCCCCTCTTCTCTGACCACACAGACACTGGGCCCGCCCTCAGCAGGCCTGCCTCTGAATATGCTGTCCCCTGCCCAGACGTTAGTCTGCAGCTCTGTGTGGCTGCCAGTCTCCTGCTGCAGATCCTCAGAAACTGGCTCCCTGTCCCTTTTTCATTGATCCTCTGCTCCCAGGAATTGTGTCCCCCACTTCTCCACATGCCTTGCCCACTCCAGATCTGGTCTCTTTCTGCGCTGTCATCCCAGCCTCCAGCTTCTCTCTGTCCCTCCTGATTCCACACATTCAGGTCTCAGCTGAAAACCTCTTTTGAGGCGTTTCCGCACATGCTGTAACATAGATGACTCTTGAGGACATTATGCTCAGTGAACTAAACCACAGAAAGACACACTGCCTGGTATATGAGCAGCCTTGGATGAACAGCTCACAGACAGTTGAAGCACAGCGCTGGGTGCCAGGGGCTGTGGAGGGGTGCCGGGAACTGTGTGCTTCATGGGGCAGATGTCAGCTGGAGATGGTGGAAACATTCTGTGGCTGGAAGGTAGAAGGTATGAAAGTGCTTGTTGACAATGCACTGAGAATCTTTTAAGTAACTGATATAACTGCATCTCGCTCCTTTTGTGAGGAAGCCTGACCTGACCTGGCCTGGCCTGGCCTGAGTCAGACAGCCCGGGACTTCCCAGATCCCCCACATCTCCACTCCAGGATGGCCCTTGCCAAGATCTGAACTTCTCAAACTGTAGTGAGTACTCCTGTCACATGATGATACCCATCATGATGGTATCCAGACACGTGACAGGCAATAACCACCCCATTCCCTGTGAAAGCTGAGAGATGTGAAGCCGTATCTCCAGCCCCTTGGCCTGCAATTTAATCACCAGGAGTTGCTGAAATACCAATTCCAATTCCAATACTACTCTTCCAGCACTCAGGAGTATCAAGCCACAAATCGTCCCATCATAACAACCTGGACGTTAAATTGACAAACAGTGGTGACACTGGGCAAACTCTGCAGAGTTTGAGTATCTCATCAATCCCTAAGTATGGATTATGTGGCAGGGGAACCAACCACAAATGATTCCATGCCCACCTTTGATCAATCAAATGCACACAGCAGGGGAACAAAAGCCTGGCGGGTTCAAATGTGAGAACACCTGAGCCCACTCCATGCTTAATTCTGCTATTGTTTCTTCTTTCCAAATTAGATATTTATCTTTGAGAACAACATCTACTACTGTGCACGTGTTGGGAAGCAGGCAATCCGAGTGGTCTCCACAGGGAAGGAGGGTGTGGTCTACAACGGCCTCAGCGACTGGCTGTATGAAGGTAAGCCCTGCAGGATGAAGAGGCAGAGTGTGCGCCCACCAGCGAGGCAGCTGCTGCATGACTGCATGCAGCTTCTCACCTAGCCTTCTTTCTCTTCCACTTTAGTTAGAAACTAAACTCCAACTTCCTGAGGGCCATTGAGCTTCAGGGAACACCAAGTCAGCATGCATGGGTGGCAGGTGCGGGGACTCACGGGTGGCAGGCGTGGACACACACTGGCGGCCAGGAATAGGGTACTCAGAAGTGAGGAAGGACTCACAGGTGGCAGGTGTGAGGGGCTTCAGTGAATCCATTGGCGCTTCTATGAAAGGAGAGGCGCTTCAAGGGGAAATTGTCCGGATGCTGCCAGTACAAATGTGTGGGTCCCCCTCTACCCACTCCAAGAGTTAAGAAGCCTGTCTGTATCTGAGGGAGATCGGATGTTCTAGCTGTCTAGGTGTAACCAAACACCTGACAAAGGCTACTTAAGGAGTAATTTGTGTTGGCTCACAGTTTGAGGGAACAGTTCACCATGATGACAAGGACATGAAGTATCTGGTCACATTGCATCCACAGTCACGAAGCACAAGGTGAAGAATGCTGGCACTCAGCTCTTTCTCCTTTTCATGCAGTCCAGGACCTCATCCTAGGGGACGATGCCACCCAAGTCAGGGATGGGTCTTACCACCTTGATTAACCTGATCAGGAGATCCCTCATAGGTATGGCAGAAGCTTGTCTCCTTGGTGATTATAAATCCTGTCAAGCAGACAATCATTATTCATCATCACAGCAAATTTCAAGCTTACCTACCCTCTCCATACTGGGGTTTGGTCTGGTCTAAGTTTACAAGGTCACTTGGCAGTGGTAATGGTGCCTGCCTCTAATCTTATCACTTACTTGGCAGGCAGAGTCAGGTGGATCTGTGTGAGTTTGAGGCCAGCTTGATCTACATAGTCAGTTCCAGAACAGCCAAGGCTACACAGAGAAACCCTGTCTCAAAAATAAAAAAAAAACTTAACAAGGCCTTGTACATGTCATCACAACTACTTTGAGATTATTATATATATATGTATATATATATACATACTCTCTACTGTGTCTAGGAAACACTGTTTCCATTCACTGCCTCTGGCTCTTACATTCTTAATACTCCTTCCTCAATGATCACTGAGCCTGTGGAGGACAGGAGGACAGGGAGATATTTTGTTTTCTTTAGAGCTAAACATTCTGCAGTCTTGACTTCTCTGAACCTTGACCAGCTGTGAGTCTCTGAATTGTCATCTCCTGCAAATAGAAGCTTCTGTGTTGAGAGGGTTGGGAACTGTTTTAATCTATGAGTATAATGACAGGTCTTTAGGAGTTGGTGTGTTATGTCCAGTTAGCAGAGGAATAGTAGTAGGTTTTCTCCTAGGGCCCTCAATCTGTCTAGCCGCAGGTTATCAGTTCAGATATGGTGGCAAGCATAGGACCTAAATACAATCAGAAAGTAGTTGGTGACCCAATAGTGTGTGTACCAACACTGCCCCACTGGGAGTGTCTTGCCAGGCCAGTCATTAGGGTAGTCCGAATAGTTCACTGCTGACTATTACTAATGCTCACTTTTCACCTCTGGTATCATGTATAGCACTTTCTAGAACTCTGAAAACTAGCCAGTAGGGATGAAACTTCCAAGTCAGCTGATTTGTCCTTGTTCAAGAATGTGGAGCAGTAGAATCTTAGCTTCAAGTTCTGGAGGGTAGCTTGGTGCAATGACAATAACATGTAAATATTTGGTGCTCTTTGGGACCTCACTGTCCAACACTCCAAAAGACATAGCCTATTCCTAGGGTAATTACATTTTAATTCTTTTCATGTATGCATATAGATGTATTTTAGAAAATGTCTATAGTTGTAGGTTTCCATATGGCTTTTTCGAAAAGTCTTCAGTGTTATTTGTCCCTCCAAGTTTTCCTCTTCTACGCTGCCCTCCCTGCTCCACTGCTTCATTTAATCCTTCCTCTGATCCATAATTCTATTTTAACCCTTTATGCCACTGCATTCTACCTCTCCTGCATTGAAGTCCTCTCCATGACTCCTTTATAACTTCCTGATCTCTGTGAACATCCCAAATGAAACACATATCTAAAGAGTCAATGGTGATATCCACATATAAGAAAAAAGCCATGATTGTCTTCCTAGATCTGATGATTGCTTCCAGCTCCATCTATTTGCCTGTGTATTTCATAATTTCTTTTTGCTTAATAGCTGGGAAATATCCTATTGTGCAATGTATCACATTTTCATTACCCATTCATCAGCTGACGGATACCTAGGAAATTTCTATTTCCTGGATATTGCAAATAGAGTATCAATGAGCATGAGTGAGCAGGTACCTCTACAGTAAGACATAGAGAGTCCTTTGGGTATGTGTCCAAGAGTGGTATGGCTGGATGATGTGGCAGATCTATTTCCAGCTCTTTAGGAACCTCCACACTGATTTTCATCATGGCTGCACCAGTTTGCACTCCCACCACCAATGAATAAGCATCCCCCTACCCTAGAACATGTCGGCATTTGTCATTGTTAGTATTTTGGATGCTAATTGCATCTGTGAGGGTTCCATCTAGGATACCATCTCCTGGAAGTATTGGGCTGCCACATATGAATCTGAGAACATGGACAGCCTATGGCAATTCTCAGCACTATGCCATAGATGGGGGGGGGGGGCAATGGGACATGTGGTCACTCAAGGGTCTACTCACAACTCCATCCCTAGATGAAGAAACAGCTTAAACACATCTTGCCTAAGACCACATGTTCCTGTCTGGTGATACACACCCAGCTGGGTTGAGAAGGACCAGGGATGCTCTAACTTCATGGGGGCCGATACCAGTTCCTCTTGGAGCCATGCATTTCTTAGGCCTGGGCTTAGGCCTTATGGGAGCATGCAGTATGGAGGGGTGATGTACTTCTCATCACAGCTCACTGAAGTCTCGAGTTTCAACAGATTGTTAGCCCAGGCAGATGTGCCTCACTCCCCAAGCAGAATGTGGTGACTTCTGCCATTCCAGAGTTCCCTGAGCCCCTTTCTGGTCAGTTCCCCTCTCCCCACAGCACTCTCTTCAGGGGATTCCAGCAGCTCTTGTTTCTGTCTGACAGGGAAGCTGGAACTTCAGCATGCAGGCAAGGTGGGCTCTCCAGACAGTCTCCGCAGGGTCCCAGTGCTGCTCAGTGTTCAGGTCACTCTTGAAACCCAGTTTCCAGGTTGCTGTCTGAGGGCAATCAACTCTGAGACTTAGTTTCACAAGACACCCTGGGCCATTCCTGAGGGAACTGATGGAGTGAAATCCACGCAGGCTGGCCCATATCTAGGCTTGGTCTGTACAGAAACAGCCCTGGGAACAGCAACCCAAGCCCTCTCCGGCTCCATCCAGATTAATCTGGAAGGGCTATATTTCTGCACTGGGTACAGGTCCATGTAGGCCCAGTAATCCACAAGAGAGATCATCTCACATACCAGATGAGATCATCAAGAGAGGACCCTAAAGTCCTGTGCCCTAGGAGAAAACCAAAAGGCCTTTGTCTGAGAAACAACCAGAACACCAAGCCCTGTTGTGCCTGCTGTGCGAGTGGCTTTACCAAGCACATTCAGCCTATGATGACAGGCAGGAAAGCAGCCCCAAATCATAAATTTACTTAAAACTTCATGACTTATTTTAATTTTTCTTTTGTTATTTGACTATGCAGATATTGAGTGTGGATTGTCTGCATGCTAAATGGGTGTACATGCCTACCTCTTGCCTATACAGGATGCCTTCAAAATCTGGATTGGGCCTGCTGTCTGTCTTTCTGGGGAGTGGTTAGTGGCAAGACTGTGAGGTCACAGGGTCACATGTGAGGTCCATCATGACCTTGCAAAACTCTTTCGCCTCTAAGACCTCAACATGCTCAAACCACACATCGGAGAGACCCAATTTGAGTCTTGACCAGAATGGACTTAGCACACCATGGCAAATAGCAGGCACTAGAGGGTCTTGACTTAAAATTTTAAAAAAACCCTGTTGCACTAACAGTGGTTGTATTAATTATTGTTTAACTTAGTCACTCATATTTTTATTACAAAACATATTATCTGTTCTAGTGTCATCCTGTTACTGCGATAAAACACTCTGACCCAAAGCAACTTAGGGTTTACTGCTCACAGGTCACAGCCCTTTGCTGCAGAAAGGCAAGGCAAGAACTCAAGCAGAAACTTGAGGCAGAATCCATGGAGGAATACAGCAGCATGCTGGCGCACATGCTGCCTTGTGATAGATTTCTTACATGCTCCAGAACCACCTACATAGAGAATGGTGCCTCCCACAATGGGCTGGGCACTCGTACACGAATTAACAATTAAGATAATCCTCACAGACATGCCCACAGCCCAATCTGATGTAAGTGAGTCCTTAATTGAGACTTCCCTCTCAGATGGCTCTAACTTGTGTCAATTAAAGCAAACTAGGACAATATATTGGGGAACAGGAAGTTGAGGGGGTGGGGGTAGAATAGGGGGAAGAGGGAATCATAGGATCGAAGACAGATCAGGCACCAGAGTGACCTCGAGTGATCTAAAGGTATAACATCAATTGGCAAGCTAAGCAATAGTGGAGGGACCACCTCGAATGCCCATTCCTGATAATGAACTTGATGTCTATAACTATCCGGGAGCCTTCATCCTGGGACTGATGGAAGCAGAGCAAACACACAGCTAAGCACTGAACTGAACCCAAGGAACCCAGTGACAGAGAGAGAGGAATGATGAGCAAATTGGCAAAGAATGGGCTGGCAAAACCAGCAGAGACAGCTGATCTGAACAGGGGAGTGCTCTTGGACCCCAGACCGACAGTGGGGAGGCCAGAATGGGACTGATCTGGACCCCCCAAATGTGAGTGTCAGTGAGAAGGCCTGGACAACCTATGGGGCCCTGAGCTGTGGATCAGTGTCTATCCCTGGTATACAATCTGTCTTCATGTGCCTATAGCACAAAGAGAGATGCTCTCTCAGCCTGGACTCTTAGGGGAGTACCTTGACCCTACCAAGAGTAAAATGATAGACTCTAGACATCCCCTATGTGGAAGGATTTGGCAATAGGGTGGGAGGGAGGGTGGAAGGGGAGTGCGGGAGGAGGGGAGGGAGAGGGAACTGGGATTGACATGTAAAACAAGCTATTTAAAATTAAAATAAAAAAATACACAAAAAAATAAATAAATATAAAAAATAAAAAAATAAAAAATAAAAAAATAAAAAAATAGGGAGAGACAGAGAGAGACAGAGAGACAGAGAGAGACAGAGAGAGACAGAGAGAGAGAGAGAGAGAGAGAGAGAGAGAGAGAGAGAGAGAGAGAGAGAGAGAGAGAGAGAGAGAGAGAGAAGCATTTAGGCAGGATTTCCCAGGTGGCCAGTCTGCCACAGCTTAGAAACTGTCTGTCCTGATCTTCATGGGAGGCCAGTGCAAGCTAAGCTCCTTGAGGTCACCACAGAGAAGGGCCTTAGGTCTTGCTGCAAGAGCCTTGACTCACTCTGTAGCTAATCTCCTTAATAACATCCATAGCTAGGAGGTCTGAAACATCTTTCTCGGTATCTCAAAAAAAATAAAAAATTCATTGCTTTGCCATTCAAGTTAAGCTTAGCCTTAGCAAATCCATTGAAAAGATTCTTTATTTTCTTCAGGGCATTTACAAGAAATCACGTAGATATGTTAACAGAGGCTCAAATATTTCAAATCAATCTCTCAGTGATGGGGCTGCTTAATCTGCTTACCCTTGTTCCCTGGAAGGTTCTATATGCCAATGCTCAGACTTCTGAAACTGGGAACCTGGGAGCCCTGGGGGATACTGTGTCCTTTTTTAATAACAGGAGAATAAGCTTAGAAGATTGCCTTGGCCTAATCAGTGACTTAACTATTTTATTTCCCAGGCTCTTGCTTCAGAGCAGGTTGGGGTGAATGGGAGAGATCATCCTCCAAACATTTGCAGAGGGCCCTGCTTGCCTGAGAGGGTTAGTTCTGAGAAACAGTAAGTGAGGAGCATCCTGCAGTGTGCAATTATTGGCAGCAAGACACCATATTGATTTCTGTTTCCCAAAAAGAGCCTCAGACATATTGAACACTTCAGAATGCTGGAGACAGAGGGAGAGAAGCAGGAAACATGGAGCTGCTGGGAATCTCCATCCCTTGAGCAGAAAGATCTCCTGTCGATAGCCTACCAGCCAAAACCCAAGTTCAAGGCTGGCTGTGTGCCCCACACCGTCTTCTGGGTGACTTCCCAGGGCTTATAGGAACCAGAGACTAGTTCTGATGAGCGAAGCATGCTTCTTTTGTCCTGTGAGGAGATGCCGTGTAGCACTGTGGAATCGTAGTTTAATAGGAAGAAAAAGACAACTTGATAGTATTGGCAGTTTTAAGTTTTACTGAACTTGGCTCTCCATAAATTAAATTTAAGGTGTTACTAGAATGTTCTGGCGGCCGTGAAGGGATGGCCATGAGGAATCTGTGCTTTGAGCAAGACTTGGCAATTCACAATGCTCCCACTGTGGGAATATTTGAGCAGAGGCTTGTAATTATCCAAATTTTTACAAAGGTTCTTTGTTGCCATGGTTACAGAGCTGGTTGCTACCCTTTATTTGCAAAGTACTGTCAGCTCATTTTCATCCTTATCAAGTACATGAGCTAGTGAGGACCAACACAGGATTGTTGCTGGTAGTTTTCTCTTTTTTTTTTCTTTTCTTTTTTTTTTTTTTTTTTGGTTTTACGAGACAGGGTTTCTCTGTTTTGGAGGCTGTCGGTCCAGCCTGGCCTTGAACTCACAGAGATCCGCCTGCCTCTGCCTCCCGAGTGCTGGGATTAAAGGCGTGCGCCACCAACGCCCGGCTGCTGGTAGTTTTCTAATAACAAGAATTTAATCCCTAAATGTTCCTATGAAGTGATGAACTAACCATCCATTCTTCTACTGCTAAACCGTGGTGTACGGGACCCAAACCTAACACGGGTGCACAAAGACATGCCTCCCTCATACAATGGTAATGTCTGGTGATTGTCACCCAAGAATAGCCTCTCTTTCCTTAATATAGGACTACAAGCTCTCATCCTAATTCATCTGAAAGGATGGGGCAGGGCCAAGGGGCCATGAGCAGGAACACAGCCTGAAGCCATAAGAAGGCTGAGGCAGCCAGGACCTGAGAAAGTAGCCTGGAGGGTATTTACTTAGACTTTTTTTTAAGTCAGGTTTGGGGTGGATGACATTTCATGACTGACCTTTAACCTTACTATTCCAGGGGGGTGAGGGGCTTGGAACATGGGATCAGATCAAAAGAAACTGTCATGGCAATGTTGCCTGGGTGGGTGTGGCAAGGGCATGCTCACTATGGCTCTTGAGTAGCCTGGTGCCAGTGCCCCCAGCATAGCCCGAAAACCATCCCATCTGGTGGCTCCCGACCAGCTGTGACTGTAACCAGATGGAAGGAATGTCGGGACAGTGTGTGCTCTGTTGTGTCTTTTGCAGTTCTCTGGGAATCTGTGTAGAGGGAGGGGGCATGCGTGGCCATGTGGCCATAGGGGTCCTCTTCCCCTCCTATAATAGCTACAGAGAGGCTGAAGTGAGTTTTGAACTCTCTCCCCGGTACGGACCTGTCCAGATAGACTGTTTCCTAGTCACTGACAGCTGCTGTGTTTTGGAGCCCCAAGTTCCTTGTGACCAGTTGTAAAACTTCACTATTTTGAGAACTTTTCTGGAGGTTCTAGCAGAGGAGTGCAGCTACTCATATACCCTTGACCTAAGACCGGTCCTCCTCTATTCAGGGAAGGTTTCCCCTGTGGCCAAGTGCACAGCTTCAGGAGGGATGCACATGGATCAGTGAGGGAGGAAGGGGACACCAGCCCAGCCAGCCAGAGGATTGAATCAACCCTGGCGATCAATGGGGTAACAGGTGTCACGGACAGATCGCCCTCCCATCCAAAATTCACTATTTCGAATGCCATATTGGCTCAACCTATGATGTCTAGAAGAGGGTGTGGAAGGAAAATTAACAGTGGAAACATCTAAATGTAATCAGCACTCACCAAGTTTTCTGCCCGCCGAGGTGCTGCACAGCAGAGCGAGGGAGAAGTGCATTAGCCATGCTGTAAGCGAGAGGTTTAATGCAGCTAGGATCCAACGTAACTGCAAGACTGTTTTCACTGCCAGACCCCAGTCTCCGGTTCCGTAGTGTCGCTGGTCTCAGCTCTGAAAGCATGGGGACTGTATCGTGTGGAGGTGCAGAGGGAAAGGTGAGAGCCATTCAGTAGACACTCCTTCTTCAGTGACAAGGGATGGAGTAAGATGCTGGGTCTCTGCGCCTCTGCCCTCTCTGAGCCAGTACCAGCCAGATTCACACGTTTTGCACAGGTCAGCCTGGGAGCAGTGGACAAAGACGGGGAGTCAAAATCGGGACACAGCATAAGGCGTGGCAGCCGTGTCCAGAGCCAGGACAACGGTGCTCAGCTGTCCTGTGCAGATGCCCCCTCTCTGGTCCTATCAATCCCTCCCCACATCGCCTGTCTTCTTGCCTTTCCATCCTGCCTCTTCCTCGGTGTGTCTTCAGAGACACCTGCTCATTTCTTACACAATGCTCTCTTCCCTGGGACCACAGGGTTTCTGCTCACTTCCGCTGTGACGGTGTAGTGCTCTCACCTCACGCAGGCTTTCTTTAAAGACTACCTCATGGCTAGTGATTCTTTAGTCAAGGAATTACAGTGCAAGGGAGCTAAAGCGGGGTTTAGAACATCTGTCCCAGGTGAGCCAGCTGTTTCTGTAAGCAGACAGCTAACAAGTTGCTTGAGTTTGTCGGGTGGTGACTTGTCAGCGCTCACTTCTGTTTTTACAGTGAACATGCAGCCACAGACTCCAAGAAAACAAATGATGTGGCTGTGTGCCAAAAAAACTTTATTTATGGACAATGAAATTTGCTTCCATGTAATTCTCCCACATTGTTAAATCATCATCCTGTTGGTCGTCTATTAAAAAATAAAACCAACGCTAGGGAGTTAGTTCAGTTGGGGAAGGCTGGGAGGACCAGTGCAAATGCGAGCCAAGCATGGAGGCTGTCTGTGATCCCAGTGCTTGAGAAGTAGACATGGGCTGGGCTGGGTGGGGTGGGGTTCTGTGAGCGAGGCAGCTGGCCAGACTAGCTAAGTCAGAGGGCTGCAGTTCACAGAAAGGCCTGTCTCAATATGTAAGGTGGAGAACGGTCAAGAAAGACAATGGATGTTAACCTCAAGCCTCCACATGTACACGTGCACCTGTGGACACACACCTCTACATGTGTACCTACACACATAAGCAGACACCATGCATACACAGACACACACACATATATACATGTGCATGCACACATGCTTGCACGTGTGTGTGTGCGCGCGCACACACACACACACACACACACACACACACCAATTCTTAGCTCATGGATCATACAGAAAGAGGCAAAAGGAGAGTTTGACCAAAAAACCATGGAGGGAGCTGGAAATCTAGTTGGAAGTTTTCTATGATGCTCAGAGTTGAAATACTGTGATAACTTGTAACTGAGCATTCTCTTCCCTGACTTCTAGAACAAGTGCAAGCAGAGCCAGGCTAGGATATGGACATGTTTGGCTGAACTAATATAGCAAGCAAGATCAGATCACATATACCTTTGAAGTTCAAACTAACAAAGTTCAGGAGCTGGAGAGGTGGTTCAGGGCTAAGAGCTCTTACTGCTCTACCATGAGAATGAAGTTCAGATCCCAGCACCCATGTTGGTGACTCATAAACACCTATAACTACAGATTCAAGAGTTCTGCTGTCATCTTCTAGCCTAAACACACGTGCGCACACACACACACACACACACACACACACACAGTCTCTCTCTCTCTGTCTCTCTGTCTCTCTGTCTCTCTGTCTCTCTGTCTCTCTCTCTCTGAGGGATATGAGAATAAAAACGTGTCATCCTTTATCACTCAAGACCTCTAGATCAGGGTGGCCCTAAGGTCAAGCAGGGTCCCAGACAGAAGTTCCCCCTCCTTCACAGATGTCACTGTGGACAAGGAATGTTCTGGGGAGATTCAGGCTGGATAGTAGGTGCTAGAGCTGGACATGGCAAAACACTTCTGCTCATAACTCACTGTCTACGTGTGCCATATGCCCCCCAGGGTGCCAGAGTACCGTGGAGCAGTTGCTCAGAAAAGGGAATAAACAAGCTTGGGAAGCCATTCTGCATTACTACCCATGTGCCTCCCTGAACAAGATACCCGAGAGAAGCAGTAAGAGGGGAAAGGGTGCTTTGGATGTGTGACTGTTCACATCATGGCAGACCAGGAAGCAGAAAGAACAGACTGGGACCAAAGGCAGGTCTTCTACCAGCCAGGCCCCACCTCTCAAAGGATGCACTGCCTTCAAAATAGGGACAAACCATTCCAAATAAGGACACATAGGAGACATTTCACAATCAACCCTTAGGATTCCTCCCCAGCCCCCACAGGTTCCTGGCCAGCTCATAATACTAAATGCAGCCAATCCAACTTCACGATCCCCAAGGCTTAACAGTCCCAACACTGTTAAAAAACCTAAGGACTCTATTAGTACTCAAGACAGTCTCTAAGCTGTGAGCTTCAAAAGGCTAAAAATTATCATTACAAAAGAAGCATTGTGAAGATAGCAAAGAAAGACTGGGCCAAGCCCTGGAAGCACTCTCTTTCCAGATGAGTCTTTCATCTTTATGCTCTGGAATCGCTGGCGGGTGGGACCTTGTCCTCAACATCCTTTTCTACAATCCCAGCACAAATGGTGTGACTCTTCAGTGGCACTAATCTTTGTAATAGTGTCTTAGGGTTACCAAAAGCAACTTACACTTCCATGTAACAGCCTGTCACCAAAAGCAATGAGGACAGGAACTCAAGCAAGGCAGGACCCGGAGTCAGGAGCCGATACAGAGGCCATGGGGGAGAGCTGCTCACAGGCTTGCTCCCTGTGACTTTCTCAGTCTGCTTTCTTATAGGACACCAGAACCACCAGCCCAGGGGTGGCTCCACCCACAATGGGTTGGGCCCTCCCCCATCAATCACTAATTAAGAAAATGTCCTATAGGATTGCCTAAAGCCCAATTGTATGGAGGCATTTTCTCAACTGAAGCTTTCTCTTCTCTGATGACTCTAGCTTATGGCAAATTGACATAAAACTAGCCAGCACAGACAAGTATTGCCATTTTGTCTATGCTTGATGCTTGCTTTGTCTGCGTTAAACACACTTTCCCTGGTTCATCCTCAAATCCTTCTACTCCATGTTTTGTTGGAATTACCATTATCTTATCTTGCTAAAGGCAGCAGTAATAACTGTGCCAGATATGCTACCTTGAAATTTCCTCTGAAAATTTTAATTTCTCAGTGACTTTTAAATTCAACCTTACGTGAGGGCTCCTGATGGCAAAGTTGTGGGAGGGATAGAGAGGGAGAACAATGAAAGAGATATCTTGATAGAGGGAGCCTTTAGGGGGTAAGAGAGAAACCAGATACTAGGAACATTCCCAGGAATCCACAAAGATGACCCCAGCTAAGACTCCTACCAATAGTGGAGAGGGTGCCTGAACTGGCTTTCTCCTATAATTAGATTAGTGACTACCCTAATTGTCATCATAAAACCTACATCCAGTAACTGATGGAAGCAGATGCAATGACCCACAGCCAAGCACTGAGCTGAGCTCCTGGAGCTTAGTTGAAGAGAGGGAGGAGGGATCATGGGAACAAAGGGGGTCAAGATCATGATGGAGGAAACCACAGAGACAGCTGACCAGAACTGACAGCAGCTCTACTGCCCTGCATGGGACCAAACTAAGCCCTCGGAATGTGGGTAACAGTTTTGTGAAGCTCGGTCTGTTAGAAGGGCCCCTGGCAGTGGAACCAGGACTTATCCTGGGTATATGAACGGGCTTTCTGGAGCCCATTCCCTATGGTGGGATATCTTGCTCAGCCTGGATGCAGTAAGGAGGGTCTAGGTCCTGCCTCAACTTGGTATACCCAACTTTGTTGACTCCCCAAGCGAGGCCTTACCCCCTCTGAGGAGTGGATGGAGTATGGGATGAGGGGAAATGGGGGGCGGGGGAGGGAGGGAAACTGGGGCTAGGATGTAAAATGAAAAAGAATTTTAAATAAAAAAGGAGAGCAGATAGATAGATAGATAGATAATAAATAAATCCAACCTTACTCAAGCTTTCAGGATACAACCAGGCATAGCCAGATCCTCTGCTATCAAGCAATAAAAATGGCCTCTCACCTGGGTCCCCAACGAGCCCTGTTTCCGTCTGAAGCTTCTCCATCAGTCTTTCCCATGTGTGTTTCCATCAGACACGGGTCTTCTGAACACCCTGTGCAATCAGTTACCTGCCAGACTCCGCCTCCAGGGTGCCTGGGCCCCTCTAGACTGCATCTGCCCACTCTTCCAAGCTCCTCCCAAAAGTCAGTTCCAAAGGCCGCAGACCCGCACTATGACACTTAGTCACAGCAACAGCCCTACTGCCCTGGTGTCACATTCTCTGTGCCAGCTGCTTTTGCATTGCTGTGACCATACACCTGACAGGAGCTCGTTGGGGAAGCAAAGTTTATTTGACCTATGGCTTCCAAGCAATTTGAAGCCACCATAGCCAGGAAGGTGTGACCAGAAGCTCCGTCTCATAGCAGTCAGAGCATTCAGCCTGTGTCCTGTGCTTCACCAGTGAGCAGAGGGAGCTATAGCAGAACCAGGATGTGGTGACGGCCTTTAAAGGCCCCTCCCTATTAATCTACCACCTCCCTCAGGCCCTACTAAGGGTCTGTAAGACAGCACCACAAGATGGGAGCCAAGGGTTCAAACCATGAACCGCTCAGGGGTGTTTCCAGTCAAATGACAACATTCACTGAAGAATCCACCATGGCCAGTGTTCTTGGAAACAATGGACATCCAATCTGGTGACCCAAGCAGAATATGGAGTTTCTGGAGAGAAGTCAAGGAATCTTAAAATCAGTAGGACAGTTAGAGAGAGCCAGGCTCAGAGTCCAGTGTCTGCAGGAATCCAGGGGCCGTCTAGCAGGGATGCCGTTCTAAGGGTGAGGAATACGGGGGACATGGTAAGAGGTCTGCGTCGCCTTCCCAGTTCACCAGTGGTGTAGTGTCCTGAAGTTGGAGATGACTCATCCTCTACTGAGCCACCAGCCACCCAGAACAATTACAGAAAGACATTCCTGGGGTTGGGGGAGGGGTGGTAGGGTTTAGAGTATCTTGTTGCAAAATCAATTTCTGTTTCATGCTTCAGGGTTAATAGCCTGGGGGCAAGCCAGATCTTCAGCTTTCATTAACTCTTTGATGAGGAGGTGTATAAATACCCCACACACCTTGTGTGAGCATCTTCCTTGGCAACTGTAATACAGTGGGTGTGACCCAGCAAGCATCCTTCTGACTGCCAGAAAGAAACATAGGCACCATCCCCAGAGACAAGCAGAATGTCGCCTCGGCAGCCTCTGTGTGGTGCAGAATGGGGGAAACTACAAAACCCCTGCTTCTGGAAATCAAGGCTGCGTCTACATTTGATGCAAGCCGATACATTGGGCATTTTAGGAAGACTGCTGATCATTTAACTCAACGTAAATAGATGGTTTGTTTGAAAGAAGAGAAATCTGAGTGCACACAGGATGAAGTCTCCTTGAGGCTTGAGAAACCTTGCTTACAATTACTCAACCTCAAGAGCACTGGGTAAATGACGTGTGTTCAATGTCTATAGTTTTAAGGCTTTTCAAGTATGCATTGGTTGCAGGAATAAGACAGATACATCTGCACCTTAGGGTAGCATGGTGAAATTTAAAATCTACAGTAGGTACAACTGATACCTGATGGCTCATATGGTGGTCTCTAACCTTAATTATTCTGTTCACTGTTTCTTCTTTAGACTTCCGTTTCTTGTTCTCATTACAGAAGCTTCACTGTAGTGGACTCTATAATTCTAAACTCCCATTTCTAATGCTTTCCTCATCTAGTAGTGTCAAGGACACATGGTGTAATAATGGAGGCCTATGCTCATGCCTCTTGGTTTTAGAAGGAAGTGTTCAGCCATCTCTAGTTCTGCTGAGCATCGCTGGCAGCTCTGGAGGCAGAAGTGAACTCTGACGCAGTGAACCTGGGCCATGCACGAGGAACATGACTCTCCTAAGAGGTGCTGAGCAGCTCGGTGTGGAATTCTGCCTCCCTGGCTCCTATAGGGTCACCCACTGGACTTCCCCCACAGGAAGTACCTGCCTTCTCTTTCTAAAGAAATAAATACATCTGGCAATCAGTCTATTAAAAGAAAAGCAGATAGCTCGGTGGGTACCAAGACTGAAAGATGTTGGAATTTTAAATAGATGTTACCGGAGAACATTTCTGGGAGGTGTTGCTCCATGAAGTTCTGGGACTCTCCACCACCCTGAAAGGAGTTCTAGTACCATGCCTCGACTCACTGAGACTCTGTCTGTATGGTCTACTCAGAATCACACTTTCAACCCCTTCTCCAGAATGCAGGGCATCCATTAAAAGTGACACCCTGTCCCACCACTGTTTCCTACGCCTCAGCCCTGGAAGGGGTGAGAAATTTAGATAACAAGATGCATCCCTGGAGATGCCTTCATCCTGAATTACGTTTCGAGTCTCTGACAGACCCCAAGCCTCTGGTTAAACGTGGGGTTCAGCAACATGGATACTTGGTGAACAAGGAGAAGGAAGGAAGAGAATTCAAGGACCCTTCCCTCAGTGACAGCGGGCAGTGAGCCCGACTAGGAAGCAAAGACAGACCACATATATCAACTTCTGTCTGTCACTCAGGTGTAGTCCAGGCATTTGTCATCTCCAGAGCCGCAGCTGTTGGCTTCAGTTCCTCCCATGGGAAACAGCAGTTCTACAGCACCCGCACCTGTAGTTTTGAAGTTTATACAGCAAGATGGCATTTTGCCACAACCTAACTGAATGGCATGTGTCCGTAATACATAGACACTTGGGGAAAATGATATATTATGACTTGAGACTGTAGAATGAAAATTAGAAAACCAGGCAACCATCAGTCCATTAATCCAAGAAGTAGTCTGCCAAAAGGTTTCTAAGTTGCCCCCATAGTTCTTTCCACTGAGATATGATCAGGGCATGTTTTCCAGACTCTTCCTGTATCTGTCTTCTATTACAGCTTCAGATCTGGGACCCTGGGGAGTGTAACCCAACACAAACTTCTCCTAATAAAGAGACTTAAAATGGGGGGAGGGATTGACTTTTAAAAAGTGGTTGTCCCCATGTTACCCCACCTTGGGGACCTTTCAGCTGTGTTAAGCAAGGTTTGCTTCCTCCAAGAGGGCCACTGTTCACATAACTAGAGATTCTCACTAGTTCTCTCCAGGCCTGGGCATTTGGGAGCTCTGGAGAAGGTACTAGGAGTTTAGGGACCCAGGGTAACCCTAAGGCTTGATCTCTGCTCCAGGAAAGTACTCAGTGTGTCAGAGCCCCTCACTCCACAGCCAAGCTGAGCTTTCCTTTGACAGTGCGCAGAGGGCAGAACCTGCCTTTTTGAATGACCAGGCACATTTGGAAAGAATAAGGCAGAGATGAATGGAATGGGGGACAGTCGCCAGTTGCAGCTGGCAGTAAGTACCCCGAAGCATCCCCCAGCACCCTGCTGCAGTCAGGTGGAAACTAAAAACCAGTTCTGTGACTTCTGAATCTTGCCAACTTGACTCCAGGGTACCCAATCCCTTCCAGAGATTCCCACACCTTCTCTGCTTCATGGAAGTGTGAAGCTGAGTCTGGGACCAAACAGAACCAAGGGGGGAGTTGGAGAGCATGTAATAGGGCCTTTCAGTATGCTGGGCCCAGCCACGTGGTCACAGGCTTCCACGTTGCCTCTGCTTCCCATAGCTGTCTCTATGCACCGAGATCCCAGCAGACATAAGGAAGGCATGGATGGGGTTGTGCAATTCAGTGGATCCAGTACCTGCTTTAAAGAGACCTGGTCAGGCCTGATGTGAGTGTGTCAGTGTCGCTCTTGCCTTTGGCATCGCTGGGACTTCAGTTTACTTCCCTGCGTAGGAGGATGACAGAGGCTCTGTTTTGTGGTGCCGTGTGGTCAGGTCGCCATACGTAGTGGGTGGCACTTCAGTGAGCCGTCCACAAGTCCCTGCTTCTCCCTGGTGATACATAGACATCTGAGAGCATGGAACCGGCCATGTAGCTCAGTTAGAAAGTGCCAGTAGGTTCACTTCACAACACTACACAAAACCAGATGTGGTGCTGTAATCCCAGCACTTGGGAGGTTCAGAGCTCAAAGTCATTCTCTGCTGCATGGTAAGCTGGAGGCTATCCTGGGCTACATGAGGCCCTATGTCAGTCAAGCAAGAGGACACGGGCCAAGCCACGGACTTTAGCCCTGTAGATCCCGCTCCAAGAAAATTCTAACAAATATCTCCAATCATAGATTATCTGTCGACACCTCCCCATACTTTAACAGTGCCTTAAGAGAAAAAGAGGCTGCAATTTAAGGCGCTCATAAGTATCCTTGGATTTGCTGCACCACAAGGCTGGCCTGGAAGGTGAAAATTCTGTAAGAAATCCAAAACAACCTCAGCGAAGGAAGGAAAGAGAAAGATGCTGCCACCTGGTGGTTGCCTTAGGCATGTGCAGAACAGACTGCGGCTCTCAGGGAGTTGATTTGTGAAAAATTGCCGATCTCTGATGATAATGAGCCTTGCTAGCACTGTGTAATATGCAAATCGCACAGTGCTGATTAGCATGAGAGGCTTCAAGCCTGGCGAGGTAAAAGCTGCATTTGCCTTCTGGCTTGATGTTCTCTGATTTCTTTTTTAACCCCCCATTACATTCTGCTCCCGGCACCTTGGATAACGTATTTAGTGGCAGGAGAAGGAAGCAGATGCAAGCAAGAATAAATAAGATTTTCCATATTTAGAATGAGGCCATTTATTTCCAAGTACAGATCTATCAGGCGTGTTATTTATGTACTCTGCAATTTTTCTTGGACCCAGATTTCGAAGGGCACTTGGTGGAGGCAGGGCTGTACAGGCCGTCATGGCAACAGTTGAGTCCTTGGAGCAGTTCTTGTAGGATGAGCCTAATTCCACCTCACTGGCTCTACTCTATTTGGGTCTGTCTCTTGCCTCATTAGAAGATGACAATCTACAATGCTGAAACTAGTCAGGCAGATGGGCTCTCCTGTGTTGAGCTACACTACAGAGTGGAATATAACAGGTTAGCATGGGAATAGCGTTCTTACTTGCACAAAAACAGAAAGCAAGAGACCAGCCAAGCCCTACCCATCCCTGCCCTGTGATTGGGGGGAACTAGCTCAGGCTCCTAACTAGCTATCTCCATCATCACTGTGACATGCTCAAATGGGTTCCACATGGGGCTCTGGGTCAGGACTTCACATATCCCAGATACTAAGCAAGCTTCTCTGAGTCTGTCCCTAGGTCACACAAAGGGTTCTGATAGTATTGCCACGCACCTGTGTCTTATAAATGCTCACTAACTACTATCGTAGGAAAACATGCACTTGGCTTGGTGACACCACCCTTCCCATCTCATTAGATTGCAGTGAGGTTCAGAGGACACAGCCACGAAGAGTTTGACTCACACTGGGGATGGGTTTATGCAGCATTTAAGCAAAGAAAGAAGGATGCTCAGGCAAAAAGCAAGCCTAGCATATGTAAGAGTGTGCAAAGGTAGCTAGAAAATAGTCTAGAGTTTTAGCATTTGAAGTGGGAGAGTGGAAACATGACTAAGCCTTAGTAAGATTTGGGACTCTCCATAAAGTCCCCAGTGTCCCCTCTGGTCTGTTGATGATGAGAACATTAAAGCCCTCCCTTGTGAGAAGGGCAACTCCAGGTTGGGAGTGGGACACAGTCCTGATGCAGGGACTATTCTGACGTTCTCCATAGGCCAGTGAGTCGGGGGCTTAGTGGCAAAGTCCCTCCACTGTGAGATCTCCTCCCTTCCACACCACACCCCAAGCGTGACTGTTCCATGCTGCCTCAGACATCCCTTGTAGAGGCAGCATGCTGTAAGCTCTTCTCAAGCTTCTAGAAGTTTCTCCTGGGATGATTTGTTCATACAGTAATTCTGGCCCCCAGAGTTACTTCTGTCTCTTTGACTGGATTACAATTAGCTAGAAAATGCTGGGAGCAAACATTCCACAGCCTAGTTCAGGTTTTAGGCTCCTCCGTGCTATTTAGATTTAAGCAAAGGAGAATTCACTCTGGCTGTTGTTTCCACTAGAAAAATAAGTTGACATTTTCTGCCAACCATCACAAAACAAACAAAAGGTTTATCCAAAGAGCCAGCTAAACACCTGATCCTCTGCTGACTCCACAGGAAGGAGGACCTGGGCAGCCCTCTCTAACCCAGGCGTAAGTCCATAAAACTGGAGATGTTGCTCCCTCAGCCTTACAGGACCTCACGGTTTCTGTATCGCTGACCGCTAACGACTGCAGTCATCATTTTGCAAGTGTTCTGGAACAGATGTACTAGAAGAGGGATCATAGGCCACAAAGGCTGTCTTGCCTTGCAGAAAACCACAGGGATACATCGAGCCCCCTCACAGAAACTGTGTATCAGCCACACTGCTGCCCTGTCTAACCTGCCTGAGGGGAAAGTCCATCTCCCCACCATGCTTCCATAGAAGTCAGAGAAGGTTCTAGAATTTCAACATTTCAAGGAGGAACAGAAGGGACGTGGTTGAGCTGGGAACTTCTGGAAAGATCAACTGCTATGTCTACTTTCTTGTTTTTGTTTTGTTTTTCAAGATAGGATTTCTCTACGTAGCCTTGGCTGGCCTTGAATTCACTCTATAGATCAGGCTAGTCTCAAACTCAGAGATCCACCTGCCTCTGTCTCTTGAGTGCTTGGTTAAAGGCGTGCACCAGCACGCCTGGCTCAGAATCAGCTTCCTATCCAGGGTGTATTCCCCATCCTCTGAAGGAAGCTGCCTGTGTGGTTCACTACAGTGCTGTAAGCAACCTTCCCCAGGTCTCCAGCTGAGCACTGAGGTGTTGTACGACCCCTGCTTCCGTTTGCTTTGAAGGCAGTTATTGGGCACTTGCTGTTTGCAGAGTGCTTTCGAAGGCTGCTTCTCAGTTACGGCCTGTTCAGAACACAAATGGTGCTGGCTGGTCTATAAAGCTAGAGCATCCTGGGGATGAGACGCTGTTGTGGGCATGGAGACAAATCAGGCTGTGCCCCATGCTGTACTGGAGACAAGGGAAAGACCAGAAGCAGAGGTAGCACTGAGGAAGGAGTGTTCACCTCAGATGACACATCACAGTTTAGCTCAACTGGAGTCATCCACAGAGCTCCTACCATCCCCAGCGTGGTATGGCCATTTGCCCTACAGCTGGGGATGAATTTCTCCAGGACATCACTCTGACACAGAGGGACGGTTAGCAAAGGAGCTGATGGATGTCCAGCAGAGCATTGCCCACTACAAATGCCTGCATGCCCCTTCTCGGCAAAAGCGCTGACATCCCCACTTCCGGTCCTGTCCAGGCTCTAAATCATACTGTCACTGTACCGTGTTCTAAAATAGCTTGTATGGAACCCAGGTTGGGAAGCTGCAGTTAGAAGGTGGTGATGAATGGATATTGTATGGAACTGTAGTCTGAGAATGTAACATCATGTAATAAATGAAGATAATGCCTATGACCCTGACACTGTTCTCTTCACCCTTGGAGAGGACACTGAATGTGCCTGTGACCCTGGTCCACTGTCACCCCACATCTAGAGAGGTCGCTGATTTACCACCAGCATTATCTTAACATTAGGCTCATATAGTTGCTTTTCTCAAATGGCTGAGACAGCCACTGTTGTCATTGTCAAAGGAATACTTGAGCTGATAAGGACTTTGTCACCTCCTGTTTAGTGTCCCCATCATGAGTAACTTCATCCCCTCGTGGGTAACACACTGTCCACCATGTGACCCCAGGAAACAGAGAGGAGGGCAGAGGATGGAGACCCAACGGTTGAGAAGGGCTGAGCTGAGCCCGGGGTGGGCTTTCCTCTCCTGTATTCCATTCAGATTCTACAGCGAGGGGACATCCTGTGTCTGTGAATGACTCCCGTGCTACTGCTACTGTGTACGTGGCAAGAATAGGCCCCCATTCACTTCGAATCTGCACACCAGCCTGAGGACAAAGGGTAGACTCTTGTTCTTTCACCATAGGAACCAGAAGTAAGTCATGAGCCAGTTCTGCAGGGCACAGGAGCCACCCAAGAGCCATTCACAATTTATAGCTAATTAACCTTCTCTTTAATAAACCTTGCAGCCTAATTTCCTGTCTGGTATGTATTGTGTTTTCACTGATATTAGGAAATAATTATATAGGACATCTCAATCTGATTAGAGCAAATGCTGCCGAATTTGGATCTTCTTCATAAGAGCAAATTATCCTTAATTTTACATAATGTTTTGTTAATTCTTTGAGAATTTCATATGATGTATTCTGACAATATTTGCCACCCCCAACTCCACTCAGATCCACCCAACCCCCTACTTCAAGCCATTGAGTACAGTTTGTGTTGGACTTTTGGGTATCGGCCTGTCCTGGAGTGAGGTTGATCCACCAGGGGTCACATCATGGAAGAAAACTGACCCTCCCAAGCAATGGCTCCTTGTGAGGGGCAGGACTTCGTCCTCACCGACCCCCTCCATTCTGGGATTTGTGTGGCTTGACTTGCACGTTTAGAGCGTGCTGTCGCACCATTGTGAGGCCACACGTGCAGCTGCTCCGCTGTGTCCAGAAAGCACTGTATCCTTGAAGCTGTCCACTGCCTCTGGCTCTTAACCTTCCTTCTACCTACTCTTCTCAAAGACCCCTGAGCCTTGAGGGGAGGGGTGTGATACAGACAGCGCGTTTAGGCCTGAGCCAAACCGCAAAGAAATATTACCTATAATTGAAGGCAATCTTTTTGTCTTGCATCAAATATGTCTTTCATAAGAGGATGGAAATTAAGGCCTGCCCTTGTAAGAACCCCTTGGTAAACACATACCGTGGCTGGTAGCTGAGTCCCTGGGATTAAAGTTCTCATCTGAGAGTCTGTCTCTTTTAACTTTCTGATGCATATTAAGAGAACGATCAGCTTTGGAAAAACACCAGGAAGAAAATTATAACTGTAGGGAAAGGGAAACTCATTACAGAGTTGATAATCCATTTTACCTGAGACACTAAACCAATCACTGGGTACATTACTACATTCACATCAAAGCTAAACTGTTATGTGGAACACTCTGCTTGAAACTGGACATATTTCAGGAATAGTTTATACAGGCCTTCGTCCATCCTGGGCACAGATGCCAGCCACCTCCAGGCTGCCTGACTGCCTGGCCTGGCCCTGAACTTCCAGAGGCCAAGCAGGCACGGGCTCTGAATGCCCAGGTGTGCGCTGGTGTGGGGAAGACAGGAGAGAGAAGGAGGTGGAGGGAGCCCAAGGTTAAAGAGCCCCACTGGGGGCTGGAGAGATGGCTCAGAGGTTAAGAGCACTGACTACTCTCCCAGAGGTCCTGAATTCAAGTCCCAGCACCACATGGTGGCTCACAACCATCTATAATAAGATCTGGTGCCCTCTTCTGGCGTGCAGGCAGGAGCAATGTACACACAATAAATAAATTAAATTTAAAACCAAAAGAGCCCCACTGACCCCGTGACTTCTTACCCGGGGGCCCCATGAGCCACAGGTTGTTGTTGAGACTTTCTCCCTTCAGTCTCTGGAGGGTAGGAACTAGCAGTGCCCACTGTCATGACGGCTCTTTCAGGGAGGGGGCTTTCATCCCGGCAGCTGGGCCAGTCTGTGTTTCCCAGGAGCTCAGTGCTGCTGGGTCTTAAAGGAATTCAGTAAAAAAAAAAGCTACACACACACACACACACACACACACACACACACACACACACACACACACACACGAGAGTGTCTAGCCTATTATTTTTTATAAGAAAGAAAAGAAAACAGAGGTGCCCAGAATTAGGCTTCTAACTGAGGACAGAAGGGTGTACTGAGGTTTGGAGGCTGGGGATGTTGGAAGAGAGCAGCCTGCACTTTCTTCAGTCTCTGCCTGTGTCAGTCCTACCTCCCTGGGTACACTGGCCCCACTGAGGGGAGGAGCTGCCGCCGGAAGGCAATGTCATGAGCACTTGAGCTGCAGTGGCCTGCTTGGACTGTGCTACTGCAGATGAGATACATTGTTTGTTTGGTTTTTTTGTTTGTTTGTTTGTTTTCTCAAGACAGGGTTTCTCTGTGTAGCTTTGGGGCCTGTCCTGGCACTCTCTCTGTAGACCAGGCTGACCTCCAACTCACAGATCCGCCTGCTTCTGCCTCCCAAGTGCTGTGATTAAAGGCCTGCGCCATCGCCGCCTGGAGGGGATATGTCTTTATAAATGACATAAAAATGGGCAACATTAGGGCAAAATGGCTCAGCAGGTAAAGGCGCTTGCCACCAAGCCTGATGGTCTGAGTTCAGTCCCTGGGACTTGCGTGATGGGAGTAGAGGACCAACTCCTATAAGTTGTCCTCTGACTTCTACACACTTTCTGGGACATGTACCCAAGCACAAATTCATGCAGAACACACACTCAAGTCTGTAAGTAAACGTAGCAAAAATTACTTTTAGAAAATAAGCAATGGAAGTCGGCTGTGGCCCTGGCACAATGAGTGAAAATCTGCCGGTTTCTTCCTCAGTAGTGTGAGCCTTGGCAGTTGCCTTTTCCAATTCCGTGGGCCGGGCACGCGGCTTCCCTCTCCACCAGAGCCCGCAGGCCCCACGTGGCATGCTGCGATCCTCTCCTGGCTCATCTCTTCACGTGTTTGATTATCACTTGATTATCTCCCCCGTGAGGACCCTCTCGTGGTCTAATGGCCCCTTCACATCCTCTCTCAACATCAGTGGGGCAGGGAGACCGAGAGAGAAGCACCAGGCTGCTTTCTAATACGAGCCCCAAGCAGGCACAGAGCCTCTTCATGAAGCAACTTGTCCCTCTCACGGAGTGGTGACGAGAGGCGAGAGGCGCCGGGGTCAGCCAGAGACCTGCAGCCAGCAACTGCCAAAGGCAGCCTTGCCCGGTCGCCTCGCTCCCTGCCCCAAGCCGGCCCCAGTTTCCCTCTCCTGAGTTCCAGCTGGGGCCTCCACAATACATGTGACCTTGGGCCGAAGCCTACACCCTTGTTTCTCAGAGAACATCTAGAACCAATCAGTGAACACTGTGCTCACGCCCGGACTGGAGGCCTCCAAAACAATGCCTCTGCTCTCCAACTCTCTGTGTCTCCAAAGAATGCCCTTGAACTCCTGATCCTCCTGCCCCCACCTCCCTCCTGGCTCCTAAATCATTCTCAGTGTGTCTGTCCATAGTGCGGTCTGCTGTGTTAGGTTGTCACCAAGTGAATGGATGACTGGATGCCAGATGAATGAGTGAATGAAAGCTTCACTGTATGTATGAGTCAGCGGTGGAGTAAAAAAAGAAAAGGGAAATACACATGGCACTCTGTTATCCATTTGATAAGAGGTCCATGAATGGAAGGCTTCGGGGCCATGGCTTCAGGAAACTCCCTCCAGTGCTCACTAAATAAAGATGAAGAGTCAAAGTAAGCCCTAACACCGAGGGTAGCCCAGGAACAGGAACATGGCCTCCTGGCTCAGGTATTTCCTTTGTTTCATATTTTCTACACACGGCATTTGTCATTGACGTTTCTCTCAGTGAACCTGAATATGGTGGCCTTGGACAATATCTTTGAATTGAGCCAAGCCTGGCAGAGCTGGCCTCTCCTCTCTTCTGTGCTCACAGGGTACGCGAAAGGCTGGGGTATGCCCTGTCTGTGACACTGGTTGGCTGGCCCCCAACTATTCAGAAACAGCTCTGCTGCTGAGGAAGTGTGCAGACCTTCCTTCTATGACCCCAGCCCACTGAGTCATACACATGCACATGCAAGCGTTAGGAGCAAATAGATCTCTTCTGTTCCTAGAGAAACGGGAGCAGAGCTTGGCCTCTCGGCCTCACTTTGCCTTGCCCCAGAAAATGAGACCTGTGGGGCATGGAGAGGTCGTCTGTGGGGCACCTTAAGGGTCCCTATGGGGTGCATTAAGGGTTCCTGTGGGGCACTAGCTAGGATTGTTTCCAGGAAAGCCCCCAAGCTTCCCTGTTTCCCTTTCTGTCTCACACCTGTGGCACTCTGAGACACTGTTAGACTTCCTTCCAGCTAGACTTGAATGGTGGGTCTGTGGGCCAGGAACCCCTGCACAGCCACCAAGAGGACTGCATGTCCTTTCCACTGCAGGGGACCTCTCCCTCAGCTCATAAGTTTGGGTTCTAGCATTGGTTCCTCCAATCAGAGCTGGCTGTTGTCCCCGAGCAGCTGTCCACCAGGTCTGTACAACCGGCCTTCTGTCGCTTGGCAATGAACTCCCTTTGCAGAGAGCCGGCCAGATGGAGAAGACCACCACTCTACTGGGGGCAGATCCCTGGTGGACCTTGATGGGATGCTAGCAGGCAGCCTGACTTCCATTTGGAAGCAGCAGTAGCCGTCCAGTTCTGGGTGGTACCTGCTGGAGAGCAAGCTGTCCAGTGGAAAGCCTGGTCCCCAGATGTTTCCCATCTTATGGGTGTTGAGGTCCAAACCACAGTGTCATACCCTTGCCTTCACTCCAACCAGCAGGAAGCAGGAAAGAAAGGCAATGATTGTCACACCCTGTCTCCTGTGCAGGGCCAAGACTCAGAATATGCCACACCTGGCCTTCGGGGGCTGTGGACTTTTTTTTCTCTCCATAGAACTACAATTCATGGATTCTTTGTCCAGAAGCAGAGTGGGTAGTGGGAGTATGTGTCCAGGGTCCACCACCTGCCTTCCTTATTTCCTCTGGATTTCTGTTTTCTGCCGGGTCAGCTATGGTCTGCTCTGATGGCTCCCATGTCACTTGGAGTGGCAGCTCCCACGTTGTTTATTATTAACTTCTAAACTGTCTCTGCAATATGGCACAGGGTTTTGTGCAGGTGGGATGCTCAGACTTTGGCCAATAATATTAACACAGTCTTTCAGACGCATCTTCCAACATCTGTTGTCACTGCGTGATCTTCCTGTCTGTCACCTCTCCACTCCCCAGGACACCAGCCATTTTGGGTTAAATTCCACCCTCCCCAGAAAAACCTCAACCTAGTTTACATGCAATGACCACTGTGTGTCGACCCAGTTTGCAAGTGAGGTCACACTCAGGCAGGGTTAGAGCGTCAACATTTCTTTTAGGGACACAATTCTACCTGTGATACTGCTTGGGGGGAATCCATTTTTTCCCATTTAAGAAGGATCTCCCCCCAAACTGGGAAACATGCTTCATGTATGATGCCACGGCTGTGTATACCCTGACCCAATGCCAGTGCCCACTTGATCAGATAACATATTTGCCTCCATACAGTCGTGTTTTGTTTTGTGTTCTTTATGATTTACAGGTAAAAACTGTACATGTATATGTACATTCTGTAGAACTACTAAATTCGTCTAATTAGCAAATGGGTGACATCACGTGTGTCCTGTGGGGAGAGCACCTCAGATCTCCTTCCAGTAGTTTTCGTGTGAATGATGCATTAGTGACTCCCGTCATCCCTGTAGGCAATAAAGGTTTTTAATAGATCACAGACTCGGGCCCTTTGACCCACACGCCTACTCCTCACCCTCACCACTTGTCCTAGTTTGGTATTATTAAAAAGAAAAAAGCACCATGAACAAAAGTGACTTGGGGAAAGTGGGGTTTGGTTCACCTTACAGCTTACAGTCCTTCTTAAAGGGAAGTCAGGACAGGAAACTGGAGGTGGAACTAAAGCAGAGACCATAGGACTCTGATTACTGGCTTGTTCCCATGACTTACTTGCTCAGCCTGCTTTTTTGGGTGGGGGAGGTGTTCGAGACAGAGTTTCTCTGTGGCTTTGGAGGCTGTCCTGGAACTCACTTTGTAGACCAGGCTGGTCTCGAACTCACAGAGATTCGCCTGCCTCTGCCTCCCGAGTGCTGGGATTAAAGGCATGCGCCACCACCGCCCTGGCTTCAGCCTGCTTTTTTATGTACCCCAAACCACCTGCCTAAAGATGATGCCATCTACAATAAGCTGAACCTCCCACAAAACTCATTAATCAGAAAAATGCAGTACAGATGTGCCTCCTGGCCATCTGATGGTCTTTCCAGACAACTCTTGCTGATATCAAGTAGACAAAAGCAAAAACAACCAGGACACTGCTAGTCACTGCCTTCTCTGATTCTGTTACTATATCTTTTGTAGATCCCACGTGCAATTGAGAGTGTGTGCAATTTCTAGTTTGTCTTCCTGTGCCCAACTTATAAAGCTCAGCCTGGTATTCCCCAGGTTCAGTCTTACTGCAATGTCAAGATTTATTCCTCTGTCAGTCATTCAGACCCAGACTATGCATTAAAACTGCCTGTGGAGCTTCTGCAGGAAAGGGGACGTGGTCCTCCCCATCCCCCAAGTCACCGTGAGTCAACAGTCCATGTCTGGGTAGCCAGCACTCACACAGCGTCGCACAAGTTTGCACTCTGCTTCACACTTGTCACATGTGGTGGCATGAAAATGGAGGCCTCCAAGCAACTTGTATGACATTGGCCTTTGTCACCCGAGGCAATAGGAGGTTTGTTCCACTGGACACACCCTTAAGGCAGTCTGCACAGATGAATAGCACTGCAAATGATTTTGTCAGCAACAGAGAAGCCAGCCCATGTTCTGTGAGCTGAAATGTACATATCCTCCTGCATCTTACATAGAAAGCCACCCATGAGCCAGAGTCCTCACATGGGAGTATGTGTGTATCTGTATGTCTGTTTGTCTGTGTGTGTCTGTGTCTGTATGTATGTATGTCTGTGTGTGTGTGTCTCTGTGTCTCTCTGTGTGTGTGTATGTGTGTGTGGCTGTGTGTGGCTGTGTGTGTGTGTATGTCTGTATGTGTGTCTGTGTGTGTATGTGTGTGTGTGCACGCGCACATGCATGTACTAAAATTGTGCTCTCAACAGGCCAAGGAAAGTAAGAGGAAAACAGGTCTTCCTGCTTCCTGAGTTACTGTACTTGCTCAGAAAGGTGGGCTATTCATTTTGTTCCAAGCAAAGGGTTCGTGGAATGAATCTGCTTGATGAAGTAGGGATTCTTTTCCTATCTGCAGATCTCTGTTTTCCAAGTACATCTGGCTCATGTCAGTTACACAGATGCCACATTAGGCGAGGGTTGCTAGAGAAAGTGTTTGCAGAAGATTCAGAAGATTCTGTATTGTCAGGGCTCCATCTGCCCCGTATTTCCCTCTTAGTTTCTTACACTTAATTATTTCCTTCATGAGCAGCCAGCACACAGAAACATGAAAAAACAAAACCCACCAAAGAACAGTGTGCCAAAGGACAAGAGGGTAGAGAGAGTAGTAAAGTCTGCGATCCTAGTGCTGTAGGCTCTGCGGTTTGGAGTGGCAGGGTAGCCCCACCTCTGCGTATGTGTTCCATGTGTGCAGGTGCACGTGTATGTGTGGGTGTGCATGTGCGTGCATGTGTGTGTGTGCGCGCGTGTGTGTGCGCGCGTTTGTGTGTGTGTGTATGTGTGTGTTTGTATGTGGATGTGGGTGTGTGTGCGTGCATGCATGTGTGTATATGTACGTGTGTGTGCATGTATGTGGGGGGTGTGCATATGCGTGCATGAGTGTGTGTGCACAAGTGCATGTGCGTGTGTGTATGCATGTGTGTGTGTGCATGTGTGTGTGTGCTTGTGTGTGTGTGTGCTTATGGAGGCCAGAGAGAAACCCCCAGTGTTGATGTTTAAATGTCACCCACTCTTTTCTGACATAAGACCCCCTCACTACCAAATAGGCTAAGTGGTTGGCTGGCCAGTGAGTGCCAGAGACCTGCCTGATTCCACCACCCCAGCCCAGAGCGTACACGCATGTGCCACTATTCCAGACTTATTTTACTTATTTTTTCTGGGGACAGGAACCAGGGCTTCAAGCTCACACTGTATCAACTAAGTGATCTCTCCATTCCTAGAATATCTTCCTAAATGTCCCAATCTTCCTGGGGGTGCAGTGTGCAGTAACTAGCGTGCCCACTCCCCCACACACACGTCACCCTTACCCCATGCACTGCAGCTCTGACCCAGCTCTTACAACTTCAAAGGTACTCTTTTCTTTTTCCAGGAACAGTGCATTTTACTGTCACACAGGCATTCCTACATTAAGTAGTCTGAATGAGTTAAAGGGTGAATTGCCAATTTTTAAAATAATTTTTATTAATCAAGTGTGCTCTTCAGCAAATTTATCTATTTATAGAATCTCTCCCGTGTTTCCACACCCCTCTTTCTCTCCATCCCACCTCTGTGACCACCCCCTCCTCTCTACAGGTCTCTTTCCCACTTTGTTTTGTTCCGTTTGTTTCGTTTTGTCGTTTTGTGACTAAAGTTTTAACTACGGCTATCTGTGTGACCACTGGCTTCAAACTATATTGAAAGAAATGACTGTCCCTTCCCCCAGAGTACATCCATCGCCTATAGTTCAGCAGGGGTGTGGGGGCTAACCTTCCCCACAACAGGAGAATTGTTCCAAGGCATTACTGTTCTCTGAGCCTGAGCTCACTCCTCCCTGGCACTTGGTAGTGGCATTGTTAGAGTTGCGTGCCATTCTCTTCGTCTGGGTGCGACCCTCCTTGGATGTGCTGCCTAGGCTAAAGTACCATTTCCTACCAGGCTGAGGACCAGTCTCAGATGTGCACAGTGGGGTGTTGAGAGGGGAAGAGGTGGAGAGTGGCCCGGTTTGCATGAGACTGACACCGTGTCATCCCTAGGATCTAGGGAAGTTACTCTGGGTTCATAAGAGGCAGAGGTGTCACGTCTCCAGGGCTTTGCTGCGGCTATGCCTGCCTCTCCACTGGCTACGTCTCTGCATAGCCAGCCACCTTTCTACGGGGTCTGCCTGAGCTGGCTCTTAACGGATGTCCTGAAACAGAAGCCAACTGTGAGGTACTTCTGCTGCCTCCTCTCCCTCTGCCCCAGCTCTGCCTTGCTAGACCACAGTGACTTCAACTGGTCCCTTCCCTTCTGGCTCTGAAATGCATTGTCTTTAGAAGGTGGCTGTGTTGCCCAGAGACCATCTACAGGGCCCGTTACTCACTGCGCCTTGTGAGCTCTCCTGCGGATCAGGTGATGCTGCACAGACTCATTTTGAATCACCTCATTCCAATCTTGCACGTCAAAGTCACTCCCTCTGCCACTGAAGACCCAAAAATTACAAGCCCTGAAGCCTGTGCTTTCCTCCTCCTCTTCCTCCTCCTTCTCCTTCTCCTCCTCCTCCTCCTCCTCCCCCTCCTCCCTCACCTCTGTGTCCTCGGGGGCACTAGAAATGCCCTATGGAGATGGATGAACACTGAGATGCCAACACAACCAGAGTAGGTGTCAGGGGCTACGCTGAGTCCTTTGATTTCATAGATGGGGACTTTAAAATAGACAGACAGGTTCAGGTTATGGACCGAACCTTAAATCCCCTCTGACTGGCTGTGTGCCTCCTTAGGCTGCCCTAGATGGGAAAGTCACCTTGACACTGCTATGCATGTCTAAGACTCCAGAGTAGGCTGGAATCTCTGGCAAGCCACATGCAGTAGGGGATCAGCACAGACTGCAGAAACCTGTGAGAAGGTCCCCTGGGGGACAGGGAGGACGTGTGGGAGAGGATAATGATCCTTGGCGAGGTTCTTAAATTCCTTCAGTCGGACACTAAGTTCACCAACATCAGGACGGGGCGGGGGGGGGGGGGGGAGAAAGTCAAGAAAAGCCACCCCATCAGAAGAACCCCCCCAGGATGCAGCTGGCTCTCAGTGAGACTCCCAAGTCCTCTGACTGCTCTGTGAAACGAGTCTTGAGTGGCAGTAGGGCTAGGACTAGAGAGCTCTGAGTTCTCCCAGCAAGCTCCACCTCCATGATCTTCTCTCCATCCCCAGCCCCATCCTCCCAGCGCAGCTTCCCCCTCCATGCCTGTGTCTGACTCCCAACCGTTCCTGTAATCCCCAACCTTCAGCTTTCTCTGTTCTCAGCTGAGTATACACATGAATTTTCCTTTTCCGTGTGTCTTCAGCTTCCTGAGTTGGATCGCTACCTCTTCGGGAACAAAGAGCAGGTTGGGGTTCCAGTGACACTCTAGAGGGACTTCTTAATACTTTGAGCCTGTTTCTGTGCCAGAGAGGATCCTGGGAGTGCTGATTCCCAACTCCTGGCTTGTAATAGTTGGGCAGCATCTTCTCTAGTTGTGTTTTAAAAGCACAGTAGAGGCCAGATGAGGTGGGATGCACCTGTCATCCCAGCGCTTGACGGATGGAGGCAGGAGAGTCACTAGTATAAGGCCAGTCTGAACTATGTAGGCAAAGCCCTATCTTAGAAGTAAAGCAACTGAAAAAAAGGCTTTTTCTCCCTCCCTACAAAGATCATCTCTCTCTAACTGTGGTGACTAGGAATGCCTGTGTGTTAGAATATTGGACACTTCTGAGTGGACTCCCATTTCCATCTCTGTCCTTTCTAGGATGGGTCCATTGTTTTTTATAGTCACACAGTGAAGGTGAAATGTTTTAAGGCTGAGTCATATGTGCAGCCTGAGGACACATCCTCCTTCCTCCTCTGTGGTAGAGTACATGTGACCACACAGGTCCCCACCTCCCATGTAGATTCACTGTTGTCTAAGGCTGAGCCTCCCTGTAGCTTCCTTCCTCTCTCCCCTGGCCTGTCTTCATGAACATGCCACAATGTGAACTGGTTTCCTCTGGTGTCCTTTGTAAAGTCACTCTGTTAATGACAGTCTGCCTGGCTAGGGGAATGGGTCAGTCAGTACAAGGGAAGGGATCTGATTTCAATCCTCAGAATCCATATAGAAAAAAAAAGTCCGAGTGTAGCTGGGCATGACGGTGCACACCTTTAAACCCAGCATCCGGGCCAGAGGCAGGTGAGTCTTTGTAAGATGGAGGCCAGCCTGGTCTACATAGTGAGTTCAGGCTAGCCAGGGCTAACTAGTGAGACCCTGCCTCAAAAAAAAAAGTAAAGCAAGACAAAAAACCCCATGTCTAGTGGCATGTGCTTAGAATCCCAGGGAGGTGGAAATATGAAGTCCCTGGGGGTTTGCTGGCCAGCTAGCCTAGCCTACTTGGTGACCTCCAGGCCAATGAGAGACTCTGTCTCAAAAAGCAAGGTAAACAGCATCTAAAGAACACGTGAGGTTCTCCTCTGGTGTTCACACACACCACACAGCATATGCGCATGCATACCTGTACACACATTCACACACACACTCACACACATACATACACACACATTCACACACGCACATTCTCTCTCACACACACATTCACACAAACACGCATACACACATGTGCACACACATATCTACAGCTGTATAACAGTTCAACTCAAAAGCACTCATTAGCAGAGAAAGGACTTTGTAATATGCATCAGATATTATCAAGAAAAGGTAGGAAATGGAATGAGATAATTAAAATCCAATGATTACCCAGTTAAGGAGAATAAACAAAGTACTCCTTAGGCCCAGGGATCAAATTCATACAAAAGCTAATTTTGCAAAATTAGGCTGTGTTTGCATGAGCTTTGGTTTACCATGTCAGGCTTCACTGTGGATAGCAAACACTTCTGAGCCCGTGGGGGCAGCTGAGCTACAGAAGCTTAGAGGTGAAAGCAGACACGCTGGCCCCAGGTGCCACTTGTCCCTGGCCAAGTTCCAGGAGCATGCAACCCCCTGCAGCCCCTGCAGCCCCCTGCAGCCCCCTGCAACCCCCTGCAGCCCCCTGCAGCCCACTGTGGTACTGCAGCCCCTGCAGCCCCCTGCAGCCCCCTGCAGCCCCCTGCAGCCCACTGTGGCACTGCAGCCCCTGCCTTCCCCTGCCTCCCCCTGCCTCCCCCTGCAGCCCCCTGCAGCCCACTGTGGTACTGTAGCCCCTGCCTTCCCCTGCCTCCCCCTGCAGCCCCCTGCAGCCCCCTGCAACCCTGCAGCTCCCTGAAGCCCCATCTCACCAGCATCAGCTTCTGCTCAACATTGTCTGCTTTGTTTTCCCACAGAGGAGATTTTGAAGAGCCACATCGCACATTGGTGGTCACCGGATGGCACGAGGCTTGCCTATGCCACGATCAACGACTCTCGGGTTCCCCTTATGGAGCTGCCAACCTACACAGGCTCTGTCTACCCCACTGTGAAGCCCTACCACTATCCTAAGGTAGGCAGAAAGTGGGCTCACTCGCTGGTTCCAAGGGTAGAGATCCCATAATCAGATGTCTTTGCCAGCAGCACCGTAAACACTCCTGTGGCGTTAAAGTCCCATTTTTGTTGAGGTGAATTTGTCAGCATGTTTACTTTATTTTAAATAATTGAATGGTCACTGGCTATTTGTCTAAGTTCCTTATAAGCAAAATTAACCCCCCCCCACTCAGTGACTCCAGGTGACAAAAAGCCTGCACTTCTGGCTCCTTATAGGATGCAGCTTCTAGAAGGTTAGAAGGATTCTCTCTGTCCTTGGTTCCTGGGACATAGAGAGACTATGTTGTCCATAGCCATGGGTCTGAGAGCTTGTGTTCCCCAATATTCATACGGTGGGGGCAAGCCCTTGTGATTGAGGTTAGTGTCCTATGAAGGAGACCCCAGATGCCTCTCTCTTCCTTCCACCCATGTGAGGAGGGCCTGGGCCTCGCCAGACAGGACACCAACAAGAGCCTTGATCTTAGACTCCCACCCCCAAAGTCATGAGGAGGCTTTTACCCCTGTTGTTTATAAGCCCCCTGGTCTTTGAGATTTTGTTATAGAGACCGAAGGAGACAAAGACGGGCCTGAGCCAGTGGAACAGCAAGGAAGGGTGTGGTAAAGTGGGAGGGGCCTCCAAACTTCAACTCTGAATCAAATCACAGCATCCCAACACAGGGCGGGTCCTGATGCAGAAACTTCCATGACCCCCTCACCTGGAGGCTGGCATTCAGGAACACGGATACAGCTCCGGCTCCTGAGGTGCACACAGCTGGTTAGTCTGCTTCCTGGTGGTGTCACCAGACTGCTTTAAGGCCAGTGGACAGTAGGCATGGCACTCTTACTGCTGGGCTCCCACCGTGTTGCTGGACCCCACTCCTGCCCCTGAGGCACCGCCCTGCTCTTGCCAGGGAATGTTTGAGCTGAGGCCTCCTCACTTACCTGGTTGGTCTAAAAGCTAACAGTGCATGCTTCCGTATGGTAAGAAGTCCCTGGGCCTGTGGAGGACCCGTGATGAGAATGAAGTAGATGGCTGCAACATGGCTCCCAAAAACATGGGCCAGAGGAAGCAAACCCCTAGGGAGCATGTCTGTTCCAGCTGCCAAATGAATATCACAGACTTAGTCTACTTGGACCACAGTGGTGTCGTCCTCACAGAGGATGGACATCTAAAACTGGGATATTGGTGATCCAGGTCCTGGTGAGGACTCCCTTCCTTGTTGGCAGAATAATGTCTGTCTGCTCTTGAGTACCATTTTTAAAAACAGAGTCTCAAATGCCCCAGGCTGGCCTGGAACTCTCTGTGTAGCTGAGGATGAACTTGAACCTTTGATCTTCTAGTTTTGGTATTACAGACATGCATCACCATACCTAGCTGACACAGTGCTGGAGATTGAACACAGGGCTCTGTGTGTGCTAGCAAGCCCTCTATCAACTGAGCCACATTCCCAGGATTTCTTCACAAGGCCCATGATGACACTTATCTTAATGACACTAATGCCATCATAAGGCCCTGCCAACATGACTCCATCTAACTCTAATCACCACCCAAAGAGCACACTTCCAAGTACCACCCACCTAGGGCAAGAGCTCCAGCATAGGAATTTGGGGTGACTCATTCAATCTACCTGGTTGTACAGACTCCCACTAGTAGCCTTTGGGAAGTGTGGCCAGTGACTGTTGGGGTGCCAGAATGGAGGAGCCTGGCTCACTGAGGACACACAGCCTTGTCTCCTTTCCTCTCCTGGGACATCCCAGCAGGGATTTGCCACTGACTGGTGTCTCTGCTCTTTTCCCACCAGTCTCCATTGTTATTACAATGTTATTACAAAGTGTGGTGCTAGCTGTACTCAGATACAGTGTATGAGACTGAGTCCAAATCTCCCCAGCCCCTCTATATCCCCTAATATACACATGCACACACACACACACACACACCATACATACATGTGCACACATATATACATATGTCCTTACAGGTGTCCTTATAAGGACAACGTAAAATCTGATAGGTTCCTTCCTTGATTTAGCCATGTGCTATGGGACATGTCCTCCCAACCGGGAATTAGAAAGTACAGTCTTGCTCAGGAGTTGGGGTCCCATGTTTCAACAGAAATTCCAGACTCTGACCAACAGAGTTCGGGGGTTACTGCCCTGTTCTTTCCCACTCCTGGTCAGAACCCTGAGTTATACAGCTGCCAGCTTGTCCCTTGCTGTGGGACAGATTCCCTCTCACCTAGATGTACAAAGGGGTGAGGACATCAGGCCAGAGCAGCCCCGATGAGCCCTGTCTCCCCCAGCCCCTTTGAGTCCAGAATGTGTTCTTCAGAGAAAGAGGGTGCCTGAAACTGCTCCGGACCGTGGCTCCTTACTGAAGATGCTGCTGTGAGCTGTGCCCCTCACAGATCCGTGTTTCTTACCACCTGTGCATGCTCCACACTGCCCCCCAGACCTCACACCTCTCTCTGTCCTCCTGCAGTTTTCTTCCCTCTCACGGCTGACCAAGTAGCACTGGCATTGGCAGACTGAGCAAACTGGATAGAATGGGCAGATGACAAGATTCCTGGGAAGGCAGAGCTGACCCAGATATCTCTTTGCCTTTAAAAAAATATGTATATAAGGGCTGGAGAGAGCTCAGTTGGTAAAATGCTTGCCATGTAAGCATGAGTCCTAGAGTATGATCCCCAGCACTGAGGAAGCAAAGACGAAATCCCTGAGGCTTGCTGATAAGCTAGCTTTCATGGGCTCCAGACCAGTGAAGAAAAGAAAGCGGATGGTATCTAAGGATGCAAAATACCCAGTGTTGTCCTCAGGCCTCCAAACAAGTGCAAACACACATATATGAGCACACACATACACACACATGCACGTACTCCCACACACGTGCACACCCCCCCCCCACACACACAGATCTGTCCTCAGCATAAGTTATGGTCTTTAGCATCAAGCTCCACGGTGCCCAGATATGAGTCCACCAGATGAGATGTTGCAAAGCCAAGGGGGACTCCAGGCGTTATGGCCACTCACACTGCTTCCTCACAGCTCTGTCCCCTCACTTTGTAGGCTGGAAGCGAAAACCCCAGCATCTCCCTCCACGTCATCGGCTTGAGTGGACCAACCCACGACCTGGAGATGATACCACCTGATGACCCTCGAATGAGGTTAGTTCTTTGCACCGTTGGGTTAGGAGTAGATTCAGAGGGAAGCCATTAATGCAGCGTTTCTAGAATGGGCTATCTTGTAGTATCCAAGCACTTTGTTCTTCCAGACTTCCTTGCTGGTGTGTGGTTTGTTTTCCTGGGGAAGATGAAGGAGAAACACCAGGCAGTGTATACTTTTATTCCTTACCGTATATCAGGGCAGACAATCTGCCCCGTGGGAGGGAGGGTCCTCTGGAAAAGCACTTCAGCCCCTGTCTCAGCAGGGTCATTCACACACCAGACAGACGGCATCCTCTGGAAGCAGATTTCAGTAAACAGCATCCCGTTTCCAGGATTTTAGAGAACCTCTAGTTAGGCAGCTGCTGTCCCACCCTAAGAAGGCCAAACCTCCCAGTGGGTAGCATTCATGTAGAAAGTCATGTTGGCCCATCGCTACCAACATCCACCTTGTGCAGACTTTCTAGTTAAATGAGAAAAATGGGATCCATCTAAGTGACATGATTTGAATATCAGCTTTGCCCCTGGGACAGTTCTGTAATCAATATACCTCTCTGACAAGGAGACAGAGAGAGAGAGAGAGAGAGAGAGAGAGAGAGAGAGAGAGAGAGAGAAAGAGAGAGAGAGAGAGAGAGAGGGAGGGAGGGAGGGGGAGGGAGGGAGGGAGGGAGGAAGAGAGAAAGTGTGTGTGTGTGTGTGTGTGTGTGTGTGTGTGTGTGTGTGTGTGTACAGTATCCCAGAACCCTCGCATCTAAGACTCTGTATATCCATAAATGGAGATGTTGAGCTGAGCGCACCCAGTTTGGAGACTCAGCGGCACCCAGACCAATTTTGCTAGCCTGGGTCTTCATGTTTCAGTTACTTACAAATCTCCTCATTATTAGAAGTTTCTGGCAGCTTCTGGAGGGGCGAGTGCTTGGCCCAGCTGCTCTAACTCCCCCTGGGGAGGATTTTCCACCACCTACACGCTCGCCCTCCATTCTCCCCTCCCTGACATACCATCCCGCCTTCCCCTAATGTATAGTTTTCTTCACTCCATGGAGAATCACCAAGCAGGAACACTCATTCAACATCAGTGGACTGGGCTAGAAGGGGAGATGCTGGAACCCAGTAGAATTTGCAGGGGCCCTGGACACCTGGGGAAGGGATGAAGATAATGGAATTCCTCCCCTGCAGAATTCCACTGAGCATCTTCACTGGAACCTGATGTCATGGTGTCCCTGGGAGGAAATGGGGCAAGACCAGGCTTGGAATGCCAGTGTTCTGTTAAGGGCTAGCCTCTTCCTTCTCTTCTTGCCCTAGACTGGTCTTGTCCCTTGCCAGGCTGGATTAGGTAACCCCCCCCCCAGTTCTCATAACCCTGAGCTTCCGAGGGCAGGTCTCTGGAGGCCTGTCACTCCATGTGCACTGCTTGAGGAAGAGCAGTCAGTTTGGCTGATGATAATTTCTCTGAGATAAAACATCTCATGTTATTGTGTCAGCATCTCTCCTGAAGATCCCTCTATATCATCATTTCCTTCTCAGCCAATCCCTGCCAAGCCTCCAGGGGCCTGGTCCAGCCAGCATGCTGAATTAATATGGAAAGTCACCTGGAAAATTTCAGCCATCTGTTTGAGTTAATTGGGAGTCTCATTTAGTCAATTTGGTGATGCTGTTTCCACAGGCTTGATTAGCTTCAAGGACAATGAAAAATTAGTTGCAGTCAGGACTTGAAGTTTGAAGGCTGGCTTTCAGGTCCTCTGCTTGCTCTAATTTCTTAAGATAAACGCAATAACATGCTTCATGAGCAACACAAATTTGTAACATGAAGATGCCAGTCCACCTACTGATTCTCTGTCACACTTCCTTGAGTTTATTTGTTTTTATTTCATGCATGTGAGTGTTTTTGCCTGCATAGACACATGTGCACATGCATGCAGTGCCTGCAGAAGCCAGAAGAGGGAGTCAGAGTCCCCTGGGATTGGAGTTGCAGATGGTCATACGATACCATGTGGGTGCTGGAAACCAAACTGAGGGCCTCTCCAAGATCAGCAGGCTCTCTTAGCCTCTCTCTGGCTCCGCTAGAGGTTTCCCTAAGAAACACGCAGATGCATCAGAATGCAGTCTCAGCACACAGTATCTTCCTGGCATCCAACCCGGCACTAAGAATTTAGTAGTGAGTGAGCATAGAGCCTCCAGTATGGGGGGTGACACAGACATCAGGCAAAGCCTTATAAACACATAAACAGCTGTGGGCCTGAGAAAAGCCATGAAGGTGTATGGAAGAAGAGGCCACGTCGCGGGCTAGACCAGAATTTCTCAGCCTTGACACAAACAAAATCCTGGGCCCGGTTAGTCTTGCTGTGGGGCTGCTCTGTGCATCGAAGAGTCCTGGGTCTGCCCTCCCCCCGCTCTCCACCCCAGCCATGGGTGGGAGGGTCAGCAAAGCTCCAACCAGAGAAGTCCTGGTATGAAATGAGGTTCCCTGCCAACTGGCTGGATTCAATCCCACGATCTCAGGCATTTCCAGCCTCTCTCGATTGTAAAATGGAGGAAGGTACCCATCACAGACGTGTGCAGTCTCATGGGTAGCTGTGGAAACTCTAGGAGGTGATGCAGAGAGCTCAGCCCTGACCCATGCAGTCTCCTGACTAGGGATATTCCCTGCAGGCCACATCTCTCCCCTCAAAAGTCCCCTGCTTGTCAAAGAAGTTCATGTTCACATAGCTAACTGGCTGTCTAGCATCCCCACTTGGCATTGTCAATTAATTGGTCAAATTATGATTCCCAGATGAGGCAAGGGACTTGAGTTGAAGATTTAATTTAACTCCAGAGTTAACAAAGGATGCAAGAAAGAGTTCAGATGGGTCCAGGTGTCGCTTGAGAGGCTGAATATCCAGAGACAATTTGGCAGACATGTGGCATTGAACTTGCTGGGTTTCTACTGGTCCGGCAGGCAGAATCCAGAAGATTCCTCTACACCAATAGGGTTGAAAGTTGCCCAGTCAGTTAAAAGCAGTCAACCCAGGAAGGGATGCTCCTCATAATTTTGCACGATCTCATTTACCTCGGCAGGAGGGCTGGACGAAGCCACCAACCGTTTCTAATTGCCATCTGAAACTGGATAGGCTTTGACAAGCTGGAGTGCCTGGTCCCCTCCCTGCACTTCTGCCGCTTTCCCATCCAGTCTAGGCTACCCCATCTTCACCTTGAAGCGCTGGCTGACTGTCCTTGTCTGCAGCAGGGATCTGCTCCTCCTCACACATCCTTTCCTTTGCCTAGCGGCGTCGCCCCCATGGCCTGTCACCCTCCCGCGTCCCTACCCACAGTAGCTAGAGTGCCATTTAAGCCACAGCGGGTCATGAGGCCTCTGCTCCGAGTGTCTGCAGCTTCCCTCCTAACAGAGAAAAGGACAGCTCCTGTAAACACTCAGTCACTCAAACCTTCTACTTGACAAATCACTCTAACACCCCACGTCTGTCACGGCACTAGGATCGTCTGTGCCCTGAGAGCCCTTTCTGAGAGCTCAAGGTCAGTGCCCTCACCTTCAGAACCAGGGACCTGGGTGGGGGGTGGCTTTTCTGTATTGACTTGTTCCAGTTTCTGCCCCCCCCCCTGCAATGTGGGGTGGGTGAGGCAGGGATATGCACATGTGCACGCATGGACACACACACACACACACACACACACACACGTAAAAGTCTGCACTACCATTCTGCAACAGGAAGTGGTGAGTTATTTCAGTTGAGGACACATTGGCTGAGTGAGTTAATTTAAATCTCAGGACCAAAGTTACTGTTTCCATAGAATTTTGAGGTAGATTTCTTCATTTGTGCTGATTTTTCCCCCTGAGGGTGGAGCTAATGTTTTAGAATTAGACACTGGTGACAGCCCCCATCAAGAAAAAGTGAGACAAGGGGGTCAGAGAGGTGACTAATGGTGAAGAGAGCTTGCTGCTCTTCCAGAGGACCAGGAGTTTGGTTCCAAGCACACCTATTGGGTGGCTCACAACTGCCTGTGACCCCAGATCCAGGGGACTCTGTCACCCTCTTCTGGCCTCCATAGGCATCCCCACGTATGTGGCATACACATACAGAGATGCAAAAACTAAAAGTAAAAAGTGATACTTCAAAATTACAAAGTGAAATAAAACACTTGCTTTGGGCGGGCCGTAAAGAGGACTTTTAAAATGCCTGGGGTGGGTGGGGGGCCCTGTGGGTAAAGATGCTTGGGGAGAAGCCTAAAGACCCAAGTTTGATCCAGAACCAACTCACAGAAGCTGTCTTCTGCCCTCCACATGGGCACTGTGGTACTCAAGCACACATACATAATTTTAAGACGTTTCAATGCCCTTGAAAATGTAGGAGGAAGTATCCAGGAGTCCTGGAAATGCAGGCTGACAGTCAGCAGGCAGACACAGGGCAGAGAAAGATGCCCAGACACCGTGTCAGTTTCCCCCAGCACACGGCTGTTCTTTGCCTCCGTCCGGCCTGGCTGCTGTGTTACGCTGGCCCTGTGAATTCTTCCATGTGGCTCCCATGCCCTCATTTTTCTATTTGCTGTGTGCTGTGTTAGGCACTTGGGCAAGGAAGATTCTCCACGGGACGGTACAGTCCCCAAGGCTGTGACAACACCCTTCTGTGGGCTGTGAAGAGGCCGAGTACAAGCCGCATGTGGGAGCCGGAGAGGATGACCGGGTGGGAGGGTTGGGAGCACCTCACAGATGCCTCAGGGACCTGCCAAGCCTTCCCCACCGCCAGCGCCTCCTCCACACGCAGTATCCACGGTACAGCCTGTACCAACACACCTGTGAAACTCAGCCTTCCTCCTCCCCGTTTAGACACAGCGCCACACTGTGGTGGGTCCTGGCTACTCTAGATGGGGAGTTATTGCTGGTGATGGGCGTGGCACAGTCATTCCAGGCTGGGGAGTGAGAAACCTTTGTCCTATAGATTCACTGCAAATGATTTCACAGAGCCACTGCCAACAACTGGATTTGGTGTCGTCACTATTTAAGATGCCTAGCTCACAGAATTGGAAATAGGAGTCTCAGAAGTCTCCCCAGATGCATCTCCAGGGGAGAGATGGGGCAAGTCTGGCACTCACCACTGTGACGCGGGTGTCACGGGCACTCAGAGTGTTGTCAGGAGGCAGTAGTGAATAACGAGCTCTTTGGCAGACTGTGAAGACAGGGGACATCGGCACAAAGTGAAATTGACATCTGAGTGTGTCGGCAGCACTCTGGACAAGGTTTTTGCAGGCTGCATCACACAGCTGGCGAGTCGGTTGATGGAGAACACGGAGGTCTGAAGTGATAGCTGGTCCTCTCCCCTGAGCCACAGGTAGCAAACAGGTACACAGGTTTGAAGGTGTCTGCAAGAGAACAGGACTTGACAGAGTCTGGACATCGGTGTGTTTTTAAACATGCTGTCCCAGCTGAGGCCTGAGAGAAGGGATTAGCGCCTGCTGTCTGCCAACAAGTCAGGGTTTACTTCCATCCTCCTCCCACCAAACTGTCCCAAGGACCATGATGTTCCTAGGTCTCCTAAACTTCCTTTATGTTTCCCCCGTGACTTACAGAGACCAAAGCAAGGCCCAAAGAGGGTAGATGATTGCTAAAAAGTACCCTTATCCATTACAGAGCCAGGCCAGGGTCTCTAAGGCCAGAGTCCATTGCTATCTGAGCTCCTACCTGGCTCTCAGGTCCCTCAGGTCCCTCAGGTCCCTTAAGGCCTCTCAGTTTCTCATGGTCAGGAGACATTCCACGTGCTTACTGTAGGCCTGATGTCCTGCTCAGTTCCACCAGAGGGGCCACTGGGGAGGTTTGTGAAGTGGGAAGCAGGCTTGTTCCAGGACTCCCCTGTGAGCAGGTCTCTTCCTGTCACCAGGAAATGGTGGCAGTACTTTGTCTTCTGAGCTGAGGAAGGACCAAGGGCCTCACTGACTGCCCCATTCCCAGGACGTCTCTATCCTTGCTATGATGAACCCTGTCAGAGATCTACCCAACAAAGCCACGTCCTCCTCCTCCTCTCAGGACCCTATGCCTGGTGGAGTGATCCTAGGAGTCCGCAGCCTCAGAAGAAGTAGGTGGCTGTGATCTGAGGGGTAAAGTCCCCCCCCCCATCTGAGAGATCTTCTGTCTCATCACCTTATCAACATAGTCACACTGGAGTCCTCAACTGGAGTCCTCACACCAGATTGACCAACAAAACAGTGTGTGACCATCTCACAAAAGCAACTCAGGGAGCCTGAGAGATGACTCAATGGTTAAGAGAACTTGTTTTTCTTCTAGAGGAGACAAGTTCAATTCCCAGCACCTGCCTGACAATGCACAACCATCCTTAATTCTGATATTCTATTCTGGCCTCTGTGGGCACTGTATGCTCATGGTGTACATACTACATGCAGGCAAAACACCCATACACATAAAATAGAGATTTTAAGTGGAAGAAAGCCCCTTGTATAGAGAGAATAGTCCAAACTTGGGAGTCAGTGAGCAAGTGACATCAGAAACAAGAAAGCTTTCCTCTCAGGGCAAGGGCCTGCAGAGTACCACAGCATCACAAAGAAGTTGGGTGAGCAAGGGAAAGGCCCATGGGCTCGAGGAGATCTGCAAGTGCCCAGTCACTAGGTGGACAGGTCCTGCCTTTCTGTGCATGCTGGGGCTGTGATAAGCAGGACAGTAGGCTCTGTATTGTACAGAGGGTCTTGACACCCAGCATGCCCTCATATGACACGAGTAATTTGCCCAGGAAATGCCTGATACATATTGATGGGCAGTAGATGGGTTGATATATGGAGCCTATATGGGTATATGTGTGACTGATGGATAGCGAGATGAGTAGTGGATAGACTGGCAGATCGGAAGCTTGTGTGGAGGCATGGATTTAGTTAGGTTACTCAACAGTAGAAGATGGGTGGATGAGTTAATAAATGTATTGGATGAGTGAATAGATGGATTGGATTGGAAGGATTGGAATAGATGGATGATGGATGGATGGATGGATGGATGGATGGATGGATGGATGGATGGATGGGTGAAAATGGATTGGAGTGACGGATAGATGGATAGATACAAGATGGATAGGTTAATTAGGCAAGTATATTGGATGAGTTAGCAAATGGATGCATGGATGAATGAGTGGGTAGATATATGGATGGAAAGTAGATGACAATGAATGAATAATGGATGATGGACAGATAAGAGTATGATGAGTGGATGGATGGATGGATGGATGGATGGATGGATGGTTGGACAGATAGGCTTTGACTACATTAAACTAAAATACAGAGAGGGCTTCCGTAAAAATGACTGTCACTCCTCTGTAATGGATGCTCCCACTGCTGCATCAGTAACTGCTCAATAGAGAACCCACAGCTGCCAAGTTGTGTTCTCTGAACCTGCTCCTCACACACCCTGACAGCCAGCCCTGCTGTGTATCTAGCCTCTCTGGTAGAGAAAAGAGAGAAGCATGCTCAGTGGAAGGGAAATTGTGGAGAGAGTCTGCATGCATCACTTCCCTGTTGTCTGCAGCACCCTCGGCCTGCGTACCTCTCAGTGGTTGCACGATGACTCTGGGGAAGACCCAGACGGGAGCGCGAGCTTCATTGCAGGCAGCATTGTGCTCGGTGTCATGGCAGATTGCTCAGAGCTGCTCTCTGCTAAAGTACACCCCTTTAAAAATAAATTCCCTCCCACAGTGTGTTCTCTTCCGGCTTGATCCTCGAAATGAACACTGTTTTTAAAAGATGCCAGAGTTAATTGCAAGCTCTTTGTATCATGGGACTTTGTTCCCTTTGCCCTTTACTGCCACAGGCTGTCAGAGCCTGTGCCAGAATCAGAAATACCAAAAAGTGACATGGCACATTAATCCCTGAGAGAGAAACAATACCCATTCATATTTTATGGCAAACAAGTTGGCTAATCAAACATTCATCCACTGCTCACCAGCAAGCACCTTTGTGCTCTGATCTGAAGGCAGCTTCTTAGCCAAGCTGAACGTCCCCTCCCATATGCTCCTGAGCAGAGCAGAGCTGGCTTCCCTGCACATCAGTCCCTGAGCTGAAGTTAAAGGCCTGCTCATCCAGCCTCCATCCCACCTGTGAGCCCGGGCCTGCCCATCAATGACTGCATCTATTTAAGTAGAACCCCACTGTCCACAGCATCTGCCTGAGTACTCTGAGTAACTATGTGTGGATAGCATCCCTTAGACTAGAGAGACCCTCAGAAACTTTTCCAACTTGGGTCCAGCGGTGTGATTCCTACAAAGAAAGAAGGTGAAAACAAGAACTCTTCTGCCATCAGTGAGGTGGTGACATGAGAATACACTCTCAACATCCACACGTGCATCCATGAAGCTAGCTTCAAGAGGCACCCAGGACTAGAGAGATGCTTCAGCAGCTAAGAGCACCAGCTGCTCTTCCAGGGGACCCAGGTTCCATTCCCAGCACCCAGAGGGGACTCACAACTGTCTCTAACTCCAGTTCCATGGGAACTAATACCTTCTTCTGGCCTCTGCAGGCACCAGGCGAAACTCGCATACACATAAAATAATAAAATAAAGTGTGCTCCTTGGGCACTCAAAGAAATCTGGAAATTTGTCTGAAGGAGATGGAAACTCCATGTTTAAGTATTGACAACAGGTTCAACAAAGATGTCTGAGCCAAAGGAACAAGAAACATCCCACACTATATCCATGTACATTTGTTCAGAAAATTTAATGAGATGGGAATTGAACAGGCAAGCCACATCCCTTCCGCGCCAGGGTCAGCCCTGACTTCCTCAGCAGGGTTATACTGCCCAATGTGCTTGTCTTCTCCCTTAACCGCTTCCTAATTTATTTTCATCCCACAGCACCGCATCTGTCTACCAAAGCATCTGCTCATTCAGAGGACATTGTTTAGGGGCAGGGCTGGAAATTCCATATATCTATATGATGTGTTTTGTTCATATGGATCACCATTTCTCCCTCCAACTTCTGCTAGTGCCCCCATACCATCACCCACCAATTCCATGTCTTCCTTTCATGTGATTTCTAATAACCCCTGAATCTGGTTTGTGTTGTGTTGCCCACTGGTGCACGCATATGTGGCTACCCACCAGGGTATGGGCTACCTGTTTACCAACAAAGCTACTCCCTCCCAGCCCTCAGTGGGTAATAGTTTATCTGCCAAGGATGGGTCTGTGAGGGCACCTCCCCTAGTTGAAATGCTGGCTGGCTTGATCTTGTGCAGATCTTGTGCAGGCAAGCGCAGCTGCTGTGAGTTGATATTTACAACAGACTCATCACGCCCAGAAGTCAGCATTCCATAGCTCCCCTCACCAATCAGCTCTTATGTTCTTTCTTCCCCATCTCCTGCCATGCTCCCTGAGCCCTGAATCAAGGGGTGGTGATGTTTCTTGATGACTTGTTCCAGAAGTGCCCAGTCCAGCCCAGCGCAGCCCCACCCATAACATACAGCTCGAGGACACTTTTTGGTGACCGTTCTACAAGCCCCACCCATAACATACAGCTCGAGGACACTTTTTGGTGACTGTTCTACAAGCCCCACTGACAAGCTGGTTTCCAGAAGAGAAGGTTGCATTCATCCATATATTTCCATTTACAGTGCTAGGGCCACTGCATTTGACTACTAGTGCAGGACATTTTTTATATAGCCAAAAAGGTGCACAGAGAATGTGCCAACAGCTCAAACAGGCATGGGTCCCTCATTAGTGGGAAGGCCATGAGAGAGAGAGAATTCTCCCAGAGCCCTCATTCTCTCCCCTTCATCCCCCACCCGAGTAGCGTTGCTAACCATAGACGATGATTGTGTGCGGCTTCCCACCCGCTCCCTGACTGCCTGTGCACAGCTGTACCAACGAGGTCAGTAGCCCATGTTCATCCCCAGGGATCTTCAAGCTGCTGACCTCTATCTGTTGTGTCTGTATGTGTGTGTATGGCAGTGAGTACATATGTGTCCATGTGTGTGCACTCATGTATGTGAGTGCATGGGAGGATTATCCATGATTGTTAACAGGTGTGTGTGTGCGCGTGTGCGCGAATGTGGGAGGAATATGTGATGGTGAGTAAAAGTATGTACATGTGTGTGTGCATAAGTATGTGGGGGTAAGTGGGTGTATACACACATGAGGCGAATTCATATATGTACACCTATGTATGCAAATGTTGTGTACCTGTGTGGAGGCCAGTCAACATCAGGTTTTTTGTTTTTCAATTACTTGCTACCTTAATTTTTTGAGACAGGGTCCCTACTAAACATGGGGCTTGACAGTTCGTACTGACTGATCACATGACCCAAGGAGCCTTCCCTGCCACCCAGTGCTTGGACTGTAGACACACACTCCTGGGCCTGACCCTTTTACACACGATGTCTTGTTTATGTCTTCTGCTGGTGTGAGACACCATGACCAAAGAAACTTGGGGAGGAATAGGTTTCTTTCTCCTCACAGCTCTCAGTCCCTCATCAAGGGAATTCAGGGCCGGAGCTCAAGGCCCGAGTGCTGAGGCAGGAACTGATGTGGAGGCCATGGAGGGTGCTGTTTACTGGCCTGCTCCTCGTGGCCTGCTCAGTCTGCTTTCTTATAGCTCCCAGGACCACCAACCTGAAGGTGGCAGCTTTCACAGTGATCTGAGCCCTCCCATATCAATTATCAATCCATAAAACGCACCACAGCTTGCCCGAAGGCCGGGCCCATAGGGGCATCTCCCCAATTCCTCAAGAGTCTGTGAAATACAGGAGCACACCTCAAGGGTATGTAGCTAGGAGGAGATCCTGCCTTCCGCAGCAGGTTCCGGGACAGGGGACAAGGGAGGATGCAGACCCTATAAATAAACACTGTGCCCAGACCCACTGGGCCTGCAGGCTGGGGAGCACATGGCATAAACAGAACTGGCCTTTGCTTTAGAAATCTCGGAACACTGAAGGTTAAAATCATGAGAGTTGGTTGTCTAGAAATGCCTCCTGTTTGGATGTAGATGTGGCGTATTCCTTACCCACAAGGCCATCAGAGGTTCCCAGAACTGTGTGGGGCAATTTCAGGACCCCTCTGATCCCTACCCAGTGAGTCAGACCTTCTGTTTGGAAGCTGTATGCTTGACCTGTTTATTGGTTCAGTGACTGAGAACTGATCAGCAGGTAGATTTGGGGAATGAGCAACAGTCAGCGATTGAGTTTCCTGATTAACAGAGGCCTTGCTCCAAGTGACCATTTATTCAGGCCTTTCTGTGGCACATAAACTAAGCACAGCAAGGCCGGCTTCCAGTTCACCAGGAGTGCCTGGTGAGTGTGCCACTGTTGCCTGTGATGGGAGATCTTGTAAGAACACAAGGTGTTCATCCTCAACAGCAAATCTCATTATAGAGCACGGGCAGGCGACAGCTAGCTGGCTTCTAGAACATTCTAGAAAGTCACCTGAGGATACCTATTTGGGGCGCTTACTTTCTTGACATTTCCTTCTTCCTTTTCCATGTAAAGTGGGGCACCCCAACTTTGGAGAGTCCTGAGTGACAGACTTAGTCAGCATAAGCCTCCCACCCTCCCAATATTAACACCAGGCTGCTTTGAGCCTGATGGTATTTTCAGGTTTGGGTAAAATCCAGCTTGTGACACCAAGACAAGTTCACCGAAGCCCAGGGCCAGAGCCAGGGTCCCTAATCCCTGGGTATTTTTCCTTAAAGACTGAAGAAAAAGAAGGGAGCCCTCAGTAGCCCAGCCTCAGAGCCTCTGAAGCGTGGCCCTCTGAGGCTCCCGTGAACGGCCCTCACTCACTCAGCCCCTCCTCCCTCGCCCTCAGTGCCCACACCCACCTTCCCTCCAGGTCCTTCTTCACCCACAAGCCCAGCGCATCAGCTCTTGTAGACTTGTGCCTTTCGTGGGCCTGTGGTGGGAAACTGAAGTCAGTAAAGTACCAGCGAGAGCTCGCGACACGCCCCCCCCCCAAACTGCAGGGCGGCCCCAGCGGCCCCAGCTTCAGTTCCGGAGCCCAGCTGGTGAGAGCAGGGTTAACCGATCACCCTAACACTCAGCTTTCCATAAGGAGCTTTGACCCGCCCACACACACACACACACACACACACACACACACACACGCACGCACGCACGCACGCACGCACGCACACGCTGGCTGCTGTGTCCAGAAGCGGAGTGACCGGAGCCTGGTGTCCGTTGTCCCCCGCTCACACTCTTGGTTTTATTTTCAGGGAATATTACATCACCATGGTCAAGTGGGCCACCAGCACCAAGGTCGCCGTGACCTGGCTGAACCGGGCCCAGAATGTGTCCATCCTGACCCTCTGTGATGCCACCACGGGTGTCTGCACTAAGGTACGGGGACAGAGGAGGGAGTGAAGGAATGAATGGCCATAGCATGGAAGGTGGTGTCCATTCTCTTGGAACCAAGCCCTCAGGCAGGAGAAATGTGAAGCTTAGCTTAGCTCCCTCATTGATGCTATGTTCAGCCTTTGGTTTGGTGCCACCTGGTGGACATGTCAGATATTGCTACAAAATCCATGGGCAGAGCTGAGCAGCTGCAGTCCCACTCAGGGGCTCTCGTCAGGCAATGGTCTGTTTCCCTTTAACTGGCCTCTGCTGTGCTGGGAACACTACTCTCCCTCTCTGCTTCTCAAAAGAGGATGGGACTGGCCCAGAGCCTGACCCATCTACAACAAGTGTTCAGTCCAAGCATACGCCTCGCCCCATCATCACCCCAGAGTCAGGTGTCCCAGCACAGGCAGGACAGGTCCAGGCAGACCAGCAGTATGTGGAGGAGCAGAAGGCAGCCCAGGGTACCCTTAACCTCCTGGCCAAGGCAGCATTCTCTCCCCTCCGCTCTGTAGCCCAGCCTTCCACATTGCTGAGCTACAGGCCTAAGAGAGTCACCTCCCATTGAATTTAAAAGACCAAGTGACACTCCAGGCCAATCTTCCAACAAGAGTTTTGACCCTAAGTTTCTAATTTTCTAACAACAACAAAAAGAAACCCACCAGGCTTGGGCAGATTCACTTTTATGGTTTCTACCAGGCAGCTCTCAGCACGCTGCTGGGGACAGGGGTGTCTCAAAGAGGTCACAGTGACTGTTCCTACCTCTAACACCTCGTTGGGCTGATGTTTCCTCTGGGTTGTTCTGATGGGCTTGCCGAAGAGGAAGGTGAGGCAGGCAGGGCTCAGGGCTGCACATCTGTGCTGAAAATCCAAATCTTCTTTGTTCCTGCCCTGATGGGCCCACAATGCACTAAGGAGCAGCCACTGCCACAGGCAGTGCAGGATGAACACCAGGCTGGTGGCACCTCGGTTGGCAGCAGCCGAGCAAAGCAGTCATCTGGTGCTTGGGCATGATTTGTTTGCATATCTTTGCACCAGCTCTGGAGAGCAACTTCCATGCATGCTTAGAGCCCTTTTAACCAGCCTGGCTCCCCGCGATTGTTTCCTGTAGCTGTAAGCTGCAATTTGGGTTCACAGTGTCCACTAGCATGCGCATGCACACGCACACACACACATGCACACAGTGATGGCCAAGTAAACACGCCCAGGTCGTGTGGCTGAGAAGTGAGCACAGGCTGGCCAGTGGTGGCTGCCAAGCGTTAGAAATGCCATCAGCTTCCACAGGGCAGCTCACCGCTGTGGATTGCCCTGGTTGTTAAGGACAGTGGCATTCTCCTTGCCTGAGGACTCTCGTGCTGGGATGCGAGCCTCAGTATGGGACAAAGAGAAGAACGGGGATTACCTGGACACAGAGAGGCCCCGGTGGCCACTCTGTGCAAGCGCAGTTGCCATGGAGGCGACATTAAGTCATTGTCTGTACAGTGTGTGCAAACAAGCAGAAGGGCCTTTCTAACGCTCCGATTCCATTTCAGAAACACGAAGATGAAAGTGAAGCTTGGCTCCACAGACAGGTAACTCTGCATGCCAGTCCCCATGATCCCATCACCCTGAGTCCTAGCCGGTGGCTCTCAACCTTCCTGATGCTCTGACCTTTAATGCAGTTCCTCCTGCCCTGGTGACCCCCAACCACTCTTTTCCTTGCTACTCTATAACTGTAATTTTCTATTAAGAATTGTAATTAAAAGCCGGGCACTGTTGGCGCATGTGCTTCCATTGGTTACTGGATGATGACAATTAGGGTAGTCACTAATCTGATTAAAGGAGAAGGCCAGTTCAGACACCCTCTCCACTATGCTAGGAGTCTTAGCTGGGGTCCTCCTTGTGGGTTCCTGGGAGTTTCCCTGGCACCAGGTTTCCCCCTAACCCCACAATGGCCCACTCTATCAAGATGTCTCAGGAAATAAATTATCATTTTTAAACCTATTATCTATATTATTGTCTATACTAAACTGCTACTTAAGAATTGCATCCAGCACCATGCTAGGCTATATAGATTTTGAAAATTATTACAGTCGAAGGCGTATATAATAAGTCCACAACTAACATGAAGTTTAACTGTGAAAAATGAGAACGCCTTCCTGTGGTGTGACACTATTCCTGGGCAGGTGTAAACAAGCATTTGCCCACACTAGATAGGGAACCTATGACAGAGTAAGGCTGCCACCTAAGTCCAACCTGGTGAATCAAGGAACTTCAGTGGGGTTACTTGCAAGTATATTGGTGAGAAGATGCTTACAAGAGCAAACCAGGTCAAAGACAGCTGCTTCAACAAAAGCCCACCCCAGTATGGGTGGCAGATTCCAAAAGCTGGAAACCTTGTAGCACACTGAACAACTTGCAGACAATTCAGCAGGTTGGAGATTGCCTTTTCCAGGTAACTCAGCTGGCCTGAGTCACTTCAAGTGGCTTGACAGTCCTTAGAGCTGCTATACTCTTGAGAAGGGAGGGACTGAGTAACCCTGGTCAGTTTCAGGGACTTCCTGAGACTATTGAGTTGTTTATTTCCTGATGGTACTGAGCTTCCCTTAGGGATGAAATGTTTCACCTCCCTTAGATTCACCTCCTTTAACATCTGTATACTAATGAGCTTTCCTCCACTACAGAAGGTTTTCATCTTGGAAGAAACTGCTACAAAAAAAGCTTCCCTTTAAATGAGGTGAAAAGCAAGGTTTACTCACTCTTCTGGCTTCCATTCAGCATGGATCTGAGAGTCCCAGGCAGAATAACTAGGCAAGAAAGAGCAATGAAAGGTGTCTACACTGAAAGGAGGGAATTAATTTCTCCCTGTTTTTATTCTGTTTTCAGATGGCATAATCTTATGTGTGGGAAATCCTAAAGATTTTACACATACATACACAACACACACACACACAACACACACACACACACATATTGTATGTATATAGTACACAGGCCTGGAGAGATGGCTCAGTGGTTAAGAGCAGAGTCCCTAGGTTTGATTCCCAGCACCCATATGGCAGCTCACCAGCCATCTGTGTGTAACTCTAGTTCCAGAGGATCTGATGCCCTCTTCTGACCCCAAAGGGTTTCTACATGCCCATGTGCACATAGACTCACACAGGCTCACACGCATACACATACATTTAAAGAAAATAAGATTTATTAGTAGATTCTAAGTTGTACTTGAAATTAAAAAGTTATTATGTATGTATTCATTAATTCCATTTGCTCATTATTCATTGCATACATATTTCAAGATATTTTTATTTGATAAATATAAATTTTGTTAATTAAGAAATTTTAGCTATGAAAACATGAATCAGCTACTCTCCTTCAGCGTATGTTGTATATGGAATGTATCAGGATATTGATCCTCTGGTCAAGGTTGAGTAATACTCCATTGCATGGGTATACCGCGAATGCCCATTGGAGGATTCCCACCTTTGGCAGCTGGGGAAGGTACACTGAGAACATGATGCTGAGGGAAACGCAGACACAATGCCCCCCCCCCGCGGCATGGTCCATATAAAACATCCAGACGTGCATCCACAGAGACGGAAAGCTGGCCAGTGGTTGTCAGCATGGTGGTTGAGGGTTTTCTGGTGTAGGGCGGGGGTGGTTTCAGAACTCAAGGAGGCAGCTGTATGCTGTCACGCACGAAAAAATGCTAGGATTGCTCAGATTTGTTAAAATGCTGCACTTGTGAATTTCACCTCAGTAGACTTTTTGGAAATGAACCAACTAGAGCATAGTTCTTGGCTTTGTTCCCATCTAGACAGGAGATGAGTTGACTCATAAATCCCAAGGCACAGGGGTGAACCAAAACCAGAAGCTGTGTTTTGGTGTTCAGCCTCTGACGAGAGGGAACCAGGGAAATTGGGGCCAGGGGGACATAGAGCAAGCACAGGGAGATCACACAGGCTGGGTTTGAAGGGAAGTAAGGTCAGGTTCCAAAAATGATAGATAGGTAGGTAGATAGATAGATAGATGGATGGATGGATGGATGGATGGATGGATGGATGGATGGATGGATGGATGGATGGATGGATTTTTTAAGCCCAGCTAGAACTGTGGGCAGGGAACAGTCCCTTACACTCTCCCTCAAGGGACTTCCCCTGAGAAGCTGCTTCCTATCTGGTCTCACTCTGGCCCCTGGATCAACACACTGCCTTGTCCTGGGTTCTGGGGACAGATCCTCCAGCTGTCCTCCTCTTCAGAATGGCAGAGTGGCCACAGAGCCAACAACAGCTGGATTTTCCTATATTTTCTGACTGAACATCTCACCATGTGGGAGAAAGCCACCAGCTCAGACATGGGTGTGAATGTTGAACTCCTGAACATCATTCAGGAAACCAGGCCCTCTCCCAGAAACATGAGTATGGAGGAATAGTGGCATGAAAGTAATTATTTTTGCTGTTTTAAAATGTGAATTTCTAATTAACCAGCAAGTAGCTGATATTTGAAGAAGCAATCATTTCAATGTGAGAGACACTAGAACTAGAGAAGGCACTGTGCCATGAATGCCCTAAATAGCCATTTTATTAGATGTTTTATTAAAGCACCTCGTTCTCTGTAAGAACACTTATCTTTGAGACACTGTGTGGCTCTTTCCGGCCAACCAGCCATTCATACAGGATAGGTGTGTTCCATCCTGGGCTGCTGTAAGAAGCCACAGTGAGGCTAACTACCTACATACAATGGTCTGAGACTTTATAAGGGGCTCATAACTAATTAAGCTCCCGAGAAATCCAGTCAGCTTCCCATTGCATCATCTTTCCCTAACGAGACTCATGGACACTGAAATTGATCTGCACCCTTTGCTGTGGTGTGGGGATGCCAGGCATCATAGGAGCCTATGTAAGGCTGGGCTGCCATCAGCTGCCTGGAAACCACTGGCTGCCCCTTCAGGATCTCATCAGAGACCACAGGCGTAACTTGGGGAGTTACACTGAGGCCACACTCCACTGCCCATCCACCTCCTGTGTGTTACAACTGCTTGCTGCACACACCCAGAATCCCCCAGCATCAAACAAGAGGCAGAACTTGTATTAAAATCCTGATGCCCACATCAAAAAAGTTCTGCACTTTGTCACTACAAGTTTATTTACTAGACTTGGGTGATAGCCAGCTTGCCATGCAAGCATGAAAAACTGAGCTGAACTCCCAGAATCCACACAAACAAATGCAAGGCATTGTGGGACAAGCTTGCAATCCTGACACTGGCAAGGTAGAGACAGGAGGATCCCTAGAATCCACTGACCATTCAGCCTAGCCAAATCAGCATGTCCCAGGCCCGTGAGAGACTCTGTCACAGAACATAGGGTGATAGTGTCCTGAGGGAGAACAGCCAAGACTGACATCTATCTGGTCTCCAATGTCCACACACACATGCACACACACAATTACTGCATGAGCAAGTTTCCAAAGACTGGCAGAAGCCTTCCTCAGCACATTCTGGAAGGTTCTGGAGAGCAGAGGACCAATGACCTCAGAATCTGAGGCTTCCTCAATATGAGTACAATGCTTCTGTCCAGAATTAATCATATTACTTTTAATCTTTGTCCAAAGTGCAAACATTTCCCCCAGAAAACTAGGGGACTATTGCCTCGTCCATCCCATCGTTGGCAAACAGAAGTCCATCTAAAAAGCCAAATTAACTGCTGCTCTTTTCCACTCCCTCTCCTGTTAAATACCACACTCCCAACTCTAAATAGAAAAATCAATATTTGCAGATTAAAGGTTTCGTTTTATTGCAAATATTCATGAAGATTAAATGTCATTTTAATCACACGTTAGTTCATTTCTCTGAGCACTTTGTATTTGCATGTGTTCCTTCACTGTGGGGAAATGAGTTTTTCCTGGGCCAGCTGCGTTTTGTTTACTGTTTATTCTCATCCTTGCATTATCAGGCAGCAGCTTGAATCACAATATAGATACACCTTCACCATAATTGGAGGAGCCAGCTCGGTGGCGTTCACTGATGCAAACCTCCAGACTTTGATTTCAGAGTGTAGTAGAGGTGCTACTGAACCCAAATCACTGTCTGCCCATCCGAGTGACTGCTCCCCTCTAGGGCAGGCTAAGGACTGCAAGTATCTACCTGCTCAGCTCTTGGGATGCCAGAAATAGAGCATGGTAACAGGCTACCCCTCGGGTGTTACATCCAGCTGTCGACCCCAGAGTCGATTTCAGGGAGAAGTGACTGTTGTTCATACTGATACACTGTCTAGCACCTGCCTTTTTGGGATGCCCCTAGTGAGAGCCAGGCCCAGAAGGGTTCTTTCTGCTGTCCGCATTTTAAAATTGGTCCATTTGGCATGTCTCCTCAACGGATGAGTCAGAGTGAGAGAGATTTTATTAAGGAAAAGAACAGAAGACAGGACCAGACGAGGGAAAAGTAGGGTCTGTGACTATTCTTCCCAATTTCCTTCGAGCTGGTGTAAGACAAAAGTCAGTCCAGCAGCTTTGCCTGCTCAGGGCTTTCACAGCAGCTAGTCCAGAGTGATCCCCAGGTCTAGTTCCCACTCCTGAGGTGGGGTTGACGTGTGTGCAAACCCATTTCTTCACTGATCTTTGCATCTTGTGGGCAACAGTGCTGTCTGACTCTACCCCTGGGATGTGTATCTGCAAGTGTGTGTGTGTGTGTGTGCTGCAAGTATGTGTGTGTGTGTGTGTGTGTGTGTGTGGAGGGGGTGTATGTATAATGAGCAGGTGTGTGTGTGTGTGTGTGTGTGCATGCACGTGCATGTGGAGGCCAAAGGGTGATGTCAGGTGTCTTCCTCAGATGCTCTCCACCTAATTTTTTGAGCTAGGATCCCTCACTAAACCTGGAGCTCACCGAGTACATTAGGCCGCCTGGCCAATCAGCTTGAGGGATCCGTCTGTCCCCGCCCCCCCACAGCACTAGGGTTACAGACCCTTGCTCCCACTCCCTGATTTTCACATGGTTCTGGGGGTCTGAACCCCGATCTTCATGCTTGCACAGCAAGCGCTTTATCTATTGAGCCATCCGGTCTGTGAGCTTGGGTGCCCCTTTCTCCCTCTGCTTTTAGAAAACCAAAGGTCTGGATCTCTAGTCCCAAAGACAGTGAAGGCCTGCACAGGCTCACTCTTCAGCTCCCTCCATCATTAGAAACCACACATGAAACACCCGAGGGTGCCCCTACCCCCCACTCGCTCTTCATGATCCCATGCAGCTTCGTGTTGACCGGCCTGTCACCCTTGTCCACAGAATGAAGAGCCCGTGTTCTCCAAGGACGGCCGGAAGTTTTTCTTTGTCAGAGCCATCCCCCAAGGGGGCCGGGGGAAATTCTACCACATCACCGTGTCATCATCCCAGGTCAGTCATCCCTTCTGTGCTATCGTGCTATTGGTGCCGGGCCTCGGGGGGTGCACACTCACCCTTCCCAGGACCCCAAGGAGCCCTGGGAGGCTGATGCTCACAGACGGAGGCAGCATGGCTCTTGTCCAAAAACAGAGGCTCTGAGCAGGGCAGCGACTGGAGTCTAGATCTTCTCCTGATACTCAAGAACATGAACGTGGGATGTGACATTTCTAGCAACAGTGGAGGGACACGGGGACTCACTGGTGGGTAGCAATGAGGATTCAAGATGACCACTGAGTACCTGTCTGTCCTTCCCGGCACCCTCCCTCCCCTCAAGGCCACCTGTTGCTCTGAGCCCTTCATGAGTCTCTCCCTAGCCCCGGCACTGCCTCTACCCTGACCTTAATGATACTGTGGCTGCCACGCAAACTCACCTGTCCTGGTCAGGCGGCTTAGGATGAGTGCTGCAGAGCAGGGGAGTGGGTTATCTGAGAATGCCTGATGCAAGTGCAGTCGCCATCGGAAGAGCTGCCTGGACGCTGAATTTTGAGACCTCTGCCCTGGGACAGACCGTGGGAGTGATGGGCACATGCTCGGTCGTCTGTGTCACCAACCCCACCCTCTGTGTGCAGATTTTATATTAAAGCCAGCTGAAGTGATGGAGAATTGGGGCAAAGTATACAAAATGTAATTAAGAAGAAGGCTGTCTGGAAACGCTGTGGATAGGAAGTAGGAGGCTCACGTGTATGATGTGAACCCAGAAGAAAGACCACAGGACCATCAATGAAGGAATGTCTGGGAAGGAGGAGAGAGGGGCCCTGAGAGGCCTTGAGTGGGAATGATGGCTACTCCCAGCTTAGGCAGGCATTTCTATTTCCTGGCCACTTAATCACATGGTATAGAGGATGTCCAAAACCTGATTTGATTTGTTCACATTCTCACTGGGGCCATTTCAAGCAAGATTTAAAATTTCTTTGATGTTTGCATTCAGCCCCAGTTTCCAAATTCCTGCAGATGATCAGAATTTGCTGAGAACCCCTTAGCATCCATCAGAAAGTGGTTCCCCCCTTGTTCCAGGCACCCACTCTTGCCTGGCCTCTGCTTCCAAGTCCAGGACTGTCTGAGGCTGCACTGCCTTCCACATCCACACTCAAGTGCACACACACACACACACACACACACACACACACACACACACACACACACACACACGGCCTGCTCCTGGGTCTGCAGTCCCGAGTGTTAGCCTGTGTCACCTGAGTCAGGCTCCATCCCCTCCACACTGGCTCCCAGAGCACATGCCATTCAGAACAGCCACCCACAGCTGCACCTCAGCATCCCAGCTGAAAATTTAAATGCTGTCTGGACCTGGTACCATGATGGCAGGTTCTGTGTGACTACAGTACCGGGCTCTGGGAAGTATGCTAGCTGAGCAGGGGTCACAGTCAGTCTCTGTGGCACCTGGACCCCAGCAAGGATGACAGAGACCATCAGAAGAACTACACCGAGTTCATCCCTCTCAGCTCCTTCCTGGTTTTGCCTGATTTTATCCTTTTCCCCATACCCTCTTTCCTCCATCCTGGGTCCTAACATAAACATTAAATTCACAAGGTCATTGGCCGTAGGTGTGTATCTGTAGAATGTGGGATGAGGTTCCAGGAACAAGCCCTGCAGAGGAGCCATGTGATACTGCCATCAGTGACACTCAGACCATGGGGTGGGCATCAGAGCCCATCACGGAGGATGCTGAATTCAAGCTGAGCTATACAGAATAGAAGCAGGAAGGGGTGGGCATTGCCTCATTCTGACAGGCTCCAGACTGAGGCAGCAAAGCTGGAGCCCAATATCTCCTTCCTGACATCTTGTCTGTATTTCAGCCCAACAGCAGCAATGACAATATCCAGTCCATCACCTCTGGGGACTGGGATGTGACCAAGATCCTGTCCTATGATGAGAAGCGGAATAAGATGTGAGTGGGAACTGGGGCTGGGTCCCAGGAGCTGTCTCTTACTGCTCGCAGATCCACTTGTTTTTAGTCAAACACGCTGCAGGAGGAAAAAACACAGCTCAAGAGGCCTCCTCTGCCCTAGGTCACAGGACTCACCCTTAGCTTCAATGTGAGCCAACTCCCAAAGCTACAAGGCACTGTGACAAAGGGAAGATTGCACAGACCAGTGAGGCGACATGGATTCGCAGATAGTTGCTGGGTAACAGCTGTTTACTGAGTCTCTGTAGACCTGCACACAGGCTGAGGGCATCTCCAGCATGATCTCACTAATACTGTGGTTATATGTTAGCATGGGTCTGCTTGCCCATTTAAACACAAACTAAGACAGTGCTGGGGAGATGGCTCTATTGTTAAAGCGCTCACTGTTCAAGCATGAGGACCTGAGTTCAATCCCCAGAACCACACTAAAAGCCAGGCATGGTGGCTTGTGCTTGTAATCCCAGGGCTTGGGAAGAGGGGCCCTAGAGCTTGCTAATCAACAAGTCTCACCTAATCAGTGAGCCAAGTCCCAAAGAGAGATCCTGCCTCAAAAGAAAATCAGATGGAATGATACCCAAGGTTAGCCTATAGCCTCTACAGGCAAGTGCACACATGTACACCTCTATACACACAAGTGTGCACCTATGTGTACATACACACATAAAAATAAATACAAAGATGTAAAGAAATTAAGCCACTTTCTCCAGATTATTCAGTGTCTAACTGGACAGAGCCAGGTTTCACTTCATAGGAGTCCAGGCCCAGCCCTGCCTCTGATGCTATTCAGCCTCCCTAACTCACACAGTAGGAACTCTCAGGCTTAGGAGAAAGCCGGCAGATGTGCATTCCCCTATAAAGTCATCTCTAGTCCTTGCCCATCAGGAGGCTACTGATCTCTAGGGAAAACCCCATGTTCACACCTAGGTGCATACTGCCACTGCCCTCTGGGCTGCATCAGGACCCAAAGCATTGGGGCCAGGACCAGTGCAGGAGATACCTGATGTTGACAGTGCTTCCCTCTGCCTGTAGCATCTGGCCTTCCCCTGCTGTGGTCATGAGTGTGGCCCGACCTAACATGAGCATTGCTCATCATATAGGTCACGGTCCCTAAGAGGCACTGTGAGAATGCTAGGGTGGGGCTTGTGGCCTGCAAATGTGCCCTGAGGCAAGCTAACCATGTATACCTTCCCCATATCCACAGCTATTTCCTGAGCACAGAGGACCTGCCACGGAGACGACAGCTCTACAGGTAACTGAACCCCATACCCGCAGGGGCCTCCTGGCCTCACAGGATCACAGCTCTGCAGCAGATGGGAGGCAGCAAGGGGTGCTGAGTAATTAGAAAGAGCGGGAAGAGAGTAGTGCAGAAGCCACAAGACCCGAGGCCTCAAGTCCTATTTCTGATTCGGCCAAATTCACACACACACACACACACACACACACACACACACACACACACACACACACACACACACACACACGCACATGCACGCACATGCACACATTCTTTTCTCCTCCTGAAGGATTCTGCCTGTCTTGCTCCTATATTCAAGTGTTGTTACCTTGGCAGGTTGCCTTCACCTGTGTATTTTGAGAACAGCTGTGTCTGGTTTGGGAGCCGACCAGTGACTGAGTGGAGAGGAGGCTTTGCCATCTCCCTCCAGGTGGCATGCTGGCTGTGTGAGGTCATAGCCCAAGTCCCACAACCTCATATAATGTAGAAAACGGACGGACATGCTAGGAACCCAGAAAGGAACCAGATCTAAGATCACCCTCTCAACATTTCATCCTGTTAACTTTCCCCTGTTGATCTCACGGGAGAGGACTTTGTTTTGAGGTTAACTTAGTTCCTACCAGTTTGGTAGAGAGGAGGAGGAACAATGGGCATTTCTGGACACTTCTTAGCTAGGAGAGCTGTAGGTGCCTGCTCCCTGAGCAGCAATGGCCACTGGCAGGAGAATCTGGGTGGCGGTGCAGACCAGAGAAGCTAGAGAAGTGCACCGTCCACAGAGGTCTCCCCTCCAGCCACGGACTCCATGCTGAGTATAAGGCTGGCATGAGTGGGCAGAGCCCTGCGATCATGGACCTGCTTCTCTCTGTAGACTGTTCACCGCTATGGGCCTACTATGATCATGAAAGTCAGACTACCCGCTATATAAAAAGCAGCAAGGCAGCCTGCTGCCCCTTCCCTGTGACCTATAGCATCTCTCTCCCATGACGTCTTCATTCTCGGGAAGCTGTTCTTGGAGAGGAACTTTGCCAGTGCCATGTGAAGACAGCATGTTTCTGATCTAGATTAAACCTGACCATGGTGGTCCCATGTGGGATCTATAATTGATTTCTCTCATTCCTCTCGTCCCCAAGCAAGAAGTTGCATCACCACCCTTCTGCTGTCAGGAGCACTGGGTTCTGGAAACAGTCGATACTAGTTCCTTGACATCCACAGAGCTCCTTCCTAACTTGGCACTCAAGGAATATGGAAGTCTCCCCTGGTCACAGATTGCCAGTCACCTGTTCAGAGAGTCACTCACTTGGGTAGAAAGTTCCCTGTGATCATGCCCATGAGCGCTGTAGGCACCCATGATTGTTCAAAGTGATGGCACCCATGACTTTATTAGGTGATAGTGCCCACAGCATTGCCAGGTGAGGGTACCCATGACAGCACCAGTTGATAGTAACCATGACCCCCACCAGATGATGAATGGTATCCATGACCATGTTATAGTACCCGTGGCTAGATCAGGCAATGGCATCTATAACTGCAGTCTCCACACCCTGGTCACACCTAGCCTGCAGTTTCACTGGTGGTCAAATAGCTGTCACCCAGGACGGGAAGGGCTGAGAGGCGTCCAGAGTCTGGAGGAGGTGCGGGTCGGAAAGGCTTCTAGGAAGTGGAGTTAAGTATCAAAGGAGTGTTGGTGGGAGTAAACACTAAGGGATTGCAGCAGGAGTGACACGGTAGCCTCAGAGGAGAGGCCCTTGCCGGGAACTCAGACTGATGTCGTGATCACTCTTTCCCGGCCTCTGTTCTCACTGGCTTCTTGCTCTTCCAGCGCCAACACAGTCGATGACTTCAACAGGCAGTGTCTGTCCTGCGACCTAGTGGAGAACTGCACCTACTTCAGCGCCTCCTTCAGCCATAACATGGACTACTTCCTGCTCAAGTGTGAAGGTGAGTGGCCGCCACTCCACACCTGTCTCAGGTGGTTGCGGAGGTCTTCGGGCAGGAGCACATGCAGAACAAAATGAGCGGGATGGGCACGGGACGGACTGCGGGACCAGGGACACTACTCTACTCGTGAGCAGGATGGTGTTCACCACACCATCTTGCAAAGACCGGAGCTCATGGGGGCCGGGGGAGTTCTCTGTGTTGACCTGTATCTCACTCCCATTGTCCATAAAAGAACAGTAAGCTGTGAGCTGTTTATGGTACCTAGCTGAATCTATGTTGTTTATAAAAATGATCAAACAATCCCAAGATCCAATTTTCCAATATCACAGATTGGGATTATACAGAGGGCCAAAGAAATACAAAATACAAGTCCTTAGAGCCCAATTCGTTGATCCTAAGCACGCAAGTGGTTTCTACGTATGTGTGTGTGTCTGTGTATCTGTGTGCGTCTGTGTGTCTGTGTGTGTCTGTGTGTCTGTGTGTGTGTGTGTGTGTGTGTACTTATGTGCATGTGTGTGTACTTATGTGCATAGGTGTGCTGTGGTGCATGGGTAGAGATCAGAGGACAACTTTTAGGAGTTGATTCTCTGCTTCTACCATGTGAGTTCTAGGAATAGAACTCAAGTTGTCAGGCTAATGGCAAAACTTTTATCTGCTGAGCTACTCACTGACCCATGTGCAAGTGTCTTCTATCGCACCAACCAGAGCATTGAACAAGTGGGTGCAGAAAGTGTCTGCATCTTGTTCTTGTCCATTGGAATGGTTGAACCTATTAGAGGGTAAGTAATAAATATGGTCCCACACAAAGAAGTGGGGGAAAACTAGACCAACTGAGATCCCTCAAGAGAGGGTACATGTGCTAAAGGAGGGGGTGAGACCAAGAGCAGTCCCCTCTCTGGTTGAGATGACAGTCCTGGCAGTCATAGGTAGAGGCGATGGTTTTGTATGGCAGTGTCTTATATAGGATGCTGGCTCCTGCAAAGCTCAGAAACATATGCTCTCTTGACTGATGTCACCTAAAACCCTGAAAACCCCCAACATTCTTCCAAGCTGAAGGTGATCCTGGTGCAGGCTGTCTAAAACACATTAGTGCCCGGAAGCTTCCTGTCCAACTCCATCTCCTGTGCTTCTCAGACAGGTGCCTTCAATGGGAACTCAGTTTCCCATCTCTGTTGATGACTAAGGTGTCCAAACTGTGGCACTACAATAAGTGATATCATTGTCTAGTTCTGAGCAAGTCCAGTTTCCATTTTTAGAGAATCAATGGCCACCTCATGAATTTGTCCCTTATGGGATTCTATAACCTATTACTCCAGGCAAATGAGTGGAGCTAGAAAAAAAATCATCTGGAGTGATCCAGAAAGAGACTGAGATCCGAAAGAGAAATGTGGTATTAATTTATTTATGAGGGGATATTAGTTGTTAAGACAATGATAACCAAGCTACAGTCTGTAGACTCAGAGATTAGATACAGAGTAAGGGACCAAGGGTTACAAATAGATCTCCTTAAGAAAGGGAAATAGATTGGGCAGTGGTGGCGCACACCTTTATTCTCAGCACTCAGGAGGCAGAGGCAGGAGGATCGCTGAGTTTGGGGCCAGTCTGGTCTACAAAGCAAGTTTCAAAAATAAGGTGGAAAGTGATTGAGGATGCGTCTATCTCTGGCTTCCAATTATGCAACATACCTACACATATGGACACAACATGCATTATAATAATAATAATTAGTAAGCAAAAATAATAAAACAGGGTTCAAGACACCAGCCTCACTTTGAGAAAAGTTATTAACCACAGGGATAAAAATGAGTGGGATTCTAGGCCAAGCCCAGGCTCATTGAAAACAAATGTCAGGAAGGATTAGTTGGGGATGTCATGAGGGACTAATTTTTGATGTCTGCCATGTACCATAATGAGGGAGGAGATGGCAGCCACATGGCATGTGTCTATCACATTTGGGGTGATCATCCCCTGGGAACAATTGGCTGCCTCCTTTAAAACATAAGCTTCACATCCCAGTCATCAGGGATAGCGGCAGGGAGCTGCACCCTAACCCACTCCTACTGCAGAGAGAAGCAAGGCTACAGACCTAAACCCCTAAGGCGCCATGCTCCCTTGAGATAAGAAAGTGGCATGCCATGAAGAGGCAGACATGAAGACTGCTGCCTACAGGACTAGGCATGACCAGCCTAGACATCCCCTGAGAGTTTCTAACTAGAGTCGCCTGTCTGTCTGTCACATGGCTTTCCGATCAGGCACAGACATTGCTAGCTTCCTCCAGAGTGGCTCAGAATGTTGCTCTTTGGATATCAAATGTTCCCAAAGGTCCTATATATACTAAAGGCCTACTTAGCACCCTATAGAGCTGTGGGGAGGTGGACCTTTAGAAATGCAGACTAGAGGAAGAAGTTGAGCCATTGGGGGAATGCTCTTGAGAGGGACACTAGAGCCCGGTAGCGTCCTGTCTCCCTTTCATTTCCTAGGCTGCTATGAGCTATCATAAGCTATCATCTGACATATCACAATCTTGATGTTCCGTCTCCGTGTAGACTAAAACACAAAGGAGCCAAGCAGCCGTGAACTGAAATCTGGAGCCAGTGCCTGAAGTAAACCTCTCTTCTTTATAAGCGGGTTTCCTCAGGAGTTTATCACCCTGCTCTGTGCTAAAGAAGTACCCGATTATTTGCTAATAACTCATGAGTAGCTCTGGAGCTGTGAAAACAATAAGTAACCGGCATCTTCATCGATAAAGGTGTGTCGTTGTCTCCAGACATGTAGGAAGATACCAGTTCTCAGAGGCAGAGTCGAAAACAAATGGTTGGGATGGCAAAATGACTCAATAGGCAAAGGCACTTTGTTCTGTCCTGGAATGCATATGATTGGTGGAAAGAGAGAACCAGATCCTGCCTTACTCCAGCTTCCACATGCATGCTGTGACATGCATGTACTCACACACATACACACACACATATGCATACACATACACACATATGCATACACATACACACACATACACTCACTCTCACACACACGTATGCATACACATACACACACGTATGCATACACATACACACACATACACATACACGCACACAAAATGAAGCGTTGCTAAGAAATCATTCATTCCATAAACATGACTGGTTTGGTTCTGTAAGCTACCTTGTCCTCTGGACGACTCTCACACTGAGTTTCTGAGGCACTAACCTTGGTTGCTCTTTTTAATGTTGAATTTGTCCATGTGGATGTTTAAAACCAGGCTTGACGCACCTTAGAGCATTGCTAGTGGGTTTGCGAGAACATCTGTTCACTCTCTCAAACATTTGGAGCAATTCCCTTTGAGGCTCTGTGTACCAAGAGTAGGGAGGGGAATCCTGAGGCGGGCTGTGTCCTCGGTGGAAGTTCCATGAATGGTTCCGATTGTCTCCCTCATCCAAAATGAAAAGCCAGCCCCCAGCAACACACCCAACAAGACCGTTGTACTCCTCAGTGACCATGAAACAGATGTTTCCCATGGTAGAGAAAACGCTCAGCATCCTGCTGGCACCGTCCCCGTTACTGGACCAGCGTGATACACTGGCACTTGGTGTATACCTGCCTGCAAGATGAGAGGGTGCGCTCTACATGTGTCACCTGACATGTCCATTTAAAGGAGTGACATTCTGTCTGACAGTAGCGCCTTTAAAATATGTCCAATTCCCCTCCTTCCTGGAAAGCTTGCTGTGGTAAGGGTGGCTTTCTTGTTGCCAATCACTATGCCTGTGGGATCTCTGCCAGACTTTGTTCCTGGTTGGAATGACTACAGTCATTTGATGGTGAGTATGAGTGGCTAACTCAGAAAGGGAAAGCCACTGTGGCAGCCTTGGTGAAAGGGGTGACGGGGGACAAAGTAGCTAACTTTCAGAATTGGATTCTAGACCACCAGACGTGGTAGAGAAGGCCAAGGCCAGGAGCTGGAGTTGACCATGAGTCCTGGGGTTAGGAGTTATGCCAAGGATCTCACCCTGCTCTCCTAGCTCTCACCTCCCATGGTGCTCACTCACTTCAGGAGACCTGGACAGGGAGCCCAAGCAGAAGGGAGCTTTGTTCAGGTTACCACAGCTCTGAGTGACAGCCCACCCCATCATCAGTACCCCAGAGTACTGACACCAGCCCACCCCATCATCTGCACCCCAGGCTACTGACACCAGCCCACCCCATCATCTGCACCTCAGGCTACTGACACCAGCATCTCCTGGGACCAGTGTGAGTGAGTACAAACACCCGAACATGAGAAATGTGTGAGGCCTTATTAGCATGAGGGAAGGGTACCCTGGGGAGAGGAAGTCCACCTCCACCAGCTGCAGGAAAACTAGTTGCGGCCATCCCCAGATTCTAGAAGGTGCCACCTTGCCACCTTGTTGGAAAAGAAGCAACCAGCTGCTGTGGCCTAAACTGTTTGAAGTTCAAAAGGAGCACTGAATAGATTGACTAGGCACAGTGGTTGCCTGCCATTTTCCTGGGAGAAACCCTGGATATTGTTGAATGTACATCAGTAAAGACCTGCACTGCAGTCAAGGGCAGTCTCAAACTCATGATCCTCCTGCCTCAGCCTCCCAAGTGCTAAGACTACAGATTTCACTACACTCGGAGATGTCTGCTATGAGACCTTCCCTCGCTCCATAAAGTCTTCTCCTGTGGGAAGAATAAGGACCAGAGCAGCACCAAAGAGGACCATAGAGCAGGTAGCTTGTGGGTTTCCAGCGGCACACACAACTGGACAAAGTTGAAAATTCCAAAAAAACAAGAGCTGAGGGTCACAGACTGGAGAAGTGTGAAGTGCTTGTAGATACTGGGAGAAGACAGGGCAGAGAATGGGCCGAGGCTTAGAGGGGAAATGCCCAGGCACTGAGAGAAAGAAAAGGCCTGCTGAGCATGGCTGGAAGGACAGTGGAGCTGGGCGTGGCGGTGCAGCCTGGGATCCCAGCACTTGGGTCAGGAGCTCGAGCACAGCTTAGGGTGTGTGAAGAGTCTGAGGCCAGCCTAGACCCATCTCGCTGATCTTGGAAGAGACGCAGGCTTGGGCTCTGCTTGGTACTTGGAGAGAACAACCCTGTGTCATAAAAAAACAAACAAACAAAAACAGAGAGAAAGAGATCATTCAGCAGTTTAAAAAGTTGCTTGTTGTGGTCCTTGTTGAGGACCTGGATTTGCTCCCCAGCACCTACATTAAGGCTTACAACCATCCATAACTCCAGTTCCAGGGGGGTCTGATGACCTCTTCTAAATCCACAGGCACTAGGCATACACATGGTGCACACACACACATGCAGGCCAAACACTCATAAATATGTAATAGATTTTTGATGGGTAGAAAATATATGACTTATCAATTCAGGCTTGGTGGTAAAAAAAAAAACCTATAGCCTTTTATTAACCAACTTCAGCATTTGTGAAATTCAAACCAAACTACAGTAGTGCTTCTGTCCCAAGTCATTGATGGACTAAGTGCCTGGAGACATGATAATGCCTGTAACACACCACTGAGCCCTTTGTCACCCTCACTGTCACGTAAGACCTCTGAGACAGCTCCTGAATCTTCTCAACCACAGTGCCTGTCTTCTTTCTAGGGGCTCTGGAAGCATTTCCTGCCCCCAGGGGCAGGGCCTGTCTCATGGCCTCTGCCCAGCAGCCTTTCTACATTCAGGCTGCTGTAACAAAATACTGTAAATCACGTGGCTTCTGACCCTGGAAGTGTTCTCAAGCTGTGGAGGCTGGCTGTCCAACATCAAGGCAGAATGTGTATTTGGGGAAAGTCACCTCATGACCTGATCACCCGCCCCCAAGACTCTATCTCTGATGTCATCACCCTGCAGGGAGAGGGAGGATACTCATGTTTCTCCTTTTTGAATGAACACAAATGTGCCTCCTCGTGTGATGGTGGAACAAGTAGAATATTTGTTGACTTGATTCTGGTACATTGCAAGATTCCAGTAGTGTACCCGAGACTGTGTCAGCCCCCTGTGGACACAGGAGACATGCACATCCTCATCTATGATGATGGATGGACACCCACCTGGCACCTCTTGAGGCACACCTTACTCTCACTGCCTTCACCCTGATTCACTTTCCTGCCCAGCATGTCCCTCCTGGCCTAGATACTTCTGTTGATGGTTTTGAACACCCACCTTCCCCACTCATTCGTAGGCTTGGCATGTAGAAGGTATCATTCCATTTATGGCTTCAATTCAGCATTTGGATCCACACCCTGTGTACTAGAACATGCTGTCAGTGGATTTCTGGGTGACAGGAAACAGTACAGTCCTAGTTCAGTGTCACAGTTGTGGAAGGCTGGAATGGTGGCCTACTGGTGAAAAACATGTACTGCTCTTGAAGACAACCCAGGTTCAGTTCCCAGCACCCTTGTTGAGTGGCTCACAATCACCTGTAACCTTGGGTTCCAATACCTACTTCTGGCTTCCATCAGAGCTGTACTCAAGTGCACATTCATACACATACATAGACACATGTAATTAAAAATAAATATAAAATATTTTTTAAAAAACAGTTGTGCCCTAGGACTTCCTAGAAACAAAGCCAATTCATGTGCCACTGGGAGGGGGAGAGTACTATAAAATCTGCCCCTCATGATGTAGAATGATAAAATGGTCCATAAAACATTATTATTATTCATGAAAGCACACTGACAAGATGTAGAATTAGGGACCTTGTTCTGAGTGAGTCATCCAATTGGCTGTAGGCCTCTGGGCATGCTTGGACACTGCTGCTGATCCTGGCTTGTGGATCCAACTTTGGAGAACGACATTCCAGTCAACATGATGAGGCACAGCAAATTGTGCCATCACTGTGTGCCACTACATAGAAGGTGACATGCACGTGATGGCTGCTGATCTGCTAGGCTCCTGTACATGAAGCAGATAGCAGTGACAGGAAAGTTCTGGAGGGTCCTTTCTGGACTTCTTTGGATGACTCAGAATCCTTACCATGCAGGACCCTGTAATGGCCTCTTCAACAGCTGCCTCTATAGAGCACCGTAGGGACCATCCCAGGATCCATATCGGTTCTTCCTCCAGGCATTACAGTCTCTGGTCTCAGGCTCCAATGTTTGCTTTAATCATAAAAAGCTAAATCCATCCAGAGATCCTAAAATAGATTCTGAATATTGTCCAAAACCTGTCCATCCATGAGTCTGTCATGGAACTGTGTATTTTGCACACTTGACCATGGCCAGGCACCCAAGACAATGCCAAGCTCATCTTCTTCTGTGGTTGTGCTGGTTTCTGTTAGTGGCTGACCTGACAAAACCTAGAATCACCTGGGACCTTGGCCTTCAGTCTTGTCTGTGAGGTTGCTTGTTATTGATATGGGAAATGCCACCCACTGTGGGTGTCACCACTCCTGGCGGGGATTCTAGACTATACACACGAAGAGAGGGAGCTAAGCAGCAGCAGGCACCCAGTGCTCACTCTTCCTGACTGTGGATGTGTTCCTGCCACTGTTGACATCTCACTTTGTGGCAGAATAAGCCCTTTCTCCCTTAAGTTGCAGTCATCTGGATTTTGGATCTCAGTAGCAGGAAACGGTGGTGATCACTAGGAAAGTTCACCTTTTCGATGGGGACAAGGAGACTGTGTTTGCTTTCTTCCAGAAAACATTTCTGGTATGTCCTAGTCAACAAAATGCCCATCTCTTCTACCAGCATCCAGAAGTTGGTAGATTTTTTTTCCTTAACTAGACGACATTATCTTACAGTATGTCACAGGTTAATCATGTTCAGTGGCAGGGGTCTACTAGTGCTTAACTTTAAAAGGTTTTTAAAAGGTTCTACTGTAGCTAAAACAGGAAGAATCCATCACAAGCCTTACCACTAGTGCTAATAAAGAAGCAGAAGATAAGGACCACATGTCTCACATCCCAGAACTCCACTTCTCCTGTATCTCCATTGTAGAGAAAGCTAGAGCACCAGCTACTCACTGGGGAAGGGATGGACTAAGCAAACCACAGCGCACATGATGGCAAAGGTCACTGCAGATGTGTTTGTAGGGAACCACTCACTTGGTTCCAGCCCATGTTTGTCACTCACAAGTTCTCAGTTCTCTGAATATTCCAGTATTTCAGAAGATGCTCAGAATCCAGATTCTTTATAGAATCTGATTCCTTTATGTTGGCTACCAACTCGAATAAGAAAGATAACCCTTTTGGTAAGTGACGCATTTGCAGACCACATCTGACCCACGGGTGACCAGAGTGTGTATAGAGTAAGGCACGGTGATGCCAAAGAGGATTTTCTAATGTCACTCAGTCCTGTTGTCAAGCCACTGGGTCTACAGAAAATCACCATCCTGTGAACTACAGAGGGTGACATGGTAAGATCTTAGGGATATGAACCCTCTTTTTATTCTTATCAGTAGAAATGTTTTCAGTATACTCACAAATGATAGGTATGCAGAATAGCAGAGTAAGACTGTGTGTACAGAGAGATTTAAAGATTATCTCCAAAGACATGAGGACACCTGTCACCCTACCAGCTATAGGTTCAATTTCCCTCAATATTTCAGAAAGTTCTCTGCAAACTCAGTGTCTTCAGTCACTGTATCAGTTACTTTTTTTTTACTGTGATACAATACAGCCATTATAGTAGACATAACTCTTTATTGGGTAATTTAAACTATGGTAAGAAATTTTTGTTATAACTTGTTCCCGTTTTTAATGGTAATGTGTACTGTTTTTAGAGTTACTACCAAGACTTAAAGGTTATGCTGGAACCCACCCTGTCTCAGACATACTTGAAGGTACCCATGTGTGGTAGTTTGAATATAATTGGTTCATAAGGAGTGGCACTATTAGGAGATGTGGCCTTGTTGGAAGAAGTGTATCATTGTGGGGTTGGCTTTGAGGTCTCCCATGCTCAAGCTACTCCCAGTGTAACAGTTCACTTCCTGTTGCCTGTGGATCAAGATATAAGACTCTTAGCTCTTTCTCCAGCACCATGTCTGCCTGCATGCCACATACCATGCTAATAATGGACTAAACCTCTGAAACTGTAAGCAAGCCACACCAATTAAATGTTTTCCTTCATAAGAGTTGCCATGGTCATGGTGTCTCTTCATAGCAACAGAAATCCTAAGACACGACGGGATGGTGAAAATACAGTTTTGCTTTGTTTCTTCTTTTTTTTCCTTCCCTCCCTTACCTTCATCTCCTCTTTCTCTCTTTTCTTTCCTCCCCTATCCTTCCTTCCCCTTCCCTCTCCTTCCTTTCCCCTTCCCTGTTTTTTCTTCTCCTCCTTTCCCCTTGATTCTCTTAGTTCAGTCCTAAAGTCTTTGCTGGGCAGGGACAGAGTAGTCATTCTCATAAAACAGTCCAGTATGGAATGATTGGTCCACCCCAGTAATAAGGATATTCAGCCACCTCTGAGTGCCACTGGGGTGGAAGTCAGGCCTGGGTGTGATAAGACAGCATCCCACAGAGAGAAATGAGGTGTGGAATATGGGAGCCAGCCTGATGGGGAGATGCAGGGAGGAGCAAACGGTTGTTGAAAATATTGTACTTCTGTCAGCCCCATCCATCATACCCCTGTTTGAAATAAAGTCCCACTGTGTAGCCCCGGCAGCCCTGGAACTCACTATGTAGACCAGGCTAGTCTCAAATTCAGAGTTTGATATCCACCTGCCTCTGCCTCCCATGTGCTGGGGCTAAAGGTATGTGCCACCACACACATGGCATTGTCTTCACCCAAGGGGTGGATTCAATTAGTTAAAATGTTAGTGATAATGAAAGCAAAATTTCTTGCCATTGGGCATGAGGGTTGAAAAATGAGGCCATAGAAAAAGGCTCCAGTGGAAACCTAGTTGGTGCTGAGCTGGGATGCCATATGAGACCTGGTTTCTTCAGGGAGCCTTGGCTGTGAGAGGGACAGTCAACTTAAACCCAAATAGAAAGGGATTGCTCTGGTGCACCATGCTACCTGCAGTAATTGTATTGTGAGCATGCAGGAGGCAGCCTTGCCTGTAGGAAACACACAACCCACAGCATTTGGGGGTGGCCACACGTGCCATATGGGGATAGCCACACACACCAGTAACCCAGGATCTCTGAGAACTGGACAGAAATAGCTCATGCTTGTGATCCTAGCCCTGGGGTAGAAGCAGGAGACTGAGAAGTTTAAGGTTACCCTCTACTACATAGTAAGTTACAGGCTAACCTGGGCTACATGAGACTGTGTAGCAAAAAAAAGTAAGAGGCTTCTGTAGTAGTGGGAATTGAACCTAGAGCCTTGTGCATGCTGGTTCAACACATTGCCTCTGAGATACATCCTCAAAAAGGAATTCCAAAAGGACACTAATCCACTGAAAAAATGTCAACTCATTCCTTGCAAGTCTGTGCTAGATCTGAAATAATTTATTATTTCCTTTCAGTGAAAAGCTTTTAATTTTTCCTTCCTTCCTCCCTCTCTCTCTCCCTTCCTTCCTTTCATTCTTTTTATGTCTCTTAAGATGAAATTTATGGCAAAGTCTGTGGAGTCTTCTCTATTTAGAGTGAGCAGAGTATTGTGTTGCCTTAATCAGGTTTTTTGGGAGGGGTGGTTTCAAGACAGGGTTTCTCTGTGTAGTCCTGGCTGCTCTGAAACTCGATCTGTAGATCAGGCTGGCCTCAAACTCATATAGATCCGCCTGCTTCTGCCTCCCAAGTGCTGAGATTAAAGGTGTGCCCACCATTGCCCAGCACCAGTTTTCCTTTTAATGACAAAAAAGGTTAGGAGGACCAGGGAGTCACACAGTGATCATCATGTTTCCCTGATATCAGACTTCACGATCCTCTGGTTGTGTTGGTTGGTAGCTCACCTCTTAACCTGCTGCATCTCTCTCTCTCTCTCTCTCTCTCTCTCTCTCTCTCTCTCTCTCTCTCTCTCTCTCTCTCTCTCTCTCTCTCTCTTCATTATAACAAATTAAATTTGCTTGAGGTTATTGACCATGTGACCTTGCAAAGGCACTTGCAATCCAGCTTCCTAAAAATGTGAGGCTCCACCTGGTGGAACACTCAGTGGGGTGGCAGGCACCTCTGCAGCGGCCATGTTTCCCCTGAGCGGGCCATGACCTTCCCCTCCCTTGGACATCCAGCTTGTTGTTGAGAAGCTTCTGTGTGTGGACAGTGAACAGAGAGCTGGTATAAGAGATGACAGAACACCGCTGCCTCTGAAGGGCTCAAGGAAGTGAGAGAGGGCACTTAAAAAAAACTGGCATCCTGTACTATGGGTGCTACCATAGCCCTGTGGGGGGGACTATATCAGGGACTCCCCAACTGCATCCCACAAACTCTACTAAAGCCAAGATACTAGATGTGGGTCAGGGCTGCTGATACATCACCTAGGGCTGAATCAGCATGCATGGAATGACTTAGAGAGCATCTGTCTCTGCTCACCCTTCCCAGCAGCCAACACACACACACACACACACACACCCATTTCACAGATGAAAGAGTCAGTCCCATGGTACCAGCAATCGGGGTGACAGCTGGGTTTTCCCACCCACGAACATGTCAGAGGCCCACGAGTGCAGGAAGCAAGTGCTGTCTCTTGTGCACAGTGGAAACTAATCTTTGCAGAAATCTAAGACCTGCTGGAAGCCCCGGGTGCCCCTGGACACAAGAGGGCACTGCAGCCCTACACATTGGTCTTCACAGGAACCCCTACTGGGCTTTGCTTAGTTCCCTGTTTCCTAGTGTCAGGTGCCCTGCTCCCCGTGTAAACCATTTCCACCTGCATTGGATATGTCTGACTCCCTGGGGGTCATGGAGGACTGAGCCCTGGCTTAGGTAATGCCTTCTGTGGTGCCCTCTGTATGGCAGACATTGGATTTGATGTCAGACACACAAAGATGAAATACAGGGGGTGGGGGATGCTCTGCCCTTAGGGAGCCCAGAGCCTAGAATAAGAAAAATTTGGAGATCCTTAAAGAAAGCTGGCTGTCTGCAGGTTACCAACGTGTCCCTAGAGCTCGGGCCAGGTTCTCTCTCCCTCGTGATGGGGCTTTGAGACCCTGTGAACAGTTCAGAAGAATGAAGGGCAGGGGAGAAGGTACCACGTGTCACAGTCTGGGGTAAAACCCTTTTAAGTTGAAAACTGTCAATGTTACGTAAAGTAGAATCACATTGAAGAAGCATCTCGGTGGTGGATGTCTAGACCAGGTTGGCTGTGGGCACGTCAGTGAGGGCTTTTTAAACTTTGTTACTTGTGGCGGGAAGACCACCCAGAATGGGGGCAGCACCAGGTCACGGGCTGGACCTGGACTGAATGAAAAGGAGAGCGTATGGGCTGGGTGCAAGCATGAGTGCGTGTATTCTCTCGACTCTCGGCTGTCACGTGACCAGGTGCTCTATATTCCTGCTGCCTTGATTTCTCTGCATCGAGGGACAGTAACCTGGAACTGTGATTCAAACAAACCCTTTCTTCTTTGAGGTGCTTTCTCAGGGCATTGTATCACAATGCCAAGAAACAAAGGCAACACTGTAGGCAACTGAGAAGGGGCTGGTCAGTGACTGCCAGAAGCGGGAGGGAGAGGCAGCAAGAGGAAGACACCCACCATGTGACAGCAAAGAGAGGAGAGGGAGTGTTCAAGCCAGGGAGTGCTGGTCAGCCATAGGCTGTGTAGCTTAACGGCACTGACTTCGTAGGGTTTTAATTTTAATTAGTTTAGTTCTCAATTTTTCGGTTCCAATTTGAACTGAGAGTTAGAGCGAAATCTATACTGCTGCCGCTGCTGGTGGTGGTGGTTGTGATGACAATGACAGTGATGTTTCTGTTGCTATCATGTTGCTGACCGTTTGATGGTGTGCTCATGAAAAGGATGCTGGCGGTGTTGATACTGATATATTGGTGATGCAATTGTCTCTGTCACGACTCCTACTCAGTATCCCAGAGGTAGCCCTCGGGTCACTCTCACATACTGCCTACAGTGAGGGAAGCTCAGTTTTTGTTTGATGACTGACATGAGCCAACTTAACCATCAGCCCCATTTCAGACTAAAATGACCAAAGTTTCTGTTTTAAGATATTTACTTTTATGTGTGTGTGTGTGTGTGTGTGTGTGTGTGTGAATGTTTGTTTGTATGTACGTATGTATACCCCATGCATGCCTGGTGCCCTCAGAGGCCAGAAGAGGGCATCTGATCCCAAGGAACTGGAGTCACAGACATTCATAAGCCATCACGTGGGCGCAGGGAACTGAACCCAGGCCTTCTGGATGAACAGCAAGGACTCTCAACTTCTGAGCGGTCTCTCCTGCCCTCAGACCAAAGTTTCTGATGGACAAAGATTCGTTTGGACACAGAATCCTTATTTTCTGTGTGGATGGGTGATCTCCATGGTCACTGGGACTGGATGTGGAAAACCTGGTCTAGGATGGACTCTACTGGGCAGGACAGGGTGCCAAGGACCATGGGGACAAACAGATACACAGTTCCCTGTTAGGTCACCAGCATGGTTCCAAAACAAAGGGAAAAAGTGAGATGAGAAACTTGCCAGGCCAGAGAAACATTCGCCTGGGCAGGCAGACCCTTGCCTGCCCTCCCCTTCAGAGTCATGCTATGAGCAGAGGTGCCCTGTGACAACAAAGGGTTGGGAGGGGGTATGCAAGGCAAGGAGTGCTGGCCACCACCAGAAGGATCCCCATGGGTCACGGGAGTACAGTTGTGCAGATGCTGTGACTCTGGACTCCAGGCTGTGTGCACACCCCTCCAGGCTCTCCCCGGTCATCCGAAACACCCCTCTGACTTGAGGTTGACTGAAAGAAACTTGCTGTAAGGCAGCAACAGCTTTGAAAACGCATCCCTGGCTCTGCTGAAGAGACTGACCCTGAGGCCTGTCACCAGCCCTCAGAATCAGCACCCACCCCCTCTGCCTCACCAGTCCCTGAAAGCCAAGTTCCGAGAGGAGACTATTTTATAACTGTGGCCTATGAAGAAGGAACCACGTGCTGTCTCCTCGCTTAGACGCTGGTTCTCCTGTTTTAGCAGCTCTGATACAGAGCTGCTCTTATGACCTCTCTAAAGGCAGCGGTCCATCTTACAGCTGGAAATGCCCTCGTACCAGCCATCCCGTGTGCCCGTCAGTGCAGATGGAGGAGGCGCAATCTCCACAACTGTGAGGGTGTTGGCATCCCACCAGAGGGCAGTGTAATGTAACCTAAGGCACACAGTGACCTTCTAGAAGGTTTCTCCTGAGGCCCCTGAACTTTTAGTTCTATTCTGACCCACAAAGCATGTTGTACGCCATCTCCTGGCGCCACTCACTCTGGCCTGGTGCCTCCGTGGTTTCCCTTGCATAGAGAGGAGCCCCTGGTGGGGGTGATGCTGCCTTTGGCTGAGTCCTGATCCGCCCCCCCTCGGCCCTCATGGGGAGCTGAGGCTCCAGACAACTGCAGTGTGCTGTGGAGGGGCTGGTGTTTCAGAGAACATCTGTTCTGTCCCGCTTTAGCAGCACGGTTATTAAAGCAAGAGGAAATTAATTACAGTTGTCACTGCGTGCTCCGACCATTCTGCTGCTTCCTCTCCATGGAGCACTCATGTGCGTGCTGTAAAATGCCTCACTGGTGCTACACACTGTTGGTTTTGTTTAAGTCATTCCTAATCTCTCACTGATGCGATCAACACGGAGAGCAAACTGGGAAGTGGAGATTTTAATTGTAGAAGAAAAGAACTGGAGGATGCATTTAAGGAGCAAGGCCTAGGTCAGAATCAGTGTACAGCATGCACACGTGCAGACACACAAGTGCAAACCTGCGCACTCATACTGGTGCACATGTGTGCACATGCCTATCCCTGCTCCACACTCATAAAACCAGCGAAAACTCATTTCTTACTCTTTTGTCCCTAGTCTTGGTGAGGTTTCTGTTTCTTTTTGCTTGTTTGTTTCATGTGCACATGTGGTTTCACGTGTGTACAGATGTTTGCATGCACGTAAACGTACTGAGCTAGGAAGTGCAGCTGAGGGTGAATACTGAGGTCTCCTGTTACTCTACAATGAAGTACAGAGTCAAAGAGCTCTGCCGGCATCGGACAGAGTGTCCCAGCTGCTTGGGTATAAAAGCCGCCGTGGCCCCTATAATTCTGCACCTCCATTTATTCACAAGGTGTGAATACGAAAGCTGTAATTCCCACTCTGTGGGATCCCTTTGAGGAGTAAATGGGCAGCTGCATGCAGAAGATCAGAGCCGTGAGTGAGTAGCACACAACACACTCAAGACTGCATGCGTGACAGGGTCAGTGCTTGTCATTATTGCCATTGTGTCTGTGACCACAAGAAGAGGAGGCACAGCCAGAATCGTACAGAGGAGTTAGAAGCCGAGATTGAGGACACTGTGGAGGGTCCACAGGAGGAGAAGGGGGAAGGGACTTCCGGGTGGGGAAAGAGAGAGCCCCAGGTCAGGGTTGAGATGGCCTCAGGTCTCACACGTAGATGTAGACACTGTCCAGGAGCTATGGAAACAGCTAGAGTCCTAACCAAAGGGGGCTGTGGCTGCAACTGTGGAAGTCCTCAGGCACCAGAAAGACAGCAGGTGAGAGCTTGTGATGTAGAAATAAGAGACTTTCAGCAAGTTAGAAGAGAATCAGCATGAGGGAGAAAGAGAATGGGTGCTGGCTGCCTGCGTTCCAAGCGTGTCCCGCCTGCAGCCGTGGGCTACATGTAACCAAGGGAAGGTGTGGCTCCACCCAAAACCAGAAACTCACTCAAAACATCATGAAATTCTGTTCCAAATATTTTTGTAACCAGCGTGTGGTTTGTGGATTTTGTAGTTGTCAGTGTCATGTCATAATGTCAAAAGGGACATGCCTGGGTGATATGACTTGATTTTTGGTTTGGGATTTAGTTTTTCAGAGACTACATCTTGTGTATCTCAGGCTGGCCTTAGGGATGACCTTGAATTCCTGGCTCTCCAGGCGCCATCTCTAGAGTGTGAGGATTGCAGTCATAAACCACCATGTTCCATTTCTATGATGCTGGGAACAGAATCCATGTATACATGGGACTGCACCCCTAGTCCCATGATCTGCTTATTCTGTTCCCTTTGAGGCTGGAAGAAGAAGCATGTGATTTGGGACCTTATGTCATTTCTGTCACACGGAAGAGATTCTGGGAGCCAGGACATCACCTTCCCCGCAACCAAATGTGTTCCTGCCACTGCCCTTGGAACACTCAGCAGGTAACCCAGACAGGGTCCCAGAGACACGCTGTGAGGTGAGGACCTAGGTCTACCCAACAGAACAGCACAGTGAACTTGAGGAGGAAGATGGGCAGAAAACGTCAGAAGCCATGCCCGGGAAGGCCCATGAGACTGAGGCGCAGGACGTGACCAGCCTCCATGGGCCTGCTGAAGCCCCCTGTCCTGTGTCAAGGACTGATCGGATCTGAGAGTAAAGAACCCACTAGCCACCCACACTGGATGTGCGGCCTGAGTGTCTCTCCTGTCATAACTGGCTCGTCCAAATGAACACTGTCCTCTCAGGAAGCTGAGCTCACATTCCCACAAGGAGGGAAGGTTTCAGAAACCTGCTAACCCCACCCTCCTGTTGTCAAGGCAAGGCACACAATAGCCACACCTTAGGCCAAACATACTGTGGATTTAACTTTGGGGGAGCATTATAGGCTTGAATTCTCTGACCTTAAGTTAGGATGGAACAGAGCCACTTCTGTGTGGCCCGACAGAATGCAAGTCCTTCCTCCTTGAGCTTGCTTGATGATCCAGGGTGTGCTCTGCCATAGCACTGTAGTCACCAAAGACAGACAGGATCATTTGTAGCATCTAGGCTAGTGAAGAGCCTCATGACTTGGCCATAAGCATCATTCCCCTGGGGGACCACACCACCATCAGCTGCTCATTCATTTAACCAGACACTATCCTTTGGTGATGTACTATGGAGTTTTCCACATGTGAAGTACAAAGTTTGTAAACTGAAGTTGGCTTTGTGGGTTCGCACCTGTAATCCTATTATTTGGGAGTCTGTAAATTTAAGGCCAGTCTGGGATACAGTGAGACCCTAACTTGATGATGATGACAATGATGATGGTATATGAGGCTGCTATGTTCCAATAATGACTGATGACACAGACATAAATGTATCTTTGGGAATCACATTAAGATACAATTGTTTTCATTGAAATCACCACTGAACTAGAACCACAATATGGCAGGCCAAATACAAGCTATTGCTGTCCAACCATCAGGACGGTACCAGGGCCTTTGAGAAGTGAGTCAGGAAGAGCCTGTTGAAGGGGCTAGAGTCCCTGGTCCAGATTCCAGCCCTGGCACTTTAGAGAACAAATCAGATAGTGGGTATGCACCAAACCACTTTCCTTGTAGGTTTGCCTCATTTCACAAAGCTAAAACTAATTTCCTGCCTTACAGAATTCTGTGTAACCCCTAAATATGTCACTGGGTGCTGGCCAGATGGGGCACACCAGAAACCCCAGCATGTAGGAGTTGGAGGCAGGAAGGTCAACAGTCCAAAGTCATCCTCAGCTACATAGTGAGCTCAAGGCCAGCCTGGGCTACATAAGACCCTTTCTCAGTAAGCAATAAACTAATTTAAGCTTAAATGTTCACCAGGATGACATGATAATGCTTCAGCTTAAATGCAGGTGACTCATAGGTCTAGGAGCTTTTGTAGAGCAGATGCTTGGGGGAAGGAGCTAAAATCCAGGAGTCTTCCAAGGCCCCTCCCTTTTTAAAAAAATGATTATTATTGTTTCAATCATTGGGGAACTTTCTCTTCTTCGAATGCCTGTCATGTGCCCAAGACTCACACATAATTTCTGCCACAAGCGGCCACATATGATGAGAAGAAGTCAGCTTGGTATAGCCTCTTCGTCATTCATGAATGTGTAGAACAGTCTACCTATCCCTCACTGAGCAGTGCCGCTCAGACTTGCCTGCAAAAACAGAATCACTTTCAAGTTCCCTAGACAGAAAATTGGATTGAAGCAAAACTAGATGCCGTGGGGCACAGGCAGAAGGGATTGGGTAGGGGGTGGGGATGGGACTAAATCCCAGATTTGATGTCACCGATAACAAGGCTTCAAAATCAGACAGCAACAAAACCCTTCTGTAGCGCTGACTGGGAAATACTGACTTAGGAACAAATATTTTAATTATCTGCTGTCGTTCGGGTAGCCTGCTCGCTCCCTGTTTGTTAGGATGATCGTATCACCTGGGTGTATACACTTTCTGCACCAGCCATACATGATTCATGAGCTGGTAAATAAAGAGATCTGGAGTCTGGGCGCAGCAGGGCCCTTGCCAATTATCTCCACCGGCCAGAACCTGCCTCCCTCGCCTGTGTGCAGCTGATCTTTGAAAGCATTCATCAGCGCCGCAGCACGCGTGGGGTCGCCTGGGATGTGGGCGTCGCTATTGTTTACATACTAGGGGGTTGGCAGCGGTGGGAGTTATGTGCCGGGGCATCTTCCCAGGATGCGGATGAGAGGGAGCGAGGAAGATGTCTCTGCGGATGTACTTATTCTGGCGGCTTTTCCCTTACAGTCCTGTGTCCTCGTGGTCCTTTCACTTTTCATCCGTGATTGTCACCTCTCCATCCTTGCAGACAGGCGCAAACTCACGCTGTGGACCAAATGGGGCTGGAAGGCAGTAACGTCACTGTGAATGTCACTTTAAATGGAATCCAAGCACGTGACCCTTTGTCCACCAGCACTATAATCTACCATGGTGCGGTGGTCAGCAACCCATCTACATATTTCCCCTTTCAGGAGCAATAACAACTTGGAAGTCAGACATGCACTAAAACAAGTCCTGTCGCTAACTAAAGGTTTTGAAAGATCAATTTTTTTTGTTTTCTTCTCTTCATAAACAATACTTAGCAAATGCAATTCATCTCCTGATATTGGTGACAGACAGTTCTTGTGTTTGTTTGAACGTTTGCGCTCCTCTTTTTTGGAAGATGTATTTTTATTTTATGTGTGTAAACAAAAATGTATTTTATTTTACATGTTCTGCCCTCATGAATGTGAATGTGTGTGCAATGCCCTCAGAGGCCACAGGAGGGAGTCAGATCCCCTGGAACTGGAGTTACAGAGTTATAAGCCACCATGTGGGTCGTAGGAATTGAATCGGGGTCCACTTAAGCCAGTGCTCTTAACCCGTGAGCCATCTCTCCTGCCCCACTCTGTAAGGCAGGCTGAGTTATGGAAGACTTCAGAAATGGTGTAACAGGGCTGAAGGAAGCTTAGATGCATGCTCATTCCTGTGCATGTGTGTTCATACATGCTTGCTCACCTGAGTTTAGGAGTGTGTGTATGGAAGTGTGTGTATACAGAACCAAACAGTAAAGATCTGGCCTCACTGACAGAGGAACTTGCCTTTGGTTTTTGGTTTGTTTTTGTTGTTGTTGTTTGTTTTTTATTTATTTGCTTGTTGATTTATTACGTATACAGTATTCTGTCTGCATGTATGCCTGCAGGCCAGAAGAGGGCACCAGAACTCACTGTGGATGGTTGTGAGCCACCATGTGGTTGCTGGGAATTGAACATGAGACCTTTGGAAGAGCAGCCAGTGCTCTTAACCACTGAGCCATTGCTCCAGCCTCCAACAGAGGAGCTTGTAATGAAATACAATTGTATGCTCTTGCACATCCTCAGACTAGAATATATATGTACCAAAGGATGGGCTAAGGAGGAGCAGAGTGAAGTCCCACTTCCCCGTCTGCCTCCGTCTTCCCCTTCTTCCCCCTTCAGCCGAGAGTTGAGACTCCTTTCTCTCCTCTACTTTTGTGTATATGTATATGTGTGAATGGGGTGTGTGTGTGTGTGTGATAGTGGTGTGTGTGTGTGTGTGTATGGTGTGTACGTATGGATGTGAGGGTATGAACAGGATGTGTGTGCATGCACTACTCTGTGTAATATATACAGAGGCCCACTTTTGACATCAAATATCCTCCTGCATTCACTCTCCACCTTGTATACTGGGGCAGGGTCTCTCACTTGGACCAGAGACTGATGATTCAACTCCTTTAGCCAGTTGGCCGGCTTACCTCGGGGACCTCCTGTCTCTGGCTCCGGAGGGCTGGGATTACAGGTGATCTGCCACCCCCGCCCTGGCATCTACATGGATGCCAGCGAGCACCCTGAGCCTCTTCCTCCACCGCGGCCATGCTTCCCCGTTGCTGCTGCCAGTTCGTATTTCAAAGGGAGATTCCCACTGTGGAACTGTGAGCCTTCGGCCGGATAGGCCTGCCACCCAGAGGGTTGTGAAGCTTGAGCAGATATCCCCCCAGCAGCCAGACAGGCCTGCCACCCAGAGGGTTGTGAAGCTTGAGCAGATATCCCCCCAGCACACAGCATGGAGCCTGCTACAAAGCAAATCATTGGATGCTGTGACTTCTTCCAAAGTGGTTACTGCTCCTGCAGTAGAAACCCAGATGGGAACTGTCTGGAAATCAAAACACCTAGCATGGAGGCAAAGCTCACTCCAGGTCTCCTGACTTCTCTCTGCTCACAGATGTCAAGGTGTGGCTCTCTGCACCATGAACTCCTGGTGACCACACTCACTGGTCAGAATTATGACTGCTTTCAAATGTAAAGAAAGATTATTCAGGTTTCAGACACAGGAACCTGCACAAGCAACAGCCAGCCAGACTTTGAGCAGGCAGGGTGACAAAATGGCAGGAGCCTTCCCTTGTGTAAAGCCGATCTTAATGAAGACTAAGTGAGTTTAGGACAGGGTGTGCCACTCAGAAAAAGAGGAGAAAATAAGAAGAACTTAAACCCTCAACAACCAAAGTGTGTGCTCACTGCTTTTGCCTTATTGTCCCAAAATGCCCGACCTGAGCAACTTAAGGGAAGAGAGATTGGTCTTGGCTCACAGCTTCAGAGGGATTCAGCCAAGCACAGCCCAGAAGGCAGTGTGTGGCAGAGGAAACATGTTCACTTGGTGACCAACAAAGAAACAGAGAGAGTAGCTAGAAGCCAGGGTAGACTTAATCTTCAAAGACCAACCTCTGATTCCCCGCTTCAGTCAGAAAGGCTTCATTGATTGCCCAAGTAGAGCCACCAGCTGGGACACAAGCCTATGGGAGCATTCCCACTCAAGCTGGAACACACCTTTTTACATTCCACATTAGTAATAACACTCCTGTTGTGTGAGATGGGCTTGGAGTATGGTATAGACTCCCCCTGCCAGAATCGTATGCACGGTCCCAACGTATTCAATATGTTCCTTCATCTTTTAGGGAAATCTTTGGGAAACAATAACACAGATCTGGTCAAAGGGTCAATTTAAGATTCTTCTACTTGGTCTTTTTTTCTTAGGAGGAATTTCTTTTGATTTGGGTGTTTTCCTAAATTAATCCATCAGTTTTCAGAAACCTAATGTGGTGATTTGAATGAGAAATCTCCCCTGTGGTCTCAGGCATTTGAACACATGGTCCCCAGTAAGCGGGGCTTGGGGGGGGTGCTTTAGAAGGTGCAGCCTTGCTGGCGGAAGCACATCGTGTCACCACGGCAGGCTTTGGGAACATATCGCACTGCCCTGCATGCAGTATGCAGGCCCTACTTCCTGCTTGTGGCTTATGATGTGAGCTCTCAGCTTCCTGCCCCTGCCACTCTGCCTGACACTTGTGGCCATGCTTCTCCACCGTAACGGACTCTCATCCCACCGGAACCATTAGCCCAAATAAACCCTTCCTTCTATCATGGCCTTGGTCATGATGATTTTATCACAGCAAAAGAAACATCGATGTACCTACTCACCACAGAAATCTGGAAGCCAGTTGGTATTGCCGTAATTCATGGGCAGCAGAGAGTGAAAGCCACTGATCTTCTGCAGGGAAATACAATGGCGCTGGGGCCATAGGTGGCCACAGGGTTAGGGCGCCTGCCCACTCTGGGAGGATCTGACCTCATGTCATGTTATGGCTTAGATAAGTAGTGCCCTCAAAAGGCTCTCTTGTGTTAAAAGCTTAGCTGCCTGCTGGTGAGCGAGCTTCTGAGAGGTGACTGGACTATGGGGCCTCTGGCCTCAGCAATGGCTTGTTTATTAATGGGTTCACAACTGATTGAACTCTTTGCAGGGAGCATCTTCTTGGAGGAAGAAGGTCACTGGAGGGTAGTCTTGAAGGGTAGACCTGTCCCTGGTCTCTCTATTCCCCCATTCTTTCTCTTCCTCTCCTCCCCTTTCCCTCCCTCTCCCTCTCTTCCCCTCCCCCTTCTCTCTTATCTACCATGAGGTGAGTCCATCTGCTCCACCACACACTCCTCACTGAGACCTCAACATGACCGAGAAAAAAAACATGAACTATGAGCTGAAGCCACAGCCCTCACCGAGCCCTTCCTCCAGAGTTGTTCCCTCCAGGATTGTTACAGCAATAAAACATGATGAACATGGGTCAGGACTCTACATGGGTTGGGGACACAGAAGTGTCCTCTGGTGGTCTGTAAACTTGATCAGTGTCTTCGTTAGTATAGTTTGACTTGTAGTCTAAGAAGTTTGCTATTTAGAGTCATAATGATAATGGCGCAGCTGTCACATAGCTCTCAGACCTGTGAAGGCAGTTACTGAGAACCAGGGGTACAGGGCCGCAGCAACCTGAATTATTAAAAGCAGGGCACAGAGAATAGTCTCAAGAGACCTTTCACCAGCCTAATTTCTAGTTTCCTATGCCACGGCCAGGTTGGTGCTTAGCAGGCCATTCATTAACTGTTAATTTGTTCGGCGGGCATTACATACTTTGCCCACTGCCCTCTGGGGTAGGAAGTGGGAGGAGACATAGAATTGTGCCCGGGGTCGGGTGGGGGGCTCAGTGCATGCGTCTTTCTGTCTGGGTGGGGTAGAAATGGTTTCACTTTTGAACGTTGTAGCTCAGCGAGTATGTTTGCTACCTCCTGTGCTGGATACAAGAGAAATGCCTACAGCCATGGGACAAGGCAGTAACTTCCAAAGTGGCATTAAATTGGCAACTGTGCAATTAAAGGGGGACCAAGAGCAGACATAAAGACTTCACAAGGCGTGTGACCTTGAGGTGTGCTGTGTAATGCTGCAGAGGGCACATTTTTCCTATTGGTTTTCAGAGATACAGATCATTTCTTTTTTTTTTTTAGCCTACTAATCCCAGCTCCCCCTCCCTCCCCTCCTCCTGCTCCCCCCACCTTCCCCACACCCCATCTCATCCCTTTTGCTCCTCAGAGAGGTTAAGGCCTCCCATGGGGAGTCAACGAAGTCTGTCCCACCACAATGTTGAGGCAGGATCAAGGCCCTCCCCGCTATGTCTAGGCTGAGCAAGGTATCAAGACATTTCTATTAATCACAGCCATGGTGGTATGACAGACCACTTGAACCAATTTCCTTTGTGTGTCTAGGGGAAATATCGTATCCTTCATCCAGCATTTCCTCCCAGCTTCCCAAAGATCTTGGTCACCAATATTCTACTCCCTCCTATGCATCCCGGGAAGTGTGCTCATCTTTCTGTGGTCTGGCTCATTTTACTGAGCAGAGTGTCCTCCTGGTGTGTCGACGCCATCACAAATGGCAGGAGTTTGGGGGATAAAATGTAGTCCCAAGGGAATATGCTGTTTTCTCTGCCCAGTCATTTGGTGACGGACACTTGGTTGCTTCAGTGTCTTGACTTGTGTGGACAATGCTTCAGTGATACGGGGGTGCACCTACCTTTCCAGCCTTCTGACTGCATTGCCTTGGGGTACGCACTCAGTGGTAGGATACCTGGGCCAGTTGACAGTTTTCTTTGTAAGTTCTGACACACCTTCATGCTGATTTTCACAATCGCTGCACTGATTTACAGTCTCGCCAACAATGCACAAGAACTCCCTCTCCACATCAACAGCACTTGTCTCTTGACAGTACCCATCCAAATGGTGCAAGATGGTGTCTCACTGTGGTTTTAATTAGATTTCCACAATCAGTGTTATTTGTTTTTCATTTTCTTGTTGGCCCTCTTTCTATCTTCTTTCAAGAAATGTTTGGGTAAACTGGAAAGATGGCTCAGCAGTTAAGAGCACTCACTGTGCTTCCAGAGGACCTGAGTTAGGTTCCTAACACCCGAGTTCCTCACAGGCTCCTATAACTCCAGCTCCAGGGGATTCAATACCTTCTTCCGGCCTCTGCTAGCACATGCGTGCACGCACGCACGCATGCGCACACACACACACACACACACACACAAGAATAAAAATAAGATCTTAAGGAAGGAAGGAAGACCTAGTCAGATGCTTTTTTAATGTTGTTAACACATCTGCGTGACATGTATATGTGTGCATGCACGTATGAAAGACGGAGGTCAGTGTTGGATGTCTTCCTTTGTCACTTTACACCTTATTTTTTCTCAATATATGTTTTATTTAAATTAGAAACATACATGTTTCACATGTCAGTCCCAGCTCCCTCTCCCACCCCTCCTCCCTTGTCCCTCCACCAGCCTCCCAACCCCCCCACCCAATCACCACATCATTCCCCAGGGAGGGTGAGACCTTGGGGGGGATCTCTACAGTCTGTCATTTCATCCTGGGCAGAACCTAGGCCCTTCCCCATGTGTCCAGGCTGAGAGAGCATCCCTCCATGTGGAATGGGCTCCCCAAGCTCATTCATAAACCATGGTGAACACTGATCTACTACCCAAGGCCCCAGTGATTTCTGTGGCCTCCTCCCTGACACTACATTCATGGAGTCTGGATCAGCCCCCTGTTGGCCTCTCAGCCATCAGTCTGGGATTCAAGAGCTCCCCCTTATCTGGTCAGCTGTCTTTGTGGGTTTCATCATCATGGTCTTGACCCCTTTGCTCATCACTCCTCCATCTCTGTCACTGGGTTCCATGAGTTCAGTTCAGTGTTTAGCTGTGGGTATCTGTCTCTGCTTCCATCAGTCCCTGGATGAAGGTTCTAGGATGGCATACAGGGTAGTCATCAACCCTATCATCAAGGAGGGGTTATTAGTGTAGCCTCTCCACTATTGTTTAGTTTGCCAGTTGGTGTTATCCTTGTAGATCTCTGGAGATCTTACTAGTGTCAGCTCTCTCCTCAAGCCTATAATGACTCAATCTATTATGGTGTCTCTCATCCTGCTCTCCTCTATTCTTACCTCGACTCAACCTTCCTACTCCCCCATGCCTTCTTCTCCCCTCCTCTTATTACACATTTTTTTAACAGGGTCTTTTATAGAATCTGGTGCTCACCAATTAGCTAGACTGCAAGCTTCCAGGATGCTCCTGCACCCAGTTCCACACTGCTGGGATTGCGGACACTGCCGCCACACCCAGCCTTTACATGAGTCTTGGGAACCCAAACTCAGATCCTCCTGCTTGCACAGCCAACACTTTGTCTGATGAGCATCTCCTGTGTTTTTCCACTGCAAGGTTCATGACGATTAGAGAAGGATATGCAGGAAAGCACAAGTCCATCTGCTGTCTTAGTTTCTAAACAAGCAGGACAAATCTGGTTTGCTATTAAGATATAGTGATGTTTGTAAGCATACACACAAGTTTTTAATGTTGTTTTGTTGGTGCATTTAAAATACTTGGGCTGCAGAGATGGCCCAGTGGCTAAGAGCCCTTGCTGCTCTTCCAGAGGACCTGCGTTTGGTTCCCAGCACCCATGTGAGGCAATGTAACTCTAGCTCCAGAAGATCTGATTCCTCTGGCTTTCCAGGCATCTGTATTCATGTGCACATACCAGCATACAGATACACATACCTACTCATAAGTAAAACTAACAAAATATAAAGCCGGACTTGGTGACACATGCCTTTAATATCAGCACTTGGGAGACAGAGGCAGGGGGATCTCTCTGATAGTCAGGACTACCTAGAGAAACTCTGTATCAAAAAAACCCAACAAGCTAATAATAATGGCTAAAGAGGTGGCTCTGTAGTTAAGAGCATTGGCTGCTCTTCTAGAGAACCCAGGTTCAATTCCCAGACCCCACATGGTAGCTCACAACTGCCTGTAGCTCCCAGTTCCAGGGGACTTGTGCAAAGGTATACATGCACATACATATACACGCAGAAAAAATAGCTTTAAAATATATATAAACTAAGACAGGTGTGGCAGCACACACCTTTAATCCCAGCACTCAGAAGCCAGAGGCAGGAAGACCTTTGTCATTTCAAGACCAGCCTGGTCTACAAAGTTAATTCCAGGACAACCAGGATTACATAGTGAGACCTAGCTCAATATTTATATATGTATGTATGTATGTATATCTTTTAAAATATTTTAGTATTTTATAACATAGTTATGAAAGAAGATTTAAAACTGTTCTGGTTCTAGCAGTCATGGAATTTCCATGTTTGGTGGCAGATAACTGCATAAAATATATTCAATAGTGAACATGTAAACCGGGTGTTGGTGGCACATTCCAGCACTTGGGAGGCAGAGGCAGGCGGATCTCCGTGAGTTCGAGGCCAGCCTGGTCTACAGAGTGAGTTCCAGGACAGGCTCCAAAGCAATACAGAGAAACCCTGTCTTGAAAAGCCGGAAAAAAAATAGTGAACGTGTAAAATCCAATGTGAAACTCCACAGCGCTGTGTCAAATGGCTGTGCTAACGGCATAGAAATTCATTGAGTTGTACAAACTTTCGGTCTGGTTAATTTTGCATGTGATTTTTTGTTTGCAACTTTTTGTAATAAAAGTTTTTCAAAACTGCTTATATGTAAATGTGACTACACATATAGAAGGGTTTAGGCTCTTTTTTGGAGAGTGGGATGAAGCTGTCCTTTAGCTGTCATTTAGTCCCTTTCTTTACTATTTGAATTTTTGTTTCGAGACGTGTATTAAGTCACCGTACTAGAACATGAAACCTCGCCCAAGCTCTGTGACTTCCTCACTGCGTGACTGCGACAAAAGACTTAAAGCTTGCTCTGCCACTGTTTTCTTGTCTGTAAACTGTTTGAAGCGTCTCTGCAGAAGCACTCTGAAGACTGACTTGAAATTATTCATAGGAGAGAGTTACCAGGATGTCTTTTACACAGTAGGCACTGAATAAATAATAATTGTTTACATTATTAATAAGAGCATGGGACATGCTCTGTTTGCAAATTTCCTCACGGCAAAATGTGCAAGGCAAACAGCCGTAGGCTCCTTATCTCTTGATGTCTGCTTTGCTCTCTGCTCGGGCTCCCAGGGGACAGGATGGCAGAACAGGGCCACTTAGTGTGCCTCCAGAGTTTAACCCCGAGGTCAGTGCTTACCTGCCCATTGGGGTGCATAGTCAGATGTCCATGGCTTCTCCCCTGTAGGTAAGGAGTACTGGAGTCAGCAAATAAAAGTATGGTCTGCCTAGCCACGTGTGAGTTCTAGGCAAACAACAGGGACTTATTTATAGTGAAAAAGTTGTCATTGTTTCCCAGAAATTCACAGGTAACCCAGCAGCCTCCATATTCTTTCCTGGCCATCCTGTCTCTGGATGGATAAGCAAGGGGCATAGCTGGACCTTCTCTGTGTACACTAAGTGTGTCTGTGTCAGTTCCAAGGCAGCCAGTCTCTGCTCTGCGGTGACCTCCGTCTGTGACTCTAGGCAGCAGCACACTCCAGCACACTCTGGCTGAGCCTGCCTCACTCTGCCTATCAACACAGAGCATCCTTCTTGGACCTGGACCAGGCAGTCCGCGCTCCAGATCTTGCATGGGGTCTATAAGCCACACTGGGACCCATGGCAGATACTTAGCCCTCAACTTAGCCATTTGTCACATGGACCCTAGAAGTATGCAGGGAGTCCTGACAGTGACTCTGTGGATGCAAAGCCCCAGCATTGCTCTTCCTAAATATGCATTCTGTGACATTTCTTGTCACACGCATGCACATGCACACACATGTACACACATATGCGCACACATACACACATGCACACATGCACGCACACACACACAATTCCAAGACCCCCACCCCGAGTCCCCAGCCACCCCGGCAATGCTATCCTCCATTACTCTCTGTCCACTCACCTCAAGCTTGCTCTTTTTCCTTTTGTCACTACTCAGTCCCTACCCCACCCGCAAGGTGGCATCTCCTTAGTGTTCCTTCTCACTCTTTCCACATCACTCTTAGGATGTGTCTAGACGCTGGAAATGGCAGCGCTGAAGGAACAAGCCCTTGCCCGTCATGGAGCTGTGTACTGATGCTGCAGATAAGGGACAAGAGCCAGCATGCCCATCATGTCCAAGGTCCCAACCCCACAGTCTGTGCCATGGTACCCTGTAAGAGAAGGCGAGTGAGTGACCAGCCCTGTGGCCATGGGTAGGTCCTCTTTCAGACTAGGTAGTGAAAGGCTTTCCAGAGAATGGAAAGATAATCCATGCTGATATCTGAGGTCAGGAAGAGCAAAGTGGCCGGGGAGGGGGTGGCACTCAGCCTCCCTCAGACCCTGCAGCAGGTACAGCTGGCAGATCCAAGCCTGCAGACAGCAATAGAGGCAAGAGGATGGGGAAGGTCCCCAGCCTAGAAGCTAAGCATGCATCCGTCAAACTAAAATAATTGGGAAAGTTTTCCTCCTGGCCCTGCTATCGTTGAAGGTAGCAGTGAACCCATGGGTAGCTGAGCAGGGGCTACTTACTGTCCTGGGAGCTTCCTCCTAACTCCTGATGCCCAACAGCCTGGAGTTGGGAAGATTCCCATTGAAGGGGCTCAGTGAACAGATTCACATATTCAAAACCCATTCCCCACGTACTGGGGAGTTTGCAAAACCATCGAAGGAGGTCAGAGACTAGGGACTATGATGGCTCCTCCCAGAGTTCTGATGACCATTTTTTCAAGCCTGAGGCTTGAGTAATGTATACGGAGTCCAGGAAAGCATCCTGGGCCTGCAGCTCAATAGTGAAAATGGGGCTATGGGGCTTTAATCCAAATGCAGTGCTTACTAAAATGGCAATTCGTGCCGTGTGGTGATCTGGAAAACTGTACAGGAGTGACTGGTGGTGTCTGTCAGAATCCAACACGTATGTCTTGTTCAAAGCCTTGAAGAAGCATGAAGAAAAAGCAGAGTAGCCAGGGCTTCCTTCAGAAGCTAATAAGCAACGTACAGGTTGCACACCCTTCAAGAGGACACCATCATAACATCAACTGTTTTTCACTTTCTATTTTCATGTGTATTTAGATACTAGCACACGTGTGTTTGTATGTGGGTGTGGATACGCATACACTCGTGTGTGCACATGCATGTAGGAGCCTGAGGTTGATGTCAGGAATCACCCATTGCATTTCTTCTGTATTCACTGAGGCAGACACTCTCAATCAAACCCAGAGCATACCAGTATTGCTCATCTCACTAATCAGCCTGTTCTGGGGATCCTCTATACCTGCTTTCTGGAATTGGCAGGCAGAATGTGGGCTCTCGGGAGCCAAACTCAGGTCCTCATTATTGTGTGGCAAAAGCACCTCCCCTGCTCGTCAAATACCCAAGTGTAGCCATCATCTGTACCCTGAACAGGGATGCTGGTAATGAACCTGGCCGTGATATTAGAGAGCTATGTCTCTTCTGGCTGCATTATCCCTTAGACCTAGGCAGTTCACATGTCATAAGCAAAGCTTCTTTTCTTCTTTTGTTCTTAACGAATGACCTTGTTTTGTTTCGTTTTTTCCTCTTGTGGTCTCTCTGCTCTCCGGACCCAGGCCCTGGTGTACCCTCTGTGACTGTGCATAACACCACGGATAAGAGAAGTAAGTGCTGCTCCTCTGAAATCTTTCTGACCCTCGGGAGAATAGAAGCCAAGGTTCATGAGATACTCCAACCCCACCAGCTCCAGGGCCTAGGGGTGGTTGGGCCCTGTAGGTCCAATGGGCCCCCCTCTCGCAGCCACTACTGGTGATAAATAAAATTGTCATGAGGACCAGTGTGACAAAGCTGAGGGCCCATGATGTCCCTGGAAATGTCTAGGATCCACAACAGCCTTTGAGTGCTGAGGCTGGGTGGCCCTTCCCGGGATAACCCAGGTCATGGCTAAAATCTTCTAAATGCAGCCCAAGACTGGCTGGATTTGAACAGCAGTCCATAGAGGACTTCACTCTTGTCTCCTCTAAGGCTCCATGGGTACTGAGAGGTTTATCTGCCTGCAGGTTAGATGGTCATGTCCGTGACATGGGGATCTGCACAACAGGGTGATTAGGACCCCTGCCCTAGAGAGATGGCTCAGCCATTAAAAGTTGAGACAGCAGCAAGCAAACCACAGCAAATGCTCCAGTGAGCTCCGACGGCGCACAGATGAAGTTTACAGTCTGAGCTGAGTCTGCGGGGTGTGTCTGTCTTGGACACACAGAATGCAATTGTCTGAGCAGGAGTACAAAACCCTGACTCTCCAGAGCCAGTCTGCAGCTCCTGGGAGTGTCCACTCTGCGGGGAGCAGGCCTGGTCCACCTGGAAGGGAAAGCTGAGCTGCAAGACCTGGTCAGGTGTCAGAGCCAGCACTGTATCTGGCCTCCAGGTGTCTGTAGGAGCGAGTGACTCTCTGTCAGTGAGCTAGCCTGCTACAACATGCCACAGTCCAGTATAACACCACTTGAAATGACAGCCTTGAATGTAATGCCCTGTGCTTGCCTTTTATCTGTCAAATTAGTAACTTCTGGGTGAGGCCACACATACCTTCTAACCCTCGGCTGCTAGTCTAGGTGACAGTATCTTGTCCGTGCCATGGTCACAAGTTCCTGGCAGTCTCTGTGCCAGGTGAACAGTCTGCAGCACACCGTGGATGGATGGATGGCTCAGGCAGGCAGCAAAGCTGAAGCATCATGGACCAGCCTTAGGTCCCAGTCACTTTCACCCATGATTTAAAACCCCTAGAGCACCAGGTGGTTAGGTGCCAGGCAGGGTTCAGACCAGTCACTTTCACCCATGATTTAAAACCCCTAGAGCACCAGGTGGTTAGGTGCCAGGCAGGGTTCAGACCAGTCACTTTCACCCATGATTTAAAACCCCTAGAGCACCAGGTGGTTAGGTGCCAGGCAGGGTTCAGACCAGTCACTTTCACCCATGATTTAAAACCCCTAGAGCACCAGGTGGTTAGGTGCCAGGCAGGGTTCAGACCAGTCACTTTCACCCATGATTTAAAACCCCTAGAGCACCAGGTGGTTAGGTGCCAGGCAGGGTTCAGACCAGTCACTTTCACCCATGATTTAAAACCCCTAGAGCACCAGGTGGTGGTGGCTCGTGCCTTTAATCCCAGCACTCAAGAGGCAGAGGCAGAGGCAGGTGGATCTCTGTGAGTCTGAGGCCAGCCTGGTCTACAGACTGAGTTCCAAGACAGCCAGGGATACACACAGAGAAATGCTGTCTCAAAAAGAATGCCTGAAGAGAGAACAAAAGAGACTCTGTCTCAAACATGGTACAAGGTGAGGACTGTACCAAAGGATGTCCCCTGACCTCCACACATGCACCATGATATGCACATGGCCATAATTGCAGATGAATATACAGAGAGAGAAAGAGACTTAAAATTAGTAAGCCCCTGAAGAAGTTCCAGGAGTAAAGATACAGTGAAGCTGCCTAACCTGCATACCACTACCTCACCAGCCTGCAGTGGGGTGCCTGCAGAAGCCCACAGATTGTCGCTTAGCAACCGGATGCTCTGTGCTCATCCTCTTGCCCACTTAGGCTGGTGTCTTCCAGTCAAGGTCCCTGAAGCCAGCAGCTTTTCAGCATGTGTTATGGCCCATGTAAGGCCAGGGCCATCTGGAAGACTGTATGCATTTGTGGACTTCTCGGCGCAGGTTAGGAGAATAGAGGCATGGACCTCGGATGAATTTCCCAAGTGCCCAAGTGGTAGGCTGCATTTCCAGTCAAAAATAACGTGGTTCCTCAGAGCGCTTTTTCCTTTACAGGCTGAGTGAGTATGCCCTGCCCAAAAATCTAAAATCCAAACACTCCAAAATCTGGAACTTCTTGAATATAAACATCTCAACATGTGATGGGCGCAGTCACAGTACAGATGCAGTTATATCATCTGAAATTGCCTTCAGGCCATGAAACAGAAAGGGATCTAGTTCAAACTTGAGTCTCATGCCCAGACAAACTATGGAACACAGAGACTGTAAAATCTACAAGAACAGGAAATCTGAAGCTCCCCGTGTGTCTGTCCAGCACTCCACAGCCACTGACTGCTCAGCTGCCTGCACCCAGGACCTGGGACCTCTGGCCTTGGTTTCAATAGCCTCTGGACCCCTGTTCCAATCTCTCTGCTTGCAATTTGCTGAGGGAATACTGAATCAGAGGCTCTTGCACCCTCTACTGCTAGGTCTGCATGTGCAAAGCCCCTGGGCTCCTTCCATGTCGGGAGTACACCTCTGAGTGGCCCCTGGGCTTCTCTGAGAGGCAGTGTGCAAGCCACTGAGTTCAAGAACAGGAGGTTCTAAGGAAACCATAGGACGCCTTGCCTTGAGCAGCCTATGTTGGTCACAAGCATGGTGAGGGGGCTGGGCCATCAGGAGGGCTATGGTTGGATGACAGTGAGGCTTGTCATTCTATTTTAGTGCAGCCTCGATGGGAAAGTTGGAATTACTGATACAGAGAGCTTGGTCCTCCCTCTCATCCTCATCTCCAGCCTCCCTGCCCCTGGGGATACTTGACTCTCCCCACTTTAGGAAATCACATATCCAAACAGAGCCTGTGGGGTGTTGACAGATGTGACTCTGAATTATTTAGAAGCCGTTTCCTTAAGAATGTCATTATCATGGGCACCAAAGTCTCCTCGTGTGCCTGAGGCTTCTAACCACTCGGAGAATGGAAGAACACCAGCAGAGCCACATCTGCTCAGAGCCACGTCTTCCGGCTACTGGTTCTGGCGTTCGTGTAGATGGAGTGCAAGGAAGATGTTGGCTCTAGGCCCCACGTGGGAAGTGCTGGGACCACAGGTGGTTCCCGGGCAGCTGTCCATCCTCGGGGAGACAATGAGTGCACTGGTGACATCACATGTGCTGTATCTGTGGACACCCAGCCTGCCCATCCATGGTATCCTGAGAGCCAGTTCAGGAACTCTGGGGTCCACTCAGTCACATGGAAGACAGGTTTCTCTCCTTCCCCACATTCTATGCAGTCTGTTTGGGGGTTGGCTGGTAGTTTGGGGGGGGTGTTCGTTGTTATATTTGTTTGATGCACATGCTAAGAAAATGCTCTACCACTGAACTACACTCCCATCCCTGTCAGTGTATTTTGTATACACAAGAACCAACCCAGTTGGTATCTGGCAGTTGTGTGAAGCCCACCGGACACCCATCTCTCTGTCCCTCTAGGCATACTGTGGGCCATCCCCACCCTGCCTACCCACTACTGAGTATCACCCACCAGGCACAAAACACTCAAGAATACGTGCAGTTATGAAGGGCCTCTGTGCAGTGCTACAGAGCTAGACTGGTGCCTGTCAGACTCCCCTCCTAGGAGACATCTGTTATCAATGGGCAATAGAGGTAGGAAGGCCTGGTGGATAGAGAGGGCACAAGGCCACTGCAGATGGTGAATGGAAGAGTAGAGGACCACAGGCCACAGCTAATGGGAGGCTCTTTTCTCCCAACTCCTGGGAAGGAAAAGGAGTCCCAAGACAGTGCCAGAGACTTCCAGGCTGTGGCTGCAGGGTGGAATTCTGCCCTCAGGAAATATAGCCAGGCCTCAGTGGGCAGCCTGGCCAGCCACACCCATGGAGAACGGCTCTGGTGACAGGATGTGTGTACAATGCACAGAGAGAGACAGGTGCCAGTTCTGGTGCCCAATTTACCCCCAGCTCTTACAGCACACAAAGCAAATTTGTATCACATAACTACAGTTTTCCAATATTTCAGGAGCAATTTTGTAGGCAGAAAAGAGAAAAATCAGCCAGGTGTGATGGTGCATGCCTTTAATCCCAGCCCAAGAAGCAGGGACAGAGGCGTGTGGATCTCTATGAATTTAGAGCAAGCCTGGTCTGCATAGTGAGTTCCAGGCCAGCCAAGGTTACTTTCCTAGACACACCTCCATTTAAATGTAAACTGAATCAACTGTCCACAAATAATGCTTTAGAGAGATATGTGAGAGCTTTTCCTGGAGAAAGAGCTGAATGTAGCTGGGGTATGCCTCAGTGGGCGAGCACTTGCCTAGCTAGCATGCATACAGCCCTGTCTTCCAACCTCAGTCCCAAACAGAAAAAAAGGAAAAGCTGCATCAAAGATGTTTTCATTTGGGCAACAGTCATGACATGATCCTATGGAATCCGAATTCACCCCCACCCTCATCCCTTCCCACACTTTTAAGCCATTTCTCCTTCAACAGTCAGAATTGTTGCATCCTTCTTTTCACTCTTTAAACTGATTCTGACATCCCCACACCCCTAGAATTCCGTGTCAATGTCGTACAGGCATAAAATCATTTAAATGTTTTTTTTAAGTTGCTGTGTCCATAAAGCCATAATGAACTGTCACATGTCCACACAAAGGGGCAAGGACACATCACACTCACACACTGCCATTAGTATAATGGAGGTGAGCTCCCCCAGGGCCTTAGCTGCGGTATATGAATGGGCACGTCTTCCTAATCCCTAAATACATCTGTGAGAAATAGCATTTGCCTTCTCCTGCTTCTGTAGCAACTGAGACCTTTGTTTTTGAAAGTGTTCCAAAATCTTTGGAGTAGGTGGAGGAAAAGAGTTCTAGTAACTCCATTATTTGTTTTAATTTTGTTTTCTGTGTGGGGGTGGGTTTTTTTCTGCATATCTATCTGTGCCTCACATGGATGTCGTGTGCCTTCAGAGGCCAGAATAGGGCATCCTCTGACACTGGAGTTACACTTGCGAGTCACTTGTGGGTGCTGAGAATCGAGTTGAGTCCTCTGGGTGAGCACTCAGTGCTCTTAACCTCTGAGCCATCTCTCCAGCAACCTCCGCCTTTTTAAAACTCCTTCCATTGTTGTATGCCAAAAAAAAAAAATGGCAGACTATCTGCATCCAAGGTTAACAGGTAGAGGTTATTTATTTCAAGTTTAGCCATATCTCTTGGCAGTTTTGCTGATGTCAAAGGGCCACAAACCTTCTGCGTTGCCAGAGAGTCCTTGCCCATCACCAGGAGTTGTCTAGGTCAACCCAAACCTAGTGGTCCCAAGTCCTCAATGTGGAGTCCACCTGTTGGCAGGAGGTCCAGGAACAGACAAGGTCCTCAAAGGTCTGCTTCACTTGCGTGTGAGGCCTTGATGGAAAATGGATGTGGAAACAAACCCATGAGGCAGAGACCTAGGAATCAGTCCCACAAAGCCTTCTGTTGATTGTGAAAAGTCTTCTGGACCCCAGAGAGGCACCCAGCAACCCTCTGGGAAGGGTCAGTGGCCAGCTTTGAGGTCTCATTATAGAATCATGGATAGGCAAGCTGGCACATAATAAATGCCAACGTGGAGCACAAGCCAGATGCTTAGTGTCCACAGCCTCCGGTGTCTATAGAGATAACCAAGGGAGACCCAGAGACCTCACTTCCTGCCAACACTTCTCAGGGGGCACCAAAGCACCAGCCAGACGACCAGTGTGCAGATCACAGCACCAGCCTCCATGAATATAGTGCTCCTGAATGTTGACCACATACAGCAGCCCTCGTCATGATGTTAGAGCGACTAGAGTTAAGACCACTTAGCTGAAACCTGCCTTCAAGATGGTGAGCGTCTATCCAGAGAATCAATGAGAGACATGGCCCAAAGAGCAATCACTCTGTGTCGTGAGCTGTAAGCTGATGGCAGCAAGGAAACAGAGGGCTTAAAGTGAGAGGTCCAATTGAGGTGAGCAGATTGAAAAATCTTCATACTTGTGGGTCTGCTCTTTGAGTTAGCTGAGAGATGTAGCCCGGGGTTGACGGGTGGTCTCTGCCACAAAGAACAAGCACAGAGAAGAACGATGTGTGAGGAAGCAATGAAAAAAGCCCGGGGGAGGGGGAGCATGGGACTGCCTGACCATCAGAAGCCCATGCGTGCAGCATAGAGCTGCTGGAAATGCAGCGTGGACATCTGTCTACAACAGCCTGCAGAGTCATAGCCTACAGAGAAGAAACCCCAAAACCAAGGGCCAGGAAGCCCCTTTCCCCTCTAGATCATTTGCCTGTGGCCTCCACTGCAATCTTGTCACCAGTTTTCCAATGACTCGGCATAGTGGTGATTGCTCCAAGCCCCAGGGCCATGTGGGAACAGCCCTCAGGCCACACAGCCCTGGGAGTGGATCCTGCGCAGACGTTCGTCTCTGTGGGCTCACTGTGTCCAGATCTGATAATAGCTAATTCCACTAAATATTAGAGGGGCTCACATTTAATTAAGGAGTGGCCATGTGTGTGCTGCAGCCTGGAGGTCCCTGCCGCCCCGAAGTCAAAGGCAGAGTCCTCCGGGAATGCACCGATCTTTTCTTATTTCTCCTCTGAGCTCCTGCCCTCTTTGAATGCAATTAGGGAAACAAATAAACTAGCTTAACTCAACTCCCCCGTGAGACCGCCAGTTCTCTGCTGATAAACCCGGCTGTGTGGGCAATCATTAAATGAGAAATCTAATATTTAACTAAATTTAATAGTCTGTTGCTTTGGTGCTCTTCTGCAGAAGGTAGGATTTCAATAGAGAGGAGGGAGCCATTCAAAGGCAGCCTGAACAGTCAGTGAGTGATTAGAACTAGCTATGCCCCACACAAGGCCAGAACTGCCAGGGCCGGGCATGAGTGATGGGCATTTAGCTGTGTCTGTATTCACTCTGGGAGAAAGGAACTGGGTGGGCAGCTGCTCACACTTGTGATCTGAGTTTGGACTTCTCCTCCAGAACAGTGTGTAAGATCATAGAGTCAAATCTGAGCCAGTTCATATAAATTACACATGAGGAGAGTTGGGCCAGTTGTGGGAGGCTCTGAATTGGTCCTGGCACTTACCCACTTCCATGGGGCCCTGGTGGCAGAAACTAGTGGAATCAGCATACCCATCTTTACCGGGCCTTTGCTGATTGTGCCGATATCCATAAGCTCCCATGCTTGCAGCCAACCCCTGTTCACACGCCCAGGTCCCTTCCCCGTGCCACACCTAGGTCAATCACACATTCAGGCAGAGTGGCGACAATGGAAGGTTCTTCCCAGGTTGTCTTAGTTAGGGCTGTAATGAAACACCTCAACCAACAGTGACTTGGAGAGTAAAGGGTTTATTTCGTCATAAAGCTCATCCAGGGAACCCAGGGTAGGAATTGAAGCCCAGGCCATGGAGAAGTGCTGCATACTGGCTTGCTCCTTATGGAGTACTCAGCCTATACTCCATAGAACCCAGGACTGCCAGCCCAGGGGTGGCACCACCCATCATGAGCTGGGCTCTCCCACATCAATGATCAGTCAAGAAAGTGTACTACAGACTTGCCTACAGGCCAGTACTATGAAGGCATCCTCTCAACTGAGGTTTCCTAGACCCAGATGATTATAGCTTGTATCAATTAGCCATAAAAACAACCAGCACCAGGGTTATATGGACCTCCGTGTGCTGAAGCTTAAGACAGCATCCTCCGAACTGTGCCCTGATTCTTACACTAAGCTGGGTCTGGGATTATCAATGAATGGGGTTAGAAATCCTGGAGCTCACTGAATGGTAACTTCCCTATGTAATTAGTCTTTCAAGCACCCAGCACTCTACAATCAATTTATTGAATGCTTACTTTTCATTGAGCGATGTCGGCATCACACACAGAACAGGGAATGGTTACCAGTCAGTCCTGTTTCCTCAGGCACCCTGAGCCTCCCATACCCCACCCCTCCAGGAGGGCACCACCCCTGCTTCTGTGGATGGTGACAATCCTGGATTCACACAATGCTGTGCCCTCCCAAAAAAAACACAGCAGTCATGAGTTAACCACTAATGCCTTTAGAAACATGCCTGTGGGACATTGTTGTTATACAAGGGTCATGAGAGACCCCGAGGTTCTTCATAGAACCATGGCTTTAAGATATTTCCCAATCCAAGCCTTCCAAGGAACTGGACAAGTTAAAAGCAGAGCCCCTGAAAACAGAGTTCCCTTTTACATTGAGCCAAAAGCCAACCCCACATGTAACCTTAAAGGAAAGGAAGCCCTCTGTGTTTATTACATATGAGATGGTGACATAGGGTCACATGGCCATTTCAGCAGGTGAGCAAAATGGGCTTCCTCCCTTCTGGCTGAAGAAACTTCTGACAGGGTTTCTGTGCATTGCAACCTGAGAATGAAGAGCCACGCAGATAAGTCACAGTGCGGACACCCTAAGCAGACAACCTGAATGAGGGAAGCCAGGCCCTCACGTTGCAAAGCATTGTTTATGCGACTTTACTATCTGTGACTAACGTCACCAACTCCAAGTCTCAAAAGACCAGATACCTTAAAGGTTAAAGTAAGAAATCTGGAGGTGGGGTGACTGATAAAGGCAGCAGTCCAGAGACTTCTCTGCTGTCATCGCCTGCTTGTGATGGCTATTTTTTCCCACAGATAACGAATATGGCTTTTCCTGAACCCACCAGACGTAGAGTGGGTCACACCAATGACAAATGTCAGGGAGAACAGAAGTGTGTGGAGAAGGAGGGGGAGGATAGAGCACAGAGATCTCTGATGTGTCCGTGTTCCTGATTTGAGGCTAGGACCACGGGTCTTGAATGAGCTGTCTGATAGCTCTTCTCACTCTGTACAGTGACAAGCAACCTACAGGGGTGTTCCTGTGAAGCCGTGTAGGAAGCACGTGACAACCTCCAGCCCACCTAGGTCCCAGAATTCAATGTGTCTTTGCTTTGACCTTTGCAGAAATTTTTGACTTGGAAGCAAATGAGCATGTGCAGAAGGCCATCAATGACCGGCAGATGCCTAAGATTGAGTACCGGAAAATCGAGATAGAAGATTACAGTAAGTACCGCTTTTATGCCCTTTGAAAGGTCAATAGAATGCCTTGGAGGCTCCAACCCCACCCAGGTGCCTCCCTGCTTGGCCATCATCCTATCCCCAGCTCACTCTGCAAAGCCTCAAAATGACAAATCTGGGAAAGCCCCTCCTGTCTTCTGCATCACGCCATCTTCCTTGCTCAGTGTCCTGCCTCCAGGTGCGGACTGTGAGCTGGCGAGAGGCATCCTTGATACTGGAGAAATGCACCCCAAAGGTGTCATGCCACTGCCCGAGGCATTCTCAACATCGCTGTCCTACATGTTCTCTTTCACACTCCAGCCCCTGGCTTGTTTCTTGAGTACTGTCTTGGTGATAGGCTGAGAACCAGCCTGTTTGCTGGAATCAGTGCGGCGGTTCTCAAAACCTCATCTCTCCATGTGTGTGGCTCCCAGCTCAACCTGGCTGACCCTGAAATCATAGCTGCCCATTGTCCTTAACCCTAGAAAGTGTTAAGGCCACTGCCCCAGTGTCCAAAGTCTGTGAGTCTCATCTCCTTTTCTCTCCTTTCAAGACTCACTTGCAGCTGGGCATAGCACTGTTTACTTAGCTGTTACTTAGACCCCCAAAGCTCAGAGGTGCCCTGAGTCCTTTACTCAGATCCCTCCGGTCAGCATCTCTGCAGTCATGGCCAGGCCTCAATTCCTGAGAGGATTCTGCCTGATCCGCAGTCACTGGCAGAGCTCTGGCTAGAGGGGGAGAGGGTTGTCGGCTTAGGGGAAGCAGACAAGGGCCATGTGCTTTGCAGGCATCTAGAAGTAGAGCCATCTCTAGGATAGCTGCGTCTTCTTTGTCAGTGGAGCCGGTGGCACTGAACTGCTAGCAGGCTGTTCACTCCCAAGAGAAGGAAGCAAGGACCCCAAGTGGCACAGTAGGACCTCACAGTGAGCACAGTGGGGCAACTCATTTACAACAGAAGGCAAATGACGTGGATGTTCAAAGAACAGAGATAAAGCCAAGTTGTGTAGGAAGGCTGCCTGCACTGGATCATGGGTTGCAAACCGTCCCTTCAGTGGACTTTGGGTTGGCATAGACACCAGAGCATCATCTACAGCACAGCTTAGGCAAGAATTACCCTGCTTCAGGGAGGTCACTGTGGACTCCCCTCCCATAGGATCCCAAGTATGACATGATGCAACCAATAGTAGCTCACCAACCCTGTGGTCCACCCAGGCCGCTCACCAAAACACCCCAGGTCCCTTATCACGTCATGTGAGGTCACACTACTTTCAGAAGTGCTTGTGTTGTCCCTGATGCCCTGTAGAGAGCTCCGTCCACCTCTGGAGTCAAGAACATGTGGAAATGGTCTGGGCTGTGAATCCAGTTCCCTCCACCCCACCCCACCCCAGTCCAGAGGCTTCCTCTTGTCAAAGCTCTGAGATGGGGACAAGAAAAGACAGGAAGGGGGTGGTCTCGGGAGGGAGAAGACTTTTAAAACCTGTGCCTGAGACCGGGATGGTCTACTCTGGCCAAGAACTGCATCTGTGCTCTGTATGTTGTCCCCAACATGCCACTCTGACCTGCTGCAACTTGTCCTTGCCCCAGGCTTTTGTGCCTGGGTCTCAGTGTGACTTACCTCCCTTCAAGGATTCCTCTCCCTTGCAGCTCCAAAAGGCCCTTCCTCATCATTGCCTACATCTGCCTACAGCTATCATCCATCTCCAAATTCTGGAAACTGACACCATCACCTTCCCTTAGGAAAGCCACAAAGGGCCTGTAGGAGTATCAGTAGCACTCAGCCTGCTCCCAGGCTGCCCCAGCACTGTGACAGGAGAGGGTACCAGGGACCACCAGGTCCACCAAGGCCTAACATGGGGAAGCTACCCCCCTTTGGAGCAAAAAGTCTGAATAATGTTCCTAAGACCTCCTCACAGTTTTGTTTTTTTTATTTCTGCAGCCAGATAAGGCTTGTGGGAAGGCAAGCGGCACTAAGAAAGGCTTCCTCTATGTGTCCCTCAGACAGACAGCTACTGCAGAAGGCCCACCCCCAGTGTAACCACACCGCGTTTTGTGGATATCTCTGTGATATCCTGCAATGCCTGCCCCTCTGCCAGTCCCTGGGCCAGGAATCCAATTTGCAAGCCATTAGCAGTCAGGCTGAGTCAGTAATGAAAGGCTGCTTCGGAGCAGGCTACCAGGCTGGGGTGCATCTGCAGTTATTGTACTAGGAAGCCACTAATTCCTATTTAATTGCTGGGCCTTGGTAATCTGGGCTGTAGTTACCCTCAATAAACAAATTCCTGCTGGGGCAGCAAGCTTGTTCTGGAGGTGGGCTGAACAAAGAGCCTGGTGTGGGATAGTTTCCTGAGGCTTGATCGTTACCCCCACCCCCACAGTCTTGTGCTCCCGATGACCAAACCCAGAGACCTGGGTGACCACAAGAACAGAACAGCTACGCTGACACCTTCCCTAGCGTCCTGTCCTTGAGGATCTAGCAGATAGTCAGACCTGCCTGGTGTGAACCTGCAAAGCCACTTGTCACGGTAGAGAGGTGCCTGTCACCTCAGTCTCTTCCTCTCCCACAACCAGCTGCTCACTAATATCCATCCGTCTGGGGTGGAGAGCTGGCACAGCGGTTAAAAGCACTGGCTGCGCTTCCAGAGGACCCAGGTTCAATTCCCAGCACCCACATGGCAGCTCACAACTGTCTATAGCTCTAGCTCCAGGGAATCCAACACCCTTTTCCACTTTTCTGGCTTCTGCAAGCACCGGGCACTCACACATGATAGATAGATAGATAGATAGATAGATAGATAGATAGATAGATAGATAGACAGACAGACAGACAGACAGACAGAGTATAGATAGATATAGAGATAGGTAGATACACACAGATATGTCCTGAGCATGTTAACACACCTCTTGTATGAAAGGTGACAATTGAGTTTCAGACCAGAGATAGCTACAAGGCCAGTGACCTGCCCAAGGGCCCACACCTGTTATGGAAGCTCCCTGTATGGACTTCCCTCCCCTCCCCCAGAGCATCCGCAGAAATGCAGACACAGAAGCAGGGTACACACAGCCCTCCTGCCCCCGCTGCCCCTGACCTGGCTGTGTCCCACCTCTCCCCAGGCTTGCCAGTGCAGATCCTGAAGCCGGCCACCTTCACAGACACGACCCACTACCCCTTATTGCTGGTGGTGTAAGTATGACAGCCTCTTTCTTTCTCCGGGTGCCTTCTTGGGAGTCAGTGGTGCAGGGGAAGAGGATGGTAAACCCTTAGGAGGAGAAGTAGGATAAATGATGCTGCTTGTTTAGATCTTAAGGTAGTTTGGTTTGTCAGCAACAGACAGGTTCTTTCGGTAACTCCTGAACCCACTCCCCCCCCAGAGGTAAAAGCACGGTGAGGCACCCAGGTACCAGTGGTGTGTTTTTTATCACTGTCGTGAGATTATGAGAACATTTCTGTCCTTAACAAGTATACAGGACCATGGTCCCATAAGATCATATCATCTAGTGACTTCTTCATATAGCTCAGTTTGATGTTTATAACACAGCATGGCCAAACAGGACAGTTCTCACAACACATCCCTGTACTTAACTGCATAGTAATGACACCAGAGTCACTCACCCATGTCTGTCTTCACTGAGTCCAGCCCTGTCTGTAGCACTGGCCATTCCCCATGATGCAAATTTCCACTGGGAATGCTTTTGAAGCCACAGCATGGTCTCCTCAATGGAGAAGGTAAAGAGCCACGTGCAATGTCCCTACCCTCCTCACAGTGAAAGCGTCAAGTGCCTGCCTCCAGGAGCAAATGGCACCTCACCCTTCAAACTGGAAAGTCACTAGGCCAGCCTGTGTGCTGTTTCTCCCAACTTAACCATAAGCCAAGGAGTGACTGAAGGAGTCCCATATCCCAGACACTCAAGTGATGACAGGCATGGGGGTGGGAGCAGACCAAGGTATGTCAAACCCCAAGCAGACAGGAATAGTGCCATCATGTTGGAAATGCTCATTGGAAGAAGCATTTGCCACACCAATACAGGGACCCGAGTTCCATGTCCAGAAATTGTGTTTTTAAAAAGCCAGATATGGTGACATACCCTGTGAGCCCAGCACTGGGGAAACAATCAGGAATGTCCCTGGGCCTCCTAACCTGGCCATGGAGGGATCCCAAAAGCACAAAACGAGTCACATGGTGCCTGAGGAATAACACCAGGGTTGACCTCTGACCTACACACACACACACACACATACACACACACATGCACGCACACACGCACTCATCCTTGAGGTGACTGGGAAGCCTTAGGATTCTCTGAGGGGTATGTGAGTGACACCTGGCTCACCCATCCTAAACAGCCGAACCCAAGACAATGGAGTAGGCATCAGGTACCAGGTCAAGGGAAAGACACACAGCTGCCCAGGAGAAACCTTCTCAGATGTGGTATCCGTCAGCCACAACACAGCATGCTAAGGACGCGTCTCTTCACAGGGACGGCACCCCAGGGAGTCAGAGTGTGTCGGAGAGGTTTGAGGTGACGTGGGAAACGGTGCTGGTGAGCAGCCACGGAGCAGTGGTGGTGAAGTGTGATGGCAGAGGCAGCGGCTTCCAGGGAACCAAGCTCCTGCACGAAGTGCGGAGGCGGCTGGGCTCCCTGGAGGAGAAGGACCAGATGGAAGCCGTGAGGTGAGCAGCCACGCTGACTGGACAGGGGTGGGGCAGGGAAGGTGGAGAGGATGCACTCAGCAGGGGCTGCACCTTGGGCTCGCTGCAGCACGGTGGCTGCTGCCTGTACACGCATCCTGTGCTGGCACTCGTGAGGGTCTGTGGACAACTGCATGGACGTTCTCCAGGGAGACAGCCAGCGGGATTCTCCTGAAGGCTTCTGTACTGACTTCCACACCGCCTGGTGGCTTCTGTGTTGAACTGATCTAAGCACAGGGCCAGAGGCCAAGACTGAGCTGGGCATATGTATTAATCACATTTATTATCCCAGAAGCCAAGACTGAGCTAGGCATATGTATTAATCACTTCTAGTATCCCGGTTTGAGAAGGTGCCACAGAGTTCATGGTAGCAGGAACCTTGGCTGGGAGTCCTAGGATCTCATCGGGTCAGGAAGCAGAAAGAGGATGGGAAGTGTGGCTGGTCTGCAAACTTGAAGGCCCACCTCCCAGTGACAAACTTCCTCCAGTGAGAGTTTACTTCCTAAAACCTCCCCCAAATATGCCACCAGCTAAGGACACAGATCCTATAGGGACATTTTATATTCAAACCATTGCAATCTGCCTGGCTTCTCCATGCTGTGGCTTCTGTGGCTGGCTGTGCGGGCATCTCTAGGGAGGGAGGGAGAGACGGAGGGAGGGAGGGAGGGACATGAGGAGATGAGTGGGGGTGGGTCAAGGCCAAGGAATCACCTCTCACTACAAAGAAGACCCTGTGCATATGTGGGTGACTGGTCACATGTCCCCTGGACTCCAAGCAGTGGCCTGTTTTCAGTTCTTACCCTCCTTCACATGCTGTCACCAAATCAATGAGGCCCGCCAAGTGCCATCAGGAAGACAAGGAGTTCAGGACCAAGGGACGGGTGCTCAAAGTCATGCTTGACATTGTTGTCCTGGGAACATTAGAGGAGCATGAAGAACCTGTGCCAGGGTCTCGCAGGCCTCCAGGCTGGCTCTGTGGGGGGCTTACAGCACGCAGGACCGTGAACATGGCTGTGCATGGTCCCACCGCCCCACAGAATTGGAGGCTTCAAAGGGCAAGGAAGAGCCATGTGACATGGGCCATCCTGGTGGGTGAATTTTCAGCCTGGGTATGATGGGAGAGTACTGGGCTGGCTGAGCTCCTGTATGTGCTGGAGACAATGGCAGCCAGCCAGCACCCCACCCCCGAAGCTCCAGGGCTTCCCCAGAGAAGTCTTGGCTAACTTTTCAAAGCATGTATTTTTTTAGAGAACACTAAGGGCCTTCTTCAGGGAGTATTGGCTGCCTTTGTGTCACTGTGATCAAAATGCCGGAGGAAATGACTCAAGAGTGGAAAGGTTTATTTGGCCCACGGTTTCAGGAAAGTCAGTCCATCCTGGCTGGGGAGGCACGCCAGGGTTCCTGACAGTTGGGAGCTTGTGGAGGCTGCAACCTCAGTAGCCTACCCCTGATGCTTCACTTCCAGCATCTAGTACCCACTTCCTGAATGTTCCACAGCTTCCCCCACACAGCCCCACCAACCAAGGAGCAAGTGAGCACATGGATCAGAACATGAGCTTGTGGAGGAGCTTTCAGATTCAAGCCACTCCAGGGAGTATGAGCCAGCCAAAGATAGACAAGATGTCTTCAAATACCATGAATCTTGAGTGTTAGCTTAATGGTTAAGAGCACTGTCTTTCAGAAAACCCAGGTTCAATCCCCAGCACCCACATGGTAGCTGGTAGCTCAGAATTGTCTTTTAACTCAAGTTCTAGGAATCCTGATGCCATCTTCTGGCCTCTGAAGGTATTACATGTATGTGGTGCACAGACAAAACCTCCATACATGCAAAATAAGAAGGCACAGGCAGGAATATCTCAAGGCCCAACCATCATGGAAGGCATGTCTGAGTGGATGCTTTTGACAGAAGTCAACACCGACAATACACACACACAGACACACACACATACACACACAGACACACACAGACACACATACACACACACAGACACACACACACACATACACACACAGACACACACTCACATATACACACACACATGTATGCTCTCAAGGTCCACAGAGACAGCAGACCCCAGAGCTGGAGCTCCAGAGGCCAGCAGTGTCAAGAAAATGCAGGTTCTGTCCATCTATGCAGCCAAACAGGACAGCCTCACTCTGAGTGACTTTTCTTAGCTGAGGATAGCATCAGCTCCACAGCCTTTCAGTGTTACTAGCTGATTAGGAAGACAGAAGACACTTCCAGAAACTTCCAGAAAGGGAGAAAGAGCTCCGTGACTTGAAAGCAGCCTTGTAACCTTCATTTCATCAACCTGGACTTGCCTTTGTGATCCAGAACCCAGAACCTCACACACAAGCAAGAAATAGCCAAGAATGGTTGCAAGGCTGTGAATCACAAGACAGCAAACCGCATCATCAGACAGCAAGCTGCATCATCAGACAGCAAACTGCATCATAAGACAGCAAACTGCATCATAAGACAGCAAACTGCATCACCAGACAGCAAGCTGCATCATAAGACAGCAAACTGCATCATAAGACAGCAAACTGCATCACCAGACAGCAAACTGCATCACCAGACAGCAAGCTGCATCACCAGACATCAAGCAGCATCACAAGACAGCAAGCTGCATCACCAGACAGCAAACTGCATCACCAGACAGCAAACTGCATCACAGACAGCAAACTGCATCACAAGACAGCAAACTGCATCATAAGACAGCAAACTGCATCACAAGACAGCAAACTGCATCATCAGACAGCAAACTGCATCACAGACAGCAAACTGCATCACCAGACAGCAAACTGCATCACCAGACAGCAAACCGCATCATCAGACAGCAAGCTGCATCATCAGACAGCAAACCGCATCATCAGACATCAAGCTGCATCACCAGACATCAAGCTGCATCACCAGACAGCAAGCTGCATCATAAGACAGCAAACTGCATCACCAGACAGCAAACTGCATCACCAGACAGCAAACTGCATCACCAGACAGCAAGCTGCATCACCAGACATCAAGCAGCATCACAAGACAGCAAGCTGCATCACCAGACAGCAAACTGCATCACCAGACAGCAAGCTGCATCACCAGACATCAAGCAGCATCACAAGACAGCAAGCTGCATCACCAGACAGCAAACTGCATCACCAGACAGCAAACTGCATCACAGACAGCAAACTGCATCACAAGACAGCAAACTGCATCATAAGACAGCAAACTGCATCACAAGACAGCAAACTGCATCACAAGACAGCAAACTGCATCATCAGACAGCAAACTGCATCACAGACAGCAAACTGCATCACCAGACAGCAAACCGCATCACCAGACAGCAAACCGCATCATCAGACAGCAAGCCGCATCATCAGACAGCAAACCGCATCATCAGACATCAAGCTGCATCACCAGACAGCAAACTGCATCATAAGACAGCAAGCTGCATCATAAGACAGCAAACTGCATCATAAGACAGCAAACTGCATCACAGACAGCAAACTGCATCACCAGACAGCAAACTGCATCACAAGACAGCAAACTGCATCACCAGACAGCAAGCTGCATCATAAGACAGCAAACTGCATCACCAGACAGCAAGCTGCATCATAAGACAGCAAACTGCATCATAAGACAGCAAACTGCATCACCAGACAGCAAACTGCATCACCAGACAGCAAGCTGCATCACCAGACATCAAGCAGCATCACAAGACAGCAAGCTGCATCACCAGACAGCAAACTGCATCACCAGACAGCAAACTGCATCACAGACAGCAAACTGCATCACAAGACAGCAAACTGCATCATAAGACAGCAAACTGCATCACAAGACAGCAAACTGCATCATCAGACAGCAAACTGCATCACAGACAGCAAACTGCATCACCAGACAGCAAACCGCATCACCAGACAGCAAACCGCATCATCAGACAGCAAGCTGCATCATCAGACAGCAAACCGCATCATCAGACATCAAGCTGCATCACCAGACATCAAGCTGCATCACCAGACAGCAAGCTGCATCATAAGACAGCAAACTGCATCATAAGACAGCAAACTGCATCACCAGACAGCAAACTGCATCACCAGACAGCAAGCTGCATCACCAGACATCAAGCAGCATCACAAGACAGCAAGCTGCATCACCAGACAGCAAACTGCATCACCAGACAGCAAACTGCATCACAGACAGCAAACTGCATCACAAGACAGCAAACTGCATCACAAGACAGCAAACTGCATCACAAGACAGCAAACTGCATCACAAGACAGCAAACTGCATCATCAGACAGCAAACTGCATCACAGACAGCAAACTGCATCACCAGACAGCAAACTGCATCACCAGACAGCAAACCGCATCATCAGACAGCAAGCTGCATCATCAGACAGCAAACCGCATCATCAGACATCAAGCTGCATCACCAGACAGCAAACTGCATCATAAGACAGCAAGCTGCATCATAAGACAGCAAACTGCATCACAGACAGCAAACTGCATCACAGACAGCAAACTGCATCACCAGACAGCAAACTGCATCACAAGACAGCAAACTGCATCACAAGACAGCAAACTGCATCATCAGACAGCAAACTGCATCACAGACAGCAAACTGCATCACCAGACAGCAAACTGCATCACCAGACAGCAAACTGCATCACCAGACAGCAAACTGCATCACCAGACAGCAAGCTGCATCATAAGACAGCAAACTGCATCATAAGACAGCAAACTGCATCACCAGACAGCAAACTGCATCACCAGACAGCAAACTGCATCACCAGACAGCAAACTGCATCACAGACAGCAAACTGCATCACAGACAGCAAACTGCATCACCAGACAGCAAACTGCATCACAAGACAGCAAACTGCATCACAAGACAGCAAACTGCATCATCAGACAGCAAACTGCATCACAGACAGCAAACTGCATCACCAGACAGCAAACTGCATCACCAGACAGCAAACCGCATCATCAGACAGCAAGCTGCATCATCAGACAGCAAACTGCATCATAAGACAGCAAACTGCATCATAAGACAGCAAACTGCATCACCAGACAGCAAGCTGCATCGTAAGACAGCAAACTGCATCATAAGACAGCAAACTGCATCACCAGACAGCAAGCTGCATCACCAGACATCAAGCAGCATCACAAGACAGCAAGCTGCATCACCAGACAGCAAACTGCATCACCAGACAGCAAACTGCATCACCAGACAGCAAACTGCATCACAGACAGCAAACTGCATCACAAGACAGCAAACTGCATCACCAGACAGCAAACTGCATCACAAGACAGCAAACTGCATCATCAGACAGCAAACTGCATCACCAGACAGCAAACCGCATCATCAGACAGCAAGCTGCATCATCAGACAGCAAACTGCATCACAGACAGCAAACTGCATCACAAGACATCAAGCTGCATCACCAGACAGCAAACTGCATCATAAGACAGCAAGCTGCATCATAAGACAGCAAACTGCATCACAGACAGCAAACTGCATCACAGACAGCAAACTGCATCACCAGACAGCAAACTGCATCACAAGACAGCAAACTGCATCACAAGACAGCAAACTGCATCATAAGACAGCAAACTGCATCACCAGACAGCAAACTGCATCACAGACAGCAAACTGCATCACCAGACAGCAACCTGCATCATAAGACAGCAAACTGCATCACAAGACAGCAAACTGCATCACAGACAGCAAACTGCATCACCAGACAGCAAACTGCATCACAGACAGCAAACTGCATCATAAGACAGCAAACTGCATCACCAGACAGCAAACTGCATCATAAGACAGCAAACTGCATCATCAGACATCAAGCTGCATCACCAGACAGCAAACTGCATCATAAGACAGCAAGCTGCATCATAAGACAGCAAACTGCATCACCAGACAGCAAACTGCATCACAGACAGCAAACTGCATCACCAGACAGCAAACTGCATCACAAGACAGCAAACTGCATCACAAGACAGCAAACTGCATCATAAGACAGCAAACTGCATCACCAGACAGCAAACTGCATCACCAGACAGCAAACTGCATCATAAGACAGCAAACTGCATCACAAGACAGCAAACTGCATCACAGACAGCAAACTGCATCACCAGACAGCAAACTGCATCATAAGACAGCAAACTGCATCACCAGACAGCAAGCTGCATCATAAGACAGCAAACTGCATCACAGACAGCAAACTGCATCACAGACAGCAAACTGCATCACAAGACAGCAAACTGCATCACAAGACAGCAAACTGCATCACAAGACAGCAAACTGCATCATAAGACAGCAAACTGCATCACCAGACAGCAAACTGCATCACAGACAGCAAACTGCATCACCAGACAGCAAACTGCATCATAAGACAGCAAACTGCATCACAAGACAGCAAACTGCATCACAGACAGCAAACTGCATCACCAGACAGCAAACTGCATCACAAGACAGCAAACTGCATCATAAGACAGCAAACTGCATCACCAGACAGCAAACTGCATCACAGACAGCAAGCTGTAACATCACACAGCAAACAAGCTTTCCAGAAAACCAGGTGGCCCTGATTCTGGCTGTAAGATAATTCCTGTCAGAGGAAGGATAGTGACAAACACGGCTTCTGTCTGTAAGGAGGAGGCTGCCTGTACCCCAACTGTGCAAGGCAGACTTCCTAGGGAAAATGAGGCAGCATCTAAACAGGCTAGGGTTGGAGTGGGACTCCCAGGAACCATTGTTGGAGAACTGTCCTGGCCTCTTTCCCTGCTGCCTAGTCTCCTTCTCTGTCTTCTCCTGTTCTTACTTCATTCCTTCTGACTTAACTCATCCCACTGAGACTCAGTGTCTCCTCCCTGTTATGGAGAACCCAGAAGAAAGATCAGGAGCCCATCAGACTCAACATGTGAGCATGTGGTCCCTGGAGCCATTCCTTCAGCACTTGGGGACAAAGAGCTGAAGGCTGTTTTCATTCATTCTCTATAAACAAGGAGTGAGCCCCCAACGGCTAATCAAAAACAACAGCAAATGTGCTCTAGAAAACAATCAGTGGTGTCATTCTCAACCACAGGCACTCACACACAAGAGCCCAGGAATAGCTGTACGACTAAGTCCCTGAACCTCCCTAACTCTGAAGGTCTTCTACCTGCTCATATACCTGGAGCCCTCCTGGTGGATATAAAGTCCCCTGTAGACAAGATCTCCTGAGCAAATTGGGAGCTAGGGGGAGGGAAGAGGGAGTTAGGAGAAAGAGAAGGGGAGAAGAGGAGGGGAGAGGAGGACATGAGGGAGCAGGAAGATTGAGTCGGGGGAAGAATAGAGGAGAGCAAGAAAAGAGATACCATAATAGAGTTAGCCATTATAGGTTTAAAGAGAAATCTGCCACTAGGGAAATATCCAGAGATATACAAGGATGACCCCCAACTAAGATTCTAAGCAATAGTGAAGAGGCTACCTTAAATGTCCTTCCCCTATAATGAGATTGATGACCACCTTATATGCCATCCTAGAGTCTTCATCCTGTAGCTGATGGAAGCAGAAGCAGAGACCCACTGCTAAGCACTGAGCCAAACTCCTGGAATCCAGTTGCAGAGAGGGAGGGGTGATGAGCAAAGAGATCAAGATCAGGCTGACTTGAACAAGAGGGAGATCATGGACCCCAGACTACAGCTCAGAAACCAGCATAGAACAGACCTAGGCCCCTGAACGTGGATGTCAGTTAGGAGGCCTGGGCAGTCTATGGGGTCTCTGCTAGTGGAACAAATGGACATTGGGAGCTCATTCCCCATAGAGGGATACTCTCTTAGCCTAGAAACACAGGAGAGGGCCTAGACCCTATCCCAAATGATGCGACAGACTTTGCTGATCCCCCATGGAAGGCCTCACCCTTTCTATGGAGCAGAAGAGGGATGGGATGGGGGTCGGTGGGGAACATGGGAGAATGGGAGGGAGAGGGAACTGGGATGATATGTAAAATAAAATTGTTTCTAATTTAAATGAAAAAGTAAATAAAATCCCCTGTGAGGAAGGTCACATAAACCAGCACCTTGCTACAGAAGGCAAGGTGGTAGGCATTGCCAGGGTAGGACAAAAGGGGCGGGGCCTCTGGGGCTCCCTGCTGCTTCCAAGGTTGAGTCACCAGAGGCCTCACCAGGGTGCTTTGCATTTAGAAGGTAAACACAGTGAGTACGAAATTAATAAACAAAAGCCTTAAGCAACTGCATTTAGAATCTAGTTTACAGATGTTCTTCATGCATGCTATGGCCCATCAGCATGACTGTGGGCTACAGGCTATAGAGCAGACCCAGGTAACTCTCACGCCCCTCTTCCCTCTGCCTGCAGGACCATGCTGAAGGAGCAGTACATTGACAAGACACGGGTGGCTGTATTTGGGAAGGTGAGTCATGCTGGCTTCTGCCGTGGCTTCTGGGTCCTGGAGTGCAGAATCCTGACTCACCACCCTCATCTTCCTTCTGAGCCACTGAGGTCCCCTGTGGCCTTGGGGGAAGGGAGAGAAAGGAGTAAGACCTTAGTGACTGCAGCTTTGTGGGGAGGGCTTATCTTTGGCCTTTGTCCCATGACCTAGAAGGAGAGAAAGCAGGCCAGGCCCTTATCAGAGAACTCCACTGAGCTCCTCGTTTCTCCCCTTGCAGAGTCTGGTGAGTTCTGGTGGGCACTCCAGGACAGGAGGGAGCAGGAACCAGGGTGTGGGTATCCTCCAATGCACAACCACACTACTCCCCACATTTATTTGCTCACATGGAGGGAAGGTTGTGGGTTCCCTGTGGTGAAACCAGAGCAGTTTCCACCTGGCAGCCCATGGCATAGCCTCGGCTGGCCCATATGGACTGCCGTGGAGGCCCAGGGATAAGAGTTAGGTCTCCAAGGGTCACTTGTATGGCAGAATAGGCCACCCTCCCCTCTTCATACAACCTAGCCTGGAGACCCTTTACTCTCAAGAAAGCCAAGAGCTCAAGGCTGTGCACCTCTTTCCTCCTGTGGAAGCCCCACCCCTTCAGAAGAGCCCCGCCCCCATCAGTTCCAGAAAAGACACTGGGGGCCTGCTGTATCATGTGGGAGACCCCAGAGACAGGCAGAACAGAGTCTGCTTTTGTTCACGACTCTCAACTAATACCTCTCTAAAAGCAACTTGAGTGGGAAAGGGTTCATTTTGGCTCCTAGCTCCATGATGAGGAAGGCATGGCAGCCATGGCAGTGGAATTTTTGTGTCACATCTCTCTGGGAAAGGGGTCAAAAAGCAGAGGAAGCAGAGGGACTGTGGCCTTATAGTTTAACAACTGAGCTAGGACCCCAAAATCCTTTCTTATTTAAAGAGGGTGTTCATGTCCCCCATCAATGCCAGCCAGCTAGGCCCATGTCCAAAAGGTCCCATGGTCTCCCAGAGCACAGCTACATGAGCCTGCGGAGTCACTACTTCACCTAATTTCAGTTCACCTGAGCACCTGTAGCGGCGAGGCCACAGGGAGAGCCTCCAGTGGGCTCTCCTCTTGGCTCAGAGGCAGAACAGAGCCTCGGGATAGCACGGAGGCTTGTTCTAGACACTCCTCCCTGTGAGCAGCCCAGGGCCAGCTAGACCACTGAGAAACTTAACTGGGAGTCAATACTCACCACACCCCTTAACCTTCACCTCCCTGACGTCCCAGTGCCCCTGTGGCACAAGTAAGGGGGACAGAGCCTGAGGCTTCGTTAACTCCACTCTCCCCAAACATACATCAATGTGTCCATCTGGAAGCCAAGTTAGCCTGACCCTCTTCCTTCACCTCAGGCAATACCGCCCACTGGGACCATGTCACTCTCTCTGGCCACAGCAGGCCCAGGGTCATCCAGTTGTCAGTGGACTTTATCAGAGTGTGGCTAGCTGGGCTACACAGGCAGTCAAGTGTGCCATGTGAGGAGGGACCGTGCACCTTCAGATGGCATTGATCCCCCCCACTGCTAGAGTCAGGCAAGCAGTAGCTTGGGTTGCTTGCCTTTCCTGGTCTGCTGAGTGGGGTCTCCACACTTTGCTTCGTAGCACAGACCTGTTTGGGTTTTGTTTTGCTTTGTTCAAAAGTATCTTAAACAGGGGTTTTGTGAGCCTCCAACTCGGGTTCCCCACTTCCCTTCTCTCCCAGGGTGCCCAGCATGGGCCGTCATTTCTTTCTTAGTATTATTACACTTTCTCTCTCTCTGTCTCTCTCTGTCTCTCTCTGTCTCTCTCTCTCTGTCTCTCTGTGTGTGTGTGTGTGTGTGTGTGTGTGTGTGTGTGTGTGTGTGTGTGCATACAGGTGTTCACTAGAGTTATAGCATGCCTAAGGGGATGAGGGGAGCGTTTGTGAAAGTAGCTCCTTTCCCTCCACCAGGTTGATCCCAAGGATGGAACTCAGGTTTTCAGGCATAGCAGGAAGTGCCTTTACCGAGTGAGACATCTCAGCGGCCCCAGGTGCCATCAGTTCTTTCAGGACTTAGGCATTCTGTGACCTTTCCTCTTGTTTCATGAGACATGTGATTCTGTGTGCGGCCTGGCTCCAGGTGTCCCTTCCTCCCACAATGAGGGAGCTCGGGACAAGGGAGACCTGTGCTGCGGTATATGCTCCAAACACACAAGGGGACATCTGTGAACTATGTCCTGTGAGCTCTGGCAGAGAGACTGCAGGCCACCGTACAAAGTGTGACTAGCCTCTCATTTAAAACCTGAAGGCCCACTAGGAAAAAAATGTTTACAGGGACATGTAGAGTCCACTGGCAAAAAATATTGCTTCCTAGAAAATGTGCCGAGTGCCTCGGTGTACACCTATAACCCCAGCACAAAGATACGGAGGGTGGGAGTTCAAGGCCAGCCTGTGCTAACTAGTAAGGTCCTGTCTGCAGGAGGACAAGGAAGACGAGGAGGAAATGGGAAATGGAGGAAGGAAGGAAAGAAGGAAGGAAGGGTAAAAGAAAATTGAAATATTTTCATTGTCAATTAAAGACCGTGACAAGATTCTTCTGCTCTGCCTACAATAAGAAACACTACTACAATATAACAAACTAGACACACTGTCACACCAGTGGGGAGCTTGGCATGATGTGGTTGTCACCCAGGCTTCATCAGTTGTGGGGTTCTCCACACCCCACGTTGCCAGGATCAGCACACCTAGGTTTGCATACGCGCACGCACATACGTACACATTCATACAGCTACATGTTCACATACACTCTGACACATACATGTTTATACCACATCAACATTTACACATTCATACACATGCATTCACACATACACATGTGAGCTCACGTGTTCACGTAAGTACACAGACACAATATCATTCGTATGCATACAACTGTATTTTCAGATGTGTGTCCACACATATAAGCACACATGCTTGCATGTTCTTATGTTCCTTTGCTTATATGGCCACATATATACAGGTGCTCACAAATGTTCGCCTCTCTTTCCCCTCTCTTTCCTCTCTCTCTCTCTCTCTCTCTCTCTCTCTCTCTCTCTCTCTCTAATACACCCACTCACTCACACAAGCCTTCTGCAGCCTCCACTGATCTCTAGTTCTCTGGCCATTTGTACTCAGGAGAGTAACACATCTGTCCCACTTCCTTGACTGTTCTCGGCAGTCTCTAACGCTTGGAAGGTGCCAGACAGTGATGGGGTACAACTCCAGCTAGGAGACCCATGTGGAGTTCCCCATGCCCAGCAGTCAGGTCGCACGGGATCTAAGTGCTCACCCTCACCCTGCAGGACACACATAAGGGTTTCCTGAAGCCCGGCAGGCCTGTTCTCCACCCTGCGTCACTGGACTCCGGTTCAGCTTCCGGGGATAGGCACTGTCCATAGGTAAGGAAGTGGAAGGGAGGCTGGGCTGGAATGCTGAACACCAGCTGGACACCAGCCTTCCTCTGTCACCATCCTAGCAGAGGATGTGACCTCTGTGATCACTAGCACACTTACCCCAGGTCTCTGGACACTGGATCTGTGTCACACAACATGGAACCAGGAAAGTGTTTAGTGTCTCATCTATTGCACAACAAGGACATTTAAAGTTCAGATCTTTGAAAACCTACATGAACACATACACATTAGGGGCTGGTCTAATGGGTCGAGGCTAGTTTCCCACTGCATTGTGGGTAGTGACCTCGCCCCTTGCCTCTTTTCCTTCCCTCTTATGTCTCCTAGGATTATGGTGGTTACCTGAGCACTTACATCCTCCCAGCCAAGGGAGAAAATCAAGGGCAGACCTTCACCTGTGGCTCAGCACTCTCTCCAATAACAGACTTCAAACTCTACGGTAATGGCTTTGATGAGACCCAGGGTTGAGCTGGCAGCATAACCCACCTTTCCATTCAGCACCTCTGTGCCCAACAGCAAGCACCCTCAGTGGATAGTGACCCCCGGGGCAGAAGGGAAGCCTCTGGTCATCATGTAGAGTGAAGGTGGGTCAGGCCACCAACGGGCAGCAATCACTCTCCAATTACAGCTCCACAGTAATGACTTCAGGAAACCCTGTCCCACGAGTGGAGAGGAAGCAGGTAGCAATGCCTGGGAATCTTTCTGCTGCTGCAGGAATGTGTGTGCTGGGCAGGTACAGGAGGGGGAGGAGGGGTGAGTAGTTACACACAGACAGCACTGGTGGTAACAAGGATATCACTACTCCAGGGAGAGCGTCTCCTGCCTGCCCCCATCCAGACCCACAGGTGGCACCCGGCCACACTTCTCTGTGCAGACTGAAACTTCCCATGAGCAGGACTAGAAGTGGGGGATGGGCTGTGAGCATGGCTAGTGGGGTCCAAACAGACCTGAGATCACCTAAGGTGAGAGAGAACCACCTGCCCTAGTGGACGTGGTCCCTGACCTATGCATTTAGAGTCCCAAGCCCTGAACTGTCCTCTCTGGCAATACATGGCTTTAGTGATACTCAACACAGTCTTAAGTGGCTCTGAGGACACACATTCTGTTTAGTGTTCCAGGGCACCAGGCTGTGAGCCCCAGGGGACCCCATATTAAGTGACACCAAGAATCAGGGGCCTTCTTGTCTTAAGTCTGCTGCAGTGCGTGGAAGCTGCCTCCTCCCTGTGCCCCTCCTGAAGTCCGCGTACCCCTCCTTAGCACATTGTGGGCCCCACGCAGCAGACCCGAGCTGGGTGGGACACTGGTCCAGCAGCCTCTGAGGGGCTCATGACCAGGTCCTCACAGCTCTAATACAAACGTCATTGACCTGTCCATAAGATGTTCCTGCTTCAAGTCCAGAATAGCCTTCCCAAAGGAATATATGTGTAGTGTGTTGAATTCTTCAAGTTCAATGAGAATTTAATTTCTTAAAGTCTTCATGCTATTCCAAATTTGTGTGGTTCAAATATGCAAAAATTAGACCAACCCCCAACACACACACACACACACACACACACACACACACACACACACCCTCCTTTTTTTCAGTGCTGGGTATAGGACCCAGGACTTCATGCATGCAGGCAGGCCCTGTCCTGCCGAGCTGCCCAGCCCACTATATCTTAACAAACCACAGAGTCCCTTCCATTGCCCATCAACTCACAAAGGATCCCCAGAAGCCCTGTGATATCGAAGTGAGTCCTCATCCCTGATTGTCCTGGCAGAACAATGCTGTGGGAGCATGTGTGTAACCTGGCACATATCAGGTCATGTGCAAAACCAGGACCTAAGCTGATTAGAGAAATCTGATAGGGATGACACATTTAAGCATCTCACCCCCCTATACATACACATACACACACACACACTGTTTGACCCCATGCCATGATGTAAGAGATTAGAAGACAGCTTTGAAATCCCAAAATTTTAAGTCCACTATGATGGTGCAGACTTTTAATCCCAGTATTTGGGAGGCAGAAGGAGGTGGATTTCTGTGAATATGAGGCCATCCTGGCTTATACATGCAGTTTCCAGATCTGCTAAAACTACATAGTGAGACCTTCTCTCAAAAAACAAAGTGAAAAGCCTGGCATTGACCATGCAAGTAGCAGGGAGGCAGCCCCACCCTGCAGGCTCGTCCCTTCCATCTGGACTTTGCTCCGCTGGAGCTCTTGGGGACCAGGGATAACCCCTTTGCTTTGCCTCTGTCCAGCCTCTGCATTTTCCGAGCGGTACCTTGGCCTCCATGGACTCGACAACAGAGCATATGAGGTACGTTTGGCACAGCTGCTATTTGGCAAGACGGGGAGCCAGGTGAAACTGATCCATCTGCTCTTCCCCTTCCTCCCGCCCACTCCCCCTTCCGAGGGCCTGGGCCTCTCTAGCATCAACACCTTGGGATCACCCCCCCCCCCACAGCACGCACTGCACTGCGCTGGATTGATGTAGCCTCTGTAAGCTCATCGGTTCTCATGGTTGGCTTTAATGAGTGAGAGAGATGAGAAAGCCCAGGGTGCTTCGGGTTGTGGGGTCCCCGCTCCCTACATCAAGGTCAGCTCCCCTTTGGGAGGGTGAACTGTCTCTTACTACCTCCCGCCATCCAGTTATCTCTGAGTGTGGTACACAGCATGCCATCGGCACAGGCAGAAGGCCAGAGCCCTGTGGTCAGGACATGGGCAGACATGATGGCTGGCATGATGGGTCTCTAAGGCCACCTGTTCTCGAAGAGCCCCCTTCGATTTCTCTCTCCTTTCCCCCTCTCTACGGGAATTGTTTTCCCACGACACAGGCAACCCAGCTCTCCAGGGGCCTGGCATTGCTCTGTACTTCCTTTGACCCCTCCCGTCAATGTCCCCACCCCCCATCTGCTCCCTGACCATGCCCCACAGCTAACCCTGTCCCCTTGCCCCGCACATGCAGATGACCAAGCTGGCACACCGCGTGTCAGCGCTGGAGGACCAGCAGTTCCTGATCATCCATGCCACGGCTGACGGTGAGATCAGAGCCCCCTCCCCCCGGCTCCCTTGTGCTGAAGCTCCCCTGGGTGGTGATGTGAGTTCTGGCAATCATTTCTGTTGTCTTCTACAGAAAAAATCCATTTCCAGCACACAGCTGAGCTCATCACACAGCTGATCAAGGGAAAGGCCAATTACAGCTTACAGGTATGGAATGCTGCCTGCTAGGCGTTGTCATGGGGACAGGACTGAGTGGGGTCCACCCAGACAGTGCCAGTCCTCTTCAACTGATAGCAGCTCAGATCTGCATCCAAGCCACCACCACTCCACCCCGCCCGGCCCACAGCCCTCCTCTAAGCAGTGATGGCCAAGCCAGCACCGCAGACTGGCAGTGTGCTGTAGGTGTGGGGAGGGCTGGTGTCCCAGCATAGGTGAGTCCCGAGTCTTCTCTTTCTGACTCTCTCTGCGCTCCCCAAGCACCCCTATCCTCTGTGGCTGTGATCAAGCACTGCCCATCCCAGAACCCAAACCCATGGTCTTCATCAGTATTCACTCCTACCTCTTCCCAGCAACACACAAGAATGATGCTGGAAACTTCTCTCACTTCCTTCTTGCGCTCTGGCTCCTTCGATAAAATGATTATAACCTCATTGTCTTTTCAACTTCAGGGGCAAACAGGTACCCTGTCTCCCTCAGAGAGAGTATATCTTGTTTTTTGTTTGTTTGGTTTTTCGAGACAGGGTTTCTCTGTATTGTTTTGGAGGCTGTCCTGGAACTCACTCTTGTAGACCAGGCTGGCCTCGAACTCACAGAGATCCGCCTACCTCTGCCTCCCGAGTGCTGGGATTAAAGGCGTGTGCCACCACCGCCCGGCTGAGTGTATCTTGTTTTGACCACCATCTGCCTCTGCACTCAGCATCCAAAGACCTGTGGCAGCCATGTATGTGGGTTGAATAAGGAAGTGGCTTTTCCTGAGAGTTGTTGAATGAGCTGAAGGGCTTGGTTACATTACATCCCAGAGTGTGGTACACTCTGGATTTGCTAAGTATACTGTACACACATCATGGCACCTGTGTCTAGGAAAGGACTCACCTAGGGCCATGCATGCCAGCACAGCAAATGCCTTCACAGACACGCAAGAGTTTGCTGTCACGGCAAGCTCCAGGGGAGAGTACAGGGAGAGGGAACAAGGCAAGGGAGGAGGCATCATCCTGGCCGGGCGGTGGAGGCTCACGCCTTTAATCCCAGCACTCGGGAGGCAGAGGCAGGCGGATCTCTGTGAGTTCGAGGCCAGCCTGGTCTACAAGAGCTAGTTCCAGGACAGCCTCCAAAGCCACAGAGAAACCCTGTCTCGAAAAACCAAAAAAAAAAAAAAGTTTAAAAAAAGAGAGGAGGCATGCTACTTTACTGCCTTCTTACACATTCCAGGATAATGGCACCATTAAAAAATAGAGATAAATGCTACCCACAAAGGCATGGAAAGGATACAGGATTTAGAATGAGATTGGGCTCAGATAAAGAAAGAGTGAGATTTCAGATCACACTTGGCTTCCAGTGCTGTGTGCATGCAGGACCAGCACAGTGTCCCTGGAGGACTGGTTGTATGATTGCACCAGCCAACACTAAAGAACCCCTACCTGACATGCCTGGGTATCAGCCCCCCCTTGTCACGAGCCTGCCCTGCTGCCTTCTGGTATTGTAATTTCTAGTTCTTCCAAAAAAAAAAAAAAAAGCCAGACTCTATTCAGTTTTCCTTCCCTCATAACCTGGAACCAAGACCCAGCTGAGTGGGTGCACACCAAGCCAGCAGGTGAGAGTTGAGGGAGGAGGCCGCCTGGGCTCTTCCCATCCTGAGAACCACTCAGCCAAAAGTCTCTCCCTCCCTTTCTCATCCCCCTCCCTCCCTCTCTTCCCCCTCATTCCCTCTGCCCCTCTCCCTCCCTCTCCCTCCTCAATCCCTCTCTGTCTCTCTATCTGCCTCTCTCCCCTCTGCCTCTCTCCCCTCCCTTCCCTCTCCCTCCCTCCCCCTTCCCCTCCCTCCCCCTTCCCCTCCCACACCCTCCCTCTCCTTCTCAGTCTCCCTCCCCCTCCTTCACCCCTGGCCCTCCTTCACCCTCACCCTCTTCCATCCCTCTCCCCTCCCTCCCTCCCTCTCCCTCTCCTCTTTCCCTTTCCCCTCCCCTGCCTCTCCCTCACCACTCCCATCCCTCACCCTTGCCCTCCCTCGCCCTCCCCCCTCCTCTTGAGTGTGTACCCAGGTTGCAAAGCAGGACAAGTAGCTCTGTCAGAAAGTCTGCTAAGTGGGGTGTTTTCCATCTCAGCCAGTCTTTGCTGCATCCACTGCCCTTGGTGAGGAAGGGGAAGACAGATGCCAAGGGAGGAGAGTTCGGGGAGACTGGTCAGTGTCCATGACCTGCTGGGCCTGCAGGAGCCCTGGGGCAGAAGCAGATTCCCCGGAGGAAAGGGTGCTGATGCTGGGGCTCCGGTGCCTAGGAAACCCATCCTGCAGCTAGAATTCAGTGCAGAGCTTGGCTTTCTCATACTGCTTATCCTCCATCCCTCCAGAAGTCCCTCTAAAAGCAGGTGAACTGCCTCGTTCCTCTCCCTTGACAGATATACCCGGATGAAAGCCACTACTTCCACAGCGTGGCGCTCAAGCAACATCTGTACCGATCCATCATCAACTTCTTTGTGGAGTGTTTCAGGATCCAGGACAAGCTACCGGCAGCCACAGCAAAAGAGGACGAGGAGGAGGACTAACCATGCTTGAGACCTAAGCACAGACATGGCTCTTTTTACAACAATATGCAACTGAGGAGCCCTCCCTGCCACCACCCTCTCTCCAAGGGCAGTGGAAGTGGAGGCGTCCATAGCATGTGTCTCGATACGGAAGGCCATTTGGTGGGGGCAGCAAGCTCCAGGCGGAAACAAGTCGCCCGCTGCATAGTCTGGAACAACCCCGCCTCAGCAGCACCGCCTCCTCCTGGCCCCCAGTGACTGGCACATCCCACGTCCCTCCCCCAAGGGGACAAAGCAAAGGACAGGTGACAGTGAGGGCACACTTTGAGCCCAAGAAAACCGGCCCTTAAGTCCAAGCTTCGCTGTCACATTGAGACCCACCATCTGCATTCACACACTGCATTCGTGTTCTCAACTGTGAGTCCTGTCTGGCTTCCTGTCTGACAGAGCTGCGCCGTGGGAACGGGACAGCATGGTTGTCTCGGCAGTGTTCATACATGCCTGGCCCCTCTCCGTGGTTAGAAGAGCCCCCACTTCCCTACCTGCACCCAGAAAACAGGTCGTTTATGTACAAAGTAAGACTATAGCTCTGCCCGTGGTTAACCTTGTAGAATTACTTTGTATTTTTCTATGGTTTAACTGGACACCCCACTGTCTCTGTCCCCAGACTGTCCCCTTTCTGAGTATTCTTTCTTTCTGTCTTTTGTTGCTTTGCGAGGCTTTCCATGTTGTACCAGTTTGGATAAAGAGATCACTCTGGAACATCTGCTGTCTCTGTTAGACTTGGTGGAGGTATTGGCCGAGGACACAGAGCACACAGCAGCCCCCCACTAAAAGTTCATCAGTAAAACCTCCTTCCCTGAGTGGCACTAGGACTTGCCTGTGGGCCCACCATCCATCACATGTGTCCTTAAAAGTACTACTCTTCTCCCGCTCGATCAGTTGTCCTGTCTTTTCAGGTGACATTTGGTTAAAAATCACAAGACAGAATGTTGGCTCCACTCTTAGGTACGCTGAGCAAGCCGACCACCACCACGTCATCACCAGCCCCAGGGCTGGCTCCACCCTCCTGCTTTGACAGTGATGTCAGTGAGCCCCGCCCCATCTCAGTAGCCCTGTAAGATACCACTACTTACTGACCAGATGCGTGACCACTGTCACCCGTGTATATTTCATTTCACTGTATATAAAGCAAGAAACGCGTGTCTGGCGTTGTGCAGTCCCCCTCCACGGCGCTAATCTTGTGTTGAGCTTGCATGCAGACATCTTTCCGGCTGATCTGGCCTCTCCAGAAATGCTAGTTTGAAGTCTATCAATTGCCATCATTTCCTTTCAGGATTGTTGACAACCTGTGTGTCAGTACTGACCACCCCAGTTTCCACTCCTGCTGGGGTATCCTGAAACCCTGTCCTCAGAGATGTGTCTGTGTTGATTTTTTTTTTTTTTATGTTTGGGGGCTTTGGTTCTGTCCACACGAGCTTGGAGCGGTGGTTGGTTCTTGTTAGGTATGTTGGGAAAGTTGCATCCTGGGGTTTTGATCGGTGAGAAGGAACCTCATGCTGACAGACAGACAGACAGACAGACAGACTGTGTTTTCACTACTTCAACAGGCTTGGCTGACAGCAAAGCCCAGGAGATCTGAAATGGGGAGCCAGCTCTGGCTGCAAGAATTTGTCGGAGGGCCACGGGGATGTGGCATGGTAGCGTTTGTCATCCATGGAATAAAACATTATTTTACCACTCAGGTTGTTTTTTCTTACTTTCCTCCACTGGCTCCCATTAGAACGTGAGCAAGGCTTCGAGCCATGGCTTTTGTTTTCTTTCTTTGGAGTGGGGGGGGGGTGTCTCACACAATGTAGCCCTGGCAGGCCTAGAACTCACCAAGCTGTTCTTGAGCTCAGAGAGCCACTTGCTTCTGTTCCCAAAGCTGGCATTAAATGTGTGCACCACCATGCCCATGTTCTGTTCTGTTAATGCAGAGTGGAGCTTACATTTACCTATTAGCATGCATCGTGCACCGTAATGGCTCGTGTGACGTTTCCATACATATATATAGTGCATGTTGTTCGCATTCACCCCAATGCCCTTTCTTGCCCTCTCTCACTGTTTCTGAACCCTTGCTTTTCTCAAACAGCCCCTTCTACTTTCGTGAATTTGACTAGGGGGTGTTTGCATGACCATGGGTGAAGGGTTATGGGCAACATACCAGTAACTACACCACTGAAGAAAATGTTTCCTTCTCCTTCAGCCACGTGAAATATCAGTAGCACCTCAGGGAGGGTGGGACTTCATATGCCCCGCCCACATCTATGATAGACGGTTGATGGGCCCAATCGTGTGCAGGCAACCACAACTGCTGTGAGTTCCTAAGTGTAAACATCCGATTGTCACAGCACTCCTCCCCCATCCTCTGGCTCTTACAGTCTTCCTTTCCATCTAAGTGATGTTCCCATACCTGAGAGTGGATGACACACAGGGGTCCCATTTAAAGATAAACAGGATGATCTCTTACTCTCAGTACTTTGGCCTTTATGACACCCACTGCAAATGACGCCCTCTGCAAAAAGGAAAAAAACCACCTCTACCCGAAACAGGGCACTGAATTATGGGTATAATCATAAATACTTAGAAGGCAGTTTGAGGCGCTCAGCATATCCACTAGGTAAACACCAGCAGCAGCTTCCCACTAGGGCCCCTGCCCTTCCCACCAGGGCCTCCTCTGCCCTTCCCAGGCAGCTCTTGACCAGGTTTATAGTACACGAATTCCTCCTCCAGGGAAGCCAGCTCACATTCAGTCAGAACACGGTGGTCATCCCTGTTAACCATCATGCCACTGCTATACTAGAGGGCACATCTTCCCTGGCAGGATGTTAGCAATGGTCCCAGCTGGGGAAGAATACTGATGAGTTTTCTCCTCTAGTCGTCAGCATTCTGGCACTGTAAACAGCTACCCACCAAGGAGGAAGCTCTGGTCCAGCGGTGGTGGAGCTCAGCTTTAATCCCAACACTCAAGAGGCAGGGCAGGCGGATCTCTGTGAGTTCAAGGACAGCCTGGTCTACAGAGTGTGTTTTAGGACAGTCAGAGCTGTAACACAGAGAAACCCTGTCTTGAAAAACTGAAGAAAATAAAAAGCTCCCACCCCTGTGTCCAGAAACCAAATTGTATAGTGTCTTCAGCAAAACATGTTTGAAATACTCATTGGCCTCCAAAGCTGATGCATGGAGAGCCCTAAATACATCAAGTAAAACCCATATAGCATTAGGCTGAGCATGGCGACTCATACCTGACATCTCTGCACATGGAATCATGAGAATGCAGTTCAAGACTGTTCTTAGGTACATAACAAGCTCAAGGCCACACAAGACCCTGTACCCAAAAAAGAGGAGAGGAGGGGTAGGAGAGGAGGAAGAGGAGAAGGAGAAGAGGGGCGGGAAAGATAGTTCCCGTGATTACTATCACTGGCCATTCTAATGGAAGACCAGGCTTTTATTCCCAGCACCCACATGGCAGGTCACAACCGTCTGTCACTCCAGTTCTAGGGGCTCTCACCCCCTGTTCTGGCCTCCGTGGGCACCAGGCATGCACATGGTTCACATACACATATGCAGGCAAGACACCTACACAGATAAAAAAAAATTAGTGAATTTAAGGAGAGAAGAGAAGAAACAGGATAGGAGGAAAGGGAAGAGGGGAGGGGAGAAGCAGAGGAGAGGGGAGGGGAGAAGGGCGCACAGGGGACTCTGGTGGCCGCTCTGTGGAGATTAGTTGCAGAGTTAAAGGCATCAACTATGCTCACGTCAGCCACAGAAGCCAAGCCCCTGCTCTAGCCAGGTAGGATGGAGACAGCACTAGAGTCATGGACATTCACAGACAGAGTGCTCATGATCCCTAAGCTCCTCACAGGAGACCCTGAACTACTTCTTATGCCCATACCAGTGCTAAGATGCTGGACACAGGTGCATGGGGGGTGGTCACTCTCAGAGAAACAAGGTAAAACCAAAGAACTCACATCGTTTCGCCCCCCCCCTTCCTGCTGTGAATGAGTCCGAAAGAAGGCAGAGGCCACTCAGACTACCCCATTAACCTGGAGCTGCCTTCTGGACTACCTAAAGACTGACAGGGGCAGGGGCAGGAACAGGTAGGTGGAGTCTGTGTCAGAGACAGTTCCTCAAGGGGGCGGGTACCACAGGCAGGCACTGTGGCCTGGAGGACGTCTCACTTTCCGGCTCAAAAGGTCAAATGTTTCTTGTTTGCTGTTGGGGCAAGCCCTGGAAGATGTGCTAAGGCCTGGAGAGTTGCTGAGGGAACGGAAGCCAGAAAAGGAACTCCCAAGTCAACAGGAAGAAAACTTCTAAAACCAGACTACAGTAACATGAAGGAGACTGCTGTTCTGGCTCTGGCTGCCTTGTAGGTGATGGGGCTTAGATAAATTATTTAGAAACATTGAGGTTGTCTCCAACTGGGAAGCAGAAATTATAATACTCCAAGCCAGGGCAAGGTTGGGCGTGGAGTCCCGTGTCATCTGAGTGTCACTGGTCATCATGCCTCCTGTGGGCATCCTGCTGCCATCTCCTGAAGCACCTGCTGGGAGGCTGAGACCCGGGGACTGGGCCAGATGGGACCCCAGCTTCCTAAGCCACAACTATCTGTACCGTGACCAAGTGCACAGGATGTTGTTCCCAGCGTAGGTACATGGCGGCCTAAGAAACAGAGTCTGCGGCTGGCGGCCTACAAGAGTTAAGGAGCAGGCTTACAGCAGAGCAGACAGACTTCTACAAACTAAAAACGAAAGCATGAGGGGGGATAGGTGCCGGCAGGGAACTCCCAAAAAGACAATGTTTGAGCCAAGACTGAGGTCGGGTGGGCGGTGAAAGCACTTGGGAAAGGGGTGACAGCAGAGAGTCCAAGAAGTCCTGCGTTGTCAGGATGAGGAGGAAGCCAAGACGGAGGCAGGAAAAGATCCTGGCCAGTTGAAGCCTCTCAAGGACATTCACCACAACCTCTTATCTCAACAGCTCCCTCTCACCTCAAGGGCCGGCACGGACCATTCCGGTGGACTCACCCAGGTGGCATGGGTGTGACATTCACAGCAAGCAAGAATGCTGGGGTCCAGGAGGTCCAGGCCTGGCATTGCTGCTGAAGGGGTCACTCTGGCCATCTCAGCATGGCTGTGCTGCCTCCTAGACCCAGCCCTCTTCCTGCTGCCCCCAGAAAGTCTGGAGTCACACACACACACACACACACACACCACTGGCTCAGCCACTGAACTAAGGCATTAGATGGAATCCCTAATGCCAGCCCCCAAGAAGTTTTCCGGGGACCCTGCAAAGCTCACATGCTGTGAGGGGACTTACCACACTGAGAGTGTGACCATGTGATGCAGTGTTCAGAGAAGGCAAGAGGCTCCACAGCTCCCGTGGGCATGTGGCTTCCCCCTTCCTTCCCTTGCCTCCTCCCTCTTCACCTGGCTCTTGTTAATCCGGATAACTGAGCTGCCATCTTGTAAGGACATCCCCACAGTCTTGAGTCCCTGGTGGTAAGAGACACACAGACACAGGAGTGAACTTGAACACAGGTTCCCCAAGTCCATGGCACTGGGAAAGGCTGTAGTCCCTGGTACCAGCTTGATGCAGTCATAAGAGACCTCCAGCTGGAGACATGTGGGGATGTCAGATGTCTGACACTCACACTAGATGACAAATCCAGCAAGTGTCAGGACCACACTTGCACAGCAGTTTACTCCAACCCTGACACTCATTTTGAGTCTCCAGTGCAGGAAGCCATGTCTGAGCCACTTCATGGGATCCAGGGATTCCCTTGACACCAAGACACCAGAGGTCTCAGTTACTGGGGATCTTCCATGTGTATGGAGCACTGCCTCCGGGGGTCAGTGGGGAAAATTCTATGGTTGCCTGTAGGCTGTTCTGTGCCCTGTGGCCCTGGCTCACCCCTCAGTTGCAGGCAGTTTCTCCTGTGTCAGGCAGAGACACACAAGCTAGCAAAGGCCTTGACACTCAGTTTTATAAAATGGCTAAACATATCTTAATGGCAGGCAGGGCCCGCTCCATATCAGATAATGGAATCTCACAGCTCTGGTGCTGATCCGACAGCTGCTGGCAGCCACGGAGCCAGAGGCATGGCCGCCAGGCACCACCGTCTGTATCTTCAGTGTAAAGTCAAGCCATGAACTCCCAAGGTCGCCTACCCTGACATGCTATAGCTCAGCTGGCTGTGATGTGTCCCTCTTGCTAACTGGTATTTCTCCAGCCAGACTGAATTCTCATGGGCCCCAGAAACAGTGTCACACATGACTGCCACAGAGTGACCACGGCAAACTAACCGCTGTGCTCCACCTGTGTCTGTCTTACCCTCAGCCAGAAGCAGGAAAAGCCATAAGTAACACATCCATTCCACTAAGCCCATGGCGTAGCCACCATGGTTACCCATCACTGTCCTGAGTACAGACTCCAGCTAATGCTTGTGGCTCCAAAACAACCACACGGAACAGGGAACCAGCCACACGGAGACGGAGCAATCCCTGTGGAGACACAAGGAGGATGGCATACCCCTGCAGACCACTACTGTCACCCTCAGGGCCTAGAGGACAGTCAGCTGAACCTCCACCAGTTCTTACAGTGGGCAGAGCTGCCCCACTGTGTGCCAAGAAAAGTCCCGCCGCATGTCCCATCTCTGACACCACCCCCGGTCTTTGGGGGGGGGTGGACAGACAACCAGCTGAGTGCACACACTCAGCAGACAGTGGGCCCGAGTTCTTGAAAGTGAGTGGTGTATGGGCCCAAGCCTCCAGACTGGCATGGCACATGGACCCTGCTGGGCATCTGCCCTGGAGTTTGCTCATTGGTACAAAGTGCCTTCCAGAAAGAAAACAACCCTTTCTAGAGCCAGTGAGATGGCCCAGCAGGTAAAGACACCTGCTGCCATGCCTGATGGCCTGAGTTTGATCTCCTGGACCCACACGGTGACAGGAGAGAACGGACTCCCAAAAGTTATCCTCTGATTATGCACACATGCTAAACAAGCAAACAAAACCACCCACACAGGATGACCAGACAGCCTGCCAGGGTCTGGAAGGCTGTGGTCTGCTCAGAATCACTGCTTCACCCCTGTGAGCCTCCTGGCTAAACCCTCTGTGATGCCTGCCCTAGTGGAACCCCACTGAGAAGGCCCAGCATCATAACAGGGACTTAAGGTGAAGTGTCCGTAGGTGGTGAATCGGGCCTCCCCGCCCTGGGTTGCAGTCCCATGCTTGAGCATCTGTCTCATCTTCATGAGGAAATCTGACCACGCTCTCCATCTTGATGGTTGCCCGGGGTAACATGGAGACTCAGTAAGAAACGGTGTCTGAGCATCTGGGAAGCAGAGAGGCTGATGGCAAAGTGGGGGCAGGAGAAGCATCCAGAGAAGTTTCCCATCATTCCAGGGTCAAGGAGCTGCCTAAGGCCCGGAGTGTCACCTCCTACCTGCACTGGCCACCTTGCCCTCCTAGAGGTCTTCTGAACCAAGCTCCAGGCCAGATCCCCAGCTGCCCTGCACGGCACAGCTCCTGCTGTGGACTCTTGATGTCTGCAACCATAAGGTCACAACTGTGGAAGAGTCACTGACCCATCCTGCCCAGCTCCCCCCCCCACAGGTCATGCCGCCACATCCTAGACCTCCAGTGTTCCAACCTATTCCCTCCCTCCTTCCTTGAGCCAAGGCCCTGGAGACCCGGCCTCCATGCAGACCAGCTAGAGACTGTCCTGACACGGGATGGATACTCATGGTGTCCCGCATAGCCTGCGGCTGGGTCCGACAGAAAGGTAGAGCCACATAATCCTGCTGAAGGCCCAGGGCAAAATGAGATCTTTTTCAAATATCGGAACCAAGTTCCTCCTTGGCAGATGATAATCCAAACCTGATGGCTGGGCTAGAGAGGGGGCTCAGCGCATAAGAGCCCTCACTGCACTTACAGAAGATATGAGTTCAGTTCCCCACACCCACATAGTAGCTGTGATACTCTGGATGAAAATGGCTCCCATAGGCTCAGATATTTGGATGCTTAGTCCCCGGCTGAACTGTTTTGGAAGGCTTAGGAGGTGTGGTCTTGTTGGAGTAGGTGTGCCACTGGGGGGCTTTGAGGTTTCTGAAGCCCACACCAGGACCAGTATCTGTCTCTCTGTGTCTCTCTCTGCCTTCTGCCTGTAGATCAGGATGTAAAGCTCTCAGCTACTGCTCCAGTGCCATGCCTGTCTGCTTCTCCACGTGATGATAATGAACTAACCTTCTGAAACTGTAAGCCAGACCCAGGTAAATGCTTTCTTTTATAGGAGCCACCATGGTGTCTCTTTACAGCAACAGAACACTAAGACGGTGGTTCACAACCATCCGGTTCCGGGAGACCCACCACCCTCTTCTGACCTCCAAGAGCACATATGAAGTGCATACATATACATGCAGGCAAAACACTCACGCACGTAAAATAAAATAAACCTAAAAAGAAATTTTTTTAATGCTGTTGGTTAAGCTTGGGTCTGGGAGCCTCAACCTGCACAGCTGAGACTGAGGAGCTGGAGCTGGCTGGGGCTGAGCCCTCAGTGGTGACACAGCAGGCTGCCCGCTCAGGGCACTAAGCCCTCAGGGTGATGGTTAGATTCCCTGCTGCTCTGCTTCTTGTAAATGGCCTCTTGGTTTTGGAAGCACGGCAGTGCTTCATGGGGAGAGGAAAGAGGAAGGTTACAGGGCCTGATAAGTTCATACCACTGAAGCCTGACAAAGGCCCAAGAGGTGTTTGGTTTCTGGAGCCCAACAGCAGTGGGTAGTGGGTGGGTGGAGGCCAGGCAAGGCCAGCGCAGAACAAGCTCAGGGCCAGAGGTTCTAGGGTGCAACCCATGCAGCGCTCTGCACTGACTCGGCTTCCTCTGCTACCCGTCTTGGTGTGGAGTACCCAAAGCCTGCGGCGTAGCATGCAGCTGTGCTAGCCAGCCAACTTGGCACAGGCTAGAGTCATCGGAGAGAAGGGAACCTCAGTGGTGAAAAAAACGTGTCCTTAAGATCAGGCTATATGAGCCGGGCGTTGGTGGCGCACGCCTTTAATCCCAGCACTCGGGAGGCAGAGGCAGGCAGATCTCTGTGAGTTCGAGGCCAGCCTGGTCTACAGAGCGAGTTCCAGGACAGCCTCCAAAGCCACAGAGAAACCTTGTCTCGAAAAACAAAAAAAAAAAAACAAAACAAAACAAAACAAAACAAAAAGATCAGGCTATACGCTAAAGTGTAGAGAAGTTTCTTAATTAGTGATTGATGTGGCCGGGCCTAGCCCATTGGTGCTGGGTTCTATAAGAAAAAGCAGAGCAAATAAATCATGCAGACAAACCCAGTAAGCAGCACCCCTCCATAGTCTCTGCATCAACTCCTGTCTCCAGGTTCCTGCCCTGTCTGAGCCCTGAATTCCCTCAGTGATGGATGTGGAGTGTAAGCCAAGTAAACCCTTTCCTTCAAACTTGCCTTCGGTCAGTGTTTCATCAAAGCGATAGTAACCTGGGGAGAGGGGATGCATGATGGTCTCTTTGCCCGCAGGGATGGTAACCACACAGAGGTGCCCCTGAAAGGGAGAATTACCTGTTTTCTGCCCAGAAGGCTGGGACAGACCTTTTCACTGTCTGTGGAAGCAGACCTCACCCAGAGTGCTTACCCCAGACTCATCCCTCCCTCCATCTTCATCTTGAGCTCCCAAGTAATTGAACCCATCCTCAGGGCGATGCTACATGTACTTTATAGCCCGCTGACCAATCGGTTATCTCTATCCAAGACTAGGTTCCAAGCCCTTTACGTACAGGAACCACCCTCATGCTCACACATACTTTGCAAAGGAGTCCCACCTAGAATGGGAATGACTGTTGCCTGGAAACTCTTTCACAAATGGTACTGCTATAAATATGCGGACAATGAACCATCTGGCATCAGAATCCACGAGTCCGATCCAGGTTGACAAAGTCAGTCTGAACAGAGTGTTCTTTCTCACCTCAAGTTTTGCTTCCCTGCCTGGACACCAGCAGGGTCCCCCTCAGTAACCCAAACTAAGACAGCCTTACCAGGCCCTGGAGGCGGGAGGGGAAAACACTGCCCTGTCATCCTCATCAGGGAAGTGCCCATTTCAAATCAACACTGACTATCCCAACCCCTGGGTGGAGTGGGTCACGGTGAACCGGCAGGATACTGTCCAGCAGAGGGGGCCCGGGTCATCAGATGGGCTGTGCGTCCCACTCTGCCCCATCCCCTGTAACGCAGCCAGCTCTGCTTCCCAGCCATGTCTATTGTTCTCTGCATCCAAGGAAGGGACCCACCGTGGCACAGCAGCCTCTGCCACAGAGAGGGCCTGGAGACGAGTGTGGGATCAGGCGGGCAGGACCAGGTGCCTCAGGTTGGTCTGCACAGGCAGAGGCCAAAGTTCTAAGGGTCTGCAAATGCTGCTGGCAGGTAGCTAGCACCCCAGGCGCTTGTCAGGAATGCGGAGCTAGCATCTGGTTTGGGGCCCAGGAGCTGTCCAGCATAGATACTGGTAAAGCGCTACGGTGACAGACTTGTTCAACCTGTCATCTGAGATTGGCCAGCAGGTGGCAGCAAAGGCCACACTCTGTCCCGAGTCTGGAAGGTGTGTTAGGAACAGAGAGTGGAGGTCCCAGGGCAAGGACATCTAGTTTCCAGGAACCCCCTGTGGCAGAGCTATGGAGAAGAACTCTGAGACTGTGTCCATACCCACACCCACACCCGAGGACGTTTTCTTTGCTAAAGCAGAGACCAGGAACCAAGGCTCCTTGAGATTAAGAGATGGGCCTCAGGCAGCACCTCTGATTGGTTATGGGCACAGTGCTGGGGAGCTTGGGATGCAGCCTGAGGCCTGGGGTCCCGGCATCTCCATCTCAGGAGGTCAGTGGGAGGCTCCGATGCCAGTCAGTGCCAAGTTGTGGGTAGGGCTGGCTCCTCCTGTGACCTCACTTCCTGGCTTGCCGCATCTACCATCCCCCGGCACTCTTACATGACTGTCTCTCCACGCTCTTCTCCAGGCCCCGGTTAGAGCTGGATGTGGCAGCATGTGTGTAGCACTCGGGAGACAAAACCAAGAGGATCATGAGTTCAAAGCCAGCCTTGGCTACATAGAAAGCGGGGAAACGCTGTAGGAAAAGCAAAAACGGACAGAATCGGGCCAGACTAGGCCCAACACGACCTCTTTGGCATAACTCCGTTGCTGACACCCTCTCTCTGCTGAATCCAGCCCCATTCTGAGGAGCTGGACGAGGACTCGGCACATTGATGAGAAACATGGGTGATGACTGCAGACACCAGGCTTTGCTCAGGCCAGGGTTGCTCTGAGGGCTGGGGACCAGCTTACCAGGAGATAGGACTCCAAGCTCCAGGAAGGGTGAATGAGCAGGCTTGATGGTCTGGCTGCCCTCAGGCCACACCTACTTTTCTTACTCTATACAAAGGGGGTTCCAGCAGGCTCTGTTGAGTCCCACTTGACTATGGTTAGTCCCAAATCAGTCTTTCTGGAATGCTGTGCCAGGCTTTTTCTTTTAAGCCACCAACCAGCTCCCAAAACATGACACAGGGACTTATAACTAGTTTTGAATGCTCAGCCTAGTTTAGGCCTGGCTAGCTCTTTTAACTTAAATTAACCTGCTTCTTTTCATCTACCTTTTGCCTCAGGGCTTGTCACCTTTCCCAAGTCTGTAGATCTTACTTTCACTGCTTCTCATGGCTGGCTGCTGGCTGTCGTCACACCGAATCTCATTTCAGGAAAACTGCGTATGAACTGGAGGGGAAACTGTGGCATGAAGGACTGGATTCCTGTTAACACTGACAAGGGGAAGCAGTGAGCGCATTGGTGACGGGGGTGAGTCTGAAAGCCTGGGGTGGAGGTGGGGGGCGGAAACTCCCCAAGAACAGACTCTCCATAGGCTTCCGGCATAAGAACTTTAATACTTGTTTTTTTTTCATTCAACACAAATCCTGTGTGAGTGCTTTGTGGAGCGGAGCTGTGCTCACATGGAAGGGACCTGGGATAGTTAGCTTCTGATGAGCACTGTTCCAATTTCCAATCAAAATATTGAAAGGAAGTGTAGCGTGTAGGTCTAGTAGAAACTTTACTACACAACTGAAGCCCTTCTTAAACTGTCAAATACCTGCTGGCAGTGTGTGATAACGTTTCCTGACACTCCAGATGCCTAGAGAGCCACGGTGTTCTTTGTTTCCAAACCAAGCACCCACAGGAGCCACCCACGCCACTGCCACCTCCCTGTCCCTAGCTGATCTGTAGGTGGAAGCAGTTTTAACTTAGGACACAATGAGGCCACCTGTGATGGTTTGGACACAGACAGCATGAACACCGCCACTCACCGTTCATCCCCTACTCCTGGCCAGTGCTGTAAACACACAATTAGGAGGGACACAGTACACTCATGGTGACTGTCCACTCCCTCTGTAGACCGGGCTGGCTGCGAGCTCACAGAGATCCACCTGCTTCTGCCTCCCGAGTGCTGGGATTAAAGGCGTGCACCAGCAACACCAGGTCAACCAGATGTATTTTTAAAAAAGAAGTGATAGTCCATTCACGGTGACTGTTCACCATCTTCAAATGTAACAAGACATATTCATAACTGAGCACTAAAATGTGCCTGGAATAGAAACTGAAGTTACAAAGTTAATTAAAAATAGACATACTCAATTATCAGAAAATACTTAACTATATTTTAAACAATGCAGGTAAAAATAGAAGTTTTGTAACTTCTATTTATTTATCGAGACAGAATCTCACCTCATAGCCCTGGAGAACAGCCTGACCTTGAACTTGTGATCTATATCTCAGCTCCCCAGCTTCTGGCACTAGAGGTATTCACCATGTTTGGCTAAATTTTTTAAAATACTGACGATATGTAACTGAGCTAGTGTTCATAGATATACTGGTTACACTGTAAAACAAAACGCTACAATTAAATATCATGGCTACTGAAATTTCTTAAACCTGTAGGTGGCTGTTCTAAACACCTACTCAGACAAGGTAGGAACGACCTTCCTTCTTCATGAACATCACTTTCTCATCTACTTCATCAGAAGGATTTATTCTTCACCTTTTCACCCCTCCCTCCCCACCCAGGCTTAAGCTTTGTAAGCCAGTTGGCTTTGGGCCGTTCCTGGAGTTTGGAAGGCTCATTTCTTGGCAGTTTTCGGAGATGTTAATTGGAAGGTTAGTCAAGCCAGTCATACTTCTGTGTTAATAAAGGTCCTGTCTCTTGTACAGATAGCCGATGTGTGACACTTCACCAAAAGGTTGCTGAACACCTTCTTCCAGGGTCTCTTCCAGGGCCTAAGGCACAGGGCAGACTGTGGCTTGCTGGCAGATCAGATTATCCCCATGTCCATAGTCTTCCACTCACCCAGATTTCACACTCAGAGCTGTTTCATAGTAAAAACCGGCCAGATCAAAGGCCAGCTCTTCGGTGAGTTTCTGCTTAGACAGAAACACAGGCTTCAGAGCAGACATGCCAAGACAGTGTGAAGACCCCACCTGCTCTGACCAAAGCTGCCACTAGGAATGTCTCAGATAGTTCAACAGACTAGTCTTTCTACAGATAACTATACAAACCAGGCCCATGCAAAGACACATCAGGTCACCAAGAAGTCACCAGAGATCAGGGCTAGCAAGGAAACAGAGGTGGAACTCACTGGTCCTTCCTGTAAAACACAGCACTGTGTGGTGACACCATAACCCAGAGCACTGTCCCCACCATGCTTTGGAGAGCAACCTCAGTACAGCGGGGCGAGCTGTGCCCAGCCAGGGGACAGGTAAGCAGCAATTGTGACTTCCTGGAACCCACTTAGCACACCAGTGAAAGGTGGTTGCTTATGAAATACCACCAAAACTTATTTCTTCAGGACAAGTTATTTCAAAAACTCTGCTGTCTGCCAAGGGCCATGTCTGGGTCTGTGATATGTCCATGGCCAGTGTTACCACAGGGGCCACAGGAACAATGCGTGTTGAGATCCGAGGCTGTGCTGAGCTAGCTCCATCCCTCACTGGCCCTCAAAGACCTGGCCCTGCCCCTCACTGGACACTGCAACAGCAGACATGACTCCACCCCTCACCATGGGCACAGGAGAGCTGGCTCTGCCCCTCACTGGACACTGCAACAGCAGACATGACTCCACCCCTCACCATGGGCACAGGAGAGCTGGCCCTGCCCCTCACTGGACACTGCAACAGCAGACATGACTCCACCCCTCACCATGGGCACAGGAGAGCTGGCCCTGCCCCTCACTGGACACTGCAACAGCAGACATGACTCCACCCCTCACCATGGGCACAGGAGAGCTGGCCCTGCCCCTCACTGGACACTGCAACAGCAGACATGACTCCACCCCTCACCATGGGCACAGGAGAGCTGGCCCTGCCCCTCACTGGACACTGCAACAGCAGACATGACTCCACCCCTCACCATGGGCACAGGAGAGCTGGCCCTGCCCCTCACTGGACACTGCAACAGCAGACATGACTCCATCCCTCACCATGGGCACAGGAGAGCTGGCCCTGCCCCTCACTGGACACTGCAACAGCAGACATGACTCCACCCCTCACCATGGGCACAGGAGAGCTGGCCCTGCCCCTCACCTGAGGGGGTGGTACCAGTAGCCCAGACCAACCAGGTCAGACACCACCCAGACTCACATCGCAGGCTTTGGGTTGACCCACCTGTTAGTATTCAGGATTTATACTGGCCTGTCCTTGGGGTTAAAAAAAACTCTGCCATGAAATTTCTCAAAATGCCATCCAGTTTGATGAAAATCATTTAAGTTATACAAAGAATATAAAATTGCAAATAATCACTCAATTCTAGGTTCAAAAGTACATTTATTTAATGTGAGCAAGTTATCAATATAAAAGAAAAGTGTAAGAAATAAAAATAATCAAAGTACAAAACATCTCAAATCTTTAACATCCATAATTTAGACAGCAAAGTCTTTATTTACATAATTTTATTTGTAGATGAAATTTCATACAGTTTTCTGAAAACACATAAAAACCTGGCAAATTAATCAGAAGACTTAATGTGGGCTCTTAGGCATATAATACAAAACATAATTTATGTTTCCTAGAATAAGATCACACATCTTAACACGATGCAGTCAGTTATTACATGTCTTCCTGGTAGAGGTCTCTCCCTAAGGCAGAGCTGGAAAACAAGCCCTCTGCAGGGAGGGAGTCCTGGTGTGCGCGCTGCCAGCAGCTACCCTGGGCTCCAGGCTCCAAGCACACAAGAGGCTGTCAGTTAAATTTATATGTAGTCTCGTTGAGGAAAAGGGTTTCCACACACAAGGCAGCAGGGTCACATCCAGCCAGAGCCCCCAAGTGAAAGAGGCAGCTCTAGTGACTACCTCCCTCTGCATCCAAGACAGTCCGTCCCACCCACTGCCACACCCAGGTCTTAGGAAACTCCTTCCACCCACTGCCACACCCAGGTCTTAGGAAACTCCTCCCACTGCACACTGCCACACCCAGGTCTTAGGAAACTCCCACAAGCTCGCACAGGCTCTCTACCTGATACATGGGTCAGAGCTAAAGCCCAATCCAATGCACACTCCTGATGTTCCAAAAGCTACCATAAAAACATGTCCTCAAGTGGGCTGTCACCCTAACATCTTTTGTGGACAACTTTTAGGCTAGCAGTGGTTCTCAACCTTCCTAATGCTGAGACCTTTAATACAGAGTTCTTCATGATGTGGTTATCCCATCACAAAATTATTTACTTGCTACTTCCTAACAGTAATTTTGCTGACTGTTAGGAATCATAATGTAACTATCTGACATGCGATCCCTGTGAAAGGGTTGTGACCCACAGGTGGAGAACCACTGGGCTATAGGTGTGGGACAGGCCCACAGATGACTAATGTGACCTGAAAAGCAACCTTTCCATTGGAAAATAAGCATGGGGCAGATGTTCTCAGGGAAAAGCCCGGAGCAGACACAGAGGCCCTGCTGCATAGACCAGATGCTGCAACACACCTGCCTCCCGTCGCTGCCCCCAGCTCAGTGGCTACTCAGAGGAGGCTCCCTGCCAGGCACTCACGCTGGCTCCTGGCCCTCACTTTGTTCCCAGTGCCACCCAGCTGAGTTTTCTAGCCCAAGACTCTCTGAAGCCAAGAGCAAGTGTTTCGTAAATGCACTCGGCTGAGGGGCCAAGGATGATACCACTCTGACCTGCATGCAAAACATGAAACATGGGGGCTGATCACACACCAAAGTAACTGCCTCAGCTGGGCATGGTGGCTCCTGCCTGCAATGCTCATGGCAGTACTCAAGGATAAAGCAGGAGGATTGCTGTAAGTTTGAACGCAGACCACCCTGCAACAGAGTGAAACCTCTCAAAAGTCTCTGTCCTTCTAAAACTAAAACTGTTTTAGATGTTTTGACATGGACTGTAAAGTGTTCGACAGGCCTCACTTCCTTCCTGAGAGTCCGAAGAGCCTTTAGCCGCAACATCTGTAATTTACACAATGCTCCTATCAAGCTCTGTCATCCACCTCATAGCTGTGGAATGCAGAACACAGCCCTCAAGCACTGGCTTGAATCGTCCTCGAACACCTAAGTAAGCCAGAAGGAGCCTTGGTTTGTCACCTGTTGACAGAGCTCTCAAAAGGGCTGCTGACTGCACATTCTGTAACAGCAAGGAAAGGGTCTGGTGACAAAAACATGGCATCCCTTTTTCAAACTGCAAACACACCGTCATCCTTGCCTGTCCCCGCTACGCAAAGGATATGATTCGTAGTCCAGTGTCTGTGTGAGAACGCCCGTCAGAACAAACTCCGCATTGTGAACATCTGAACAGAACAGAACCAAAACCATTAGGACAAGACCACTGTGAACACTGGAAGGCCGGTGCAGAGCTGTGGGGAGCCATACCTATTCCTCTGGCAAAGTACTCTCGGCATAAATGCAGGTCATTCTCACAGGATATTAAAATGATCTCTGACAGACTCTAGGAGGAGAGAGAGCTCATGAGTGAGGGAAAGACGCTCACGTGTGACAGCGCTGGCTTCTTGGGGCTCTGTTCTCTCACCTTATTCTGCTTGTGCTCCATGAGCTTCCGGAAGGACGGCTGCTTGACCAGTACCTTTCCCCCTGCACACTCTACGATCGCCTTCATTGTTGCGAGGCTCGGGCAGATGCCAGGGGTGATGTAGAAATACTTCGTCTAGAAATAAACAGATGCATAACTTCATAAATTGGATCCTGAGTTTTTTGTGTGTTTTTTGAGAAAGGGTCTCTCTGCAGAGTTGGCTGTCCTGGAACTTTCTTTGTGGACCAGGCTGACCTCCAACTCAGAGATCCTCCTGACTCTGTCTCCCAAGAGCTGCGATTTAAAGGCATGAACCATCATATCCATCCAGTTCTGAGATTTCTGATAAAATACTTAATTTTCTAGAACTTTTAGGGCTATATTCCCTACCAGTTCCCTACCTACCCAGACACACACAAAGCGAGTTAGATGAACACTTCCCAGATGGAGTGTGGCCCACAGTCAGTAAAAGTAACCACATTTAACTGCCTGTGGTCGATCTACAGACATTAATAACAAACTCAAGTCCAATAATGAGTTGGTGATGTATTAAGGAAAGGAATCAAAAGCCAAAAATGCGCCCAGAGTCTGAATTCTCTGCTGCTCTCTCCGTGTCTTCCCTCCTCCCCTGTGTACTGTGTGAGTCTGAACCTGCGCCTGCTGAAGGCTATCTTGTGACTGTCCCCTGTTCCTGTCTGTTTCTGTCCTTCACCAAGGGCTTTCCTCTCCCTTTACTGAACAGCATAGAAAGCAACACCACAGAAACCAGCACAGAAGGCAATGATCCAGACAACAGACAACATTACAAACATGGCTGTTTATCAAGCAGCATCCAAACGCTGCATTCAACATTTATGGTGGGTATTTGTTTAAAAGATGGCTTTTAGCCTATCTGCTGCTTCCAGCAAAGATTGTCAGAACACACATTCAAACACACATGCATTAATCTTAGGTCAGGGGCATGGGAGAGTATATAATTTAAGTACAGCTATGTACTAGCTTAGGTTGAAAGGTTGATTAAACGGGAAAACCAAGGCAAGTAAGGCAGATTGTTTCTCTCCTCTCCCCCCCTTACCCCCTGCCCCCTCATTCTCCAAGACGGGATTTCTCTGTGTATAGCTGTCCTAGAACTCACTTTGTAGATCAGGCTGGCCTGGAACTCATAGAGATCCAGCTGTCCCTATCTCCAGAATGGGATTAAAGGTGTGTATCATCAAACTCAATCTAAATTGCTCTCTTAAAGGCAGGTTAAACAAACAGGCATGATGCACATAGGACAAAGTTTTAAGTCTCATGTAACCCTAAGGTATATTGCTGGCTTCACTGTGAAGTCCACTAAAAGTTCCACTCTCTTAGAACCCAAGCTGTTTTTATCATAATGCATTGCCACAGCCATGCCAACTACAAGAACCAAAGCATTCCATGCCAAGGCAGGATGGGCACACATTTGCCAGTCTGTAACATTCCAAGGCAGCGTGGCATTTGGCCACAGCTGTCTGCCCAGCAGGGGAACAGCAGCCCCATCCTGCTGCTACAAACAGAATAAGAAATCATACTGACACTGATGTTTTCCTAGGTTTATTACAAAACGCTCAAAGAGAAAGGTAAATTTAGAAAACTCAGAGCTCTGGCTCCCAAGAAGTTCAAAGACCAAATGATTTTTATTGTTCTTTGATACAAAGAAAAATACTTCCCAACTGTCTTAAGTCTGTTATCTAGCAACTACTTAAAATATAGACTTCTAAATTTTCCATTAGCATTCATCCATTGTTTTTTCCAGCACCTTCTCTAGTGGAATACACATTTATTGAGAACACCACAACAGGAACCTTCAAAAAATTGTCAAAAAACAAAAAAACAAAACAAAAAACCCTTATGTTTCCTACTAGTTCAGTTATTCATCAACCCACTCTTGGACTCCTTCTCTGACAGATCTACTCATTAAGTTATGCAGTAATTTCCTCATCAGAGTAAAGTGTTTCCTACGGCCAAGTGTGGTGGGCATACACCTTTAATCCCAGCCCTCAGGAGACAGAGAGACAGGAGGATCTCTGTGAGTTGGCAGCCATCTGGATCTACATAGCAAGTTCCAGCCCAGTCTGGTCTACACAGCCCAGTCTGGTCTACACCATGAGCCCCGCCAGTGTTCCTCAGGGTATGCCACACTCCCTTGCAGAAAGAGTAGCCATGAAGTGGGAAGGACAGTTGAGTGATCCCATCCATCACCTGGCTCACTGTCAGACCCATCTACTTGGCTCCTTGGAGCTTTTCCTTCCAACATACCTTAAAGAGGGGAGAAACGTGGGCTCGCTTTAAGGATTCTTCCAGACTGAAAGAGAAGAGCACTTCCGCCTCAGCATCTCGCAGGATATAGTTCTGCTCATCTGGAAAACAGAACAGTGCATGGTCTCAAAGGCACAGCCCTGCGCAGAGACGGTCACATGCAGGCAGTATACACCACCCAGTCACACTCACCCTGCCACTTGGGTACTGTCCTGACTACTTTTATGTCAACTTAACACAGGCTGGAGTCATCTGAGAAGATGGAACCTCAATTGGGAAATATCCTCCTGTGGTAGTTTGAATGCAATTGGCCCCATAAGCTCATAGGGAGTAGCACTATTAGGTGTGACCACGTTGAGAAGGTGTGGCCTTACGGGAGAGAGTGTGTCACTGTGGGGGTGGGCTTTAATAAGTTCTCCTTTGCTCAAGCTGCACCAAGTGTGGACACAGACTCCTGCTGCTGCCTGCGAATCAAGATGTAGAATTCTCAGCTCCTTCTATAGCACTATGTCTGCCTGGACGCTGCCATGTCATACCATCATGATATTGGACTAAACCTCTGAAATAACAAGCCACCCCCAATTAAGGGTTTTCCTTTATAAGAGTTGCTGTCTCTTTACAGCAATAGAAAACCTAACTAAGACACCTGCATTTTCTTTAGTGTTTAATGGAGGAGGGCTCAGTCCATTGTGGGCAGTCCACCCTAGACTGATTGGTGGTCCTAGGTACTGACAGAGAGTAGGCTGAGATGGCCACATGGAACAAGCCACTAAGTAGCACTCCTCCATGACCTATGCATCAGCTCCCGCCCCCAGGTTCCCACCCTGCTTTAGTTCCTGTCCTGACTTCCTCGGATGAGGAACTGTGATGTGGAAATGTACACAAATGAAAGAAACTCTTTTCTTCCCAAGTTGCTTTTTACTCATGGTGTTTCATCACGGCAATAGGAACCCACCTGAGATAGATACTTATGTCTCACTTTCTGTTTCCCTCACTTCCCTTGAAAACATCCATTCTACAAAACCAGGTAAGTGTTCTACCAGAGCTACTCCAGCCCCCAGGGGTAACTACTAATAGGAAGAACCACCCTGTTAGATTAGAGCTTCCTGCTCATCAATGGGCCCCAATGAAAGGATGTCAACAGCTAGGTGCTCTTGTCTAAGGCTTTACAAGGTGGAAACCATATTTTGTAGGCGAATTTCTAAATGAAATACACTCAGAACACACGCTGTCACTTGTCACCGAAACCGAGCACCATGGCACAGTACTCACCGATGAACTTCTGGCACTTGAAGCTCTCCTCCAGCCACTCCGGAGTCACGATGTGCTTCACCACAGAGATGGCCGTCAGGAACTTCACAGTGCGCGTCACCTTGCTGGCGATGAGGTGGGTGCACTTCTTCGTGGACTCGGCAACTTCCCCGCCCAGGATGTAGAGCTTCTGCAGCCGCAAACACACCACAGAGGTAATCAGTCAACAGAAAGGGACATGGTCCCAGGACAGGACGTGCTCGGGCCTTCCTCAGCTGCGTTAATGATGGGAAAGGCAAACCTCGAGAGGAGCGCAGAGCGCCTCCAACGGCTGCCAACCCCACACAAACTTGTGTCAAAACAAATTCTCCAGAAACCAGTAACTCTAAATCGAAAAAGCCTGAGGCTCCAGGGCTCACTGCATTAGATACTCTATCCTGAAACAGATCCCTAAGAAGCATATGCACCCCATATCCATCTTAACAGTGGCATGACTGGGGGCTGAGGGATACACATGTGACAGACACCTTGCAACAGTCCTGCTTAGATTCTAGAGGAACAAAATGAATCACACTAAGTTTGTAACAGCAGTATTAGTTACTGCTTCCTTAAAAAAAATAATAAGAGGTGGTTCCGGCAAGATGGCTCAGTGGTAAGGGCAGTTGCCATCAGGCCTGATGATAAGAGTCATTCCTGGAATCCACATGGTTGAAGGAGAGAGAGAACTGACTCCCACATGCTCTCCAGATGTGCTACCCTGCCTCTGACACATACACACAGAGCAGACAAAAAATAATTAGTAGAAAGTGTATGAATCCAACCTTGTATAGCCAGAGAATTTGACCATCTTCCACCAAAACAAAACTACCAATTTACAAGATCTCAGCAACACTTCCAATGTTTTCTCAAGCATTAGAAATAGTCTATTATCGCCAGGCGTTGGTGGCGCACGCCTTTAATCCCGAGGGAGGCAGAGGCAGGCGGAAATCTGTGAGTTCAAGACCAGCCTGGTCTATAAGAGCTAGTTCCAGGACAGCCTCAAAAGCCACAGAGAAACCCTGTCTCGAAACCACCGCCCCCCAAAAAGAAGTGTACTATTATCACCACCCTCCTCACCCGCCCGACCCCAGGGTAGTCTTCTTCTTCCCCACAGAACTAATCATGGACAGACCAAGTTCTCAGAAAACCTGCAGAGCCTAGTGCCCTCAAGACTGAAGTCTTCACAAAAATAACATTCGCACAGTCCAGACTTTTATGGTAACAAAAAAACCTAATAATTAACGAGGAAATAACAGCACTGAACAAGGCAACCACAAATAATACTTCACAAACACTATCAGGGGTGCTGTAACAGGCTGTTCTTGATTCAACAACCACAGCCAATGCTCCATCAGCAAGGAGAGTGCCTACATGCAAGCCGGTCAAGCACTCCACCTGACTGACATCTCCCGGCTCAGTGCTATGTCAATAATGGCTAGCCTAAAGCAAATATAGAGGACCCTGCTGAAACCCCTAAACACAGTTTTCACCTTAATGTACTGCTGAACTTGGACAGGCTCAAACCCAGTGAAGAGCACGTAAGGCGTCAGCTCTGGACTCAGCTTCTTAGTGGGAGGTGGCAGGTCCTCGATCCTGTGATGCAAACACACAGGGCAGTGAGGACTGCAAACATGTGCTCTTTAGGGAACTCAACAAGCTGCAAGACTTTGAGTGTTGGGACCAGGGGAGCTGTGATGGATGCCGGCCTTTCTCTCCCACAATTAGCATACAGTTCCACCCCCAAAGGATGCCGCCTGAAACATCCACATCTCTCTCTCTCTCTTTCTCTCCCCCTCTCTCTCCTCCCCCACCCCTCAGGACCTCCCACCATGCATGCAGGAGAGGAGCCTCCAGGGAGTGGAGAGAGCCATTAGCCTTTTCCCAAAGAAAACAGAGTCACTCTGTGGGGGGCAGTGTAAATTCTAAGCCTCCTGCCCCTCCTATTTTCTTGTCTCCAACAGTCATTGATTGTTTCCATCTCTGTTGTTTGTTTGTTTTTTTCAGACAGGGTATCTCTGTGTAGATCAGGCTGGCCTTGAACTCACAAAGATCTGCCTTGATGATTAAAGGTATGAGCTACTGGGGAAAAAAAAAAAAAGAACAACGCTCTCAGGTGAGCATGGAGGTGCAAATCTCCAATTTTAGCACTTGAGAGATAGAGCAAGGAAGACCAAATTAAATCCAACCTCAGCTACATAGTGAGTTTGAGACCAGCCTGGGCTACATGAGACCCTGAACAAAAAACAGTAAGGAAAGAGGCCAACATGCTCATCTTCCCTATCAATCACTCCCCTGCAATTATGGTTCAGTCGGGCTTTAAAAGGAAGCAGTGTTAACACTAGCTTCTGTTTCACTGATTGACCAGCCTGCCCAGTACAGAGGTCACTCTTCACCTTAACAAGCATCTCCCAATACAGTGGTCACAATTCATGCTAGCAATTATGCTTCCGGGACAGTGGCTGCTCTTCACATTAAAGTATATTTTAATATTTTCATTCATGTACTATTTTGCCATGGGACTGATAGAACCCAGTGCTTCACCACACCGGGCAAGGGCTCTACAACTGAGTGTAACTCCAGTGCCTTATGCCAAGCTTTTACAAAACCTCAATGACCTGAATGGCTCTGTTGTCACAGTCATGAGGATAGACCAACGGTGTCCTGGTACTCCTACATGGTTAAAGTCCTAGCCCTGTCTTCATCAAGACACTTGAAGGCACAGTTTAAGTAAAAAGCCTTTGGTCTTGTGCTGTTACCTTGAATGTACTCAAATCTTATTTCTCAGTCTCTATGGAAAACTTTGAACAGCTTTTTAAAACTGAGTTTTACTCAGCCCGTGCTCTGCGTGTGGGGAGTGAGGACAGAGATGAGGAAATGCTGATCAAAGGCCACTCAACAGCCCCCTCTCAGCAAGCATATCGTGCAGCTGAGAGCTCCTGAGGGTCGTGCAGAGACCAGAGCCCTTCCTTGGCTTGCTGCTGTACACTCTGACTTCTGCTGTCAGGGAGGCAGCCACGCCCCCTCCAGAGGAGTCAAAGAGTACAGTCAGCACACAGCCCCTCACAGAAGTTGGGCCTTCTTTCCCAGGGCGGCCTCTCTGAGAACTGATAGCTCAGAGCGGCCCACACCCAGCACCCAGAACCCAGGTACACTTAGAGCACTTGGCAGGGACAGCCGCCTCCCACAACAGCTGCTGCTTCACACACGTTTTGGGTAAAGCTTTCCCTAGAAAAGCTTTTATTTTCAGCAAGTAAAAAAGAAAAGTGCTTAATCGCTTAGTGTCTCTCAAATGAGCAGCTGTGGCAATAGAAGATCCAAGTCTGATTTATGATTATGTGTATGAGTGTTTTGCCCACGTGTGTGTCTGTGTACCATGTGCATGCCTGATGCCCACAGAGGCCAGAGGGCATCAGATCCCCTAGGACTGGATTTATAGGCAGTTGTGAGCCACCATGTGGGTACTGGGAACTGAACCCTGGTCCTCTGCACAGCAGTCAGTGCTCTTAATCACTGAGCCATGTCTCCAGCCCCTCAAATACAATTTACTATGAAAACTCCCACAAACATTTGACAGTTGGCACCAATCTTCCAAAGCAGACTAGAAGGCAGGCAAGTGTATGGGGGCCTGCCCTGCTGCACGTACCTGGCTCTTTTAGAAGAAGGCTGGATGTTGGCAACCTCATTCGGCTTCAGCTTAGGGGGTAATCTTACACCCTGTAATTAAAACACTGCCCATGTCAATCAAACAATCTCCAAGGACACAGAAGCTCCCAAGACAATGTCCTACCGCCCACAGGGGAGAACCATGGCCCTCACTGCTAGGAGGCTGGGTGGCACTGGCCAGGGACAAATGCTAGCACCCCGGAGAGCCCGACTCTTCCTTCTTTCCTATTCACCAAACCCCTGCATACTTGAAATGCCTCCCTGTTGCCCCACCTCTCATTACACAGAGATCCTAAACCATCAACTCCCCAACTCTATTTCAAGTATTTTGTCCCAAATTGGAACATGGCAAACAACATCAGTGCCAATACATCCCCCTCAAACAAAACTAGCCTACAACGGAAAATCAGGTGACAATCAGATCAACAGTGCTGCCATGAACATGAGGTGCTGACCCGAGCAAGAGCCTGCCCCACCTCAGTGAAGGTCTCACCCACCAGCCCAAACCACTGCCCCAGGACAGAAGCGCCAACGAGACAGAGGGGAGAATGCAGACTGTCTGCAGGCCCCGCCTCACGGGTCACCCACACTATGCCACATTGTTCATCCTTCACACTGCAAACTCAGAGACTTTAAAAAAAAAAGATACTTTAGTTAGCTGGGCCTGGTGATCCAAGCCTGCAAAGTTCAAGGCCCGTCTAGGCTACAGAATGAGTTCAAGGCCAGCCTATGTAGCTTAGTAAGACATTGTTTCAAAATCCATAAAAAGGGCTGGGTGCAGAACCACTGCCCAGCACCATCAAATAAGCAAAGCAAAGCCTCAAACCCTGCTCACATCACTATTCACGATCCTTTTCCCACTCTGAGTCAGACTCACTGAATGACAAGTCCCATCTCCTACAGGTGCTGCCATGACACACAGAGAGTCAAGCACACCTCCTCTGCACTGTGACCTCGCAGCCTCAGAGGCCTAAGCAGCACATCACATAGCGTCTGCAGGAAGGTGGGGACTCCAAGTCCCATTCCGCATTTCCATAGCATCCCCTAGCCAGGAGGGAGCCAGCCTGCCTGGGAGCTGCAGCTTTAACACAAAGGCCCAGGAGACCGGCCTGGGAAGGCTCCCACTTCTCAGTATGGGCCACGCGGCTTGTGCGAGATGACTGATTGCCACTCCGTCACCTGGACCCACCTCAGGAGTCTCACCACATGAGCGGAAAGGACACTCACTGGCTTTTGCTGATGTGCCTGAGCTGGCCATGCTCTATTAAAGTCATAACTACTAGTTTAAGCTAGAGAAAACTATGCTTATGGCAGCAGGCCCTGCCATGAACAGCCTCGAATGATCTCTGTATGTTACAAAATGTGCCACCAGAGGGCTGAGCATGGTGGTGCACACCTTTAATCACAGCACTCAAAAGGCAGAACTCTGAGTTCTAGGCCAGCTTGGCCAACATAGCAAGTTCCAGGACAGCCATGGCTACACAGTGAGTTCCATGATAGCTAGGGCTACTTAGAAAGATCCTGTTTCAAACAAACAAAACAAGAAAAAAGAAATGAAGGCCTTGCTATGCTGTGTAGGCTGGCCTTAAACTCTTACCCTCTAAGAACCCTCCTACTTTGGCTTCCTGAGTAGCAAGACCTATAGGTACACGTTCCATGTGATTGCCTATATAAACCCATTCTTAAACACTACAGGTTAAAGCTAGACATGGTAGCTCACACTTATAATTCCAGCACTGTAGTCACTTTCAGGTATACATCAAGTTCAAGGCCAGCCTGGACTCTACATGGGACCTGTCTCCAATCACAAAACAAAGAGGGTGGGGATGAGAATATAGATAGCCTCTACCAGACAATCTGCAACTAACAACTTCCAGAATGTTCTATCCTGAAGCAGCCCCCCAAAAGATCCAATATAAGACGACCCTACCCTGGAACCCTCAGGAATATTCACCCAAAACAGGGAACTGTGACCTGCGGCCTGTGCTGGGTTACACCTCTGCCACGTCCAGTGTCTCTGAGGGCCTTGCCCACTATATGAAGAAAAGCCTGGAGTGTGACACAGCTCTCTGAAGCTAGCAAAGCTCATGTACACATGTGCCCACTCACTACCCACACTGACAACAGAGAAACCTGTAAACGGGTATGTTATAAACTTATAACATGGAGAGGCAACCTTCATATGCTACCAAACTAGAAGCTAGCATTCATATGTCCACTGCAATTGAGTAACACAGCCACAGCGTGTGTGCGTGCATGCGTGCGTGGCCACAGTGGGGTATGCGGGGCTGACATACAGCAATGGCCACTGTGGGTATGGGGCTGGCGTACCATCAAGAGCTCTGCAGTCACCTTCACTGGGACCCTCCATGCATCTGCAAAAGAAAGATGTTATATTTCATATGGAATATTCACACCAACCTGCTGCAAGTCCTTCCTAGGCAGGGAGCCTGGACACGCAGGGCTTGTCCACAACACTCATTCAGGGCAAATGAAGCTAGAATACTGTAGCTCAGGTTTCTAGGACCGGTGAGGCACGCACGGCTGGTGCTTCACACACCATGGCTCACTGTGTGTGCCGCGTCCCACTCTGGGAACACTGCAGTTATGAGCAGTGCCAACAAGACCCACGACAGCCAATACATAGGTGCTAGCCACAGGGAGCAGCTTGTGCCATGCAACAGAGCGGACCTGAGGGCCAGATATGCGGAGGTCTCTGTAAGGCCCAGGCAGAACAGCTGCACAGTGAGGACTGAAGAAAAGCCCTCCCGTGATGAAAGCCTTCTAAATCAAACTGGGCTTCTCAGGGGCTGTCAAACACAACCTGAGTAATGCTCAATTCTCAAAGGCAGAGTTAAAACCCAGTGTTGTATTACACATATTACACAGACATGAATAAAAGACCTTAAAAAAGAAAAAAGCTGTACTGCATCTTATGTCCCTATCTTCCATGGGACAGTCCTCCCCTGAGGGGTTGTATGATACAAAAGGGCTGACCACACAAGGCAGGGCACATCACTGAGTGACAGTAAGTCCCCCCAAACTTGACAGTGACAAAAAGGCATCATCCTGGCCGGGCGTTGGTGGCGCACGCCTTTAATCCCAGCACTCGGGAGGCAGAGGCAGGAGGATCTCTGTGAGTTCGGGCCAGCCTGGTCTACAGAGCTAGTTCCAGGACAGCCTCCAAAGCCACAGAGAAACCCTGTCTCAAAAAAACAAAAAAACAAACAAACAAACAAAAGGCATCATCCTGAGGAGAAAACGGGGTGTGCTCCCTGCTCCAAACACTTCTCAGACAAAAACCCAACAACCAAGCCAGGGGGAGGGAGTAGGGATGTGCAGAGGGGAGCTGAAGGAAGCGGGTGCCGTGAACACTTTTGACAGCTGCCAAGCAAGAGTGACAGCACATGAACCACCACTGACCTAACAGACTTAAGACCAAGTGAGGAGTGGGCGCAAAGGGGTCCGGGAGGTTGAAGGCGGTGTACCGGCTGCATTGCACCTGCCGCAGGGCCTCGAAGTTCCCCAGCAGAATGTCCCCCAGCCACTGTGCATTCACACACGGGATCCTCCATTCTTTGGCCTTCTCGTACTTCAAACCACTCGGTCTTTTTTGTGAGAAATCACATTTATTCAGTTAGTGTCATCTTACCATGAACTTGTCTATTTTCAACAAAAGCCAATTAAAAAAAAAAAGAAAATAATAAAGTGGAGGGCATGTTTCAACAAAGCCACCAGCAAGCCAAGCTGGAGGCCAAGGGTAGTTAACCCCAGTCTCCAACTTGGTCAGTATCTGACTTTAACCCTATTCCTGGTATCTACATCCATCAATTCCCACTCTATTACTTCATCCATTCACAAAGTGAAGTCTTTTATAGGTGTTTCTGACAGTACCATGAACAGTGAGTGATGCCTCTTTAAAAATAGAGACAAAGAATGTTTTTAAGAAAGAATGACAGGCCAGGCATGGTGGCGCCCGCCTTTAATCCCAGCACCAGGAAGGCAGAGGCAGGCGGACCTCTGATTTTGATGCCAGCCTGGTCTACACAGTGAGTTCCAGGACAGCCAGGACTACTTAGAGAGTCCATTTCAAACAACAAAGAAAAGAGAAAGACTAAAAGGCACTCCTGAGCGGAAGTGAGCTAATGTGAGCTGGGAAGACAGACACCCAAGGCCTGTGTCATTCTTTCATGGACTTCCGCACCTGAAATTCACACAAACTACAGAGTATTAAGAAATGACTGCAGCTAGACATAGTAACGCATGCCTAAGACCCCAGTACGTGGAGATGGAAGCTCTCCACAAATTTGAAACCAGTCAGGCTTACAAGAGGTCACACCTCCACCTAGACAAACCAAACCGCCAACTTTCTTCACACCCCAATCCTTAAGGCAAACAGGATGGAAACAGCTTCCAAGCCCAGCTTACTCTTTACAGATGAGGACAGTGTTGCTACGGCACAGGTACCCCGTGTACTTGGCGCCTGCCAGGTACGTCATTAACTTCAGGTCATCTCTGTCATTGTCAACAAATCCAGTCACAGAGATAATCTGGGGAGAAAAGGGCAAATGAGAGATAAACATGAAGCGGCATTGATTAGACTTCCTCATGCTCCCACGGCGCTAGGGGATGTATCTGGCACTGTCATTCCTGAGAGCATCACAAAAGAACTTCACTAAGGGACCATGAAGCACACAGCATCCTCGTGGAGCTGCACTCACAAGAGAGCACTTCTGGCATCTGTGCAATGCTGCTCAGGTAATGTCAGGTCACTGTGCTGAGCACACACAGGGCAGGTCTTTATTTTCCTCACTCACCCAGACTCTGGATCACTGGGTTGCAAGTACCCACCAGTACTGACCACGCCTCCCAACAGTAGCTGACTCATCCTAGCATCTGGAGCATTAGTAAGTCAGTAAGGTGAAATGACGTGTCTTGTACCACTGCTATGGTGGCCATGGCACGCAGAGAGGGTGAAAAGCCCCCAGGACTGAACTGTGGGAAGCAGGAGAGGGGGCGGGCCTCACATGCTGGGAACAGGGTTTGCCCCCGGGTGGAAACGCCACAGGGAAATGCAGGGCTCGATGGGGCGGCACCAGTTTCTTCTTCTTCAGGACTGTGTTGAGCCAGTGCGCAGTGACACACCGCTTCCTCTCCCGTAGTGCCTGGCAAACAAAACAACAGTCACACTGTTTCGGGCTCTTTGCTGTAGAACCAGGGAGAAAATGGTTGGCTTGCATAATACAGCGCCACCTTCCCAAAACCAATGAATCAAAGAGTTCACCTCCAGGGGATCTGAGGCTTCTGTCCCCCCAGGGCACCTACACACATTTTAAGCACACAAAGAAATACATCTACACATAATTAAATTTAAACCTTAAAGAACTAGTCAGAAATGACACAACACAACACCCCCACAAAGAGAAGCACCCCTACACCCTGCATACAAAGCATGTACATATAGCACACTCCTAAACTTAACCACAGATGAAGTCCGCAGTCTAAAAAGGGACAGTCAACAGTACCTAACAAGGTGCTCCTAAAGTGACTGTCACACATACAGTAGCATCCATCTGCCGATTACCACCAACATTTTCACACAAAGAGAAGAAATGAAAGCCCGGGGTAAGGAGGTGATGCTGGGAGGAGCTTACAGCCCAGGGTTCACTGCTGCACTCTCAGGGACATACTCCCAGAAGCTCTTACATGCAAAACCCCAGAATGTGCCAAGTCCCATTCTGAGGGTCATCTGAGAGAAGGGGAGGACCTGCCCCTTCTCTCCTCTATCTGGAGCTTCTTCCTCTTCTCTATCGCCCAAAGTTGTCCACAACAGTATCTAACCCAGAAGTGGTTTTCTTAGTTTTGGCGGCAGGAAAATATTATCTGGAAGATTATGAGCACTGTGAGGACACAACAGCTCACTGTCTAACACACATGAGGTCCTCAGTATGAGTCCTAGCACCACAAAAAGCTAGGTACAACGGTACGTGCCTCTCACGCTCAAGGGGTAAAGACAAAGGTTTAAGGTTGTTCTCTGCTGCACACTGAGGTCAAGACCAGCATGGGTCACATGACACAGTGCCACAAACATGTTCCGCCCTTGCTTCTTAGGCTGCACATAACAATGCCACTGCCTCCCAGTCACGGTGGCCAGTGTTCTTACCTGTGCATACTGACTACTGACTTGGCTCTCGCAGAGGAGGTGTGTGCATCGGCTTGTGAACGTGGGGTCCACAGTGCCACCATGCGCCTGGATTATCTACACAAAAGATGTAGCCAAACATGCCATCAGCTCCAGTTATTCAGGATACTACAGAATTGTGATTCAACTCAGACAGTTATGAAGAGAAGTCAGGCTACACTGGCATGGCTCATTCGCCATAGGAAAAACAGTACCTAACAGCAACATTCACACCCCAGTCACACAATCTTTCCCCAGCACTTGAGAACAACACTGCTACTCAGCTATTTCGAAGGGAGTGGAAGGCAATGCTCTTAATTAAAACCGAGCCTCTTTTCCTCAGCACTGCTGACATTTTGATCAGCAGAGTGTGTAGGGAAACTGCCTGGGTGGTGCATGGTGTCCAGTGCTCACCCTGACTTCTCACTGGGCATCAAGTGCTCTTCTAACTACCAAATGCTCCCAGAGCAGATCCACTGCCCTTACAGACCTTCACACTGTGTCAGAATGTAGTGTGTGTCAAAACTACATCTGAGACCCTGGAGATGGCTCAGAGAGATGAATGAGTACCGCTCATCCTGGACTACCGAGTGTTGGCTCCCCTGACCACGCTTGTCTAACACACAAGAGACCCTGGGCTAAGCACCCCAGCACCGCAGAAACTGGGTGTGGTGGCACATGCCTGTAATCCCAAATTGCTGCAAGAAGCTGTTCAAGGTCATCCTTGGAGTTCAAGGACAGCTTCTGGGGAGACCAGGCCTCACACAAGCACATTAAATACCACACTTTGTTTCATGATCTTTGATTCTAGTTCTACCTTTTCACGAAGCTTCTCAATAACCCATTCCACAGCTCCCAACTCTCTCTACTTTTCTACCACTGCAGGCCCCAGACACCCTCTGGCCCTATCCTGGTGCCTTATCCTCTCCTGGCCCGCCATTCACTCTCCCGGGGAGCCCAAAGTCTCCTTAGCACACAACACAGAATCTAACTACTTCACTCACACACCCCTTTTCCATACAGCTTGTAAGGATAATCCAAATCCTACCATCACAGCACCTAACAAAGTCCTGGAAGACAGACAACCGCCACCTCTGCCCTCCCTCATTCAAGAATGCCCAGGACCAGACTTGACGGCAGGCGCCATCAGTGCCACGGGCGCGCCTTCACAGGCTGCTGTGTGCGCCATCTCCCCATCCCTGCTCTAACCCTCCTACGGACAGTCTCATGATCCCCTCTACCAGCTTTAGCAAGCCCTGTCCAACCTTGGGCTCATGCCCCTTTCCAGGTTCCTGCACGTCCTAGACCTTCTCTACCCACACCAACACAATGCCTGCCTCTGTCCTGTTGACGCGCCCAGCCTCTGCCAACTCAACACTGCCCAGTCTGGCAGCCCTGGCACTTAGCAGAGGTCTAAGCACAGCTGGGACGCTTGTAGTGAGGAACACTCAAGGTATGTTTCTAGTATAAGCTCAGTTTCTATCTAATGGGGTGAGGGTGCTCCATTTTGACTTGAAGCATGATTAGAAGAAAAACTTCCCAAACTTTTCTTTTCCTTTACAGGAATACATAAAAAAATAATGAGTAAATAAATATGTGTACTACCATTCCACAATTATACACACCACAAGATAGTTACAAGTAACCATTATCCCTGAAGAAATTTTAAGAATCATGAAGCCCAACACTCCACTTAGCACATAAGTGACAAAAGCCCAGAAAGTGACAGGCACCTCCCACAGTGGGTGGCACTGATGAGAGCACTCACAGAACTTGTTGCATGAGGCCAGACAACTAGGCAGCTGGCCTACACCCCTCAAGCACACAGCCCCCCATCCCCAGCTCACCCTTTTCCAGGTGGCCAGCAGCTGCTTATCCGACATCTGCTCTGGATAGTCCGCAATTGCAAACACACATCCTAGCAAGAAGCCTTCTTCTGGAACTAGAGTGACAGACGTGAACAGAAATGAAAAGTGCACTTTGATGAGTTTAGTTTGAATCCACAGTCTAACTACGTTTGAAATGCTGCTACAAATCCTCTAATCTACATACAAAACCAGCATTAAAAACTGACATAACTCAGATCTAAGCACTAAATTCTCAGCATATCCCCCGAGGCGGTCTGGACACTCTGTGAACACTGGCCCTCACTGCAGTGTGTGCAGAGTACAAAGAACCCTAATTATCTCACTGTAACGCCTGTGTGACAGGTATGAGACTCATACTCCACGGGCGACAATTATTTGACGGGGCCATAATCTGGGAGCACTTATGCAAGCTTGTAACTTGTGGGAAAACAGGAAGCCGTACTAACTCTCCACTGCTGGGTCATGTCCAAAAAGCTGCTGCTGCTGCTGCTGCTGCTGCTGCTGGGGTGGGGGCTGCAGGGGCAGCTGCAGGGGCTGCTGGGGTGGAACCTGGTGCTGTAGTGCCTGGGGTGTTTGGCTCAAGTGTGCTGCTTGATTCTGCATCTGCTGCTGCTGCTGCTGCTGGTGCAGGCGTTGGAGCTGCTGCTGTTGCTGCTGGAGAAGGTTGTGCTGTTGCTGCTGCTGCTGCTGCTGCTGCTGCTGGAGGTGTGCTAACTGGTGCTGCTGTAGCTGCTGCTGCTGCAGCTGATGGAGCTGCTGCAGGGCATGCTGCTGCTGAAATGGCTGCAGCTGCTGCTGAGGGCGATGCAGCTGCTGCTGAGGGTGTAACGGTTGCTGTGGAAACTGGAGCTGCTGCTGAGAAAACTGGTGCTGATGGACTTGCTGAGGGAACGGATGTGACGGAGGCTGGGGGTAAGGCTGTGGCTGTGGCTGCGGCTGCGGCTGCGGCTGCTGCTGGAGCTGCATGATCTGGGGCTGAAGATGCAGGACTGGGTGCTGCTGCGGTGGCTGCTGGGGAGGATGGTGCTGCTGCAACACGTGTGCCTCGGGAGCGCCTTTAGACTGGCCAAACAGCACGGCACTGGCAGTGGGGTGTCCCTGTTGGCCATGCGCCACCTGCTGCTGCTCCAGGCTTTTTGTGGGTGCTGAAAGGGACTGTAAGATCTAGAAAACAAAAGGAGGACCAAGTCACTACCAATAATTGCTGAGAGGCACTACCTGCTCGCAGGCAGGTAAAAGTGCATCCACGCAGCTGATATGCCGAGCCGCTACCTAACAGGGACCAGACAGCAACACCACACTGTTCTCATGTACTTTGTATTCAACATCCAGGGAGCAGGACGCGGAATTATAAAACAGAAAATGAACAAAACACTGTAGCTTCGAAATGCTCAGCAGGTGAAGTGCTTGCTACCCAAGCCTGGCAACCAGAATCTAAGCCCTGGAACCCACTGTACAAAGAGAGAACCAATTCCCCAAAGTTGCCTCTGATCCACACGCCAACCCCCACCCCCAACACACACACACAGGACTGCTGCATCTTAAAGAACGGGAACAGGACAGCAAAACAAACAAATGGCAGTATTGGTCCTGCTTGGCTCTGAGCAGGCTGCGCTACCGGGAATGTGGCTCTCTACAGGGCAACTCCTTCCCTCCATACCATGATCTGCTTCTGACTAACTGGAGCGTGCTCTGGAAAATGGCAGCCTCGGCTCAAATCTTACCACAGGAGCAACCATGTTCTACTTCCTCCAGTCAGATAAAGTGGGAAGGGGGTCTAAGCTTACCACCACAGCACTCAGACCGCAGCCACGCCCAGCACAGCTCCCGTTCCTCTACTGTACCCTGCTCTGGGCAGTGCGTGTGACACACAAGAGGGACAGATGGACTCTAGCAAAAGGCACACTTAAAGGCAAACGTTAGCTGGACTTGACGGTATAGACCTGTAATTCCAACACTTGGGACGTGGAGGCAAGAGCATTAGGAATTCAAGGTCAACCCTCGCTATATAAGGAGTCCATGGCTAGCCTGGGCTACACAATTCAGTATTCTCAAATAATAATAACAGTATTAAGGAGGGAGGTGTTGGAGAATAGGCCGTGCCAACCAGACATCCTGAGGTCAGGTCTCTAGACCTCACATAAGAGCCAGGCACAGAAGTACATGCATCTGTGATCTTAATGTTCCTACAGGGAGAAGGGAGGCAGAAACTGGGGATATAAGGAAGCTAGCTCAAGGCTCATGTAACCTAGCTACACCACAGTGAACCACAGACAATGTCTCAAACATGGTGGAAGGCAAGGACTGACACTTAAAAGCCTTTCTCCACATGAACATTGTGGTACAAGCACACACAAAGTTTTTTTTTTTTTTTAAGTAAATGGTGTTCACTTTTGCAGCACATATATTAAGACTAGAATGACTCAGAGATAATTAGCATGGCCCCTGCACAAGAATGACACGCATATTCATAAAGAGGCCTCCACCCTACAGAAAGAGCTACAGACAACCAGGAAAAGCTGAGGTGGACACAGTCTTCCCCCGGGACGAGAACATTAAGTGGTTATCCCATACCAAATGGTCAGCCCTAAAAACATATACATTTAGGCAACATGCAGACTAAACAGGTTATATTCATATAGTCGGGAGGGCATGTGCGTGCGTGCATGCGTGTGTGCACTAGAGAACACACAGACACATAACAATTAGTGGAAAAGAGGTCATGAATTTGAAAGAGCAAGGAAGGGTATATGAGAGGGATTGGAGAGAGGAAAAGGGAAAATTAATGTAATTATATTAAAATTTCAAAAAAATAAAAACTGGGTTCAACCTTGCTTTTGTTTTGTACACAGATATATACTAGCACTAAGAACAGTGCTTAGAATGTACAGTTGTTTAAATAAACATGTCTTAAAAGAATCTTTCTTTTTTTTTTTTTTTTTTTGGTTTTTCGAGACAGGGTTTCGCTGTGGCTTTGGAGGCTGTCCTGGAACTCACTCTGTAGACCAGGCTGGCCTCGAACTCACAGAGATCCTCCTGCCTCTGCCTCCCGAGTGCTGGGATTAAAGGCGTGCGCCACCAACGCCCGGCTAAAAGAATCTTTCTTAAAAAGCCCATGTTCTGCCTTCCTGAGAAATCATTACAGCTATTGACTATCCTTCCTCAAATAAGACTAAGCAACAGATGGGATGAATACAGAGACCGCCTGCCACATAATAGGCCAAAGCCGCCATCTGCCACATTGCTGTCCTCTGCACTACCAACCCCATCCAAAATGACCCCAGAAGAGATGACACAGGAGCGGCTGCCAGGACAGGCATGGGGACACCTGCAGTCAGTCAGGCAGCCCCCTGCACCAGCTCCTGGTTCTGAGAGAGAGCAGCAGAATATAACAGACTCGGTTGTCTATGTGGGGAGCTCATATGGTGAAAAGAAGAAAGCCCAGCAATGGTGGCTCACGCCTTTAATCCCAGCACTGGGGAGGCAGAGGCGGGCAGTGGAGGCTCACGCCTTTAATCCCAGCACTGGGGAGGCAGAGGAGGGCAGTGGAGGCTCACGCCTTTAATCCCAGCACTGGGGAGGCAGAGGCGGGTCCACAGAGCTCCAGTAGCCACAGCTACAGAGTTGGTCTCAAAAGACAACAAAGGATGGCAGGAGAGCAAGGCATGTGGCTGTCTCTGCCCTGACCTAGAACAAAGGCTGCCATACCCGACCCAGTCCATCCAAGGAGAAACAATGGAAAGTCAGGAGAACCTGACCAGGCGTGAGAACAGTCATTAGCATGGGGGTCTCCGCATCTACAGTGGGGACAACCACCAGAGCTCTGCTGTGTCACACTCCCATCTCGTGAACCTCAAGCTGAGAATATAGCAACAAGGGACCCAAGGACTTGACCATGGAACCATGCCACATGCAAGCAGCAATTCTGAAGAGACAGCAACTTTGAATTTCCTCTCCTTCAAACTGCGTTGTCTGAGTTGCTGCCAGAACATAAAAGCATTATGGTACATACCACATAAGCGCTAGCTGGTACATACTTGCCACCCACCTTCCCTCTCCACCCTGATCAAAGATCAAACTGAGTCTCCCTTGTCCAACACTCTGAATGCATCTCCTGTACGCAGTGCTTAGGACTCTTAGGAAGCACCAGTGACCTGAACCTAACTTTGCTGTTGCTGGCTGAGCTGACTCCACTGTGGAGCCAGTGTCGCTGGAGGACAGTGTCAGACCAGTATCCGGCCCTCAGCTCATTTCAGACATCAGTCTATGTCTAAATCCACAAAGATTTAGGAATCCCCACCCTTAAACCTCCACGTGTGTGAGCACAGCAGGAGGCCAGTTGCTGACCAGTCCTAGTTAGTTGCTAGTCTGAAAGGGGGGGGGGGGGATAACATGCCTTCAAGAGAGGGAGGGGACGCAAACTCTTGAGCATTCAGAAGCCTCACACCTCCATCTAGCCCTCACACCACCTCTGAAGTCTCTTTAGTCAACATTTCCAAGTGTATATGGGTCAAGTCCACTTGGACAGCCCAGATCCCCTCAGTAGAACCCATTAACCTTCCATTCTCCCCTCCCCTCAAGACCTGAGGTGAGAAATGTCCAGCCTCTTTGCCTCTGGTCTACTGACCATAACACCCCTTCCTTCTAATCGTTACCCTCCTTGCTGTCCTCCACTGCTCTCCTCCTAAGCCCGTCCCGCTTTGTAGCTGTGGGGACTCATGCCTCCTGGACACTGGTATGCAGAGAGGCAGGGTGGCACAGCCTCCATTCCATACTCAGGCTGGAACCACCCCTCTGCAGTTTGGTAGCCCCTACTACCCACAAGCAGATATGCCTGATTTGTCAGTTCTGAGGCCCCCTCACCTCCATGCTACACAATGAGGAGCTACAGTCAGTCATAAAGGCATGTACCTCGTCAACAGTCACTTGACATCCGGGAAGGGATGGAGGCAATCAAGCAGGAAGTTGTGGGACCTTAGGTCACCAGTGAGACTTCATTCCTAAAGGTAGTAGCTGCAGCTTCTAGAACACTAGGCCCGAGGTTTCTGGTGGTTTATTAAAGATTCACTTATTTTCCTTTTATGTGAACAGTTGTTTGCCGCATGTATGCCTGCGCATGTGGTGGCTGCAGAGGTCACAAAGGCTAGCAGATCCATCCCCTAGTACTGGCATCAGACAGCTGTGAGGCACCACATGATACTGGGAATCATACCCAGATCCTCCAGAAGAGCAGCCAATGCTCTTAGCCACTTAGACATCTCTCCAGCCCCAACCTGGTCAGCTTTCACCAGACCATCACCACCCAAAAAGACCTGAACTCCAGCCTGTACGCAGAATCTGGGAATCTGGACAAATACATTTTACTATTTATTTTGACTGTCAGTCAACTATTCACTCTGACACCTCCAAAGGTCATGGCCCAGGCTCTGTCCACCACAGGAATTATTCTCTCCACAGGGCTCTGGCTGGCCCCTCATCTTCCCTCAGCCCAGACTGAGCTCCCTCTTACTTCCCAGGTCACATCAAAAGTGGTGGTTGCCAAGGTAAACTAGTGTGGGCCACACCCAGCACTACAGTCTTCCAGTCTCTGAATCAATCATTTTACCGTCCGTCGGCCACTCTCCTCAGACCCAGGTAACCCTCTCCTATCTATCTCGCCTCCGCAGCTAACTTTTCTCTTCCCAGCACCTAAAGGATGCCCAGAGTCACCTGGATCTGGACTCCAACCCTTGTCTCTAGAATCCCAGCCATCAGTATTCACTGTTCAAGTTACAGGCACAGTTTTCTAAGCATCTCTAACCAACAGAGGCTTCCTTAAAGCCCTTGCCATAATCAAATCCAGCAAACGACTCTAACACCACCTCACACCCAGGCCATGCACAATTGCCTATGTCCACCTCAAATGGCACCGGGTCCTACCTCAGGTTGTTCCCACAGCTGGAAACTGTTAAAGAAAAAACAAAACAAAAAAGGACAAATCTGCCAGAGCAGAGCAGCCACCACAGCAGCTCTTAAATGGGAGGGCTTCTGGCTGCCCACGCTCGGCTGCTCCCAGCATGACCTGGAGCTCTCCTCTTCCTTCCTCCTACCTCATGAACAGTCTCATCGGACGCAAAGCTAGAGATCATTGTGTGTTGTCAATCCCACTCACCCCGTACTTATCAGATGTTTTCCTGCCCTCCTCATCACCACACACACACTCACACTCTCTCACACACATCAGACACACATGCATACACTCTCTCACACACACGCACACATCACAGACACACACACACACTCACACACACACACAAACACACACACAGAGTCTCTAATTGTCACACCTGAAGTTCTTTCAGTGCAGTCGAATCTCTGCTCGCTCACCAGGACCCTGTCCAGTACCATGTTCCAGCCTCTCGTGGGGCTTTCCTGCTTCCTCCCCACAACCCCTTTCTAAGGCTTCATGCACCTGTCGGACAGCAGCACACCCCTGCTCACGTCCTGTGCAGGCTTCCCATGAAGGAAGTGCGCTCCTCCCACGGCCACCGTGACAAAGCTCCTTGTCTGCCTCTCAAGGCTCCCTCACACACCCAACTCCCTTCTTATCACGTCCTCAGGATAGCAAATTCTTCCCACTTTGGGTTTTCACCAGGAACCCGGTCCCCAGTGCTCTGCGCAACCTTTAATTCAAGCCTGACACCATCTCCTTTGTAAGTAAGATCCTTCCTGTCACTGGTCTGATGGCAGACTCTGACAGTGAAAGACACAATAACATGCACCAACAGGGCCAACATTGAAAGATATGAGCACTTAGGAAGCGTACTGAGCTCGCTCCCTGGTGGACACCAGCGACCACACTGCCAGGCCGTGAGGCCTCGTGAAGCCACTGGGAGGTATTTGCTTCCTCACTGGCCCAAATGTCATCATCTGGTTTAACACAACCGGAAAGAAGCCCCACAAAAATGGGACTCGTAAGTAACCTGATCTCAGGCGACGAAACCCCACTCTTGAATGCAGCCTTCAGCTTCCTGAGACTTACGTGTGCAACATTGGATGGCCGGCTGATCTGCTGGATGTCGGCGTTGTTTGTGATGTTACGCAACGTCCGGACGGCTGGGCTCCAGGTCCCTAGCATTTCTGATCGCTCAGAACCCTGGAGGTTTTGTCCAGCAGCCATCAAGTTACTCCGCATGTCGGGAGGCAGGATGTCCCCGGGGACAGGTGGGACATTGGCACACAGGTTAATAAGTCCCTGCCCTTTTCCCTGAGGCAGCCTGCGCTGGGCCGTGGTGAGTGGCGGGGCTTCAGCAGGGGCCCAGTTCAAGCTCCGCTCCTGCTTTTCGGGGGATGAATCAGAAGAGTCATCAAACATCAACTCCCCTTTGGACACCTCGGCTCTGGGCTTGGGCGAGAACGGCTGGTCAGCAGGAGAGGCCTCTGGAGAGCTGGCCACACTCGACTTCTCAGTGCTGCCCTCGTTCTGTGAGTCCTGCTCCTCGTTGTCTCCCTCCTCCTCCTCCTCCTCTTCCTCCTCATAGATGATCAGACGCGGATGATAAAAGGCTTCATCCTTCCTGCTCTTCTCAGACACGCAGTCCAGGACCCAGTCAGGGGTGACAATCTTAATACTTGCTCTCTTGACGGCACGCTCGTATTTCTCCTAGAAGTGAAGCATAAACACATACTAAATGATGCTCGTCCCTCTCATCCTACAGTCATATAGAGTGGGAAAGAGATGCAGAGCTGCCGATGTCCTGCCATGCTTCCCAGAGGCAAACCCACTCCTGTACCTGTGAGCTAGAGCTGTCAGAAGCACAGGGAGGGGTTGTGACCACAGCAGGAAGCTCACAAGATTTGGTTTAAATGAATTTTATAGGTGACGTTTAAAGTACATACAGAGAACTAGAAATCTTACGAAAAACAATAGTGAGGACCTGAAGTCTATTTATACACACTAACGCTGAGTGCTGGCTGGCATGGATGCACTCACCGCTCCCTTCTTCTGACTGCGGCCATGTGACTAGCTCCCTCGAGCTCCTGCCACAATGGAGTTTCTCCCTGATGCTGCTCTGGCAAAAGCAGGCCTTGGGAATGCCTCCCAGGTAGGCTGTGACAGTGACACAGCTGTTAGTGACTGCCCAGTGAGGAGGGTGGCCAGGCAGCACGGTCAGTGAAAAAAGGTGAAGATTGTAAGAAGAGGTAAGGGCCTGCCGCCTATGAAGTTTCCTCAAGAATCAAAATTAAAAGGTAGCTTTTAAAAAAACAAACAGAAAACACAAGTGTGTACGTATTGTCCAGTCAAACCACACCTGTTTACTTCTCTCTGGTCAACATACAGCACCAAAGCTAACGCCCACATCTTTCCAGAAACACATAGCCAGGCCGGGGCAGGCACACAGTAGGGCGAAGGCTTCCAGGCCTTGAGAAGACCAGGCTCTATAGAGCAGCTCAGTCCTTACTGGTTGAGGCTTAACCTCAAGTCTACTCCCAACTGACTCAAAGGAAATGAAAGGAAGGGGACAGGATGGGCCCCTCCAGGGCCTCAAGTTCTGAAAATGCAGCAGGGATTTTGTGTAAACAAGGTTTATGGGAGGATTAAAAGATCTGAATTCCTAGCCAGATGCAGTGAGGCACAGCTTTAGTCCCAATACTTGGGAGGTAGATGCAGGCAGATCTCAGAGTTTGAGGTCAGCCCCGGTCTACACAGTGAGTTCCAGGATAGCCAGGGCTGTACAGTGAAAAAACAAAACAAAACAAAAACATTTGAATTCCATTATACAAGTTTTAGGAGGTGGAGATTTATGCAGTATGAGTCCTTGGTAGGCCAGTTATCTTTTACAGAAAAAGTTTCTCACAACAATGACTTCTAAACCAGCCAAGGCTACATAGTGAGACCCGGAAAGAAGACAACAGCTCAGCAAAGGAAAATGAGCTGGGCTGGGATCACAATGGCGAAAGGCCACAGCTAACAATGGGACTTGCTATCAATGGCTTTGCTATAAATACGTATGCGCACACCATGAGGGCGAACAGCACTGCACTGCAGGGAACAGACACCAAATGCCTCGGGACACCCCTCCCAGCCCGCGCCGCCCCCTGCCCCCACGAGTGCTCTCCTATGCTGATATGCACGCTAAAGCTGGTGCCTTTGTTTTTGATTACTGTCCTCCCACTGCTGAGGACAGAACCTAGGACCTCGAGCCCGTGAGGCAAGCACTCACCACAGCCCAGAGCAGAATAAGCTACATCCGCATAAATACCAGAAGGTCTGGATCTGTTAGTCTCCTGCTGTAGGAACCCAACACAAACCGAGGCCCTCTGGAAGAACCGCAAGTGTGCTTATAACCACTGGGCCATCTCTCCAGCCTCCAGATAATCAATGAGTAAGTAAATAAATATTTATTACAGGCTGAAATTCAAAGACTTAATTTTTGACAAACCCACCCTATTCATGTATCTCCTCTTAGACTCACAATATAACTTATAATCTCACATCTTCTATGACAGAAACTAATATTGGTGGCTTTTGTAAACAGAATCTAGCCATTGCAAAGAACTTCTTTAAAAACATCTTTGATTCTTGTGTATATGACGTAAGAGGAGGATGCATTTGAAGTGCTTACCCCCTTTGGTTCTGGAACAATCAAATGTGTGCACTTCTTGTTGAGGTTCAGCTGGCAATTGCCCCCGTGGAAAGTAATCAAAGCCCACAGGGCACTTCTGTCCTCAGACGACACCTGGCAGAAAATGAGAAACACTACTCACTACACACTAATCATGTCTCTGTCTGCACTGTACTGCATGACAGTGTCCACACAACACGTTCACTGGTGGGCTCCCTCAGTCAGCTGGCCAAAGGGTGCCGACTGTAAATGTGAGCAGCACTCGGCCACCCTGTGGCGCCCAGCAGCTTCACAGACAAGAAGCCTTTTGCCACGTCACCGACCGACCAAAACTTAGTGCCGTCCTGGGCTGGGGAAGCAGCTGGGTGGCAGAGCTTGCCTTGTACATACAAGGTCCTGGGTCAGATCCCAAGCACCACAAAATAATTCTTAAAACTTTCCATCCGTGGCTAGAGAGATGGCTCACTAATTAAGTTAAGAGCACTGACTGTTCTTCCAGGGGATCAGGGTTCAATTCCCAGCACCCACATGGCAGCTCACAACCATCTATAACTCTAGTACCAGTGAATCCAGCACCTTCTTCTGGTTTTCCTGGAAAGTGCACACATGTAGTGCAGACACAGACATACATGCAGGCAGAACACCCCTACATATAAAAATAAATAAATATTTTTAAAATTCCATCCACATCCCAAAGACTGAATTGAAGATTTTGGTCTACAACAAAAATTATATATAAAAAAAAAACTAAAAAGGGCAAAGATTTCATTTTCTATCATTTCTGAAAATGTTCAAACATCAAAATCATATTTATAGAGGCCAGTGAGATGGCTTAATGGGTAAAGCATTTGTCATGCAAGCCTGATGACCCAAGTTCAACTCCAGGAACCCACATAACAGCAAGATAACCAACTTCACAAAACTGTCCTGTGACACTTGACCCCTTCAAAAAACTTAATCATAAAACTTTAAAATCATAATTACAAAGAACTCCTTCAAAATTAGTAACAATTCCTAACTAGAACAAGGATAAAAGTACAAGATAAAATTATAGTGAATGGAAAGCCAGACAGAAAACAAACATTCCACAGGAAAAGCCTCAAGCAGGCAGAGAAGCCACAGACTTCAGAGATGTAGCAGACCCCAGAGCTGCCCCCTACTGCCTGCTCTCTGTGCCAGAACGTCACACACCTCTCACACTAACCTGACTATGACTGTGGCACACAGAGCTTGCCACCACCCCAGAGACACCTAGGAACTCTGAATACTGGCACCTGACACCCCAGTATGAAGCCCAGGTTCAACTCCACACACACACACGGCCAGCTGCTTCTTTAAGGCGGGACTTCTGGGAAAGGGCAACTCACTTTTAAAAAGGCAAAAGAAACACTTAAATGTAATTCAGCATTCACCTTAAGATAACCACACAAGCACAGGAATCTTTTCTGAAGTGCTAAACAAGCCTGGGTCTGTCTCTGCATTTGCTTACAGTGTTGATAAACAACTGATGTCTTAATGCCAGCATGTGGCCCCCACGGACCCAGCCTCACACAGCCACTCCTAGGGCTATTCTGTATTCCACACTACTCTGGCTACACATGAGCTTTTTGGAAGTCATTTTCAAGTCAGTACCCGACCAGGCTATTCTATTAGTGGTTTCCTCCTGCACTTGCAGAATGAGGTTTAACTATCTGACAAAAGACTGATCCCATGCCTCACTGTGCTATCTTTATTTAAAATGAGGGTTACCACTTGAGTGGACACGCCGGAAAGGACAGACAGCTTCTTTACGATAACTGACCTCAGTGTGCACGTCCCGCCCCTCACCTAGAGCGCAGGCAGGGGAGCACCCGGAACTAACTGGATGACTGTCTCTGACAAGCAGCCCATCCACTCAGCACACAGGAACTGAAGTACTGCAAACACCCACAGCAGCTCAGACCCCTGCAGCAGTGAGACCTGACTCCACTCCCTCACGCCAGCAACTGTCACCTCCTGGTCAAAGGATATGGAAGTACTTTTACACTTTTCTGAAATCTCCAAATTTTCAAAAGCAATCTCTTTAAATGGGGAAAAGTACTTTTCTTTTTTAAAAGCCATCTTTCTGAAGTCATGTTGGCTCCAATGCTCTGCTGCCTCTTCCCAGTGTCCGGCTAAATCCCAGCTCTCCAGCATGGGACCAAGGCAGCTTAGCCACCATACCTAAATGCCCCTGTCATACACTAAAGCACCTATGCGCCAATCCTGCTACATTCCACTGAACTCGTGGCAAGCCAGCGTTAAGGATGAGCACTCACCAGACCCCAACAATCTGCTTTCCTGTCCCAGTATAGAATTCCTTAACTCCCCGAAAGACTTGCTTCTCCACTACCAACCAGCACCCCTCAGCCAGGCATGGCAGTGTATGCCTGCAACCTCTACATCTGGGAAATGGAAACAGAAATTCAAGGCTATTTGTAGTGTCTTACTTTTCTACTGCTAAGAAGAGACACCATGATCAAGCAGCACTGAACTGGGAACTTGCTTACACTTTCGGAGGCTGAGCCCATGATCATCATGGAGAACATGACAGCAGGCAGGCAGGCAGGCATGGCGCTGAAGCAGCAGCAGGCAGTTTACATCTGACCCAAAAGCACAAGGCAGAGAGACTGGGCCTGGTGTGGGGTTCTGAAACCTCAAATCCCATCCTAAGTCACACACCTCCTCTAAAAAAGGCCACACCTCCTAATCCTTCCCAAAGAGTTCCACCAACGGAGGACCAAACATTCAAATATGTGAGGCTGTGAAGGTCATTCTCATTCAAACCACCACACTTAGCTACACAGAAAACTGGAGGTTAAATTGGACTCTATGTTTGGACTCTGTCTCAACCAACAATGGGGGGGGCATCCTCCCCCCTGATCTCCAAACACAGGGCTTAAGAAGGCCCAAGATTCCAGCTTCCTCCCTCAGCCAGCTAACACTCCTTACTAAAGCATATCCCCCTCCCATTAATGTGAGCCCTGAGCTGATCTGCTACCTGTCACAGGCCCCAGTATAGTCAAGAAGGGTGATCAGCCTTGTCAACCTGAGTCACACCTGGCCAGACTCCCATCAGGCTCCTGATTTCCTTTCCATGGCCTGCCCAGCAAACTACAGAGCTCTCTGACTGCAACAATGCCAGCAGCGAGGAGATGACTTCTGCAGGCAGGAGACCTCTTCCCCACCTGTCCCTGGAAGCCTCCAGAAAGGAATATCAGCTCTTCTCCAACACCCCAACAAGAAAAGACATAAGCCCATGAAACCAAGAGGGCCTTGGCTCAGATGGCCATGCCTGGGTGTGTGTGCACCCTGTTCACTTCCTGAGGGACAAGTTACACTGTAACATATACCCCAAGTCCCTGAGCTTCACACTGTATGTACGTTAGCATAGCTTTAAGCAAAATAACAATTCTTAGCAACCATAAAATATAATTGTTTGCAGTGTACACTGTAAATTGACAGCTGCAGGTTTCTTCAAATAAGCTAAACACCACCACCCCCGTTCTGAAAGAAGTGCATGTGTCAGGAGTGCTGGAATCTCTGAAAGTTCAAGGCTAGCCTAGTTTATACAGCGAATTCTAAGACTACACTGGGAGACCCTGTCTCAAAAAAAAAAAAAAAGTGCTTTCATTCACCTCCCAGTACACGCTGGGGTTTTCAACTATGTTCACTAAGTGACTAATGTGTCAGATGCATGCAGTAAGAGATCCATAAAGATCTACTGCTTCTGAATTTGGTTTTTCCCTCTCAATGAACTTGCTGAAGGATGTATGATCCTGTCATGACCTTGAGAATACAGATTAGTCCTTGAAAACACTCTGCCTCTGGAGCCCCACAAACATTCAGTGTCTGAACAGACATGCTCTGGCCACAAGCCCTCACCTCATCACCTCTTCATGGTATCCTCCCCATTCCCCAAGCTGACCACCCTAGGTGTCCGTAGCCCAGATTCCAAGACCACTCAGAGGCCTGTGTAGCTCCTGGGCCCCAAGACCCTGGTTTAACCTTGCCATCTTCTCTCTCCTGATTCTGGGCCACAGAACTAGAGCAAAGGAACACACAAAACCATTATTACAAACTCATGCTGATCCTTTGCTCAGAAAGCATCTGTTCCCAGGAATACAAACAAAAATGGTAGCATCCAATCCTCTCTTCTGACTTCATCTGCTCCTAACCAGCATCTTGCCTGTCCAATACTCTTTCCGAGTATGTTAATCCCTGTTTCTGCATGCCTTCCCCAAGGGTCTGTCAGGCCCCTGCTGCCTCTCCCCTGTAGAAGAACTCCCATCATGCCACATGTCCTCCAAGTTGCTCTGTGCGGACTGCTCATGGATGTCCCAAGTCTCACTGTGCACCAACATACTCTCATCCCTTATACTCCAAGCTCTACTTGATTTCCCATCAGCATGCCCCAAGCCTGACCTGAAGACGCTAGGCATGGACCCCACAGCACAGCAGACACGCCCTGGGACCTGTGAGGCTCCTGACACTGCTAGCTAGTCCATGCTCCATCTGTGAACTTGGATCCCAGCCTTCATCTCCATTCTCCACAGGTATAAAATTCTAATGTCCACCTTGACCCCCATCATGCCCACAGTTCCCAGACAAAATTCCCCATTACCAATCTGCCACTTTAATCTCATTTTCCAAAGTTTCTTTCCTTTTTTTCCCTTTTTTTGGTTTTTCGAGACATGGTTTCTCTGTGGCTTTGGAGGCTGTCCTGGAACTAGCTCTTGTAGACCAGGCTGGTCTCGAACTCACAGAGATCCACCTGCCTCTGCCTCCCGAGTGCTGGGATTAAGGCGTGCACCACCACAGCCCGGTTCATTTTCCAAAGTTTCTAACGTAAATGTTTATGATCCAAACTAAATATGTAGCTAAAATAGTAAGAGCTTCTTTCCCAAGCCCCAACTCCACAAGCTATCCCATAGTCCTCCATGACCTCCCTTGCCCCCCAGCCCTGCTTCCCCAGCACCAAGAGCACCAGCATGGCTTCAAGGCCTTCTGGACACAGCCCCATCTCCCCTGCTCCACTCCAGGCCCACTTGGGTCACTCTGTAAAGTCTGCTGCCCCCTAAGCCAAACCAACACCTCCTTTCTAAAGCGGAACCACACCCGGTCCTCTGTCTTCAGCTTCCATACAAAGCATGGCGTGTGTGCTCTAACCCCATATGTCCCTTAAACACCACTCATCACATCTACTACCATAGTTAATGCTAACTACTGAGACTAAGTGTTTTCTCACATTAAACTAGGTTAATATTTAATAATATCTAATTAGCTCACTTAAAACCTTTTAATCCGCCAGGTGGTGGTGATGTGTGCCTTTAAGCCCAGTATTCAGGAGGCAGAGGCAGGTGGACCTCTGTGAGTTAAGGCACATTCCAGGGTAGTCAGATCTACACAGAGAAATCTTGTCTTGAAAAACTAAAGAAAAACAAATATCCTGTAATCATCTTACACTTTTGGCTTTCTTGTTCCTCCAAGTCAAAGCTACTGACCCTCACCTCTCTATCCTCCCCACCCCAACTCAGCCCGGCCTTCGCCCTTTCTCAGAGTCTGAACCCCCTGTGGCAGAGGCAAAGCCTATGGAACCCAGAAGCCCAGTGGACGCAGGGTAGGAGTGAGACACACACTCAGCTGAAGCACACGGCCTGTGTAGAGATGGAGACATGGTAAGACGGCCTCATTCCCATTTGTCTGTGCTGAGTATGTATCTAGAAAGCACAGAGACCGTACAGAAAATAGTAGAGGCTGCAGATGCCCAGAACCCCCACACTTACAAGTTTGTACATTAGCCCAAATTTAAGACTATCTTCACATAAATGTACAAATATACAGAAGGGTGGAGCACTAAAAAATAAAAGTTAAAAAAAAACTAAAAAAATTCAAATCTCAACAAATTCCTGTTCAAAGAAATAAAGGGGTGACTTTAATGATCTGCATCAAACTGACAGCAGAACAAGAAAAGCCTTTATAATTCCACAGCATTTCTAGAATTTATAAGACAGAAAAGAACAAAAACTCCAGATAAACTTACTTACTCATTGCCTGGACAAAGGAGGGGTCACTCAGACTGGCAACATCGTGTGTCAAAGGTTAAGTCTAGCCAACAGCCTAACAATGGTAACCCCACACTCCCTGGTTCCCGACCTGGGCAAGGCTGAGGGAAGAGGAGGCAAAGGCGGAGTCCTCCCCAGCTCACAAGCTCCCTGCTCTGCTCCTTTCTCAGAGGCCTGAGGAAAGGGAGGACAGGCCAGCTCCTCAGACCTGCCATCACAGGTACCCAAGGACAGACCGTGGGACCACTGGGAACTATACCTTCTCTTACCTAAGTCACTCATTTTGGCCTACTGTTTAGAGCATAACCCTCATTTTGTGACTACTGTGGTACAGCTTAGGCTTTTGTCAGCTGTGGTTAGAACAGGACACACTACTAAGGATGCATTTTAAAACAATACCCACCTTTCTTAAGACCCAAAATTAACCATCAACATCCAGTCCCTCCATTTCCTGTTTTCCCTGGGTGCCACAATGCATCCATTATATCCAGTTTTCCCACGTAACACACTTCAATAAAACAACCTGTCTAAACTATTCTCAAGTGCGTGAGATAGGGTGGTTACGCACCTCACTAGAGCTGCCTGTTTCTGACTCTGCCCTCATAGATTCCATGTACAGGGCCATACTCATGCCCAAGCTTCTCAACACTGGGAGTATTATACAGTTCTTGACACTGCTAAACCTTCTCAGACAGCTGCCCAGTGAGCAGCATGTCCCCTGCGTCCTCATCGGAACTAAATGCATCAGTACAAATATAAATAGGCAAAACCTCTTACTATTAAAATGTTCACCTGACTAAAAACTACAGCAAATGGCTTGATGGGCTAATATAAGCTGAATCCGCTCCTTAGAGTCATCTGCTAAGGTTTTTTGTTATCTTTTTTTCTTATTCATCTATATGAAAATCCTTCAGACTACCAAGCTGAATTTTGTCATCTTCTAACTTCAATTGAAGTATTTTTCATATTCAAGTTTTAAATATCTATATTTCTTTCAGTTACATATGTATATGTTTTTATAGTTTATGATAAGTGTGCTAGAAGTTTATTATCAAATACAGTCAGTTTAGCACAAAGATTCCAGGGAACTGGTTAACAAATAGGTCACAGGTCCAAGCGCATGAGCGCTCAGAACCATCATAGACAATAACCATGCTTACCTGAGAAAGGCAGGCAGTGAGTCCAAAAAAAATCTGACAGGACTCTGGAGAGAAACCATTGACTCTGTCGGACAGTTATTAAGATTGCAATGAAGTAAGATGAGCACAGCCAGAACTTCACTAACACAAGCCCTGCCTGCCCACTAGGGCAGGCTGTTACCTCCCTCCCGCTCGGAGCATTTAGAAAGCGAGACAAGCTGGAGATGACCAGAGACAGCAGAGCAGATGGGAGTAAAGCATGAGAGGAAGCACTGTCAGGAAGGGCGTCACAAAATCCAGCTCTACTCATGGGATCACTACGATGGACAGTGTGTTCACTTCCTGACTCCTGCCCGCTGCCTAACTCCACACCATGCAGATATACAGGACAGACACAAACACACACCCTACAAATGAGGCACCAAGGCTGTGCTCATCCCACACAGGGCTCCTTCCTAGAAGAGCCTACGTGCTCCGAATTCAGGCAGGACAACTCAGGGCCCTAGAATCCCTAGAATATAAATCCCCAAGACCATTCCTGGATCTAAGGTTGATTGGACTATCCATCTGAGCAGCTTCTGAGATCTTGGAGCACTGACAAAGCAGGTCTCCCGGAAACAAGGAGTATTCAACACAGTGAGTATTGTCCAGAGTTCAAAACAGGTGGAAAGGACCCCTTGAGATGGGTGGGTTATGAACAGGCTCAATTGTAATTGCTGTTTAGACCTCCCTTACAGATACACTGACAAATCCTAAATGTAGGCCATCCCTGTTCATAAAAAATGGAGACTGTTAGCCAAGGCCTTTGCCACCTAACTTCAGGAATTCTCTCCTTCTCAAGATGGGGGGAAACACCAACAAATCTCAGGGTGACTATCAGCCAATCTTGGGCCCCCATTCTGGTGCTTTAGGTTTCTTTATGGACAGATAGGCAAGAGTCAAGTAACCTTCCTGAGGAAGACTGGTGTCAAGAAAAGGTTCATAAGAGATGAACACCTGACTACACTTTCCCAAGGTTGGTTTGTCTGTCTGATTGAAACCTGTGCTTATAAAGATACAAAACAACCAAGAACCCTTCACTCTTTGAACTTGAATGAAGAATGAGAATTTCTGAGCCAGAACTGCATCCTCCAAGAAGAGCTGCCGAGAGGAAGGCTTGAGCAGCTGAGGCCGTTGGCAGTGTCTCAGTTGAGTCCCTCTGCTCAGACTTGAGGAGTATGTACATTCAAAAGAGCTGTGTGGCACAGCTGTAAGACAAAGTGCCTGAACGATGGTGCCCATCCCCAGGTGCCATGCCTGGACCTGAGTGTGGTTCCTGGATGGCAGAAACGATTTCCAAAGTCAAGTCCTGCTTGCCTGCCTCTCCAGTGAAGTTTTATGACAACAGAATAAGCCAGAAGACATTAGGCCTACAGGAGGAAACAGAAATGGTGAGGAATATCCCAGCTGGGACCCAAGACAGGACCCTGGGCAGTCATGAGGTAGAAATAGAAGGTGGCTGACATCGGTCAGGAAGAGGCTATACAGTAGAGTGAGTTTGCTTTTGGTTGAGACAGATCTCATACACTCAGGTTAACTTGAACTCTCTTACAAAGCCAAGGATAACCTTCAGTTACTGATGCTCTTGTCTCCACTTCCTGAGTGCTGGGATTATGGGCATGCACCAACACGCCCAATTCATGAAATCAATGTTGGGGACTGAATCCAGGTCCTAAAATTAAGATAGTCCTTTATCAACTGAGCTGCAACTCCCCACCCCAAACCCCAGGATAAGGTCATCACCATTCTGTTTTCACATCCAAAGCAAGGGCTGAGTGGGGAGTGTAGAATAATAAACCTGCCATAGAATCTACCTAACTAAAAAGATGAATACTTATCAAGCCAGGAACTTCCTTCTCGTGTTCTCTATGAGTCATTCATGACTTTCTCACCTGACCTAGCATTCTAAAACTAGTTTTTGTCTAATAAACATTGTAAGACTGAAAGGAGCTACAGCTCTGGGTCCTCGCCACAACTGCTGATCACACTTTCTGATGCAGGTAATGACGAGGACCAGGTACACACCATTTCATATAGGACAGGAAAGAGCAGGGGACAGACGGGCAGAGGAAACGGCTAGTCCCACTCAGGAGCCCACTAACTCGATGGATCTTAAACCCACAGCTATCCCCTAGACTCCCACTAACTCGATGGATCTTAAACCCACAGCTATCCCCTAGACTCCCACTAACTCGATGGATCTTAAACCCACAGCTATCCCCCAACCTCGATGTAGAAAAGGATACGGCAGGAGAACTCCACACTGCACGGACAGAGTCACCCAGGAAGGCTGAAAAAGAAAAGAATGACACAAATCAAACACCATTGATAATCTGAGACCAAGATGACATGACTTCACCAGTAGTGGCTTCTGGAAACTAGAACGCTCTGTTGTAACCCATTATAGACATCCCCATGTAAACACGAGAACAAGGAAGCAACAAGATCATGTGCCCAAGCCACACACACCAGTTCTAAAATGAAGCAGCCATTGCATTCCTTAGGCTTGTGACAGATACAAAGTTGCTGCCCACCTCACCCACCAGCTCAGCCCAGTCAAAGAACAGACTAAATTCACAAGGTTTTGGGTTTATTTAAAGTCAAGGATACACAATATTTACAAACCACTAAAAAAAAAAAAAAACACTTCGCCCTTCGCCAGGCAGTGGTGGCACACGCCTATAATCCCAGCACTAGGGAGGCAGAGGCAGGTGGGTCTCTGTGAGTTCGAGACCAAGCCTGGTCTACCTAGCAAGTTCCAGGACAGCCTCCAAAGCAATGCAGAGAAACCCTGTCTCGAAAAAAACCAAAAAAAAAAAAAAAAATTCCAAACTTACATTCATTACAAGGTGAGCTAACAGCTACCTTCTGGGTACTTTATATTCTTGGAAATTCAGCTCACCTTATATTTCTAATTCAATTTTAAAAATTAGACTGCTACTATTTTAATAACACTATTTCAAGAAATGACAACCTGAAAGTCTAGCAATAGTGCCCGTTAGCCTGCTGACTTTGAGAAGCTTGGACAAACAATACTCAATTGCTCACTACTGAGGCAGCATTGTAGTCAGCAAAATACATTCCAAATCTGTGCAGAGATGGTGCAAGACTCGGGCCAGACGGTGAACAGGAAGAACATAGTCTCTGCTCGTGCTGACCAGTAAGACAGACTTGACTGCAGTGTCTACCTTACTGCCTTCAGACCCATAGTGTGCCCTACAGAGCATTTTTCAAGTGATACGTGTTTTCTTTTCTTTCTTTCTCTTTGGTTTGAGATAGGGTCTCATGAACCCCAGGATGGACTCACACTTGATATATAGCCAAGGCTGGCCTTGAATTTGTGACCATACAAGAATTCCAAGCCTCTACCACTATACCTGGCTAAAGCCTGTTCTCTATGACAAGAACAGTAACTATTTTACAAAATGAAGACTAGCTATATCTGGGGTAATTTCACAGAGGCATGAGCTGACTTACTGGACAGTACAGCACTCTGGCAAAAAGCCCCTGCCATTCCTTGTTTTAACCAACACTGCTCCCTACTTTCTGATAACCCTGATTGATTCCAGTGAAATTTAGGTACTGAGTCAACATCAATAACCTGTCCTGGACCAGGCATGACAGTGCAAACCTGTATCCCTTACAATAGAAGAACAAGGCCTAGACCACATACCAAGATCATTTTGGGAAAAAAAAATGGCTTTGTGGCCAACTCTTCTGAATTCAGGACATCTTCTCATGGCCAAACTATCTTCCCAACAGGGCCACCCAGAAGGCATGAGAACCTGTGGAATTACAACTAAGCGTACAGGAGCATTCCCAGAAACAGTACTGCCAGCTGTCACATAGTCTGCACCCAGCCGGCTGTCACAGCCTGCAGCAATGTACTGTGACAAGTTTGGACTGAACAACAATGGTGGCACTTCTGTTCAGTGGGAAGGAGCCATGGGAACTCCAAAGCACACTCAAGCAGCTTTCGACAACACCAATTTGAAGTATCCCTTTTTACATTACACCACCCAGCTTCGCAGCCCTAGAGAGCCTTCACAAGACTGAGTAGGGTTCCTCATTCCAGGTAGAGGAGGGGGGCCACCTATCCAGGCACCAGAGTAGTGAAGCAGAATGGGAAATGGCTAGAGATGGCTCAGCTGTCAGGAGCACTGGCTGCTCTTCCATAAGACCCAGGTTTCATCCCCAGCACCCATATGATGGCACATAACCATCTGTAACTCCAGTCCCAGGGAATTCAATGCCCTGATCTGGCCTCCCCAAGAACTAGGTACATTCATGGAACACAGACACACATACAGAGTAAGTGCCAGGACAGCCTCCAAAACAAACAGAGAGAGAAACCCTGTCTCGAGAAACCAAAAAAAAAAAAAAAAATCAGTATCTAGGTTGTGGTGGTTTGAATTAAGAACGGCCCCCATAAGCTAATACATTTGAATGTTTAGTCACCAGGGAGTGGCACTATTTGAGAAGGATTAGGAGGTGTGACCTTATTGAGGGAAGTGTGTCACTATGGGTGGGCTTTGAGGTTTCGAGTCTATGTTAGGCCCAGTTCTCTCTTTGCCTATGAATCAGGATGTAGCTCTCAGCTTTTGTTCCAGCACCTTCCTGCATGTCACCATGCTCCCACCGAGGTAATAATGGATTACTTCTCTAAAACTGTAAGCACACCCCCAGTTAAACACTTACCTTGATCGTAGTGCCTGTTCACAGCAACAGAACAGTGACTAAGACAGAAGTGTAAGCCAAAGAATGTGTCTGCCCCTGGGAGTCAAGCCTCAGTCACCCCCAACCCCCATCCCCAGATAAATTCACATTCTAGCACCTGCATGGGATCAAGGACAGGCCTCAGCTCAGACTCGGGATAAGGCAGGACGTGCCCCCAAAGACTCAACTGAAGGTCGGCTCTGAGAGAAGTCCTGTCACCCAGTGACAAAACACAGCAGTTGCTGCTGGCTAACACAGGCACTGCCGCAAGTAACAAGTGGACTGGGATGCTGACATGGGTCACCTGTTCAAGAACTACAGTCAAAGCAGGTAGCGTGTGAAACAGCGCAGTCTCTCATGGGGGAATCCTGGCAGTTCTTCGAGATGCAGCAGTCGTATTGTACACATGCAGGACAAAAGCAGGCTGCTGTCTACTCAGCCTACAACTTTGTAGCCACCATCCTGAAATGTCACCTTTTAACTGGGAACTGCTCTTGCAGGTGAAGCTACCAGTGCTGCACAGCTGGCTCACTGATCCTATACACAGTGGTACCTGGCAGTTCCATTACATTTTATCAGGAGGCTTTACCCAAGCATTTACTTGTTGCTCACGTCCCTTTTATTTTTCCTTTGCATGTCAGCAGCTTCAGCAATTTATAATTGATTTTGTTTTGGTGCTAAGAACTCATGCATACTGAACACTGCCCTGCCACCAGGCTGCACCCTTACTCCCTAAGTACGAATGTATAAGTGTCATGTGAGAGAAAGGGGGAGGGAAGAGATGCATGTGTGTGTGCACCTGATGTGTGTCATGTGAGAGAAAGGGGGAGGGAAGAGATGCATGTGTGTGTGCACCTGATGTGTGTCGTGTGAGAGAAAGGGGAAGGGAAGAGATGCATGTGTGTGTGCACCTGATGTGTGTCGTGTAAGAGTGAGAAGGGGGGAGGGAAGAGATGCATGTGTGTGTGCACCTGTGCAGAGGTCAGAGGCACATGAGGCATCCTCCTCGATCGCTCTCCACCCTGTCCTTGAAGCAGTCTCTTACCAGGCTTGAAACTGGCTAATGGTCAGGGAACCCCAGCAATCCACCTGTCTCCAGCCTCCCCTAGCACTGGGTTACAGGCATACATTGCCACGCACACTTTTCTTGGATGCCAGGGATCAGAACTCAGGTCCTCATACAAGCAAGCTCTGCTACCCAGTGAGTCATTCATCTCCCCAGCTCTGACTCTTAAATCATGTGATAAGCTATCTTACACATGAATTTTATTTCAGAGACAAAGGGAGTAACACAAAGTTTACTGCAAAGGGAGACATGGGGTCAAATGTGCTAAAATCCATCAGTATATTTGGTCTGGCAACAGCGATCTAGGCCCAACACCCTTTCCCTCTAAATCTGTATGACACATGCCAGCACTTTACTGCACAATGGCTAACAGAAAGCAAGCTCACAAAAAGGCGGGCTAAGATGCAAACCAAGAAGAAGCCTGCCCTGGCTCACAGCCAGACATCTGGCAAGCTTTAGCAAGAAGCAACAGGTAAAGTGCCCAGGAACCAGGCTGAACCAATCTTCAGAGACACAGTGGACCGGAGCAAGCATACGTGCCAACGTACAGGTGTGACTGCTGGATTTACTGCCACAAATGAATGGTCCTCTGATGGGGTAGCTTCTGGACAGTATGGGTAAGAGCCTCTCTGGGACTCCTGAGGCAGACCACCTTTCAGGCTCATTTTCAAAGTCAAGTCTGCAAGCCTGCGAAGTTCTCTAGACCCTAGATGCCAGGAGGGTACCATATCCAATAGCTAGCGAGCTCAACACCTGATCTGACTCAGTTACTTCACTCCTAACTGCTACTGTAGAACCACAGTCACTTAATTGTTGCCTCTTAAAGTAAAGCACTGAACAGTATGAAGAGGGTAATGGCAGCAGGTAAGGAACAAAACTTAAAGGCCACCACAGAAGTAACACACGCCACATACATGTGTCCTGACTTACCAGTCCCTACAGCACAGTATGCAGGTGAACAAAAGCCAAAGTGCTCACCAGCTGAAGCCCCACATCCTACGAACAAGTGCCCATGGGTTAGACTGAAGATCAGTCCAGATGGCCACCAAGTGGACAGCTAGTACAGTGGCCCACCATGCCAGATAAGGGCACTTATCAGTGCAGAGGCCTCCTCCCTTCAGCTATCCAGCTAGAGATCAAGACCACTGGCCACCAGGGAAAGGACAGCTGCCTTTTAGAAGCTTCTGGAATCAAATGTCTTCCTACGATGTACAATACCTATCTGACAAGGCAGCAAAGCCATTTCCTAGAACAGGTTTCCTGAGCCGGAGAGTTGGCAGGAAGAGACAGCAAGGGAGTACTCCCACACTGACCAGGAACTACTTACACAACAACCTTGCCATGTAGTCATGGAACCAAAGTTAAGGCAGGTGACTACAGTTTAAGGGCTTCACTCACCTGATGACATCCCACTTAACACTGCCAGCACCCACCAAGCCTGGCAGAGAGCCCTGTTATAGGGCCAAGGCAATTCTGGGGAGACACGTGACGTAACGCAGAGGCTCAGACTTTCTACTGACCTTTACAACAGGCAAGTCAAAGACCTCCCGGGCTTCTCCCACCTCGGGGTTGTCCCCATCCTCTGAAATGATGTGTGAGGCCAGGGCATTGTAGGAGACTTCCTTGGCTTTCCCAGCTTTAAGAAGCTGAATAACCTAAGAAAACAAAACAAACAACACAATTAACTAAAAACAAAACAAAAAAAAAACTGTATTGGCTTCCTGATCAAAGTCATAATTAGCAATAACAGAAACACCCTGTCCCCTACAGAGAGGCCTTTTCCTGAGTGATAAACCAATGAAATGCTTTTGGACAATAAAATGCTGGAACCCTGACTCACAGCCCAAGTCCTAGAGATGTAGTGGCCAGCTACTAGCTATCTGCTGTCCTTCAGACAGTCAGGACACACCAGGGCACAACAGCACAAGCTGAGTCCTACTGAGGACCTGCCCCAGGTCTCCAACCCAAAGGCTGAGGACTGGCACTTCCACCAGTTAGGAACATGCTCAACAGTTTTCCTTAAGTCATGGAAGGCTATCACAAAGAAAGACGACACCAACAGATCTTACAGATGGACATAACATAGGAGTACATAGGTTGGCCATGTACCCAGAGAGACTTGTTAAAGACATAACTGTGCAAGGCAGGTTACTAAAGAAATGCTGGTAGCAACAGAAGGAAAACAGGACAGAATTAACCAGACAGTAATGAGACAGGGTACAGGCATAACAGAAAAGCCAACATGGAAACGCTGGCATCTTCCGGAGGGACTGATCAGAAGCAGAGGGGGGACGGGGCACTGCTGGGCCTTGGGACTGAAACACTACTCTTTGGTCTCATGTGATACCTGGTGAGAGACCTCCAGTTACACCTAGAGAGGACCCTGGCTCTCCACAGATCATAACTAGCTGTTACTGATGGGAACCAAAGTTCTCAAGAGTCACTGAGGCAGCCACTTGGATGCCAAATGCTTAGGACTCATCAGGGAAACGTGGAGCTAAGAGGAGCATCAGAGGAGAGCAACCTGACAAGGGACTGCAGAGCAGAGTCAAGGAAGAGCCAAAAGAAGCAGTGTCTAGGACAGTCTGCTGAGCATTATCTAAGAACCGGAGCAACCTAGCAAGTGTGTCCCTGTGCCTGGAAAATCAACGGTCACCAGCCACAAGTCATCCTGCTGGGCCCCAAGCATCTTGCACACATGAACTCCATCCACCTGCTGCAGCCTTGCATTACATTCAGGAACAAACACAGCCAGCCCTCCCAGGCCTTCACCTTCTCAGGTCCCATCGCTTTCTATTCATGACAAACTTCCAGAAACAAGTCTCACTTTCCTGTCCATCCTTTCCTTGTGTTAGCTCTTCAACTCCCTGCGGCGGAACCCTTCCCAGCAAACTATGGAAAGTCAGGTTCCAGGCACTGAGGACACCAAAACTTCTTCCCAAACTACATATTACTAACTCCGTCTCACAGAAGCCACCTTGTAACTCCACCCAGTGACCATCAGGACACATGCCAAGTATATATAAATGCCTTCAATTCCTAGCGCATACATCCCACACAGAAAACAACTTCTTGTGCTGGATATCTGCTTATTGAAAGTGCCTATGGGGCACGCACACCTTTTATAGGATACAGCATTCAGGAAGGCTCTCCTGCAGCACACTGTGTACCAGGCCCAATGTCCAGGCTGCACTGGGAGCGCTCACCACCTGTGTGTGAGCTTCCTCAATCCGTATCACGAGCCTCAAGGAATAGGTGCCCTAGCTCTAAACCTTCTAGAAAACACTATTTCAGATTACAAGGGCATGCCAGGGAGATTTTTTTTAATCACTCAGATTTCACATATAGTTGTGCAAACAGCTCAGTCCAGTATGTTCCTGGTTTCAAGTGACATTTAGTCCAAGTCCTTTGTAAAAGCCAAAGTCCTAAAATGAAAAGTACGAGTGAAGATGAGAGAGGTGGTAGAGGGTTGATCAGTATTGGAAGAAGCCAGCTACAGGCACTCATCGTAATCACTCTGGGTTCAGCCAGAACTCTCAACAACTAAGACGCAGTGGACCTCTGTTACTAGGATACAAGGAAGAGCCTCTGGAAGGCCACGCTCAGTGGCTCTTAGACAATTCCTTCCTTAGGACTCATCACAAGACACGGAAAGCGACACAACTGTACGTATAGTTTAGTAAAGAAAATGTTTGAGACACTGTCCTATAGATACCACGACCACAGGCAGTGAGTGTCCTGTGGATGGATCCAAACCCATGGTTACTCGCACGAATCGCTGTGACTCTATGGGTAGGGTACCTTACACACCTACCGTACAATCCACCCTTAGGGAAAATTAGGGGCCGAGAGGACAGGGCCCTCTACAAGGGACGCTCTCAGCAGGGCCCCGCAGGATGCTCGGCCAGCGGCCGCACCGAGTCGGTGCTCGCGAGGCTCCTTCCGCGGCCCTCCGCGGCCCGGCGTGCCCCGCGGCTCCGGCCGGGAGTCCTGCAGGGCGTGCGCGCGCCGAAACAGGGGATGGCACGACGGAGGGGCCCCGCGCGGGCGGTACCTGCGGGTCGATGTCGCCCACCGCGTAGTACTTGACCTCGCGGAACAGATCCTCCGGAACTTCGGGCGCCGGCTCCGACATGATCGCGGTGGCGCGGCGGCGCCCGGCCCCGCGTCACCCGGCCCGCCGCGCCCAGCGCCCGCAGCGAGGCCAACCGCTCGGCCGCACAGCCCGGCCCGCAGCCGCCGCACTCCGACCGGCGCCCCCGCCCGCCCGAGGCCCGGAGCGCGGGAGCAGCGCGCGCCCTGAGGCACGTACCACCGCACGGGGCAGGCAGGGGAGCACGTGGGGCTGCGCAGCCCCCGTGCGCGGAGCACCGCCTCTTCCACGGCCTCCCCGGGCCCCCAGGGCAATGTCGTGAAATAATTCGCACCGCACATGGCAGCCCTGCGCCTGCCAAGTTCTCGGGAGTGAGAAGCCAGGACGCGGAAAGTCTGCACCCCCTACGTGGCCGTGGTGGACCAGCCAGGGGGCGGGGCCTGGGCGGGGCTCCCGTCACCCCGCGCGGCCACCCGGCGGCGCATGCGCGGAGGGGGCGGGGCCTCCCGGCGGAGAGCGACTCGCACGGCCCTGCGTGCGGGGTTGCGGTGTCGCCGCTGCTCCTGCCAGGAAGCGCGCGGCCAGGCCTAGGGCTAGGCGGACCCTGGCTAGTGGTCAGTTTCTTTCGTCCGCTCCTTTCGCTTCTGCTGCGGCAGTCGGCCGGGAACAGAGCCTCAGTGAGGCCGCTTAAAGAGCAAAATAAAGACAGACGGCGACTGGCTCAGCAGGCAAAAGCACCTGCCGCCAAATTGAGTTCGTTCCCCGGGACCCACGTGGCGGAAAGCGAGAGCCGGCTCCGGCTCCTGCAGGTTCTCTGGCCTCCACACGCCCCCTGGCACACACACATGCTAGATAAATGTAAATTTTTCTACATGTAACGGAGTTTTCCCGGCATATGTGTATGTGCCCGGTACCCACAGCGGTCAGAAGAGGGCTTCAGATCCCCTGGAACTGGAGTTACCATGTAGGTAACTGGGAGCCAAACTTGAAATGCTGCCAGAGCACCAAGTGTTCTTAACTGCTGAGCCATCCAACCCGCAGGCAATTTAGGTTTTAAAGGTAAACAGCAAAATTCATGAAAATTATCTTCACGGGTGTCTATATTAAATGTGTTGTGCAGAGTTTCAGGAAACAGTGTCAAGTTGAAACTTTTGTTGGGTTTTCACAGAATGACAAGTCGTGCCACTGTGGTGATACTGTTCACTAACCAAGCTTTTGTTTTCTGTGACCTAGATGTAGATCGAGTATTGATGTTCCTAGATTCCCTCAACTAATAAAGAGCAGGGCCATTTTGTTTGATAGCCTTTGGAGAATAAGCACTCTGTTTACTGCTAATACTATTTCAGTAAATAATATGTTTTGAGAATATTTATATTCTCAAAAAGTTAGGTAAACTGAATTTAGTTTTAAAAAAAAGCCAAGTGGGAAGGGCTAGGGAGACGGCTCAGCAGCTAAGAACGCTTGTTGTTCTATCAGAGGACCCAGGTTTGGTTCCCAGCACCCACAGGGCAGCTCGCAACCACCTGTAACTCCAGTTCCCAGAGCTCCAGTGCCCTTCTGGCCTCTGAGAACACTGCAAGCACCGGGTGCACAGACATACAGGCAAAAACTGAAAAATGAAACAAATATATATAGTGCTGGAAATTAGACCCAGTCTACAGTGGAAAACCGAAGTAAGTTATTGAAATAGTATTTGCCAAGGCTCATTGGGAGTTAGTCAATAGTGAGTGTGAGTGTGTGCGTGTGTGTTTCTATGTTATGAATGTTATATGTGCATGGAAGGTTCCAACTATCTATACCTCTAGTTCCAGGAGTTTTGAGACCCTCTTCTGGCTTCCAAGATCACCAGGCTTGCAGGTGGCACACATATAAATTATGCAGGCAAACATAAAATAAAAATAAATCACCTGGCAGTGGTGGCACATGCCTTTAATCCCAACACACTGGAGGCAGAGTTCCAGGCCAGCCAAGACTACACAGAGAAACCCTGTCTTGAAAAATAAATAAAAGATCTTTAACAAATTGAAATTACATTTGGATATTGTACACAGTGGTTTCATTTTGTTGTTCAGTTTGGCTGGCTGTACAACCCTTAAAGTTAGGTATTATCAAACTCAGATTTACAGGCTGCAGCTCAGCTTCTTAGTTCATACATCATGACTCCACTTGGGTGTCAGAAAAGAACTGACAACAGTAGAAAGTCTCCAAACATGCAAAGATCAAAAATAATTCCAAGCCAAATGTGTGATGAATCCAAGGCGTTTCTGGTCCTGCTGGCCAGGACTGCACCATCCAGCTTCACACATGCACTCTGTACTGTGTGTGGTGGTCAAACCATGCACTGCCACAAATGCTGCCTGAAATACCTCAGTTCAGATTCAGGACTGTTGAATTTCAGTGTTTGTCCTGTACATACAAAGTTTTCTGCTTGTGCAGAAGCATAATAGTTTAATTACAGGAAACAAACCCAGGTCCTCTGCAAGTCCAGCGAGCTCTCCCAAGTCCCGAGTCGCCTCTCGGGACCCCCGTCACTCCCCACCATTTGGAAGTCTTTCTGACCTGTACTGTTGCTGTGCTTTTGCGTAAGCGTCTTTACTGCTCTGCGAATCTGTGTGTCTGTTTCAGTTCCTTGAATAAGACCCAAGAACACAGAAGCACCCTGTCAGAGACTGACCTTCAGTGACACTGCGAATGGGAAAAGAACAGGCAGGCGCTTGCTCTGGCCACTCTTCCTCCAGGACCTGGCTGGCTGTCTTTCCTTTCACCCTAAGGCTAGCCCTACATCAGGCCCCACCTGGGCCCCCTCATTCCTCCACAGATGACCCTGACTTCAGTGAGCTGCTTCTGAGATTGTCTTCCACAAGATGGACATGAACCCTGATAGGGATGGTGACTTTTTTTTAAAATATGTCTGCATTAAGAAGCTAACAAAAAAATGTGCATCAGTCAACCTGATCCTGGCAGGATGAATCAGGCACAGCAGAGACCCACAACTGAGGTTCTTGTGTGCCGGAAGAACTGGGGGCAGGGAGAGGGGTCTCCTTTTTACATGAAGCAAATCTAGGTTTATTAAGAAAAAAAGGTTTTAAACAGGGCAGGGTGGTACTTGCCTGTAATCCCAGCGCACAGGAGGTGAATGTAGAAGGTTTGGAGTTCAAGGCCAGCCTGAATTCTATACAAGGCCAGTCTTGAGCAACACATGACCCTGTCTTAAAGAAGAAACGCTGTTGTAAGGAAAAGAAGGTAGGACATGGACACAAGCATCTCAAGAGAGCCTCATTCAAGTATCAAGGGTGGCACAGGAAGTTATGCCGCTGTAAGAATTTAAGAGATTAAATAAATCCCTTCTAGTATTCTTTTAAAAAAATAAGGTCACCAGCACGCGGGAGGCAGAGGCAGGCAGATCTCTGTGAGTTCGAGGCCAGCCTGGTCTACAAAGTGAGTTCCAGGACAGCCTCCAAAGCCACAGAGAAACCCTGTCTCGAAAAACCAAAAAATAAATAAATAAGGTCACACTATATAGCCTAAATTGAGATCAAACTTGTTGATGTTCCTTCCTACCCTCACCTGACACACACCACACCTAGACAGACTACTTTTTTATCTAGAAGATACTTCTTTAGTGATTAAGATTGTTAGGCGAGGCCAGGTATGGTGATGCACACCTTTAGTTGGTCCCGGAACTTGAGAGACAGAGGTAAGCAGATCTCTCTGAATTCCAGGTCAGCCTGGTTTACATAGGAAGTTACTGGACAGCCAGGGCTGCACAGTGAAATCCTGTGCCAATAAATAAATAAGCTTGTTGGGTGGCTCTGAGTTGCACTACAGAGATTTACAGGTTTAGACAGGGTCAAAGCAATCCTTACTCTGGGTCAGAGGGAAGTCACCTGGGTATATTTTGATTATAGACATGGCTCCTAATCTTAGATTTCCTTTTTAACTTTAAATCTTATTTATTTGTAATGTATATGCACATGTTTGGTATATGGGAGCATGTGGTCCTTTTCTACTGCTGTGACAAAAGCATCATAATTAAAAGGGATCTATAGAAGGGGGAGTTTGTTTCAGCTGACAGTTCTGAAGAGAGAGTCCATAATGACAGGGAAGGCATAGCAGCGGGAGCAGGAGTAGGAAGGTGAGAGACCGCATCTTCAAACACAAGCCAGAGAAGAGTGAAGTGGGAGTGAAAGGCGGCTGTGAACTCCCAAAGCCTGCCAGAGCTGCACACTTCCTCCAGTAAGGCTCCGCCTCCTGAAGGTCCCGTAGCCTCCCCAAACAGCGCCACCAACAGGGGACTGGGTATTAAAGATGTGAGCCTGTGGGGGCACACTTCTCATTCTTAAATTAATGTATCTACCTCTTGCCTCTGGGCTTTTACATCTCTCTATTTCTGCATTTCTTTCTTTACTTCTTACTTGGTGGCTTGCTGTGTAGCTGGGCGGCTGACCCCTGGAATCCTCATGTCCTTCTCTGCTCCTCTGTCTTTTCTCCCCAGATTTCTCCTCTTGCTAGCCCCTGCTATCCTTTCTCCTGCCTTGTTACTGTCTTTATTAGACCATCAGGTGTTCTAGACAGGCAAAATAGCACAGCTTCACAGAGTTAAACAAATGTAATATAAAAGAATGCAACGCATCTTTGCATCATTAAATTAATCCACAGCATAAACGAATGTAACACGTCTTAAAATAATATTCCACAACACATACCTACGGATTTGAAGGTGTGGGAAAATAAAACTGCTACTCTGAACTGCATTTTCACTTGCTCAAAAGATCCGGTAACATTAGTGTGCCAAGGAAATGCATTTGTTTAAAATAATTGAAATGGAGCAGGGCAGTGGTGGTACGCCTTTAATCCAGAACTCTGTGAGTTCAAGGCCAGCCTGATCTACAGAGCTAGTTCCAGGACAGCCAAGTCTACACAAAGAAACCCTGTCTCGAAAAAACTTTTAATAATAAAAACAAAAATAGTAATAATAATAATTGAAATGGTTAAGCATTCAAATTTGGGCAAAGGTATTAGGATCTGTTAGCTTCTACGTGTAAGTATAATCCTAGGGCAGATTGGCCACACTCTATTTATTTATTTATTTGAGACAGGGTCTCATTTTAGCCCAGACTTGCTGTATCTTCAGCCCAACACAATTTATGTCTGTGCTTCCAAGTGCCAGATACAGAAAGTACCCACTGAATCAAGAGATTCCTGTTCTTGGAAAGGTTCCTCACCTTCCTGTGGAAGAGACCACAGCCTAAAGAGACCTGTCTCCTGGGAAATGATTTTGGGTGCTGACCTCAGATAATTGTTCTTGCTGGTCTCTATATATGTCAGCCTCATGTAGTAGGAGGCCAATCTAAAAGGCATGCAGAGGACTTAAGGTACGGCTCAGTTGGTAGAGGGCTTGCTAAGCATGTAGGCATCCCTGGTTCAAGTCCCAGCACTGCATGAAGCTGAAATGGTGATATGCTCCTGTGAACTAGCACTTGGGAGGAGGTAGCGGCAGAAGGATCAGGAGTTCAAGGTCATCCTTGGCTACATATTGAGGCCAACCTGTGATACATGAGACCCTGTCAAAATAAAATTAAAATAAGCCTTCAGAGCTCTAGAATTCCTAATGGGATAGCTGCTTAGACATTTTCCAGCTTAGAAGCACCATTTTCAATGGCAACACAGAGCACAGCCTTGTAGTTGCATTGTAGCTCTCAGACTCTTCAGAGGCTACCATGCATGGCAGAAAGCGTTACACACAGGGTTGGATTTGTTTGCCAAGTGTGTTTCCAAGTTGCCTGTGCATTCAGGAATCAAGTAAGGGTGACCATATCTGGGAACACAGTTTTAGGGCACCCTATATTCTGTGTTCTGATGTGGACTCAGTTTGGGGAAGTTTTAATAGTAACAGAACAAAGAAGGACATAATTGAGGTGCTTTTAAAATGTGTTGGTGGAAACATGAGGTAGGCAGTCACAGGAAACTGGGGAAAGCTGCCATGGGCCTCAGATGCTCTCTGACGGTGTTCCAGCCTTTGGTTGGTGGCAGTGAGGAGTTTGTATACTCCAGATGATTTGTCTAAGGTCAGGTACGGAGGAAGCTATGAAAGGGGATAATAACTGGACCAGGACATTTGGCTCTGGGTTTGCACGTTCCAACTCCACAATTACTGACCTTCTAGTCAGTTAGTCAGCCTTGCAGAAGCTCAGGTGGAGACTTGGTTCTTTCCAGGACTTCCACTCACACCTCCAACTGCAGCCTCTGGCCTGATACTCCCAAGGTAATCAATTTCCTTTACCAAGACAAGGAAGTAAATATCTCTTCCACTATCAGGGAAAGATGACCAGAGGGAGGCCCAGATGATTCTTAGTGACTTTCCTACAGTCACAGTGACCAGCAAAGTTTTGAGTTAAACCTTTCTTTTTGGATGCTTTTGAATTCATTCTTTGAGAAATCCAGAAAAAGAAAGGCTTTTTAATTCCATAAATAATGAAAGTAGAAGTGAGACAAATGCCTGGAAAATATTTTTATGATAGAAAATCTCTCTGGGCTGAGAGGAGCCCACTGTCATTGCAGCTGACATAGGCTCCTCTCTTGAAATTGATTGAGAGGAGAGAGACAATTGCCAGGTCTAAACTCGAAACTTCCTGATTCTAATGTCTGGTGTCAATTTTAATTTTCTGATTTAATTAGTTTCCTAATTAGAAGGGTTAAATTAATTAACCTCATTATTTACTATATATTTAATGATTTCGCCTCTGGAGGGATTTACTTCATTTTCAGTAATTGGAAAGCTCATGACAAGAGGGAATATTGGCATATCTTATGCTTATTGTTTTAGGATGAGCATCCGGCCTAGGACAGAAGGGAGGGAATTTTAGGTAAGGGATCAGATGCAGCCAGAAAGACAGCTTCTCACTTGTTTGGAAACAAGACATTTGTAAAACTTGCATTGAGGCTCAATTGTTATTCTCAATTCAGAGTTAAACAGGGGACCATCCTCCAGCTAGAGCCACAGAAGCCTTATATCACAGAGTCCTCTATTACAAGACTCAGCTCTCAGCCAGGCTGGATGGCACACCTTTAATCCCAGTTTGTAGACACATGCGTTTGAAGCCAGCCTGGGACTTAGCAAGTCCCAGGACAGCCAAGGCTACACAGTGAGACCCTGTCTTACCACTCTCTGTCACTCGCCCTGCCACAGCGCCCCTCTTGTTTCTGCACATTACAAATGCCCTCTTCCAGCCGGGCGTTGGTGGCGCACGCCTTTAATCCCAGCACTCGGGAGGCAGAGGCAGGAGGATCTCTGTGAGTTCGAGACCAGCCTGGACTACCAAGTGAGTTCCAGGACAGCCTCCAAAGCCACAGAGAAACCCTGTCTCGAAAAAACAAAAAAACAAAAAAACAAAAACAAAAAAACAAAAAAAAAAAAAAAAAACAAACAAATGCCCTCTTCCCAGAGACTGCACCCTGGACTTTCTCCAAACACACCCAGAACTGCCTCATGCCTGGCTGGGTTCCCTCTGAAAGGAACCAGTCTTGCCTCCTCTTCTCGTTCAAATGTCCCTGTTTGATGGCATCCCTGATGCCCGGAGCCTGTTAGCCCCTCTTCTTCTGAACACACAGAGATTCGAACAGATGGTACAGTAGTGCCCCACAGCATGCATCAAGGATGGCAAGCCCAGCCTAGTCTGGGATAGCCCATCTCAACTACTAGGATGGCTACTGTGATCTGTGGTACTGATACCTGGGGAGGGCGGGGTAGGTATATAAAGAGTGGGTGTGTTTTGAATAAAGCCGTGTCACTCCTGGGGGCTTTTCATGTTAGTTTTAAGGCCGAATGGAAGATAATCACTGTTTAAAAAGTTGAGAACTTAACCCTTCTATGAAGCTGCTTACTACTGACTATTGAATTTTACTTTTCAAAAGAGATTAATTTTGTTATTTTTATTTGTCTGTGTGTAGTGTGTGTGTGTGTGTGTGTGTGTGTGTGTGTGTGTGTGCGCACGCACCAGCTGGAATTCAACTTTAAAATTTATTTTGTTTTTTATTTATGTTTATGGCCAAGATGTACACTTTTGTGTGGTGTTCTTGGAGGTCAGAGAGGTTGTTAGCGGTGGTTGTAAACTACCCAGGGTGGATGCTAGGAACCAAACTCAGGTCTCTGAAAAGCATCAAGCACTTTTCACTGCCAAGCCATCTATCTCTCCAGCTCCTGAATTTTACTTGTAGATTAGGAAATTACTTGAGAGAGATTAGGGCTCCTGTGGACATTTTTTCCCCCTTGTCAAGGTCCAGAAGTCACAGTTGTTGTCTTTTCAAATCTGCATGGCAGAGTGGACAACGGTCCTAGACACCATGATGTCTAGGTGCAGATGAACTAGGCTTTGGCTCAATAAAACTTTATGCACAGTAACAAACAGTGGGCCAGATTTTACCCGTGGGTACCGGTTTGCTAACTCTGGGTTGAAGCTTCCAAGGTCACAAGCCAGCACGCAAAATAAAGAAAGACAGCACCCAACAGGTGTTCCCCATCCTAGCAGCCTCGGTGCCCACGTACAGTGAGTGCAGTCTGCTTCTGTGGTAATCTTTGGACTCACGAGGTCTGTTGGAATGCTTGACCATCAGGAAGATGAGGGAATTCAACTAATTAATTAGTCAAGACTTTGAAACCCACAGAGAAAAGGACCTCATATTAAGTGCAAACTATCATCCTAACTAATATATTTGTGGCACTTTCATTAAATTTTCTCTCAGATCTTGAGAAATATGTATCTCCTGGCTGCCAAGAGCTTCGTCTTAGCATAATTATGAAGCCTCCCCAAATAGCCATGTTTCACTTTGTGATCCTCAGTGGGGGATGGTGCCAGCTGCTGAGACTTGATGGAGCTGTTTAATTTGAGACTTATTAGTTCAGCCCAGGTGAAAATGAGTAGCCTTAGTGAAATTTGTTCGCTGAGCAGAATATATGACCGCCTGTGGTGAGGCAAGCTCTTGTAAAAGGAGTAATGTTATTCTACAAAGAATGAAAAGGTCTTACCACAATAAACACAGAGATTAGGGACATTGTTACAACATTAAAGAAAACCCTTTTAATTACAAAATAGGGCATTTTAGTGTTTGGTAAACATTTTAGTTTGTTTTTTACATTTTTCTTTTTATTGAAAATAGATTTTGTTTTAAATCTCACATAATATATCCTGATTATGGTTTCCCTTCCCTCTATTCCCTCTCAGATCCTCTTCATTTCCCCTCCATCTGGATCCACTCCCTTTCTGTCTCTCATTAGAAAACAAACGGGCTTCTCAGGGACAATAATAAAGTCAGATAAAACATAATATAATCAGATCAAACAAAGACTAACACGTCGGAGTTGGGCAAGACAGACAGAAGGAAAAGAGCCCAAGGGAGGTACAAGAATCAGAGACCCACTCGTTTGCACACTCAGGAATCTCATAAAAATACAAACTGGAAATATGTATGACCTAGTGCGTACCCTATGTGAGTTTGTGTGAGCTTTGACCGTGTTGACTTAGACAGCCTTGCCTTCTTGGCATTCTCCAGCCTCTGCAGATCTTGTACTCACTCGACCTCGTTTTCCTCAAGGCTCTCTGAACACTAAGGGGAGGGATTTGATAAAGATATCCCATTCAGGGCTGTTTTCCAGGGTCTCTCATTCTCTGCCTTGTGTCTGTCTGTGGTCTCTGTATTTGTTCCCAGCTGCTTCAGAAGGAAGCATATTTCATGATGGCTGAGTAAAACCAAACTTTGAGTATAGCAGGAAGTCATTAGGAATCATTTTATTGCTATGTGTTTTCTGGAACAGTAGATTTTGGTTTTACCCTATGTCCCTGGTTTTACCCTAATCTCTGGATTTTGGCCATGCAAGCAGTGTAGGGTTTGCATTCTGTCTCATTGAGTGGGTCTTAAGTCAAATCAGACATTGGTTGGTAACTCGCACAAGCTTTGTGCCACCATGGCCCTAGCCTATCTTGTAGGCAGGGCACCACTATGGATCAGAGGGTTTGGGGATGGCTTGGTGTTTATGTTTCTCTTTTGGTAGTGTGCGGAGTATCTTCTTGTACCAAAGATGATAGAATGTAGGGGTGAAGGCTCTATGTAGGGACCAACTCGACTTCTCAATTGTTGTCTTTAGCAATGGAGCCTTACTGTCAGTTTGTGGAGAGCAACCCGTAGTCTTAGCCATGTCCTGGGGTGTTTGGGAGTCTCTTGATACCCCTTTATCCAGCAACTCAATTACCTATAACCCAATCCTGATACTGGAAACTTCATTTGGTAAAGAGATGGCCAGTTGGAACTCTGTTTCCTCCATTATTTGGTGATTTCATTTAGATCATCTTTATTTATGTTCATATTTTAGGAAGTTTCAACGGTATTTGGTTTCCATATTACCCCTTAATTTTAGAGGTCTCTCCCTGCATTCCCCCCTCCCACCCCTTTTCCCTCCCACTCCCCACTTTCCCTTCCCATTCCAGTCCTGCCCCTCCCCACATCCATCCATAACCATATATTCTATTTCTCATTCTGGTTTTTTTTTTTCTTTTTGGTTTTTTGAGACAAGGTTTCACTGTATAGCTCTGGCTGTCCTGGAACTCACTCTTCACTCTGTGCACTAGTCTGGCCTTGAACTCACAGAGATCTGCCTGCCTCAGCCCCATCAGTGCTGGGATCAAAGGATGCACCCTCAATGCTCCACTTCATCCATTATTATGTCCAGGGACTTCTAGGTTGTTTCCAATTTCTGCCTGTTATAAGTAGAGCAGCAATTAACATGGTTGAACAAGTGTCTCTGTGGCAGGATGAGGTATCTTTTAGGTATGTGCTCAATTGTGGGATGGCTGAATCTTCATGTAGACTGATTCCTAAGGAACTGCCATATGGATTTCCATAGAGTCCATACAAGTTTGCACTCCCACCAGCAATGAATGAATGTTCCTCAACAACGTGAGTTTTCAATTGTTTTGTTATCTTAGTCATTCTGACAGGTGTAAGATGAAATTAAAAGTAGTTTTGATTTGCATTTCCCTGCTGACTAAGGATGTTGAACATTTCTTTAAGAGCTCCTCAGTCTTGAGCATTCTCTGTTTAGATATCTACCCTATATTTTAATCGGGTTATTTGTTTACTTGATATGTAGTTTTTGTTTGTTTTGCTTATAGTTCTTTATGTAATTTGGATATTAGCACTCTATCAGATGTGTGGTTGGAAAAAAAAATCTTTCCATTCTATTCCAGGTGGTGGTGGTGGTATACACTTTTAATCCCAGGACTAAGGAGGCAGAGGCAGGCTGTGCAGCAAAACCCTGTGTTGAAAAACCAAAAAGAAAAAAATCTTTCTATACTGTAACTTGCTACTTTGTCTGAATGACAGTGCCCTTTGCTGTGTAGAAGGTTTTTGGTTTCATGGGGTTCCATTTATTAATCATTGATCTTAGTGCCTGTGCTAATGGTGTTTTGTTCAGAAATTCTTTTCCTGTGCCAATGAGTCCAGAGTTATTTCCTACTTTCTCTTCTGTCAGGTTCAGTGCATCTGGTTCTGTGTTGAAGTCCATTTGGACTTGAGTTTTCTGCAGGGTAAAACATATGGAACTATTTGCATTTTTGCTACATGTAGCCATCCTGCTTAACCAGCACTATTTGTTGAAGATACCTTATTTTCTCCATTGTGCCTTTATAGCTTCTTTATCAAAAATCCTGATGTGTCCATAAGTGTGGCCGGGATTTCAATTTGATTCCATTGATCAGTGTGTCTTTTGTGTGCCAATTACATGCTGTTTTTATTACTACAGCTTTATAATACAACTTGAAGTTGGGAATGATAAGTCCTGATTCAGGAGGGTTTTAGCTATTCTGGGATTTTGTGTGTGTGTGAGAGAGAGAGAGAGAGAGAGAGAGAGAGAGAGAGAGAGAGAGAGAGAGAGAGAGAGAGAGAGAGAGGAGAGAGGAGAGAGGAGAGAGGGAGAGGGAGGGAGGGAGGGAGGGAGGGGGGCGGTGGCGTGGGGGGGATTTGTGTTGGAATTTTGATGGGAATTGTATTGAATCTGTAGATTGCTTTTGGTAAGATGACCAATTTACTATATTAATTCTGCCAATCTTCTTCAGTTTCTTTCTTCAGTTTCTTCAGTGTCGTAAGGTTTTTACCACACAAGCCTTTCACTGGCTTGGTTAGAGTTACCCCAAGATATTTTATATTATTTGAGGTTATTATGAAAGGTGTTGTTTCCCCCATTTCTTTCTCAGTTCATTTGTCATTGGTATATGTAAGAGCTACTGATTTTTATGAGTTAATTTTGTATCCAGCTATGCTGCTCTAAGTGTTTTTCAACTGTAGGAGCTTCCTGGTGGAATTTTTAGGGTTATTTATGTATACTATCATATTATCTGTAAATAAAGATACTTTCCCTCTCCAATTAGTATCCTCCTGATTTCCTTCAGTTTGTCTTATTGTTCTAGCTAAAACCAAGTATTATATTAAATAGCTATGGAGAGAGTGGACAGCCTTGTCTTGTTCCTGATTTTAATGGAATTGCTTTCAGTTTCTCTCCATTTAAGTTGTTGGCTATGGCCTTGCTGTAAACTGCCTTTTTTATGTTTAGGCATGTTTATCTATCCCTAAACTATCCAGGACTTTCATCATGAAGAGTGTTAGATTTTGTCAAAGGCCTTTTCTGAATTTACTGAGATGATCATGTGTCTTTCAGTTTATTATATGGTGAATTACATTTATCAGTTTACACATGTTGAATCACCCCTGCATCTCTGGCATGAAGCCTTCTTGATGTGGTGGATGATCGTTTCGATATGTTCTTGGATTCAGTTTGCAAGGACTTATTGAGAACTTTTGCATTTATGTTAATAAGGGAAATTGATCTGTAATTATCTTTGTTGGGACTTTGTGTTTTGGGAGGAGTAACAGGGTAACTATGGTTACATAGAATGAATTGGGCAATGTTCCTTCTGTTTCTACTTTGTGAAATAATTTGAGAAGTATTGGTGTTAACTCTTCTATGAAAGTTTGATAGAATTTTTACTAAAACCATCTGGCTTTGGGCTTTTTTAATTAGGAAACTTCTTTTTTTTTTTTTTTTTTGGGTTTTTCAAGACAGGGTTTCTTTGTATTGTTTTGGAGGCTGTCCTGGAACTTGCTCTGTAGACCAGGCTGGCCTCCAACTCACAGAGATCCTCCTGCCTCTGCCTCCCGTGCTGGGACTAAAGGCATGTGCCACCAACACCCGGCTAATTAGGAGTCTTTTAATGACTGCTTTATTTCACTAAGGATTTATAGGTCTGTTTTAATTGCTTATGTGATCTTGATTTAACTTTGGTAAGTGGTACATATTGAGAAAATTATCCATGAAAGGGGTAAACTAAACTCAAAGGCTTTACTTTTAATAATTTATACTAGAGAGAAACTATATAATTGTAAAGACTGTGGAAAAGCATTCAGAACAAACCCAGTCCACCCTTCCCCCTAGACTTTAGTTCTTGTGTTGTGAGCAAAACTCCAAGACAACCTTCCTAGAAACTGTGTTTAGCAACATTCTACCTCCAAGAGACAAACAAAGCCATAGAAACCACAGAATGCCCCCTCCCAGCACCAACCAATGAGAACAGGCTACCTGCAAGTAACAGACAAAGCCATAGAAACCACCAATGCTCCCATCTGTAGCCAACCAATCAAAAATACTAACAAACCAGTTGCCCTGACTCTGAGAAATTCATTAATTGTTCCCTAAATGTCAACTAATCAGGATCCGACCTGTGCCTCCCCCTACCTACTGATGTAATCCTGTGATTTTTGTCTTTAAAAACCTAGCAGTAGACAGGGAACTCTGCTTCCTCTGGTGGCTGCTGCATCAGCTAGCTAGACGAAGTCCCTGTCATAGTTGGATGAAACAATAAACCTTGCTTTTACAGTTCGGTGGGTCTGTCTCCCTAGTGGTCTTTGGGGATCCTCATGATTTGGGCATATCAGTCCATTTATTTTAGATTTTCAACTGGTGGAGTACAGGGTTTCATTTTTATGCTTGTTCTTGGCTTTTGTTTTTTCAGACAGGGTTTTTCTGTTTAACAGCTCTGGCTATCCTAGAATTCACTTTGTAAAACAGGCTGGTCTTGAACTCACAGAGATCTGCCTGTTTCTGCCTACTCAGTGCTGGGATTAAAGGCATGGGCCACCATGGCTGGGCTGAGTGCTAGGTTTTAAAGTATGTCCTTATGATTTTCTGGATTTCATCTGTGTCTGTTGTTATGTCCCTTTTTCATTTCTAGTTATGTTAATTTGGGTATTCTCTCCCTGCTCTTTAGTTAATTTGGATAAGATTTTGTAAACCTTATGATTTTTCTCAAAGAACCAATTTCATTGATTATTTGTTTCTATTTTATTTATTTAGTCCTGAGTTTGATTCTTTCTTGCTGTCTACTACTTTGTGTGTGAGTTCTTACTTTTGTTCTAGATCTTTCTGGTGTGCTGTTAAATTGCTAGTCTGAGATGTCTCTGGTTTATGTAGTTACTTAGTTCCTTTTAGCACTGCTTTCATTGTGTCCCACAAGTTTGGGTCTGTTGTATCTTCATTGTCATTCAATTCTACAAAGTCTGTATTTCTTAATTCCTGTCTTAGCCCACTTTTCCCTCAGCAGCAAATTGTTCAGTTTCCATGAATTTGTAAGTTTTCTGCTATTGATGATATATCCAGCTTTAATTCATGGTGGTCAGATAGGAAGCAGGTGTTATGTAGCACAAAAAATAAAAGGCCCAGAAACAGGTATTGGAGATCAAGCTTCAAGCTGAACATCAGAGAAGCAAAGCCGATTGAAATGGCAATCCCATCTTCAGGAATCCTCGGAGGCAAAAAGCTCTCAGTTCCTGTCTGCTCCTTGATTCCTTTCTCCACCCAGCCATGTCACTCTCACACCTTACGTCTGTGTGTTTTTACTGGGGAACTGAGAATGGGCTGGGAATAGGGCGAGAGGCCCACAGCAGGGAGGAAATCAGGTGTTCCACCAGGATGTGCTTAGTCCCCTGGGAATGGGGTCACAGAGTGAAGGAAGGCTACAACAGAGGCCTGCCACAGAGCTGCGCGTGAGACTGGGGCACTGGATTTAGAGAAGAGGGCGGAAGAGTGAAGTTCTGCAGCTGGTCTACCTGATTCCCTGGTAGGAAGTTTCTGTTTGTTTGTTTGTTTGTTTGTTGTTTTAAGACAGGTCTCCTGTAGCTTACACTTACCCCTGAGTAGCTGAGAATGACCTTGACATGACATTTAGAGACCTCCCCCTCCCCCACTATCATGGAAAAGGAATTGAAAAGAGTATGAGCCCCAGAGCATGGGGAAAATGTGGAGAAACGCTGTCTTCTGAATAGGGCATGGCCATTGTATGATCAAGATACATTATATGCATGTGAGAAATGTTCAAAAATAAAGTATTCTGATTTTTGTTTTCTCATGAGACAGGGTTTCTCTGTGTAGCTTTGGAGCCTGTCCTTGAACTCTCTCTGTAGACCAGGCTGGCCTCCAACTCACAGAGATCCTCCTGCCTCTGCCTCCCGAGTGCTGGGATTAAAGGTGTGTGCCACCAATGCCCCGCTATAATTTCTTAAATGAATTTTTTTCAGCATTTTTATCTGAAAAGTATTTGAATGTTAGGTTTGAAACAGGTTTTAAGGCTTTACATTAAAAGGGTATCCCCAGTTACTCAATATACACATTCAGAACACATGAATGTTCTAATTCTGTGCTTAGTTTGTTTTCTGCTGCCGTGATAAGACAGCATGACCAAAAGCAACTTGGAGAAGTGTGGTAGTTTGGGTAGGTATTAGGAATGGCCCCCAGAGACTCATGTGTTTGAATGCCTGACCCATCCTCAGTGGCACCATTAGGAAGTGTGGCCTTGTTGGAAGAAGTGTGTCACTGTGGAAGTGAGCTTTGAGGTAGCATATGTTCAAGCTAGGCCTGTGTGGATTCACTTCTGCTGCCTGCAGATCAAGATGCAGAACTCTGAGTGCCTTCCCTAGCACCTTGTCTGCCTGCATGCCGCCGTCCTGCCATGACGATAATGGACTGAACCTCTGAAACTGGAAGCCAGCCCCAGTTAAATGTTTTCCTTTACAAGAGTTGCTGTGGTCATGGTGTCTCTTTAGAGCAGTAAAACCCTAACTAAGACAGGGAAGAAGGGCGTCAGGGCAGGAACCTGGAGGCAGGAGCTGATGCAGAAGCCACAGAAGAAGGAAGAATGCTGCTCACTGACTTGCTCCTCACTGAAGAACCGTGATGAGATAGTGTAAAGTGAGAGAAACCCTCTCCCCACAAGTTACTTTTGGTCGTGTTGTTTTACCATAGAAACCCTAACTAAGCAGAAACTGGTACCAGGTCTTGGGGTATTGCTGTGACAGATCTGACCATGTGTTTTGGGGAGGATTGTGGTGGCATTTGGGCCCTGGGCTAGAAAAGTCACTGAGTGCTCAGAGCTTAAGGAGCTGTCATAGGAGCTTACAATATGATGCCGAGAGCATTGCAGAAGATGGAGGCCTGCCTTGTGAAGCTCTGGAGGGAAGCAAAGATTTTACTGGGGCTAAGACAGTATTGCAAATTCACAAATGAGGCTCACAAGGAATTCTCTCCTCAGCTACAAGCAGTTCGTTTTCATCACTCCTTAGAGAGACAGAGACTAGTAAGAGCATGACTAGTCCAGAGCACAAATGCTACAGGATGAATCAGAAAGTCACATCAAAGACCTAAACATAAGACCCCAAACTATTAAACACTAGAGGAAAACAGGAACTGTGTTAGAGCCTTGGTGTTAATCTTTTTTTTTTTTTAAGTTAGGACTTGAAAGTACAGGCAATAAAAGTCCAAACTGACAAATAGGCTTATATCCAAGCAGAGTGGTTTTTTTTTTGTTTGTTTGTTTTTCTGGGTTTTTTTTTTTTTTTTTTTTTTTTGGTTTTTCGAGACAGGGTTTCTCTGTGGCTTTGGAGGCTGTCCTGGAACTCACTTGGTAGTCCAGGCTGGTCTTGAACTCACAGAGATCCGCCTGCCTCTGCCTCGGAGTGTTTCTTTATAGCAAAGGGAACACAACTGACTGGCAAGACGGAGGAAGGCATTTGCAATCTCCTCATCTGTCAAGGGATTAATTTCCAGGACATAAAAGGTGCGAACAACAGCAAAGGGGAGTGGGGACAGTAGGTCCAAATGACATTTCTAAAAGAAAGTGATGAACACAGCCAGTAAGAATATCTTTAAAGGCTAGGCACAGTAGTTCATGCTTTTAATGCCAGCACTTGGAAGGTACAGTCAGACAAATCTCTGTGTGGCCAAGCTGATCTACACAGAGACAGAGTTCCAGACTAACCAGGGCTACATAGTGAGATCCTGCCTCAAACAAACAAGAATATTTTTAAGTGTTCGGTGGTTGTAGAAGTGTCTCTGTGGCTAAGAGTGCTCTGTGCTTGAGCAGAGAATACGACTTCGGTTCCCAGCACCAAGTGGGGTAGCTCACAATCTCCTGTGATTCTAAAGCCAGAGAATCTCATGCCCTGAGGATGCATGCCTTCACACAACACATATACATAATTAAAAGGAAAAGAAAATTTTTAAATCTTCAGCATCACTAATATGACTGAAAGTTCTGAGCGAGAAGCTGCCTTCAAACTGAAAGACCCTGCAAGGCTGACAGACTGATTAGAATTTCAACAAATGTGGAGAGCTTAGGATGTTGAAGATCCGGAGCAAAATGTTGATGACCCGGGGCTCCCTAAGCAGCCATTACTTACCCCCTAACATTCTGTGTCTGATATGCAAAAACCTTTTGGAGTGTGCTAGCTTAAAACTGTAGAATCCACCAACCAAAGGGCCATGAATGCTGCCCACTAACATCTGAAGCCCATTTATGCATTCTCTCCATTTTGTTATAACTGAACGTAGAGGTTTGAGTAACAATGGCTCCCATAGGCTCATACATTTGAATGCTTGGTCACCAGGGAGTGGCACTATTTGAAAAGATTGTAAGAATTAGGAGGTGAAGCCTCATTGGAGGAGGTGTAGCCTTGTTGGAGGAAGTGTGTCACTGTGGGTGAGTCTTGGGGTTTTAAAAGGTCATGTGAAGCCCAGTTCTCTCTTTGCCTATGAATCGGAGTGTGGGTCTCAGCTACTGTTCTAAGAATGCGTGTCACCACGGTAATCAAGGACTAGCCCTCTGAAACTGTAAGCCAGCCCCCAATTAAATGCTTTCTTTCATAAGAGCTGCCTTGGCCACAGTGTCTCTTCACAGAACACTGACTAAGACGCTAACTTGATGCACCCACTAATGAGTCAGAGGCAGAGAATGAATGCAAGGAAACATCATCTTCTGGACACAGCAGAGCAACAGCAATATGAACTCACAGCAGTGTGACAACATGCACCAGACCTGGGCAAGCTCAAGCCAGACCAGATCCCAGCATGGAGCGGGGAGGTAGGCATGAAGTCCCGCAATTAGTTGAAGAGCTACTGACAATGATAGCTTCTGGGACAGGGAGAGTCCGGTTTTTTGTTTTGTTTTGTTTTAAGAGTATAGTTCCTGATACATCAGCCACACTCCAGTGGAAGGCCACATAGCCAAGAGTATGTGAGCAGCACAGATTGACCTTGGTGGGCTAAGAAAGAAAGGTGAAAGTAGGGTAGATAGGGATCTAGGAGGAGTTGAAGGACAAATGTGATTTTAAAAATGGAGTATATAAGCTGGGCGCTGGTGGTACACGACTTTAATCCCAGCACTCGGGAGGCAGAGGCAGATGGATCTCTGTGAGTTCCAGGCCAGCCTGGTCTACAGAGAGAGTTCCAGGACAGCCTCCAAAACAATACAGAGAAACCCTGTCTTAAAAAAAAAGAAAAAAGAAAAAGAAAAAGAAAATGCAGCATATGGAATTCTCAAAGAACTAATAAAACACAGCACAAAACAAAAGAAGCCAAATAAACAAAAATCTAGACACCCTTCTCAGCTCTTGTAATAATGGCATTTCATTAAAACATAATTCATTTGTCAAAAAAGGGGGTTCCAAGAATTGATGAGTGACAAGATATAGTAACAGAAAGATTTTTTTTAATTTATTTATTTTTATTTTTTATACATTGGTGTTTGCCTACATGAATGTCTGTATGAGGGCGTCAGATCCCTTGAAACAGGAGTAAGAGACAGTTGTGAGCTGCCATGTGGGTACTGAGAATCGAACCCAGGTCCTCTGGAAGAGCAGTTAGTGCTCTTAACTGCTGAGCCACCTCTCCAGTCCCAACAGAAAGATTTTTAATAATATGTTAAATACTTAAAAAGGAGACAGAAACCCATGCCTGCAGCAGCAATCACTAAAAGTTGTTCCAATGTCATCCAAACCCCGTCCTCCCCTTTCTCTGATATGTGGGACAGAAAGGTAAGTAACAGCTTCCCTGGCTTCCTTCACAGCAAGAACTGGCCTGGTGAGACGTAAACTGTGAAAGAGGACAGTCACTGGGGTGCCGTGGAAGTCTACCCCGGGGACCTCTGGGGCGACCCATTTTCCACACTGCCAGCAAGAGGCACAGGTACCCCTGAGTGGAACCAAACCTCTCTTGCCACCCTTTTCTTTCTTCCTGCAAGTGGACAAGACAGATGTTCAGAAATGCAGCAAGCAGTTTGCAGCCACAAGGGGGCAAGCCACTCTGCAGAGCGTGAGGTAAGCCAAGACAGAGTAACCTGGCCCCTCCTGGCGCCAACCTGCCATGCTCTGACCCTTGGCTGTGCATCCCTAGAATCCCGTCTGGAGGGATACTGTCACTGAGGGATCATTGTTCCCTAGTCAGTGTGCTACTCGCTGCCAGCTATATTCTTGGTTTAAAAAAAAATGACTGCACAATAACACACAAAAAGCAGAAGGCTGCTTCTGGCCAATGGTGCTGTTATTTAAATCATTTATAATTAAACCTATTGAAGGAGAACATTTTTAAATTTTATTTTTAAAAATTTAGTTTTCATTTTATATACCAACCCCAGTTCCCCCTCCCTCACCTTCTCCCTTCCCCCCACTTCCCCTCTTCCTGCCTCCCATCCACTCCTTAAAATGGGTTAGACCTTCCTTGGGGAGTCAACTGCTGTGCCCAGTCTCTGAACCCCCCCAAACCAACAGGAGACCAGATCCGATGCAAAAGCAGAGTCTTCTCAACTTCACCAGTTAACTCGGGTCCTCCATCTGTCCAACACAGCAGGTGGAGTAGGAGAGACCCTGAGCAGCACTGGGGGCAGAGCATATATTGGGGGTAGGGCAAGGGGACTGTCTAGGGGTTCGCTAGTTGCATGGCAACAGTCTCAGGATTGGTGCACCACCAGGCTTGGACAACCTGTCCTGAGCTGTTTGGTCAGCTGCAGCTACAGAAAGGTTGCTATGCCTAGAGGCCATCCCAGAGCAGTTACTAAGCGCTGCATTCCACTATTATCAGTAAAGCACGTCCAGAATTCTGATTAGTTCCTTAGCACATGGAGGGTACCTGGCAGTTGCTTCCTAGTAATTAGGGCAAGGTCGGGCAAGGTCTGGGGCTCAGTACATGGTGCTGAGTCAGGGGCCTACATCTTGTTGGGTCTTTTCTGCAGCCTGTCATGGCTGCCAAAGCAGGGGCTGGGTGAGGGTCTAGGCCCTTCATCAACAAAGTTTAGGCAGAACCAAGCCCCTCTCCCCTGTATCAAGGCTAAGCAAGGTATTCCACCATAGGGAATGGGTTCCAAAAAGCCAGGTCATGCCCCTGGGATAGTTCCTGGTGCCACTGCCAGCCCTGCCCCCCCCACAACAGCTCTAATCACATGACTGTCGCCCACATTCAGAGGGTCTAGTTTGGTCCCATGCTGGTTTATCAGCTGTCAGTTCAGGGTCCGTGAGCTCCCACTAGCTCAGGTCAGCTGTCTGTGGTTTTTCCCATCATGCTCTTGACCCCCTTTGCTCATATGATCCCTCCTCCCTCTCTTCACGGGAGCTCAGCCCAGTGCTTGGCTGTGAGTCGCTGAATCTGCCTCCATCAGTTACCGGATGTAGGTTCTATGACAGCAATTGGGGTAGTCATTAATCTGATTAAAGGGGAAGGCCCATTCAGGCACCCTCTCCACTACTGCTATGCGTCTTAGCTGGGGTCATCCTTGTGGATTCCTGAGAATTTCTCCAGCACCAGGTTTCTCCCTAACCCCATAAAGTCTCCCTCTATCAAGATATCTCTTTCACTGCTCTCTCCCTGTCCCTCCCCCAACTCAGTGAAGAAGGAGAACATTTAACTTCACATTCTTTTTTTCAAATGTTTATGAAATCTGGTATAGTGTTTTCACTTCAAGCAGCCAATGTTAAAAAATTATGAATAAAGAGAAAAAATTAGGCATTTATCCTACCTCTTCTTTTAAAAAATATGTATATGAGAGGTTGTGCACATGAGTGAGGTGCCCACAGAGGCCAGAAGAAGGCATTGGATCCCTTGGACCTGGAGTTTTGAACTGCCTGATGCAGGTGTTGGGAATCAAACTTGGGTCCTCTGTAAGAGTAGTACCCACTCTTAACCGCTGAGTCATCTCTCTAAACCTTATCCTACCATTTCTATATTAGCTATAATTCAAGGCCACTAAATAGTTAAGAAGAACATTTTTGCAAAATACTGAATCTATGGATGGGAGGTGCAGTAACAGACATTACCATTCAGCAACCTAGAGTGAATTGAGGGAACTCAGAATTGTTATCATTACAATTAGTGAAAACCTGGTAGGAACCATTGTAGCAAAGCAATGAATGACAAGGATACAACCTGAACTCTGCATCAAAATGGGAGGAAACTGAAGCTTTGTGCAGTAGTCCTATCCTGCTCCCCTCCTTCCCCCAAATCCAGACTGGAATCTCACCAAGCTTTTAACCCTCATTTACAGTTGATACATTTATGTGGCAGAGAGCACGGTGACTGATATAGTTCAAGTTGCAATCAGTTAAAATCATGGTATTTTGGAAGCCTCTGAGATGGAGATGACCTCTGACTTAGCTACATTTCCTGTTGCTGTAATAACATATCTGACAAAGATAACTTAAGGGAGAAGGGGCTTATTTCATTTCACAGTTCTGGGGTACAGCCCATCATGGTGGGCAAAGGGAGGCAGCAGGAGTTTGAAGCAACTGGTCACTTCACATCTACAGTAAGAAAGAAGGCAGTGATGAATGCTGGTGTTAGCTCACTTTCTCCTTTCTACGGTACCATCCGTAACGAATCAATTATCCGTTTCAAGATATCTCCTACAGGCATACATAGAAGCCTTCTCTTTGATGAATCTAGAGAGCACCAAATTGACAAGTGACATTAATTACCACAGCCTTTAAATTAGAGGAGACCTGTAAGATGGAGAAGACCTCTGAGATAGAGAGGGCTCTGAGAGGGAGAGGACCTCTGAGTTCGAGATGACCTCTGAGGTGGAGAGGATCTCTGAGGTGGAGAGCATCTCTGAGGTGGAGAGGATCTCTGAGTTCGAGATGACCTCTGAGATGGATAGGATCTCTGAGATGGATAGGATTTCTGAGATGGAGAGGATCTCTGAGGTGGAGAGGATGTCTGAGATGGAGAGCATCTCTGAGGTGGAGAGGATCTCTGAGCTCTAGATGACCTCTGAGGTGGAGAGGCTCTCTGAGGTGGAGAGCATCTCTGAGGTGGAGAGCATCTCTGAGGTGGAGAGCATCTCTGAGATGGAGAGGATCTCTGAGATGGATAGGATCTCTGAGTTCGAGATAACCTCTGAGGTGGAGAGGATTTCTGAGATAGAGAGGATCTCTGAGGTGGAGAGGATCTCTGAGGTGGAGAGGGCCTCTGAGGTGGGGAGAGCTTCTCTGAGGTGGCAGGGGTGGGTGGCTGACTTCTAAGATGAAGAGGACCTTCTATGTTGAAGATAACCAGGAAGTGTCCAGGTTTAAGTGTAATACCCCATGACTCCATAACGATTGTGGGGGCCAGACACCCCTTCACTAAACCTCTCCTTATCCCTAGGATTGGGGACTATCAACAAGAATGCTCACAGTCCCATATCTGAAACTCCCTCATGGATCACCATTCCTTTAGAGTCAGAAGAATGTAGTTATTACTTAAATTCACTTTCCTCTAAGATATGAGTCCAGGCATACTGCAAGGACTCACTAAAGGAGACTTTATACTCATTCATATCAGGATCAATGTCTGCTTATTATTTTCCCTGTTTTTAATATTCCAGCCAGATTCCTACCATAAAGCAGGCATACAGTAAAATTGCTTTCACAGAACTGAATACATTTAGGGAGCTGCTGTTCAGTAATCACCCATTCAGGTCTATTCAAGAAAGATTTTTTTTTCTTTTTTTTTTTTCGAGACAGGGTTTCTCTGTGGCTTTGGAGGCTGTCCTGGAACTCCCTTGGTAGTCCAGGTTGGTCTCGAACTTACAGAGATCCACCTGCCTCTGCCTCCTGAGTGCTGGGATTAAAGGCGTGCGCCACCAACGCCCGGCTTTAAGAAGGATTTTTAAGAAGCATAAAACACCACTAAGTTTGGCTGGTTCCACCCTGTCTTTTCTTTCTTATCCCTAGGTTGGTACCCTCTCTACTACCTCTGAGAGGCTATACAAGAGGCCTAAAGACAGATTCATAGGACGGTGGCCACAAGCTCGCTGGAACACAGTGCTCTTTAACCTCTTCAATGGGGAAGCAAGGACACCAGTGTCCTCTCCTCAGGAATGAGCAGGGTTCCTGTGAGTCAGAGAAGCATCCCCACCTCCACATTGGTCCTCTGGTCCCTCAGGTGAAATTCAGTCCACAATACCAGGGCAAGCTCCCCATTCAGCAGCAATTCCTTCCCTTGCAGTTTTTTAGAAACGATGAATAAACCCAGTGTTGCCCAAAGGAACACACAAAACTAAAGTAGCTCAGCAAGGCAATTCTTTTCATTAGAAAGGGTGTACCAGAACCCAAACTAGGATAGCAAGACACTGGGGCCAAGGTGGCTTCTTTGTCCCTGACATATGTGGTGACTGTGTCTCATCCCATTGGTGGGACCTCAGTTTCACAACCTGACCAAATTGGCTAATTGGTGGAAGGGGGCAGGGAAAGGCTGGGGAGTTATGAGTTCTGCTGGGCTAACTACCTTTAATTGAAACAACAAACAAACAAACCCTAGTGACTATCAGACTGCCATCACTAGCCAGCAATGGTTGCCTCTGCATCACTAGCCATTGCCTGTACTGTAGCATCTGGACAGTGCTCAGCCTCGGTATTTTCATTTTCTGTTGTTGGTTTCCTAAATGCAGATATTCTCATGCCACCGTTTTCTTACTTTATCAGTGACACCTTCCAATTCTTTTTGTCTGAGGCTTGCTTCTTTTGCATTTGAAAACCAACTCACAGAACTGGCATGATGACTCAGCAGGTAGAAGTACTTCCCACGTGAGTCTGATGACCTGAGTTTAACCCCTGGAGTCCATGGTCAGGTGAAAGGGAGACAACCTGATCTACATAGTGAGTTCCAGGCTAAGCAGTGAGACCCTCTCAAAAACAGATAGATAGATAGATAGATAGATAGATAGATAGATAGATAGATAGATAGATAGGTAGGTAGGTAGAAAGAAAATAAAGCAAAAAAAAACAAAAAACAACCCAAATAAATTTGTGGGAAAATGCTATAAATTTCAAACTGTAGGAGATAGAAATTGATTTTGGCATTAAGTGATTTTAAAATTTAGAGTCCAGGGCTGGAAAGATGGCTCAGAGGTTAAGAGCACTGACTGTTCTTCCAGAGGTCCTGAGTTCAATTCCCAGCAACCACATGGTGGCTCACAACCATCTACAATGCAATCTGGTGCCCTCCTCTGGCATGTAGGCAGAACACTGTATATGTAATAAATAAATAAACCTTTAAAAAAATTTAGAGTCCAAGTGAGTTTTCTCAAACAGTATATAGAAAAATAAAATGGTTGATTAAAACAAGATTGAAGCCTGGCATTGGTGGCACATGCCTTTAATCCCAGCACTCGGGAGGCAGAGGTAGGTGGATCTCTGTGAGTTCCAGATCAGCCTGGTCTACCGAACGAGTTCCAGGACTGGCTCCAAAACAATACAGAGAAACCCTGTCTCCAAAAACCAAAACCAAAACAAGATCGAGGCTGAAAATGTTGCTCAGAGGTCCCGTGTTTGCCTAGCATGTGTGCCTCCCCGGGTCTAGTTGCCAGCACTGAAACAAATGAACAAATATATGAAAGGATGAGGGACTACTTGGCCTCGGAAGTGTGGCCAGCAGAGGGTGGAGGGAATGTCTCCTGGGCAGAGCCGACTCACTGGCAATCTGCACCTCAAAAGACTGCTGGCTGATCTGTGGGCCTTTGAAGCTGAGAAGCAGAGTGTGCGTGACAAATGGCTAATCCTCTTCAATAAAGCCACTACAGCGATGAAAGATAAGGGCTCAGGAGTCCTCATAAAAAGACTAAAGACACAGCGGCCATGCATAGAACGTGGGCCTTGCTGTACCCTGATTTTAGCAGAAAGAGCAGAGTGGTGATTTCAACAAGGCAACTATAAAAAGGAAGGGATCGGGTATAGGACTAGTGATAAACTTTTTAGATGTGATTATTTCTGTTTCGCTGTTTTTGTTTGCTTTCTTGCTTTGGGATTATTTTTGTTTTTATTTTTTTCCAAGACAGGATTTCTCTGTGTAACATCCCTGTCTGTCCTAGAATTCACTTTTTAGACCAGGCTGGCCTTAAACTCAACAGAGATCCACCTGCCTCTGCCTCCTGAGTGCTGGGATTAAAGGGTAAAGGGGTGCACCACCTCTGCCAGACTTTTTCTTTTTCTTTTTCTTTTCTTTTCTTCTTCTTCTTTTTTTTTTTTTTTTTTTTTTTTTTTTGTTTTTTTGTTTTTCGAGACAGGGTTTCTCTGTGGCTTTGGAGGCTGTCCTGGAACTCACTCTGTAGACCAGGCTGGCCTCGAACTCACAGAGATCCACCTGCCTCTGCCTCCCGAGTGCTGGGATTAAAGGTGTGTGCCACCAACGCCCGGCTTTTTCTTCTTTTTTTTAAGGACATGGTTTCATTTAGCCCAGGATGACCTCAAACTCTCTGTGTAGCCAAGGATGGAGCCTCAGTCTCCTCCAGCCTCAGCTTCCTAAGTGTTTGAACTGCAGATACATTTTTTGCTTGTTTGGGATTTTTTTGTTTTGTTTTGCTGTTTGTGGTTTTTTTGGGGGGGCTGTTGTTTGTTTGTTTGTTTGTTTGTTTTTGTGACAGAGCCTCACTATGTAGACCAAACTGGCCTGGAACTCAGAGATCTACCTGAGAAGATCTGACAGGCCAACTGGATCTAGACAATCTCTTACTGAGATTCTCTTCCCAGGTGATTTTAGACTGTGTCAAATTGACGATGAAAACTAACCCTTACTGTTTACTTTAGTTCCTTGTGTGTTTTTGTTCCATTTTGTTTTTGAAACAGGTTCTCACATTATAGCCCAGGTTGACAGACAATTTACTATATAGCCCAGTCTAGACTTGAACTCTAAACAATCCTCCTACTTCAACCTCCTAGAGCTGAATGGAAAAGGGTGCCTCCAAAAGTTGTGTGGGGACAGAGCAATAGCAGGAAGAAGAAAACAACGATTGACTGATTGATTGACTGATTGGTATATTGGCTGAGGAGTGGTGCCCAGGCCCAGTGTGGAAGTCAGAGGGTAACCCTTCTCACCTTCCACTTCGAAGGTTCTAGACTCAGGGTCTGAACTCTGACACAAGCACTCTAGCCCACTGAGTCATCTCCCAGGTCCCACCACCTTCTCCTTTTACACAGTTCAGGACGTCAGTCTGGGAATGGTGCTGCCCACATTTAGAGTAGGTCTTCCCACCCAGTTATCCTAATCAGCATGATTCCTTACTGCCTAGAAACCAGCCTCATCTAGGCAGTCCTTCAGAGCTGTGCCTGGAGGCTTGTCTCCGCAGTGACTCTAGACCCAGTCAAGTACCATCAGTATCAGGCATCACAGCCAGGGGAGAGGAAAACACTTGACCTTATGAGAGGCTCAGGTTTGGGCTGTCTGCAAGATCCTTCCCCTTGGGATTGACCGCATCCCTTACATCTGGTTCTGACTTCAGCTGTAGCTGAGCTGGACAGTTCCCCGCAGTGCTGGAGGACGCAGCCATCTCCACCCTTTTGCTGCTAGGCTCCCATCCACCACTCAGATGTCAGTCAGTTCTTTTCCAGTGGTCTCTCTGAGGAAGATATTCTCTGACTAAAATGGCCCTCTGAATTCTCTAGCTTGATATACTAAACACGTTGTCTTAGTTTCTTTTCTGTTGCTGTAACAGAACACCCAAGACTCGCTAATCTATGAAGAGTAGCGGGCTGGTGACAGCTTTCTTGCACAGCATGTGGAGAGCGGCACTTAATGAGAAAGAACCAGAATGTTCTTTTTTGTTGTGCTGGGGATGGAACCAGGGCAAGCATGGCGCCATTGAGCTACGTCCCAAAATAATCATCCTCTCCTTTTAAAAGTTATTTTCACAGGTGTATGCTGTGTGTGAGGTATGCGCATGTGAGGGCAGGCACCAGTGGAGGCAGGAACCGGGTTTCCTGGAGATGAAGCTACAGGTGGTTTAGAGTCACCTGATATCGGTGCTGAGAAATGAACTTGGGTCTTCTGTGAAAGCAGCAAGTGCTTTTAACCATTGCACCATCTCTCCAGCCTCCTTCTTCTCTGACGCTTCTGCCATCAAGAAGACCTCACCCTCACGAGCTCATCTACATCAAGTCACCCCCCAAAGGCCCCACACCCACGGGGCCATCAGCACAGAACAGAAAGAACAAGTTTTCATCTCATCAGCTCTTGGGGCACAGTCAATCCACCGTCTTTCTGTAAGCAGCTCCCCCCTCCCCATATGGTCTCTAGATTTCTTCCTCTACCATCTGCAACACAGCTCAGGCTTTCCCCAAACTACCTTACTGACACTATTCCAGTGAGTTTGCCCCATTAGCGGGTCCTCTGGCTCCCTCGCCAGGGAATTAGCCCTGCGTCCTGACAGTGCCCCAAATCCCTGGGTTAGTCTTTGTCTGGTTGTATATTTTGGTATCCTTCAATGCAACACTTGGAGCCCTCCCTCTGCTCCTGCTGGTCTTCTAGATAAACCATGCAGCACTCCAGCTCATGGCCTGTTTTTCTGCCTTTCTTCAGCCACGTAAGGCTGAGGTCTGAGGCATTGTCCAGTGGGTGTGCAGAAACCTAGGGCCTCACACACACCAGGTGAGCACTCCACCTCTGGTTGTCCCTCCAGCCCCAAACACTTGTTTTGGTGCAGAATCTGGGCAAGGAGGAGCAGATACTGAGTGGACAGGGGCAAGAGATCTCTGAGGTGGCTGCCAGCACAAAGGGAAGGACATCGGCTGCTGTGGGCTTCAGAGGCTTCTTACGACCCCATGCTGTGGCCCCACAGAGATGAGCTGTATTGACGAAATGTCCTCCCATGTATGGTAATAGAACTACAGCACAATTGAGTTTAAGATATCCCCCAAGAAGCCACTTGGCTTTAGTAGCTGAAAACAGGCTTGAACCCACAAAATGTCACACTCACTATAGCTTTCTTCCATTGTCACACAAGACCCAAGTGCTAGTTCAAACTAGCTTTCTAGCAAGGCATGGGTGCATACCTGTAATCCAACACTTGGGAGGTGGAGGCACCAAGATCAGGAGTTCAAGGTCAGCTTAGTTACAAGCCACGTTTGAGGCCAGCCGTGGAACTTTGCCCCACAAAACCCAATAAATAAATACGTATTTTTTTTAAAGTGGCTTTCTGAGTCATACGTGGTCAACCACAGAATTAACTTGTGGGCCTGTGAAAGCCTTCATCAATGGAAGCGCAGCAGACTGGAGCATGCCTGTAACTTGGCACTTGGGTGGCGGGGACACAAAGATGGTCATCAGTGTGAGGATGGCTTGTGCTACAGAGTGGTTCTCTGTCTCTGCCCTGCCCCCCAACACAACAACAGTGGGAAAGGACGTAGCTGTCTCCACCTCTCTCCCCTTCACTGACACGTGCAAAAGACGTAGGAATGCTAAGAAATAGAAAACTAGGACTAACGGCAGCTCCTGTACCTGTTGCTGGATGGAGAGACATTTGCATATTGGGGGACATGGTCCTTGTCCTTCATTATCTGCCTTCTAAATTGGTAATTTAATATTACAAATGTCACAGAGATTTAAGCATTCATGTTTGATCCCTCATACTCCAGAAAATTCCAAACCAAAACCAATGAGAATTTCTCTGTACTTCGAGCATGTGTGTGAAACAGCCTCTTCCCAGAATTCTTCTGGAGTGACTTTGTTCAATAGAAATTAACCACATAGCAGGATCTTCTTTAGAAAATTAGCTACCCTGGGGCTAAAGAGATGGCTCGTCAAGTACCTGGGTTCAATTCCCAGTACTCACCTTGCAGTTCACAACTATCCCTAACTCCAGTTCCAGGTGAATCTGCTATCTTCACAGAAATATTCATGCAGATAAAACACCAATGCACATGAAATAAAAATAAATAAATTATTAAAAAAGGAAAATTAGCTACCCTGAGTTTTGCATTTATGTCAATCTTAGTGTGCGTACTTACCAAATACCCTGAGGAATGTTAGCAGGTTGTTAGTCCCCATCTTAATTTTTTATTATAACACTTACTTTTATTTTGTATGGGGGACAGGGTACATGCTATGGAGTGTGTGAAAGTAAATAGGTTAGTGGACAACTTGCAGAAGTTAATCCTCTGATACGGGCTCCGGGATTGAACTCAGGCCCATTAGGCTTGGTGGCAAGCATCTTTACCCACCAAGCCATCTCACCAACCCTTTTTTGGTATTGCAGTATTAGACCTTGAGTACAGAGCATCACACATGAAACTGTATCCCAAACCAGGAGCCATCTTTTAATAGCATAACACCTGTTTCATAGAGGACTTCACTGGCTGCCTTAGATTGCATTCTCTGGGGTAAAGAGTCGTGAGCAGGTTCTGCTGGGAACCCTACCTGGGAGATAAACCCACAAGGAGAGCCAGATAGCAGGGCCAGACTGCTCACCATGTGCATGTAATTGGGCCTCAGCCAATCCTGCTGGTACCTTCTAGCAGGAATGGCTTGTCAGAGCTATTCCACAGTCAGGCAAAAAGGGATGGACTCTAGAGAACTTGGGCAGGCTGCCCATTGGGACAGCACGGTTGGTTTGCTAGGGGGAAGCTCACGTCCCAAGGAGGAAGTCCGTGAGCCCTCACCAGCTGAAGCTCTGTGTCTTAGTTACTTTTCTGCTGCTCTGATAAAATAACCTGGAAAAGGCCCAGGCTGATGCCGAGGGCCATAATTGGGTCTGTGGTCCCATGGCAGCCAGGGTCTGGGTTGATGCCTGTGGTCCTATAGCTGGGTCTGGGTTAGGTCTATGACCTGTGTCACCTCAGGGGACCATAGGAACCATGTGTGATGAAATTAGAGGGCCATGCTGAGCCAGCCCCACCCTTTGCTGGCCCTGGGAAAAGCAGGCCCTACCCTCACAGGAGAGCTGGCCCTTGCACTCTGGAGCGATGGTCCCATCCCTTACCACCAGTGAGGGAGAACAGACCCTGGTGGTATGGGCATGGGGAGCTGGTTCCATCCCCTCACCTGAATCAGGCAGCCCCAGTGGCTGGGACTGACCAGCTCAGCTACCACTCATGCCCACAGCCAGGCCTTGGGTTCACCCACCCTAATATCTACCCCGTCTCTGCTGGAGCTTGTGAAGGGACTGGTCCTGTAGATGATACCCGCATGATCTCCATGACTTGGGGAGGCTGCTGGATATCCAGAGGAGTTTCATTGAGGATACACTGATGATAGTGTATCAGAAACCAGGGGCCTTGAACCAGACTAATGACTAGTTACAATGAATATTTGCTAGTCAAGCTGATTGGACAAAAGGGCATATACTATGTAACACACCGCTCCCAGTGCCACCAGGACAAATGAAGAGGCTGGAGAGGCTGGAAAGATGGAGAAACAGAGGTTATTTTGTTTTGTTTTGTTGTTTGTGTTTGCTTGCTTGCCTGGTTTTTTTTTTTTTTTAATTTTCTTGGGGGAATGCTTCAGGAATGAGAGAAAGATATTGGGACTGGGAGGTGGCAGAATTAGGGTACATGATGTGAAATTCCCAAAGAATCAATAAAGAAATTATATTTTAAAAATACCCGGGGCTGGGCAGTGGTGGTGCACACCTTTAATCCCAGCACTGGGGAGGCAGAGGCAGTCGGATCTCTGTGAGTTCAAGGCCAGCCTGGCTTCAGAGTGTCCAAATAGATTCCAAAGCTACATAGAGAAACCCTGTCTCGGTAACAAAACAAAAACAAACAAACAAAAAACAAAACAAAACAAAAACCTGTAAAAGGCAACTTAAAGAAGGAACAGTCCAGGGCGAGGGAGGAGGGGAGGGAGAGGGAGCTGGGATTGACATGTGAAGCAAGCTTGTTTCTAACTTAAATTAAAAAAGGAAGAAAAATAAATAAATGCTGTCTTTTGTAAGAGTTTAAAAAAAAAGCCGGGTGTTGGTGGTGCACGCCTTTAATCCCAGCACTCGGGAGGCAGAGGCAGGTGGATCTCTGTGAGTTCCAGGACAGCCTCCAAAACAATACAGAGAAACCCTGTCTCGAAAAACCAAAAAAAAAAAAAAAAAAAAAAAAAAAAAAAAAAGAGTTAAAAAAAAAAAAAGAAACAGTCCTTCGGCAGGAAGTCACAGCTCAAAGCAGCAGTCACATGGTATCCTCAGTCAGGCAGAAGAGAACAGTGCTCGCCTGCCAGTGCTCACCTCAGCTTGTGCTGCCCTTCACAAGACCGGGGCCCCTTCCAGGAAATGGTCCCATCCGCAGTCAAGGAGTGTCTTTCCACACCATTGTACAATCAGGGTAATGCTTCCCAGATACTCTCAGCACCTAACCTTAAAACACAGTCCCTTACAAGTGTGTCTGCAGTCGCACCTCGTAGGCAGTCTGGCAATTCACACTAACCATCACACCTAGCCTCCTGTAGGAGGCCAGACAAGGGCAGAGGAAGGGATCCGGAAGCTCATTCAGTACACCCCAAACCTACTGCAGCTTACAGAGTGTGTGTTCTGCCCAACGAGGAGCATAGCACTTCTGCCAGGGACACTCACTGGATTAGACTTGCCTCCCACTGCCTGCAAAGCATAAGCCAAGGCTACTATGCTGTGCACTTAACTCTGGGGAATCCCAATGAGCCCAGTGGACAATCTATCAACGAACTCCTGATCTCCCGGCCTCTGCCTCCAGAGTGCTGGGACTACAGGTATGCACCAGTATACCCAGTTTTGATCTATAAAATTTAAGTAGGGAAATTCAGAACATACTTACCTATTGTCTTAGGCTTTCTATTGCTGTGAAGAGACCCCATGACCATGAGAACTCTTATAAAGGAAAATACTTAATTGGGGCTGGCTTACAGTTTCAGAGGTTCAGTCCATTATCATCATGGGGGGACATGGCAGTGTGCAGGCAGACATGGTGCTGGAGAAGGAGCTGAGAGTTCTACATCTAGATCCACAGGCAACAGAAAGTGAACTATGTCACTGGGTGTAGCTTGGTCATAGGAGACCTCAAAGCCTGCAACCACAGGGACACACTTCCTCTAACCAGGCTACACCTACTCCAACAAAGCCACCTCTCTTAATAGTGCCGCTCCCTTTGGGGGATATTTTCTTTCAATCCACCACACCTATTAATTTTTTAAAAAACACAATAACCCATTACACATTTACATAAATGTTATGTCTTTGTAAAAAATATCTTCCAACTGAATAGTGGAGGAGGATTTAAATGCTCTTTTCAGATATTTATAGTTATTTTTCCTGTGGTGCTATATCAAAATTCAGTAAAGACTAATTTCTGAACTGTTTGTCCAGAGTGGGATATGAAATCTTATTGTATACCTTTACATGCTGTTACATTAAAATCTGTCATCAGGACTGTGAGACAGCTCAGTGGGGAACAGTGCTAGCTGCAAAGCCTAATGGTCTGAGTCTGACGCCCGAGCCAGAAGGTGAAAGGAGAAAACAGATTCCCAAAGATGTCAAGGTGACCTTGACGTCTGTGCCGCAGCACACAAACAAATGATAAAAAAAAAAAAACAACCTATTGTGTACTTCGTCTTGTGAACTTGGTCAAATTCCATTCAGGATGGGTAGTGATATATTATTTGTGATTTACTAAAGCTTGCCTGAAGATTCATAAAGCAAAGTCAGCCACAAGCCACAGAAGCCAGGCAAACACCCTTAATCCCAGCAGCCAGAAGCTAAGAGGTGATGGTACACATGTTTAACCCTAGGACACAGGATTAAGAGGTAGATGGATCTCTGTGAGTCCAAGGCCACCCAGATCTACACAAGACTGAATCAGTCTAAAAGAGAATTGTAGCTCCCACCTTTAATCCCAGCACTAGAAGGGCATACAAAACAGGAGCAAGTATTCAGTAGAGGCATTCGTTCTCCAGCCACTCTGAGGAGAGCCTGCAGTTTGAGACTTGAAGAGTTCATGCATGGATCAGTCCCTTTCAGCCTGAGCCAGAGGGGAGAGCTAGTGGCTGGCTGCTTTGCTTCTCTGATCTTCAGTTTGAACCTCAATACCTGTCTCTGGGTCTCTTATTAATTTGAGTTATAAGGATGTTGTCATGTCACGCCCTGGTCATAGGGGTTATTTAGTTGTTCAGACTTTCCAGATGGTGACACATTTATAATGCAGTATCATGTGTCTAGAAGGATGGTTAAATGGTTAAAAGCGTGTCCTGCTCTTCCAGAGGACCTGAGTTTCATTCCCAGCACCTACCCACTTCAGGCATCTCACAACCACCTGTAACTCCAGCTCCAGGAGATCCGATGCCTCTACTCTCCTGCACACATTTAAAATAAACAAATAAATCTTTAAAGAAAGAATTGCATTCATTAACCTTATAAACTGGCAGATTTCCAATGGTGGATTTGAGTGTTCCAGAATTTTGTTACAGATGAGAAGTATCAGCTGATATTTTTCTTAAAGGCTTGCTCACTTATTTGAAAGAAAATATCTGCTATATATGCAAGCATGAAGAATGGTAGTTTATCTGTCCATAAGTCTTTCAAGGAAAAATTATTACTCATTAAAAATACTTCCAGTTCATGCTGGGTGATGGTGGTGCACACTTTTAATTCCAGCTTTTGGAAGGCAGAGGCAGGCAGATCTCTGTTAGTTTGAGACCAGCCTGGTCTACAGAGCAAGTTCCAAGACAGCCAAGGCTACACAGAGAAACCTTTTCTAGAAAAAAAAAAAAAGACTAAAAATAAAAACCTTCTGCTGGGCGTTGGTGGCGCACGACTTTAATCCCAGCACTTGGGAGACAGAGGAAGGTGGATCTCTGTGAGTTCAAGGCCAGTCTGGTTTATAGAGTGAGTTCCAGGATAGCCTCCAAAACAATACAGAGAAACCCTGTCTCGAAAAACCAAAAAAGTGAAAAAAATTAAAAATAAAAACCTTCCAGTTCTAGTGAACATATACATAATTTTGATGGTATAAATAAATTCCTCAGCATAAGCATCTCCCTTCATTATCAGAAAGACCGCACACATGGCCCACATGTGCACCACTAACATATGTAGACGGAGTTTCCGCTCCACCTGCTCCCACAGCCATTTAACCCCAAATAAGCACGCAGAAACCTATGTTAATTATAAGCTGTTTGGCCAATGGCTCAGAACAGGAAGAGAGAGTGGGTCACAGGGGAGACACCATGTAGTTACTGAAGGAGTAACATCCCAGCGCATTATGGGTAAGCCACAGCCTCATGGCAATACATAGTTTAATAGAAATGGGTTAATAATTAAGAGAGAGCTTGTCAATAAGAAGCCTGAGCTATCAGCCAGTTCATGATTAATATAAGCCTCTGTGTGTTTATTTGGGACCAAGAGGCTGCAGGACCAGGCAGGACAGAAAATCCATCCACAAACATGAGCATTAACATTGCAAAAGAGCAAATATTACCTTAATATTGCTGCAGAAAGACTTTGACCCAAGCAAATCCACTGAGAGGGGCTGGACCTACTAAGGGTCAATGGCCATTTGTGTGTGCGATGTGTATACAGGAACACAACTCTGTGTGTGTATGTGTGTGTTTGTGTGTATTTATGTATAGGTCAGAAGACAAACTGTGCAGCCATTTTTCAGGCACTTTCCACTTCATTTTATGACCTGGAACTCTCCAAATAGGTTAGGCTGGTCAGTACTTCTCATAGATCTGTCCATCTTCAGCCTCCAGTGCTGGGATGACAAACGTGCACACTATGCCAGCTTATTTATTTATTAATATTATGCATGCACATGTGCCCCTGTGTGTAATGTGAACCTGGGTGTCATAAGCCATGGTGTGTATGTAGGGTAGAGGAACAGCTTTCTGGAGTTGCTTTTCTCTTTGAGGGCTGGGGCTGTAACCAGTGTACTTTGCCTAGTCTGCACAAGGCCCAGGATTTCATCCCTTACACTGAAAATGTAACAAAACAAAACTTCCAGATCAGATCTTTGGATTTTCTTAGTCTCCATATGTGTGTTTGAGCACACTTATGAACAACTAATGTACCCCCTTTGAAATTTTTCTGATTTGTTGTTTGTTTTGAGACAGTGTTATAGGCTGAAGTTTCTGTCCCAGCCAGACCTGCAGCCATTTAGTTCCAAATAAACACACTGAGGCTTCTATTAAGTATAAACTATTTGGTCAATGGCTCAGGCTTCTTCTTGGCTGGCTGTCTCTTAATTAATGACACATTTCTATTAATCTGTGTATCTCCACATGGTCTTGGCTTACAGGTGATGCCCAAACCTCTTTCTTCCTTGGCAGCTACATGGTGTCTCGCTGGCAACTCACTCTCTGTCTTCCTCTCCCAGAATTCTCCTAGTCTGGTAGCCCTGCCTATACTTTCTGCCTGGCTACATCCCACCTGTCCATTGGCCAAAACAGCTTTATTCATCAACCAATGAGAGAAACATATTCATAGCACACAGAAGGACATCCCCCATCACAGTGTCTCACTAGGTAGTCCTGGATGCCTTGAGCTCACAAGCATCCACCTACATTGAGACTGAGTGCTGGGATTAAAGGTTATACCATCACCTTTGGCTCAATGACCCTGTTTTTCAAGTGCCATGGGGCTTTTTTCCTTAAGGATTTTTCTTATTTTATGTGTATGAGTGTTTGCTTGCTTATATATATATATACATACATACATACATACATACATACATACATATATGCATCCTATGTGTACCCAGTACCTGTGGAGGCCAGAAGGGGGTATCATATCCCCTGAAAATGGAGTTGCACCCAGTTGTGAGCTACTACATGAATCCTGGGAACCAAAGGGGGCTCTCTGCAAGGGTAGCCAATGCTCTTAATGGCTGAACTATTTCTGCAGTAGAGCCGCTGGAGAGACTCTTGCAAGCCTCTTTCTGGGTGTCAGGAAACAGGCACCCTAACTGCACACCTCAGCCTTGTCTGATAACAGGACAAATTCTCATCTATCTCTTTAAGTGAGGACACTGAGCTCACCAAGCTAGGAGACGATCATGTACTTGAAATCTGGAGGGGAAAACAGTAAGGCCAGACTGTTAGCTACATGCCTCACTCGGGACACTTGTGCACTACACTCTCTGGAAACCAAGATGCAGCTCGGGGTCTCAAGATCACCTCCAGAGGGGGCGTGGGTATTGGAGGAAGGCTTTAGGAAAGTTTACTAGTTAACTGGATCCCGGCCACCGACAAAATGAAGAGCGACTGGACCTTGGACAGCCACCAAGCTGCGTGCTGGGGTAGGCGGTAGCACCGTGGACAGCGCCAAGCACGTCCGCTCAGGGAGCCAGGGGCGGGGAGAGGCTTCATCAGCTGATACCTTACGTAGCGCCAGATTCCCACTTTGCTAAGGCAGGTCCGGGTGGGCGCACCAGCGTGCGTTTTCGGCGTAGCAGCCCCAGGCATGGTAGAGATTGGCTAGGTCAGGGCAGAAGACCATCTCTAGAAAGCAGGTACCTGCGTGGCTTGCCCAGCATCCGGCTGTTCCCCAGGGAACCACTGCCTGGAGAACGGGGTTGGGGGCGGGCAGGGAGCAGCCCTGGACCAGCGACTGTTCTGACGCACCAGCCCGGTTCCATGTATCCACCTAGCATGGAGCCGATCCCAAGGATGCTCTGCTGCGGGCGACCAGACAGCAGTCTCCGCCGAGGTGAGGAAAAGCAGGCATGTGATAGCGGGCCCTGGCTTCTAGACTCTGCCCCTTGAGTCCGCTTTCCAAATCTCTAAGGGTACCCAGACTGTGCGGCTTGCGGTCTAGCGCCCTCCTCTCTGCCTCCGTCTCCTCCAGACTCTCACTGATTGGAGATTGGGGCCAGGTTCCTACTCTTGGCAGAATCCTCTCCACTAGCTAGTGGTCGCAAACATTTCTAGATTGACTCCGGTGGGCTCGGTGGCTACTGAATCTGAACGCAGGTGTCCTGGGCTGGCGATGGATCTGACTGTAAACTTGACCTCCTTTTCCCTCTCCACTCCCTCCTCTTTGGAACCCAACCGCAGCCTGGGCACGGAAGACCTGCGCCCTAGTCGGCCCTTTCTCTCAATTTTTCGAGTGCTGGTCCTGACCTTGCTGGGCTTTCTAGCTGTGGCCACGTTCGCTTGGAACCTGCTGGTGCTGGCCACCATCCTCAGGGTACGCACCTTCCACCGCGTGCCACACAACCTGGTGGCATCTATGGCCATCTCGGATGTACTGGTGGCTGCGCTGGTCATGCCGCTGAGTCTGGTGCACGAGCTGTCCGGACGCCGCTGGCAGCTGGGCCGGCGCCTGTGCCAGCTGTGGATCGCGTGTGACGTGCTCTGCTGCACAGCCAGCATCTGGAATGTGACAGCCATAGCTCTGGATCGTTACTGGTCTATCACACGCCACCTGGAGTACACACTCCGTGCCCGCAAGCGCGTCTCCAACGTGATGATCGCGCTCACCTGGGCACTCTCTGCTGTCATCTCTCTGGCCCCGCTGCTCTTCGGCTGGGGAGAGACGTACTCTGAACTCAGCGAGGAGTGCCAGGTCAGTCGCGAGCCTTCCTACACCGTGTTCTCTACGGTGGGCGCCTTCTACCTGCCGTTGTGCGTGGTGCTCTTCGTGTACTGGAAGATTTACAAGGCTGCGAAGTTCCGCGTGGGTTCTAGGAAGACCAACAGCGTCTCCCCGGTTCCCGAAGCTGTGGAGGTGGGTGCTACAAGGATCGCTAAAAATACTTCACTTGCATCTGCAAAAGCTTTCTTCTCAGCACACTTCCCCCGAAGTGTATGGAAGGTGAAACTCTCCAGTTTAGGGAGATGTAGGCACGGGAGGGCACAAGCGCCAAAGATTCCCTTTTGGAATCACAGAGCCCCTCCCGTGTTGAGTGCTGGTGAATCATTTTCTGTGTGGAGAATGTGGGGTTTGTGAACCATGTCCTATCGGGTCCACGTTGGCACTAAAGCTCTGTGTATGGACAGCATCCCTTATAGAACATCTGGTGAAGCTGGTGTCTGGAGGACACTGGCTCAGTGCCCCAGAAAAGGACCCTGTACTGGTGGTGGGGGAGTCCGAGGAGGGAAGATTAGAATGATTGCCACACAGCAGGTTCATCGGTTGTGTTGTGTTCTAGGCTATTTTGCAAACTATAATTTCTAGGTTGTTGTCATTCTTCAGGGTCCTGTCTAACACCTCCTCCCAAGATTAAAGACAACTGTTTACTGTCATCTTGGTGCCTGTGTTTGTTATCTGTTTTCCTTGCCTTCTGGTTTGTACCATTGCTTCCTGGGCCCATTTACTGCAGCCCCATCAGGCCATGGACACCACTGAAGACCACCTGGCCTATCTGCCTTCCTTTTGAGTAATATGCAGGAAAAAAATTCAAGTTTCAGGACAGACAGCTCCCCAGCTCCCTACAGCTGGCATTTGGAGCAGACAATCTCTACGAGGAAGTCCCAATTCCATCCTCTGCCCCCCCCCTTAATTCCTGGAAATCTGACGTGGTGATTCAGTGTTTTCAAGCTCCATGAGTGCCCAGTGCTGAGGCCTCACCTGTGTATAGAAGTTAGGTCAGGCAAGGATGAGGTCCCCATCCGTTTTCTGTTGCCCGACTCTGGGACCACAGAATACTTTAACTGAGTGAGCCGAGAGTGTTGTACTGGCTTGACATAAAGGTTAGCCTACGAATGGTGGTTACTTGTGAAGGCCTCATCAATGAGGCTGCATTTCTAATCATTCAAGCTTAGGGTACAATGTGTGGAGGGAGGAAGGGGAAGGGAGGAGTGTTAATTTTGTCTTGTTCTTTTAGAACAAAGAAGGAAAGGGGTGACAGAAGTCACCAGTTCCTCCATCTGGAACAGTGTCCTCCATCAAGGATGATGTCTGGACTGCCTGGTGATTTCATTTGAACTATTATTGTTGTTGTTATTATTACTACTATTGTTAGTTTCTTGAGACAGGGTTTCTCTGTGTAACTCTGGCTGTCCTGGAACTCACTTCATAGATCAGGCTGGCCTTGAACTCACAGAGATCCTCCTGCCTCTGCCTCCCAGCTGCTGGGATTAAAGGCTTGCTACACCACCACCCTGCTTTGCCTGGTGATTTCTAATAGCACACGATGGCTTCCACAACAAAGAATTTCAAGGACCAGAATTCACAGAACTGAATTTTGGAAACTACCATATCAGACAGCCCGGAGCTAGGTTCTAAGTAGCCTTAGGCAACTGAAGCTTGAGCTCCACCTCTGGTTTCCCTGGTGACAGAACGCTTTGCTTTTCCTTGGAATTTAAATTACCATATAAAAAGGTGAAGGTTGTTCTATCTCTAGCCTGGCATTTCAAGGAACCAAAAAGGAGCTGGAAGGGATAAATGACCCCCTAATGAGACAATGTGCTTTTCCCTTCCCTAGGCCTCTTCTCTGGTGCAGCCCCCCTTTTTTAAATCTATCTTTCTTTCAGAAGCGGGCCAAAGGCCAAGCGTGCTTTCCCTGGTGCTGCCGGCTCTGTTACTTTGTCTCAGATCCCTCTGCCTTTGCCCTGGGGCTGCTTGCTGACTGCTATCACAAACCGGAGGCTTTCTCTCTTCCTCTTCTCCATTTCCCATCCACCAGCAGCTGCCAAGATTCACAGCATCTCCACCCTGTTGCTTTTTTTTTCAACTCTCATAAAATTGTCCCCAACTTCCTTTCTAGTCTGTTTCTAAATTCTTTTACAAATGAGTGATGAGACTGTGAACCTAAAAAGTGAGTCTTAGTTTCCCCAGGAACACAATTACGAACAAGAGTGACACTGGGAAATTAGGGTCCCCTTTGGGGGGGGCTTCTTGGTCTCATTAATAAAATAATTTAGGAATAGACTCCAATGGAAACACAAAGACAATTTTAGCATTTAAAAGAAAACCCCGAAGGCAGGAAAGCCTTAAACCCTCAGCTGCAGTCCGGAAGCGGAGGAGAGGAAGCGAAAAGTCGCTGGGTCTCAGCCTGTGTAGAGGTCAGATGTAAGGCGGGGAGGAGGCTTTGGGAGAGTAAGGAAGTCCACAGTGTTGGGGGAGGGGAGCCCAAAGTGTTAAGGAAAGAGAAAGAAAGGAGAAAAGTTAAGTTCCCGTAGGGAAGCAGGCAGGCACAACCATGTGCTGGGAGCCTCGTAAGCTGGCGCACGGCAGGGACTGGGGGAGGAAAGCTCACGTCTCAAAGGTTTAATTATTCCACTTACCTCTGCATCGAGGCTTAAGGAAGCCTTCGTTCCTAAGGGTGGTTTCTTGGCCAAGTGAATGACCCTGCCCAACTGAATGTTAGGTCTCCTCCATTCAGGCCAGAGACTGTAGTCTCTTCATCAGTTTATTTATTTATTTATTTCTACTCTAACAATAGGGAGATGCTAGGTAGATTCATTAGAGATTGGAGATTGGTGGTAGGTTCATTACAAGTAGTGACTTAAGACTACCAGCCAAGAGAGCAAAGCTAACAGGGCCTTGATTACTGAACTGCGGGCTGGCGAGGCATGGCTCAGTCAGTGGGCTTTGTTTTTGTTTTTGTTTTACTTAAAAACATTTCTTGAAGGACCAGAGAGATGGCTCAGTTGTTAAGAGCACCAGCAGCTCCTCTACGTGGCTCACAACCATCTGTAACCTGAATTCCAGGGGATCAGACGCCCTCTCTGGCCTCTGAGGGCTCTGCATGCACACGGAGCACAGACATAAATGGAGGCAAAACACTCAGATATTAAATAGCTAAAAACAAACATGCGCCCATGGAGGCCAGAAGAGGGCGCTGGATCCCCTCCTGCTCTCTCCGTAGCTCTCTGGACTGATCTCTTCTCCTTAGTGCTGGAATTAGAGGTGCATCTCACCCATACTGGTGCTCAAGACTGCACTTAAGGCTTGAGCATGCTGTAAACACACTACCAATTGAACTAAATGTCTAGCTTCAGTACATTTTTAAAAATAAATGTGTGAGTGCAGGTGTTTGTTTTTATGTGCATCTGTGCATGACATGTGTGCCTGTGTCTGGAGGCTAGGAAAGGGTACTGGATCTCCTAGAACTGGAGTTAGAAATGGTTGTGAGCTGCCTTGTGGACACTGGGAATTGAACCCATGTCCTCTGGAAAAGGAACCAGTGCTTTTAACTGCTGAACTACCTTTCCAGCCCTCTTGGTACACTGTTATCAGTATAAAAGGAAAGGTTTCTGGGGGCTCTGATCCAGTTGCACGGGTGCATTGGGCTGCAGTTCCTCTCACTTGTGAGGTGTCTATGGGGACTTTAGGCCCCTTGCTGTCTTTTCGGTAATGCTGCAGTCTATAGTGTAAGTATTTTCAGCTACAATCTCATCACGAGTGGCCACCCAGTTTATTTGGAAACATACAACACTCATTGAACTCTATGTGTGTCACGGAGATGAAAGAGGTTCTCTTCCCACCACGGGAACCCAGTCTCAAACCTTCGAAAAGTGTGCCACATAGCCGCAGATTGGCCTTTCTTTTTTTTTTTTTAATCATCTGGCACAAACACACCATTTTGTCTATTTGTTATTTGTTTGTGGTGGGGTCTTCCTATAGAACACAGGCTAGTCAGGAATTCCTTATGTAGCCTAGGTTGGCCTTAAACTTGAGAATCTTCCTTCCTCAGCCTCCAAAATAGATTGCAGCGCGTACTATACCCAGCAGCCAACTATTTTATTAAAGACAAAATTTCCTAGGTTTACTTTTTTAAATTTACTGCAGACCAACTTCCCTCTGCCTTTCAGATATCTTGTTTTTTCATCATTTTACATTGTGTGTGTGTGTGTGTGTGTGTGTGTGGGTGGGTGTGTGTGCGCGAGCGGAAATCAGCACATGAGGAAATCAGAGGACAACTGGTCCAAAGTTGGTTTTCTGTTTCCAACCAATGTGCTCCAGGGTTCAGACTTAGGTCATCAAGGTTAGTGGAAAATGTCTTTACCTATTGAGCTAGCCTGCCATTCTCAGATAACTTTTATTTCATATACGTTTTTGTTTTTTGGTTTTTCGAGACAGGGTTTCTCTGTGGCTTTGGAGGCTGTCCTGGAACTCGCTTGGTAGTCCAGGCTGGTCTTGAACTCACAGAGATCCGCCTGTCTCTGCCTCCCGAGTGCTGGGATAAAACACCAATGCACATGAAATAAAAATAAATAAATTATTAAAAAAGGAAAATTAGCTACCCTGAGTTTTGCGTTTATGTCAATCTTAGTGTGCGTACTTACCAAATACCCTGAGGAATGTTAGCAGGTTGTTAGTCCCCATCTTAATTTTTTATTATAACACTTACTTTTATTTTGTATGGGGGACAGGGTACATGCTATGGAGTGTGTGAAAGTAAATAGGTTAGTGGACAACTTGCAGAAGTTAATCCTCTGATACGGACTCCGGGATTGAACTCAGGCCCATTAGGCTTGGTGGCAAGCATCTTTACCCACCAAGCCATCTCACCAACCCCGGCTTATTTCATATAAGTTTTAGAATATTTTATTTTATGTGTTATACGTGTTTTGCATGTGTGTTTGCATGTATACCATGTGTGTGCCTGGTGCATGCAAAGGCCAGAAGAGAGTGTTGGATCCCCAGTTGTGGTCTGTCATACTGGTGTTGGAATCAAACCCAGGTCTTTTGGTTAAGTAGTTGAGCAGTGCATACTTTTTATTCCTTCCTTCCTCTTTCTTTTTTTTTTTTTTTTTTTTTTTTTGAGACAGCATCTCTATATGTAGCCCTGGCTGTCCTGGAACTCATGATGTAGATCAGATTCTGAGATCTGCCTGCCTCTGTCTCCTGAGGGCTGGGAGGCATGGGGGCCATTTCACTCAGCTGAATACTCAGCTGGTACTCCTAACTGCTGAGCTGTCTCTCCAGCCTGCCCCCAAATAATGTCTAAATTGTATATCAAATGAGTTTATCTTCATGGTGTGAGGGTTAAAGGTAGATTTAACGAAGTACCAACAAACAGGGCATCCACAATATAGGCAGATATCCTCTAAAGTTAGAAGGATGGGGACTTGGTAGGTGATTATGTCTCCTTTGGAATGATTTTAGTGAGAAGATTTTGGATAGTGATTTTACTTATCAGTTAATATGAGATATTGATTCTTTTTAATGCTAAATTTTTAAATTATTCAATTAATTTTTTCTCTAGCCCAATCAGTTACCCCTGCCACCCTCCTCTCCTCTCAGTCCCTCTCCCATCCACTCCTTCTCCCTTCACTTCAGAAAAGGGTGGGTCTCCCATGTATATTAGCCATGCCGTATCAAGTTGCAGCAAGACTAGACACCTCCTCTCCTATTAAGGTTGAATGAGTCAACCCAGCAAGAGGAAAGGGTCTTAAGAGCAAGCAACAGAGTTAGAGACATTTCTTTTGCCAGGAGTCCCACAAGAAAATCATGCTACACAATTGCAACATATGTTGCAGAGGGCCCAGGTCCCATGTAAGTTGTCTGGTTGGCAGTTCACTCTCCATGGGTCCATGAGCTCAGGTCAGTTGACTCTGGGTGTTTTCTGGTGGTGTCCTTGGCTCATCTGGCTCCCATAATCCTTTCTCCCTGCTTTCCACAGTATTTCCTGATGTATGCCTAATGTTTGGCTGTGGGTGTCTTCATCTGTTTCCATCAGTTGCTGAGTGAAGCCTCTTTGATTACAATATTGTGCTAGGCAACAATCCCTGACTATAGAAGAGTATCAGTAATAATCATCTCAATGACTTTTTTTTGCCAGTCATATTTGGTTTTATCCTAGTTTCTGGGTCCTGGCTGTGTTAGGGTGGGCTCCCTCTGATAGTATAAGTCTCAAGCTGGACCAGTCATTGATTGGCACTTTCATAATTTCTGTACTACCGTTGTTCCAACATATCTTGTAGGCAAGGCAAATTGTAGGTCAGAGATTAGTTGGCTGGGTTAGGGTCCCAATCCCTCCACTGGAAGTCTGCCTAGTTACAGGAGATGGCCAGTTCAGGCTTTGTATCTCCCATTGCGAGGAGTCTTAGCTAGGGTCACTCTCACAGATTCCTGGGAAGTTCCCACTGCACTAGGTTTCTAATTTGAGACATTGATTTTTTTTAAGGAGCCTTCTGCCAATAGATTATTAACAATATAGATGAGTGGTACATGACAGTGATAGAATAGATAATAGATAGATGACAATTGATAATTGATACATAATAGATATAAAGAGATGAATGACAGATAGACAGATGATAGATAATCAGTTAGTGCCTGGGCCTTATCTGGGCTCCCACATTGAGGTCTTGTCAAGGGTATCTAAGAGAACAACATCTCATATAGATCTCCGACCCTTACTTTTTAAGGCTATTTGGAAAGGTCTAGCCTCATATTGGGTATTTTCTAAATTGCTAGGTTCATAATTTCATTTATTTCTTATTATTGAGTCCTTTTTTAAAATTAATTTATTTTTATTACATAGTGTTGAGTTTGCATACACACCTTCATGCCAGAAGGGGGGCACCAGACCTCATTATAGATGGCTGTGAGCCACCACCTGTTTGCTGGGAATTGAACTCAGGACCTCTGGAAGAGCAGCCAGTGCTCTTAACCTCTGAGCCATCTCTCCAGCCCTTTTGAGTCCCTTTATTGAAGAAAAGACTGAGTCAGACATGGTGGTACATGCCTTTAATTCTAGCACTCCAAAGGCAGAGGCAGGAAGATCTCTGAGTTTGAGGTCAGCCTGGTCTGCATAGTAAGTTCTAGGACAACCAGGGCTACACAGAGAACCCTGTCTCAAAACACAAAAAACAAAAACAAACAAAGATGTAAAAGAAGGCCTTGCTTTAACTGAGACCCCATCCCATCAGCTGCGGGCTTCTGCTCCACATAAGGCTGCATGGATGGTAAATCTATTTTTTGTCTTTGTTTGCTTTGTACCTTTCTTCAGTCATCCCATGCAAGGGAAGCTTCTGTAATTGATTTATGTAATCCATAACCTATTGTTAAATTCCCACAATTGGATTAGGTAACTCTTTTCCACTCTGTCCTGCTTTTAAATATTTCCAAATCTGAAGAGTTTTCAGTTCGGGCTGTGACAGGTCCTAGCAATATGGTTTGTTTGATATTCTAATGAAATTCTAAATTCCACAACACATTTCTGCCCTTTTCTCTGAAGTTTAGGAAAAATTTCCCTTATGCCCTTGACTCTGGCATAGGCTTTGAATTTACAGTTTATAGATCTGACTTTATATCTAGTGAGTTTACAGAATGCTTCAATTTTTTTCCTGAACAACAACAAAAATCTTAAAGAAAGGGCAGTTCATTTAGGAAATCTGATATAGCTCCCAGAACATGCTAGAGAGAGATCCCAAGGGGGCAATGTTGTAAGTCCTCTGGATATCAATTAAACAAGCTGACTGGGGCTAGACAGAAATGGCTCAGTGGTTAAGAGTGTTTGCTGCTCTTGCAGAGGACCTGAGTTCAATTCTAGCACTCATGTCTAGCAGCTCATAACTCCAGCTCCAGGTGACTGAATGCCCTCTTCTAGACTATGAGAGAACCTGCATGCACTTACAGACACACACACACACACACACACACACACACACACACACACACTCACACACACACGTAAAACAAATCTTCAAAACAAAAAACAAGCAGCTGTAGATGCTGCAGGTTAATTTTCCAGCAAGGTGCTGCACTCCGGTACATGACTAACCTTATCCCAAAATCTAAGCCAAGACCCAACAGCATACCTCTAGCTGACGCTCTAGTTACTTGAAGCAAACACCTCAATATGATGAGCCACAAAGACATCCTTTGTTTGCAAATTCCAGAATAGCAAAATATCATTAGTAGTAGGCGCCCAGGGGGCCAGCTGGAACCTAAGAAATCAGGAGTGCCTGAACAAAAGCATGAGCCAGCAGATACCTGGAGTTGGGTCCAGTGAAGACCTTTTGGTGGAGAGATGTCATGGTGGGTCCTAGACATGGTCTCAGTGTTACCTTTTAGAACTGCCAAGGGTAGCACAGCTGTGACCCGCAGGCTGAGATTAAAAGAACTGGTGATTTTTATGACCTAGGGAGTAAGGAAATCCTGTCATGCCAAACTGTTGCTAGGACAAAAGAACTCATGATTATCTCTGTGAATTCAGAGTGATCAGGCTCAGGATGGGAGGTCATTCTGTCAGGATGGGCAGCATTATCTGTAGATTGTGGGTGCTCACAATGATTGGCTCTCAGAGTCAGGTTTCTAGGGTGACTCTGATTTGATTGGCTGGCTCCCAAGTGAGGGCTAATGATTACTGGCTTGTCTAGGGTGACCCTGACTTGATTGGCTGACTCCTGAGTGAGGGCTGTTGATGACTGGCTTGTTTACAAGCATGTGCTCTGGGAACTGCATTGTCCTTGATCAGAGGAAGAAGTTTAGACAACCATCATGCTTCCTTGTTACCATAGCTACATAGTGAGCAATCTGTCCCTGAGTCATCACCATGCAGAGCCTTCTTCTAATCTGTAAATCTGTTTCTTGAGTGTTCTGGAAGGTCCAGGTGACCTGTCTTAAGAATCAACTGAACCCACACTTCAGAGCTGAGAGTTTCTGTCCCCAACTTCAGCAACACTAAGCCATGGAAGGAACATGTTAGATTTGTAGTAAAACCATAAACAATTATTTAGCACAGCAATATTTTGAAACAAAAACAAAACCCCAAGAGCTTTAACAAGTGGTGCTTGTCCCCAAATAACTCAGTTATTGAAAGACAAAAGGCTGGTAAAACTGGGGACTTCCTGTGAATCTGAAATTGTGAAACACCTGTTCTAAGTGTGTTTCAGAGATGACGGAAGATCTAGCTTGGTCTGACTGCTGGCTCTGTGCTAACCTTATCCTCTCTTCCTGAGATCTGCTAATGAGTGCTTAAACTCTTATGTTAATCTATACAGGTTACTCTACAGACTCAGTTAAGTGATTGCTTCATTGTAGTCATTGATTAGCACAGAGAAGAGAGATGAGGTCTGGAAGGCAGGGTGGGCACACAAACCTGAAAGCAAGAGAAAGTGGAACCCTTCAAACAGCCGGGATCTCCTATCAATGGACCCACAGCCCCACTGAGTTCTTGTGGGGGTGGGACAGGCTGGTGTTGAACACAGCACCAGAACACGGATCCGTGTTTCACACGGAAGTGTGTCCTGGTTAGTTGACATAACCTGGAGACACCTAAGAAACTGCCCCATTCAGGTTTGTCTGTAAGGAACTGTCCTGACGAGGGAGAGTCCAGCCCACTGTGGGCAGCAGCATGCCTAGGCAGCTAAGCATGAGGCTGTGTGAAAAGCTAGCGGAGCACGAGCCTGTGAGGCAGCAATCAGCGCCTGCTTACGTCCCTGCCTTGATTTCCTCATCGATGAAGAGTGAGTGACCTGAAAGTGTAAACTGAAATGAGCCCTTTCTTCCCCAGGTTGATTTTGGTCATGGTGTTTATCACAGCAACAGAAGGAGAACAGAACGGGGGGGGGGGGGGCGCACGGGTGATGCTTTTCTGAGAAATATGGAGCTCTATACTAAACTCTGAAGAATTCCTGATGCAAAAACAGGTCCCAGTGTTCCCATGTCTCCAGCACCCCTATGTCTTTAGAACTTCCATGTTGCTGTTACCTTCATGTTGCTAGCATTCCTGTTATCACCAACAATGCCCAGCTTGACCCATAAAAAATGCCAGGAATGAGGAAGACTTCCAGAGGGAGTCTTGGGGGAGTTCGTAGTCTCTGGTGATAGAACTTAGGTTGTCAGGCTTGTTGGAAAGCACCTTAACCCACTGAACTGCCTCATCTGGGGCAGGAGTCAGGGTTTCTATTGCTGTGAAGAGGCACCATGACCACAGCAACTCTCATAAAGAAAAACGTTGAATTGGGTGGCTTACGGTTTCAGAGGTTCAGTCTATTATCATCATGGTAGGATATGGCAGCATACAGACACGCATGGTGCTGGAGAGGGGCTGAGAGTCAAGAAGGAGCTACATCTTGATCGCACAGGCAACAGGAAGTGGTCTGAGTGTCACACTGAGTGAAGCTTGAGCAAAGGAAACATCAAACCACACCCCACACCCCTGATGGTGAGCAGTAGCAGTAAACCAATCCAGCCCCCAAATGACAAAGGAAAATCACTGACCTCCAAAGGGTATGTGAGGCTACCTGGTATGAGAGGTATATGGTAAATGAATTTTCAGTCTTCACTATTTTGTTTATAATGAGCTCATTGTGATCTATATTAATAACTTATTTTTGCTGGGATAAAATACCATTCAGAAGCAACTCCAGGGAGAAAGGCTTTGCACTGGCTCCTAGTTTGGGGGTGCAATCTATCACAGCAGGGAGGTCATGGTGGCAGGAGCCTAAGGTAGTTGCTCACACTGTCTGTGCAGCTGGGAAGCAGAATGAGGGATGGGGTACTCCACTCACTCTCTCTTTTTATTCAGTCTGGGACCCCAGCCTATCGGACGGTGCCACCCACATTTAGGGTATGTCTTCCTGTCACAGAAAAGCCTAGAAGTTAGCCTCCCAGACGATTTGGATTCCATCCAGTTTACAATCAGTAATTCACCATCACAGACTCAACTTGTCTTCTGTGCCTTTGACACCCAATCTGCAGGCCTCATGTTTTTCTATTCCAGTTATGTTGCTGTGATAAAACAATCTGCCCAAGCCGGGCGTTGGTGGCGCACACCTTTAATCCCAGCACTCGGGAGGCAGAGGCAGGCGGATCTCTGTGAGTTCGAGACCAGCCTGGTCTACAGAGCGAGTTCCAGGACAGCCTCCAAAGCCACAGAGAAACCCTGTCTCGAAAAACCAAAAAAAACAAAAACAAAAACAAAAACAAAAACAAAAAAAAACCAATCTGCCCAAAAGCAACTTGGGAGAGGGGAGTGTTTATTTTAGCCTATAATGCCAGACCACCACCCGTCATTGAGGGAAGTCAAGGCAGGAACTTGACTTCTTATCCCACATAGCATTACCTCTAACTGAGGAACTCACTTCATAGCCACAGAAGGACAGCAGGAAACACGGGGATGCTTCTGGCTGGCTTGTACGATGGCTGAGACCAGTGGTTCTCAACCTCCTAATGCTGTGATCCTTTAATACAGCTTCTCATGTTGTAGTGACCCCAACTGATCCCCAACCATAAAATTACTTTCATTGTTACTTCATATCTAGGATTTTACTACTGTTATGAATTGTAATGTAAATATTTTTGGAGATAAGAGGTTTGCCAAAAGGGTCACAACCCACAGGATGAGAACTGCTGACTTAAACTCAACTAGTTTTCTCATGCAACTCAGAATGACTTGCCTAGGGATGACACTGTCTATAGTGGACTGGGCAAACACACACACACCTTGGCCCTGTCATTGCACGACTGTACCCTCTAGATTATGGAATTCCCCACCCAAGCTCCAACATGTCCTTTGGAGTGGCTTGTGGGGTTCAGGCCCGTCCATACCTGGGTTCAGCCTGGCCACTACCTGGTAGGTGTGAAGAGGTTGTTCCTTACAAAGTGTCTGTTTGTACCTTGCAGGTGAAGGATGCTACACAACAGCCCCAGATGGTGTTCACTGTCCGCCATGCCACCGTTACCTTCCAGACAGAAGGGGATACATGGCGGGAGCAGAAGGAGCAGAGGGCGGCCCTCATGGTGGGCATCCTTATTGGGGTGTTTGTGCTCTGCTGGTTTCCTTTCTTTGTCACGGAGCTCATCAGTCCCCTGTGCTCCTGGGACATCCCTGCCATCTGGAAGAGCATCTTCCTGTGGTTGGGATATTCCAACTCCTTCTTCAACCCACTCATCTACACAGCCTTCAACAGGAGCTACAGCAGTGCTTTCAAGGTCTTCTTCTCTAAGCAGCAGTGAGGGGCCACATGGGAGTGCCTTCTTCCCATGATCCTCTGCAGCCAGCCAGCAGTCCTGAGGATGAGATCCATCTGCCAAGGGCACCAGGGTCACATCAGAGCTCAGCTCACCTCATGTCTGTGCTCGTGGGTTGGGAGTTGTCTTCCCCTGAAGGGTCTGGTGGCTTATGTCCCCAATCTGGGTACTCTCCCTCACTCTGTACCAGCAGCCACGGACCTGTCCCACAAAGTACCCATTCCTCCTCTAAATCCACTCCGGCATGGTCATGAGAAAAGCTGACCAAAGAAGACAGAAAGGGGGAGAAAGCGAGCGAAACAGCTCATGCACTAGAGAGAGGCAGAAAGGATGACAAGGCCTCAAGTTGCCGGTGATCACACACACCGTGAATTCAGCACTTAGGAGACTAAGGCAGGAGGATCTCAAGCTTGCTACACAATAGGTTCAAAGCCAGCTTGGGCTATGTAGTGATAACAGCAAAATGCCCTTGCGAGGCTGTTTGCACAGCAGCAGGCCATACGGTCAAACCTCCCAGGATAGCTAGTCCGTAATTCAGAATTCCTAGAACTTACCAAGTTCTTCCTAACATCTGACCACAAAATTCTATCCCCAAACATATCAAAGCACAGTCCCACTTGTGAGGATAGCCATTGCTGTCTTTGCTGTTTTGTTCACGGTAAACACACACACTCACTGCAGAAAAGGACAGTTTCTAGTTAAAACCAGCTCAGCCCATCAGCTTGGAACTGGAAAAATGAAAGATTTCCTTCCATTTTGAAACAGCTGTTCACAAAAAATAGAGAAATCTACTAACTTCACAGAGTTTGTCAAAATTATTTATTTGCTATGGGTTTTTCTTTGTGTAATTCCTTCTGTTTCTGACCTCAGTGTTTCGTCCCTATGGATAATAAGATTTCCAGGTTAATGATGGCTATGAACTGTTGACTTCTCAATAGAGTTATCCATCAGACACATGCAGTCATAGGGGTGCTGGCCACTTTGTAGCTGGGAATCTGTTGCTTTATGAACCTGACCATTAGGCTGTAAGATTGGCAGACAAGGGTCAAATACGGCCTCTATCAAATTGGCAGTGTAACTGGTGTGTCTAGACAGTCTGGTAAAGACATAGTGTTTGCATGGTCACAGAAAACCTTGGGTGCACCCATACCTTCAAAGGTAGGCTGAGGGAGCTTTGAGAGCATTATCAAAAAAGCTAAAGTGATAAAGAAGAGATTGCCACCTTTCCAGAATCCTTGAGTGCTGACTTCTCCCACAAACTGAGTATGGAGCCATCAGAACCCACAGAGTTGTGGATCCCTCTGAGCACTTGGTTCTCAGCAAAATCGTGAGTGAGCAAAAGCACCCATGCTTCAGATCCCAGCAGTGAGAAACAGTTTGCTGCCTTTACAGCCATGGAGCAATTGTTTGTTGAAGAATTCTCATCCAGGAAGTGGACCCTCCAAGCCAGCCAGATGGTGATGTCCTTGTAGAGGGTTGGTCTTTCTTCAGCTGATGGGAAGTGTAACAAGTTTCATCCACAATGGTTTGGAGGTTTTTGTTTGTTTGGTTTTGGTTTTTCAAGACAGGATTTCTCTGTGTAACAGTTCTGGCTGTCCTGGAACTCACTTTGTGAACCTGGCTGGCCTCAAACTTAGAGAATTTCGATTGCCTCTGCCTCCTGAGTGCCGGGATTAAAGGAGTATATCACCACCACCTGGCTAAGAGTTTTTAAGTATTTATTTATGTTTAAGATAGGGTCTCACTAAGTAGCCTTGATTGTCCTATAATCCACTGTGTAGACCACACTGGTCTTAAACTCACAGAGATCTGCCTGCCTTTGCCTTTGCTTCTGTCTCTCGAGTGCTGGGATAAAGGGTGTGTACTACCATACCTGGACTAAGAGTTTTTAAGTAAAAAATTTTCCAATAATCTGGGGCCCTTTTTCTGGAAGCAGTGACCTGGACCAGTCACACATCCTAAGCCAGGCTGGAACTTGAACAGAATGACTCACACATCCATGACTGTTCTCATAACCAGGGGTTGCTAATTGTCTGAACAAGAGCTTTGTTTTTTGGTTTTTGTTTTCTGGCTTTGGTCACAACAGACAGGATATAAGACTTTTGTTGTTATTGTTGCTGTTTGTTTTTCTGAGTCTGTGTCTTATGAAAATGATGCACATAGGATGTTCCAAACTGTGCAAATTCTGCACTGTGTCCTTCACTATTTCCCCCCTCAGTCTTTAGCTAAGAGGAAAGTAGCTGTAGCTGCATGTGTAAAGAGTCCTAGTCACAAGTATATGCCCACTGCAGGCAGAGCACTCCCGACCGTTACTTTATTCCACCCTTACCCCCCGGAGGGTTCTGACTGCCACCACTTTTATCATCAGACAGGGCAGCTTTGCCCATGTCACCTCAATTTAAGACAAACCCCTTATTCGTCATTCAAATGTCTACAAACTCTTGGGCAATAAATCTCCATTATATTCCATGTCCCTGATTCTTCAAAGGCACAAATTAAAACTGTGTATTGTAACATGAATGTACAGGTCTATTATACTGTATATAATAAATTATACTCATCAACATTCCAAAATAGAAATTTTGTGATGATTCTGACATGAAATTATCTTGAATCTCCTGCAAAGATAAATTTTATATGGGAGAGTGAACAGATACAGGGTATTAGCCAGCCAGCATCATGACTGTAGACAGGTTGACTGGGGACTCCTTTCTGTTCATGAAAGCAATGCAATGGAGAACTTAATTGGGATTTCCTGAGGTTTTTCCTTTCTTCTGTGCATATCTTACTTGACATACTAGACCCATAGGTAGTTTAAAATACAGATGTGCTTACTTCCTCATTTTCCCTGTCCCCAAGATCACCCGGAGCCAGGGGATCACTGGGCACTATTGCTTTTCGTTGTTATAATGGGGGATGTGTCTGTTGAGTGCCCACAAGTAAAGGGATGGACACAACTTGTGGGACCCAGTACAAACTGTACCATGTCTGTCCACCTGAAATTCCTTGTAGGATTTCTCATCCTGTCCCAAATTTCAATATTTAGCCCACTGGCTTTTCTTAAAGGTTTATTTGAGGCTGAAGAGATGGCCCAGTGGTTAAGAGCACATACTACACTTGCAGAGGACCCGAATTCTATTTCCGGCACCCCCATCAGGTGACTCACAGCCACATGTAAATCCATCTCTAGGGGATCTGATCCTCCCAGCTTGAGCAGGCACCTGTATGAATGCACACATGTGCAAACCTACACATAGGTACATCTAATTTTAAAAATAATGAATTAACAATTTTTTGCCTTTATTTTTTTATTTTATTTGTATGTTTGTCTATTGAGCAAGTCAGAAGAGGGGACTGAATCTCATGGAGCTGGAGTTACAGATGGCTGTAAGCGACCATGTGGGTGCTGGGAATTGAACTCAGGTCCTCTAGAAGAGGATCCAGTGCTCTTCTTAACCACTAAGCCACCTCTCCAGCCCCAGGTATTTTTTTTAATGGTTCATTTCTTTTAAACTTTTTTTATTAAGGCTGAGGACGAGATGCAATCAGAGTGCCCATCACAGCCCCATGAGTCTTTACACTCTAGTTAGAGGAAGATGCTATGATCAAATTAGCTGAACCTTTAACTGAGGCTATTATTAGTCTTCTCATAAGATGAACTCGCACATTATCATTCAGATGTATTTAGCATCTCCCAGATGACACTTAAATCATACATACTCTGCAAATGTTACCTAGGGCATGGAACACCTGATACACAAGGAGTAAGCAATTAATTATTGTGCTTTCATCTCAATGCAAAGATGTACTGACAAAAACATTACAAGGTACAAATGTTGATTTGCATCTCTAGTATGCAATTCAAATATTTGAGAAGTGCTTCCCATTACTCTTTTAAAATGTTTTTTAAATTATTTGTATATGTATGTGGGCTTATGCATGTAAGTGCAGGTGCCTATGATAATCAGAAGCAACAGACTCCTTGAGGCTGGAGTTACAGGCAATGTAACTCCTGATGTGAGTACTGAGAACTGAACCCAGGTCCTTTGCAAGAGCAACAAGTGTTCTTAAGCACTAAGCATCTCTCTACCCTGTTCCTGTTACTCCTAGAAGCTAATATGCAGTCAGGTTAGTGGTACATAAAAGTCACAGCAGAAGTCAGTCACTTCCAGACTTCTTTTCTCAGACAAGCTTGAGGAGGCTCAAGATTCCCTGAAGGTTCTCTTCAGGGGATACTAGGAGCATGATTACAGAACCAAGAAAGACACCAGAGCTCCACTGTCCCATTACAGACAGCACACTAAGGGGATGCTCTCCTGGGATGGATGGCCTGAGTCTCTCTGGACCATCTGAAAGCTTGCATTTTCCAGGCACAGTAGTGACATGTGAGAAGATGTTGCTGGGTCTGTCAGCATTGGGATCATTTGGTGGACTTTAAAAATATTTATTTTTATTGAGTGTTTGTGTGTGTGTGTTTGCCTGTGTATGTGTGTGTGCCATATGTGTACAGTACCCACGAAGGCCAGAAGAAGGCGTTAGATCTCCTGGAGTTGAGTTAGGGGTGGTTCTGAGCCAGCTGATGTGTATGCTGGGATCTAAAGCCAGGTCTATTGTCACAGCGGTACATGCTCTTACCTGTTGGGCCATCTCTACAGGGCCCACACTTACTCCTGAGACGAGCTTGTGATCTGTTGTTTATCCCTAGAGGATCACTTCAGTTTCTGTGTGGGTTCTGTTGGGCTCATGGTACTGTCTTCTCACAAAGGAGTGTGAGTGTAGTACACATGGGGCCGACCACACAGAGATAGCATGGGACTGGCGGCCAGGTGGGGATGGGGAGGTGGGAGGGAAATGAGGTGGTGTCCCAAAGTCTGTCCCTGCTGCTCTTCCTTCCTGGCTTCTCTCCGATGCACAGGGCAGCTCCTGTGATGTCTGTCTGTCTGCCTTTCTACATCTACCTCCTGTCCTCACTGAGCAGATGAGGCGCCAGAGCCGAGGGCACAGCCAGTACGGCTAGATTGAATAGCTCCGCTGAGAAATTGGGTCCCAGCTACTCTTTCCCAGCCATCCTCCTGGGAGAAAATGGCTCCATTTCCAAGGCTGATGAAAATTCTCGAGATGGACTTGGTTGGGTGCCTCTAGTGCACCAATGGTCCCGTGTCTCCTCCCTCTAGAGCACCAATGGTCCCGTGTCTCCTCCCCTCTAGTGCACTAATGGTCCCGTGTCTCCTCCCTCTAGAGCACCAATGGTCTCGTGCCTCCTCCCCCATAGAGCACCAATGGTCCCGTGTCTCCTCCCTCTAGAGCACCAATGGTCCCGTGCCTCCTCCCTCTAGAGCACCAATGGTCCCGTGCCTCCTCCCTCTAGAGCACCAATGGTCCCGTGCCTCCTTCCCTGTAGAGCACCAATGGTCCTGTGCTCCCTTCCCCAGTGCTATGAAAGATGCAGGACTCACATACAGAAACCATTGTGTGGAAACAGGGAAAATGGTCCATCCAACACTAAGACTTCTCACCACTGCTTCCTGGAGGCTAAAGGACCGTTTTTTCTCCATCAAAACAAGCTTGGGCAGGGTTTTTTACCTACTCCTAGTGTTAATCCCACAGGGCAAGAATAAGACCACTGCCACAATTTTGAGCCAAATTTGAAGCAAGCTTTTATTAAATATTGCCAGCAGAAATGGACTTTTTCTGTCCTGCCAGTCAGCTCCCAAATAACTACACAGAGACTTATTATTATTTATGAAAGCTTGGTAGATAGCTTAGGTTTGTTTTTAGCTAGCTCTTATAACTTAAGTTAACCATTTCTATTCATCTATGATACTGCTCGCTCTTCGTCTTCTCAAGACTTAACTTTACTTCTTCCCAGGGTTCTCTCTGCTCCAAGAATCCTGCCTAGCTATTGGCTGTTCAGTTTTTTATTAAGTAAATCAGAGTAACACATGTTCACTGTGCACAAAAAGATTATTCCACAACAGGCCAGGATGATGGGCTATGGTCAGGTTCATTCCTGGGTTCCCAGAAAATATGTCAATGAGTCTCATTGTGCAGAGGATTAGAAAGGCAACCCCATAAGGCCACTGTATTTCCCATCAGGTCCATTCAGGAGCAAGCATATATCCTGACGTACTTCCTGCCTATATACCTTCCCTGTGATCAAGCACATCAGGTGTAGTTTGGTCAAGCAAACTTGCTTAGGAGAGTGAGAACACATGGTTTATTCTCTCCCATAAACAAACACCCACCAGCATTTCAGGAAATATCTCTTCTTGGGCAATGCACTTACAGGTTAGAGGCATTTTGTTTTATGGCTCTCTTGGGCACAGTAATTAAAACTTAAAACATAACATTGGTTGTTATACTAGGACCCCTTACAGAAAGCACTTTCAACTTCCAGGCAGTCATGGTAAGTGTTCCAATTCTGGTATAAATCCCATGGAAAGGAGGAGCTATCTGGAACTGAGATTTTTGTTTTTGTTTGTTTTTCTTCTGGTGAGACCTCCCTACTTCCGGTAGTGTGGTGAATAATTTTAACTTAATTCACACAACCTACAGTCACCAGATGAGACTCTCTCTCTCTCTCTCTCTCTCTCTCTCTCTCTCTCTCTCTCTCTCTCTCTCTCTCTCTCTCTCTCTCTTTTCTTTTTTTCAATTTTAGACAAGTTCTCATTATGTAGCTGTCCTGAACCTTGCTATGTAGACAAGGCTAGCCTCAAACTCAAGAGATGCATCCACCTACCCCTGCCTCCTGAGTGCAGGTCTGAAGGCGTGTGCCGCTACACCCAGCCCTGAGTTTCCATTGAGGGGTTATCTAGATCAAGGTGGTCTGTGGGGGAGTGTTCTGATTGCTAACTGACAAGGGAAGAGCCACCCTGAATGCAGACAGTTCCATGTGGGCTGGTCCTGCACAAGAGTGGAGGAAGCCAACTGAGCACAGCTTAGTCAAACAAGATCCTGCTTATTCTCTCTGCTCTTGCCTGCACTTGTGGTGCCCGAGGCTCCTCCTGCCTTGACTTCCCTGAAGAGGTGTACTGGAACCTGGAACCGGATGTAGAATAAACCCCACACTCACAGAAATGAAACCAGGACAGGAAGTCGTCAGCGTCATCTTCCACTCATACCTGGCCGTGCCTCCGCTGTGGCAGACTGGGCAATGGCTGAGGTACATCCTTCAGGGAGGAGTCAACAGGTTTGGGAAGTCACTCTTCTTGTTGCCTAAGAGGGCGTGTCTCTGGCCTTGGGAGGTGTTGTGTGGAGGGAGAACTTTCTGGAAAGGCGTGGCCTGGGCCAGGAGACCCAGTTCTGCTTCTTCAGACAAGCAAAAAGCCATTTGCAAGACCGTTCACCACACCTCCACGATGAGTCTGGGTGCCCTCCAAGCAGACTCAGAAGCATAGGTGAGGGGCGCATTTAGGAAAGAGTTATAGCGGACCAACAGCCCCACCCCGGCCTCTCCCCACTCACCTACCCGCAGTCTGGCTGTGTGGGATGGCCTCCGATGAAGCCCGGGGCTGCTTTTCTCCCACAGAGCAGCAGCGCCCTCCCTGGGAGCTTCTGCCTGTTCTCTGGAGACCTGAGTGAGCATCAGAAGCCTGCTGGTTCAAACACCGGCTCTCCCTTCCTTGGCTAGCGGGGAATCTGGAAGTCTCCTGGCTTAGTTACCACCTCACGAATAGTCATTGTTTTCTGCTGGAGCACCCAGACCCCCTTCTCTGTGCACAAGAAGCTCTCAGACGTAAATGCCGGGGGGGGGGGGGGGGCATTACCCAGAGATGGGCTTTCCCCCCGGTGTGACTCCGCTGCCTTCTTTTTTCTGCTCTAGTTGCTGTGCTAGCTTCACACCAACATTGCTGTTTCCCTTTCTGGCTTAGCAGAACAGCAGACAGCAGCATAGTTGCTGTGGTGATGGTGAGGGACCTGAAGGCAGGAGCCATTATGCAGTATTATTAAAAAACATTTCTGTTGACTGCAAGAGCTGAGTTTCTGTTTTTAAGTCTGTTTCCTGAAGCCTGACCTTGACTGGTTTGTGAGAATACCCTGACCCTCCTAATCACACGGTGACCATATGGCTGGTTTGTTTGTTTGTTTTTTTGAAGATTTTTCTGTACTTCTGTTGCCCACTGTCTGTCTTCTGTAAACCTGTTGGCACCTACTTGCGATTTTACTCCTCTAAAGGGACCCAACAAATAGACTTGGGGCCGCTCTCTTGAACCCGATGTAGGAGGCCATCACTGGCCAGCTCTTGTGTGTACCCCGATAATGTTGTTCTTTTGTAAAAGTTAAAAAATTAGAAATTAGAAAAAGGCTGCGAAAAGGCGGAAGGGCGCGAGATGGAACCGCGACCAGCGCGATGGAACACGAACCATAGAGAGTACATTAATCGTAGGATTTATTCCGGGTGGGGGAGGGGGAGAGACAAAGAGGCTAAGAGAAGAGAGGAGGAGAGGGTGGAGAGGGTGGACACAGTAGAGAGAGCGGAGCACGTGGAGATGGTCACTTAAAAGGGGAAGCTTAAGCATGCACACTGGCATGCGCACTGAGTTATTACACAGCCCCGCAACGAGTGACATAGCGATGACGTGGCACGCCACTGTGTGTGCCCCGCCTGTTGTCAGGGGGTGTGGTCTGTAAGATGCCGGAAGTTCCAACAAATAAAACCAAGCTTGCTTCAATTTTGGCTCAGAATTGTGGAAATGGATTTTATCCTTGCCCAAAAGGATTAACAATAGGCCTCCATCGAGCTTCAGAGATTCATGAGAAATAACTGCTTCTCTGACTGTGGGGACACCAGACCTTGAGCAGAGACCACTTCCCCATCAGCCAGGGACCAGGCAGCTGTAAGACAATGTTGACTAAAACAATACAATGTTTACTAATACATGTTTACTAAAAACAATACAATGCCCGGGGCAGTAAGTTACTAAAAAGGGCTTACCCACGGGAACTGCCTTGTTCTCCATCTTTTCCAAAGACTAACCGCCTCTTCAGACCCACCCACCTCCACCTCTGGTGTTAGGGTATATAATAACCAGCCAGAGTAGGAATAAAAGAGAGCCTTCTTGAGGAGCCTTCTGGTCTGTGTCATCAATCCACGACACCCTCTGCACATTCTCTGACACAGGCTGCGCAGCGGGCGCGGCATCTGACCACGACGGCTACTTCTCCTCTTGGCCTCCAAAAAGCCCCATGACTTTTCTCTATGCTTGGAGGTACATAGGGGATAGAGCCAGAACAGGAGGACAAATCCTAGAAACCACACACAGGCCAGCTGTCTGCAGACAGCTTCTGTCACTGATGCTGAGGTGGAGTTCTGGTACTCAGTCTGAACCAACATCTGCATGACTGACTTAGTAATTCCATTTTGTTTCAGAGAGCTTTGGTTTGTATGCCTTTTGATGCTGGTAGTCTTGTCTAGACTAGGTGTTTCCATGTACTTGGCATCTTGTTCAGAGAATTAAAGAATCACACTCAAATAGCAAAGTAGCCTGGGGGATTTTTCTGTAGCAAAATGAAGGTCCAGGCCAGATTTACTGCAAGAGAGCAGCAGACTACCTGAGCTAGAGAGCCCTCTTTTATGGGTACCAGAAGAGGAGCTGGTTGCTAAGGGAGGGATTTGGGAGATTTCCTGTTTTGATTGACAGGCTTGTGTTATGTAAGCCTTTATTGAATATGTATGTTCCTTTCATGATACATCTGATTTTAATCATATGAATGTCCAATCATGTACAGGGATAAGATGGTGAACAGGGCTGTTTGCTTGCTTCTCCCCCAAAAGCCCATTCAAAGGACACAGTTTGAGTCACTTTAGGCTGGGTCAACCCTCTAGCAGCGGGATATGTTCTGGGACAGGTTAGAGTGGAAAGGAGTTACCTACCATAGGAGTAATTTACTCCATATTTTTATTTTGTTTTGTATTATTTTGTTGTTGAGACAGGGTTTCTCTGTATAGCTCTGGCTGTCCTGGAACTTGCTTTGAAGACCAGGCCGGCCTTGAACTCACAGAGATACGCCTTGCCTCTGCCTCCCAAGTGCTGGGATTAAAGGCGTGCGCCACCACTGGCTCACTCTATCATTTGAGGTGGGATGTGCCGGCAGTTTGATACAGGTGGGGGCCCTGCATCACCAGGTCACCAGGTATACTGTTAGGATCGGGCTGTGCGTATAGCTCCATCGTGGGCCTCAGATTTCTCAGCCATCCTGATGCTCGCCTGCCTCACTGGGATGGTGGGAGCCAGTCTTTTCTCCAGTGACAGTAGAATCTTGGTTGCTGTCAGAACTGAGTTTCCTCCTTGGTGCCAAGGTACTACCAGCATGGTAGGGTCATGTTAGGGCCACTTCCTCTCCAAGCTGAGCACAGGCCTTCTGGCTGAGGTCCCAGCTAGAGACAGAAGATGTTGTGTTCTAATTCTTGCCAGGAGCGCTACTCATAGTTGCCAGAATTCTTAACATTAGCCAAAGGCTTAGCACACTCAAGATGCTTGTTTATTCTTTTGAGGTGGGTCTCACTATGCTCTCTTCTTGGCTGGTCTGGACCTAGACAGACCAGTTTGGCCTTGAACTCACACAAATGCACCTGCCTCTGCCTCCTGAGTGACAGCTTTTCTGTTTTTGTTTGTCTGTTCTCTCTTTTGTTTACTTGTTTTCTAACGAGTCACATTTTCCTACGAATCTTTAAAACAATAAAAACTAACTTAAAAAAAAATACGCTCAAGCAGGTGTGGTGGACCCAGCAGGCGCCAGGGCAAGGAGAGAACAGGTGATGGGGGTGGGGGGTGGGAAATGGGCGTGGTGGAGAAGTGGAGCGGCGCATGCGCTGTGGAGAGAGGTGGGGCTGGCGGCATGGCAGCTGTGGCAAGTGCAAAAGAGGGCTGAGGTGGACGGTGGATCATGTCATTGTCAGCGGGTTTGACGGGATGGTACGCAGAAAGAGGGGTATGGGAGACTTCTGTGATAACCCCACCGACACCCACCTCCAATAGTGACAGCCTAAACAGAAAGCCATGGAGGAGAGCTCTTTAAAAACCGTGATAGGATGCCGAAGTTAGCTTTCCACAATAGATGGCTTCCAGCAGGGATGCAAGAGAGGAAGAACTCAGCTCTGCTTTAGGGCCAGGCCAGGGAGAGTTTGATCATGCTCCAATGAGTATATAGATAACACAAATTGGACTTTTTCTTTTTTGCTGCAGGGACAGGGTGGGGGAGGGGTAAGAAGGCAGAGGACTGGACAGGGAAGGATTGGGGATCGAGTGTGATAGGGGTGTATAATGTTAAATCCTCAAGAAATAAAAAAAAATTAAAAATGCTGGGCTGGAGAGAGGGCTCAGAGGTTAACGGTAATGGCTGCTCTTCTAGAGGTCCTGAGTTCAATTCCCAGCAACCACATGGTGGCTCACAACCATCTGTAATGAGATCTGGTGCCCTCTTCTGGCATACAGGCAGAACACTGTATATATACTAATACATCTTTTAAAAAGGCCTTTAATCTTTAAGATTCAGTGACTAATTGAAAAACACTTCCTGCAGGCGTTGATGGCACACACCTTTAATCCCAGCACTCAGGAGGCAGAGGCAGGCAGATGTCTGTGAGTTTGAGGGCAGCCTGGTCTCCAGAGCGAGTTCCAGGACAGCTAGGGCTGTTACACAGAGCAACTGTCAACAGGAACAAAGCCTCCACAATTTTGACTGTCCACACCTAGTTTTCAGTGTCATCTGCCTTCTCCATGGTGCTGACCATAGCCGCCTGCCCAAACCATAGCCTCTGGGCTGACCAATGCCAGCACTGCTTAACCACAACACAAACTGAGCACACACTTTCCAAAGAAGATGCTGTCTGTGAATGCATCCCAGGCAAACAGGGCATGCTGCTTCCTCCCTAGTCACCGGGGTATCTGGGTACCTGCCAGAATTCACTTCCATTGGAGTGGCATCATGGCCATGGCAGGAGTTTTGAGAGACCTGATCTGAAAGGCCTTCAAACTCCACCTCTCTCCTTCTCTCTCAGCTCTCCTGTGACACAGACTGGCCACAAACTCACCGTGAGTCAAGATTGCCTTGAACTCAGTCTTCCTGTCTCTACCTCCAAGGTGTCATGGCTGGTTACTCACTTCTGTTTAAACAGAGTCTTGAATGAATGTATCACACAGGAAGCGCCTGTCTGTGTGTTCTTCCTCCACAGCAGGGAGTCCCCAGATGCTCAGAAATGCCTGAGATGATCACAGCTGTATTTGACGACTTTGCTGTCGTGCCAGCTAAGAAGCAACCTGAAATGATTGACATCTCTAGGAAGTCACGTCCGGGGTTTCTTGTTTGAGTTTTGTACTGCTGAAAGTAAAGGCTGGATGTTGCCCTGCGGGAAGGGACCTTCTCTATCAAAAGAGACTCAGGCTGTGCAGCAAAAAATAAGACTGCATTATGAAGTGATGCTGATTCTGAGAGTCTAAGTGATATTGTATCACAGTGAGAGATGGGCCTAAGAAGCAGAGAATGAGGTGTGTGTGTGTGTGTGTGTGTGTGTGTGCATGTGTGTGTTGCATATGTGTATGTGATGCATACAAGCACATGAATGTGTGCACATGCAGAGGCCAGAGGAGAACACTGGGTGTCACCCACCACCTCTCCCTCATTGCCTCAAGATAGGGCCACTCATTGAACTGGGAATTCACTATTTTGGCTAGACTGGTTTGCCAAGAAGCTCCTAGGATGCACCTATCTCTGCCCCTCAAACCTAGGGCTACAGTTACACAGGCCAGTCTCTGACTTTTTATTTGGTTTCTGGTGATTCAAACTCAGGTCTTCATATTTGCACAGAAGGCATCCTTACTGTCTAGGATGTCTCTCAGTCCTAAGATGATAGTTGTTTTGGTTCCAGGAAAACGAAGAATAGAAGAATCAGAGGTATCTCAAGGACAGGGCCCCCACGTTACAAAGGTAAGATCAAACTCCTGAAGAAATGCTAGTGGGTTTTATCTTACTAGGAGTTGTGTGCATCAAGTTTGATCAATGGTTTCTTCCAGAGAGAGATAATTCAATTTGAAGGAAACTCAATTGGAAAAAAGTAAAGGTTTCAAAAAGTGATGGTGAACCCAAGCCTGGAGTTAGTCATAACCTAAGAAGTCAGGGGTAGCATAGCGTCCCCAAGGGACAGCTGTTGGGCAGAGAGCATCCTGTGAAGACAGGAGGTGGCCAGAGTCTCTAGAGTGGCCTGGAGAACTCGGGGCCCTGGTGAGGCACCAGGTAGGCTGAGGAGGTGCTGGGGTGCAACCTTCTGAGCTTGTGTGGCTGCTTGCTATGTGGGGCTCTGTGAATGAAGCTGGGGTGCTTCCCCTGGTTAGAGAAAGCCCTCCCTAATTACTTTCCATTTCAGGAAGATGTTTCTTTGATTCCAACATCTAGATGGGTGGGGCTCTCCAGCTCTCTAACCCCCTCATAGAGGCTTTCTGTATACCCTGCTGGGGAACATGACCAATGTCCTAATTATTATTAATTATTATTATTAGAAGGGTGATAATCTCACAGGGAGTAGGTCTAGGCATGGCCATCTTGTCACCCATTCTTGCTGCTTCTGCTCTTGTAACTCAACAGAGAAGGACAAACAGGACCCTTGGGAAGGTTGTTCAAAATCATGGTCACTGGTCAGCTGACCAGAATGAGGATGGGTCTGGGGACAGATGCTGTTTCAAGATTGGGGACAGAAACCGGGAAGAGCAGATGTTGGTCATTAGCAAGTTTGCCCAGCATACCAGTGGCTTCCTTCCTACCTTCCTCCTTCCTTAGACAGGGCCTTGCTCAGCCCAGGCTGGCTTTGAACTCATTATGTAGCTGAGGATGACCCTGAACTTCTATGTCCGGAGCGCTGGGATTGCCGGTGTGTACCATACGCCTGGTTTACAACATGCTGGGGATTGAATCCAGGGATTTTTGCTTGCAGGTATGTGCTCTACCAAATCAAGCTGCGATGTGTTTTTCACTGTTTTCAGCAGGAGAAAAAAATGGAGACACAACTTTACTACCAACCAGGAGAGAGCATGGAGCATCATGGCGAAGCCCAGGTGCTTGTATAAACTACGAGAAAGGGGGGTTATAACACGTCTCCCTTTTAAGGAATTTATGAAAGATGGAAGACAGCATGATGCTGTGCTATGATGTCAACCTCATGGTACCTCCCTCACACCACTACTCCAGAGATGAAGGTGCCACTCACATGGTGCTACCCCTCACAATACCACCCCACGGGGCCACTTCATGATGCCACACTCACAGTGCTCACACCACAGCTCTAGAGTTGTCACCCTCACAATGCCACCCCCACAATGCCACGTGGTACCGATTTAATGAGGGCCCGGTGACCTGCGTGGCCTCTTCTACCCAGAAAGCTTCAGGCCACACAACTGGAGCTCACCTCTCTGGGCTACACTCCAGGTGACTTGCCAGTTTCACTCTTAAGGTATTTTTTTGACACTCTTTTCAAGAACTGAATTTCAATCAGACACAAAAGTGTTTGTAGCCTTGAAAGCTACCTGAGCTGGAGACCAAGCTTTGGGTGGCATAGGGCCCTTTTTAATGTATTTCAAATAGACTAGTTTAGCGACAATTTTTTTTTTTTTGTTGCTCAATAATGACAAAAGCAGTCAAATGTTTCTCTTTGAAGCCTGGCTGGGAAAGCTCTGTGTGCTTCCTGATGAGTGCCCCCGTGGTTTATTAAAGTAATCAAGGCTTGTTACAGAAAATTCCAGCAAAGTGTGTTTTATTATCTTTCACAGGGTGAACCAAACAAGGCATGCGGTGCCCATCTGTCTGCTCCGGGTGCAGGGACTTCCAGGGCGAGGGGAGGAGGGTACTCCCTCTGTCCCTTCTTGCTATGTAACCCTGTTGATGGGTAGACACGACTTTGCACCATGAATTATTAATAGAAGAAGCTGTGAGGCCATAAATATTCAAAGGGGTACATCTGGTTTCCCCAATGCCTTATGTAAGGCAGAAAAACACACATTTTCATTGAGGCAAACAACTTGTCAGGCCCGAATCTCTCACTTGCCTGGGCCCAAGCACTACAAGGAGAAAAAAAAAAAAAAAAAGAATCTTCTGACACATCCCATAAATGTCCAGCTGAGACGCACTGGTGTGGGAGCGAGAGCAGGATTCAGCCTGGAAAGACATATGAGCCGACAATGTCATCGTGTCCCCCAGGGGATGGGAGGTTGTCTGCAGAGGCTAGATGGGGGGAGGGCAGACTTCTACCCCCCTGGGAACAGCTTGTTCACACAGGTGCAGTACGACATTTAAGAACACCGTGTGACTGCAAAAGAGACAGAGAAGGGCAGCCCCCAGAGGAGTTTCAGCATGAGGAGCAGGCAGGGACTGGGGGTTCTGCAGGACACTGGCAGGGTCACAGCGCCGTGCTTCTGTCCGTCACTCTCCCCCAGGACCCAGAGGTGGAGCATACAACATTTCTTCTGAGGCTGGGAAGCCCATTGGTGTCTGTAGGTCTTTAAAGCAATTTATTGATGTGTATGCTTGTGTGCCTGTTTCTGTGGCCAGAAGGGGGCATCAGATCCCCTGGAACTAGAATTATAGGCACTTGTGAGCCAACTGATTTGGGTGCTGGGAATTGAAGCTGGGCCACCTACAAGAGCAGCAAGTATTCTCAACCACTGAGCGGTCTCCCCAGCCCTAACAGATACTTTTTTTTTTTTTTTTGGTTTTTTCGAGACAGGGTTTCTCTGTGGCTTTGGAGGCTGTCCTGGAACTCCCCTTGGTAGTCCAGGCTGGTCTCGAACTTACAGAGATCCGCCTGCCTCTGCCTCCCGAGTGCTGGGATTAAAGGCATGCGCCACCAACGCCCAGTGCCCTAACAGATACTTTTAAGAAAAGATTTATTTGTTTTTATTTTATGTGTATGACTGTTTTGCCTAGGTATATATGTGCACTGCAAAAGCCAGTGCCTGCAGAAGCCAGAATACGGCGCTGGATTCCCCTTGGGTCTTTTTAATTGCTGACAGATACAGAACTGTACATATTTGGGATTACAGTGTGCTCTTTCAATACATATAAATATACATAGCAATATAAAAGATGTATGGTGATGTCTTCAGGGCAATTAGCATAACTGTCATCTTAAACATTGACTCCTTGTCTGACTGCTTTGGAAAAACCACAAGAACATGAAGCCCAGGAATCCCACACATTTGCTACAGACAGAGCTTACATTCCCAGCCTGTGGGTGGGAACATGTGCTGCTTAGGTTTCTGTATCTGGATTCTATCTACACACCTCTGGCTACCCTAGAATTCACTATGTAGACCAGGCTGACCTTGAACTCACAGAGTTCTGCCTTCCTCTGCTTCCAGAGTGCTGGGATCAAAGGGAGGAAACCTCATGCCCAGCCCCGTGTATGGCTTCTTAAACGTTGCATAACGCCCTCCGGGTCCACTCATGTTGCTGCTAATGACAGAATGCCTTTCATTCTTTATACCTGAGTGGCATTCCTTTGCACACATTGTCGTGCTTTCCCTGTCCACTCATCTGCCGGTGAATTCTGGGTCCCTTCCATAGCTTGGTTATTGCAGGCCATCTTGGGATGAGCCCAGCAGTGCAGGTGACATCCTGGTCCTCTTTCTGACACCGAGCAGCAGACTAGCTGCTTTGGTGGGTACTGCAGACTGTTGTGGGTTTCACGGGCACTGTGACACTGTGATTCTTCAACCTCAAACTCCCAGTGGCTTTCCATTTCTGTGTGTCCTTGCCAATGTCTTTCCCCAAGAAGGAAGTACTTCCTTTCTGTGTAAGATAAATATGTGGGAGTCTCTTACCCAGGCTTTGCAGAACTCTTCTTCCTCCTTCTCTTCCTCTTCCTCCTCTTCTTTTGTTTTTTCTTTTCTTTTCTTTTTTATTTATTTATTTTTCAGTTTAAATTTAGATTAGAAACAAGGTTGCTTCACAAGTCAGTTCCAGGTCCCTCTCCCTTTCCCTCCCCTCCTCCCGTGCCCTCCCCCCATTATCCCCTCATTTCCCCAGGGAGGGTGAGACCGTCCATGGGGGTTTCCATAGTCTGTCATTTCATCCAGGGCAGGGCCTAGACCCTCCCCCAAGAGTTCATGGTGAGAGTGCATCTCTCATTGTTGGATGGGAGTCCAAAGTCCGTGTGTATACTTTTGGATGAGGACTGATCTACTGCCCTCTTTTGCTTTTTTCAAGACAGGGTTTCTCTGTGTGGCCCTGGCTGTCCTGGCTGTTCTCTGTAGATCAGGCTGGCCTTAAGTTAAGTGATCTGCCTGCTTCTGCCACCTGAGTGCTGGTATCAAAGGTGCATGCCACCACAGCCCAGCTCTGCAGAACACTTCTCAAGCCAGCCATTTGCCTGTGTGTTATAAAACCCTAGTCCCCAGAAGATGGCATGTTACAGTAATGGTTCTACAGCCAAGCTTGCCCCACACCCTCAGCAAGGGGCAGCCGTGGAGGTGAGTGGCTGGAATGGAGGAGGGGGTCTGAATGATGAAGAAGTACGCTGTGCTGTGGACTCAGTCACATGAGAAGGGTGAGAGCATCCCTTTAGGGACAGGAGTGGTGCAGAGGAGTCTGGAGCACAAGGAGGATGACCGAGCAGTTCTGCCCTGCAGGAATGGCACAGTTCCCAGGAATCAGTTGCAGATGAACCCAACAGCTATTCAGTTATAGTTATTTACACACTGTGTTTGGCTAAAGCTCACTCAAGCATTGTAAAGTTCTTAACTTAAGAAAACTAGAAAGTGGGTAACAGCACTTGCTGCTTTTGCAGAGGACCCAGGTTCAGTCCCCAGCACCCACAGGAAGGCAGAGCCAGAACAGCAAGAAGCTCTCACGCCAGCCAGACCAGGGTCGGTAGTGCAGCAGATACAACAGAGACTCCGCTTCAGCAAGGTGGAAGGAGAGAAGCAACTCCCAAAGTGTCCCCTGGATGCCACACGCACTCCACGACACGCTTGTGCCTGCACTCACCCCAAATGTGCACTCAGTAAGAAGAAACATGTAACTGAGTGTGATCTAGCTTCATTTAAAGCTTTGTAAAGTGTTTTATTTGCATTAATTATGCATAATAACGGGTTTAGTTATGCCATTTTCATACGTGTATATAATGCATTTTCACACTATTCACCCCGTCACCATCTAAAGTCCCCCTCCCACTCCTGCTGAATCCCCTCCCTTCCCAACTAGCCCCCCTACTTTTATATCTCTTTGTGTGGCCCAGTGAGCTCCATTAGGGTTGCTTACAGGAGCATAGCTGAGGAGCCACTTACAGGAGCAAGGCGTCTTAGCAGGAGGTACGCTAGCAATCATTAACAGCATGAAGATCCCCAGGGATCTTGTGAGCCCTTCCCACCAGCATTTTTTGTTTTTAATTTTCAATTTCTTTTCTTAGATTGTAAGAGCTAGAGGTGGTGGAGGAGGCCCAGGCTTTCCCCACCTGCTGGGATCTGGTGCCAGCAGACCCAGGCTGTTCTCAGCTGTGGGCAGCAGTCACCACACAGACCCATCACTGCTCAGAATGCAGAGAAGAGGAGGCCGCGGGTTCAGTTCTCAGGGGGCTTCTTTATTAACTCTAAGAAATAGCACCTTCCACGCAATAGGACAGATGCACATATGAACTTGCAGAGACGGTGGCAGCACACATGTGACCTGCACAAGGGTCCCAGTGCTGACAGGGAGAAGTAGACACAAAGTCCCACCCCTAACCAAGAAGCTTTCTGCAACTGATGCCTGCAGGGAAAGGGGAATCAGTTTTCTCCAAGAGAGTCTCACTGCCATATCTGCGGCAGGCCCCATGCCTGGGAGCCGTTGCCAACACAAAATGGACTACATGCTTTTGTGGTCTTTTTGTTTCATTTTGGAAGTTTTTCTCTAATTGGTTGGTATTTTACTTGTTTGATGGGAGATGTCATTCTGTAGATGTGTCTCTCTTATTGGTTGTTGAATAAAGCACTGCTGGCCAATAGGGAAGCAAGATAGGTGGGACTAGGAGTGGAGGAGGATTCTGGGAAAGAAAGACACAGGCAGACACGATGTAGCCACCAGAGGAGTAAGAAGTTGGGACCCTTTTCTCTGGTAAGGGAAATACTTAGATTAGCAATTATGGGTTAAATATTAAGTCAGAGCTAGCCAATAAAAATTCATAGCAAACAGCCAACAGTTTTATAATTAATATAGTGTCCTGTGTGCTATTTGGGGGCTCAGACAGCTTGGCAGGGCCCAGGCGGCTGGCGGGAAGACTACACATTACACTTGTTTGTTTTAATTTTCAGGGATTTTTTTTTTCTTGAGAGAAAGAGAAAAAGAACATAAAGTCAGGTGGGTCAGGAAGTGAGGGGGATCTGGGGGGAGTTGGGGAAGGGGAAACATGATCCATATATTGTATAAAAATCTCATATATAATGTATGTTTCATTTTTGAGCATTTCATACATGAAAAAATGCAATATGGTCATATCTGCCTACCATTACCCTCTTCAACTACCAGCATATCTCTCCAGCCCTCCCAACTTCCTGTCTTTTTCTCTTTAATAATGACTCACTAGGTCCAGTTAGTGCTTCTCATGTGTGTGTGTGGGGAGGGCAAGCCTCCACTGAAGCATAGGAGACCTACCAGTGGCCACACCCTCTGTAATGATACACACACACACACACACACAGGCACACACAGGTGTGTGCACATGAGCACACACACACAGGTGCACACACAGGCACAAATAGGCACACACATACATAGAGACACACATAGGCACACACAGGTGCACACACAGGCACAAATAGGCACGCACATACATAGAGACACACATAGGCACACACAGGTGCATACACAGGCACACACACACACACAGGCACACACATACACACAGGTGCATATGCATGAGCACACACAAGCACACATACAGGTGCACACACAGGTGCACACACAGCAACTATTCGCTGTAAAAGCTCCTCAGGAGGGGTGGGGCCTGGGGCTCGTCTATCTACCCCATCTACACTGGGATTCAGGCTGGCTTGATCTTGTGCAGGTAAGCATGGTAGTCTGAGCTCATGGCTGCAATGGCCACGCTGTTTCCAGAAGCTCTTCACAGCACCACCCCCATCCCCCAGCTCTTACATTCTTCCTGCTTCCTCTTCTGCTGTGTTCCCTGGTGGTGGTCCAGGTGGACAGAGTTATTAAGGGGTCCCACTTAGGGCTGAATGCTCAGCCTTCTCTTCTCTGCAGTCTCTGAGGTGACTGCTACCCACTGCTGCTTCTCTGACCACAGCTGAGAGCAGCCTGGGTCTGTCGCACCAGTCTGGGCAGGTGGGGAAAGCTTGAGCCAAGCACCTCCCTCCGACTTTCCATGACTCTGCTTTGTTTGATAAGGGGCACAGAGGCCTTCTGTTGAGCAGAAATACCCTGAGGACAGACTTATCTTGTCCATGGACACAGCAGTGACACCAGGCTCTTAAGAAATGCTGGGCACACACTTCTGAATACTCAGGTGCAGTGGGAATCCTGGTCTCCTCGGCAGCCCCGTGAACAGTTTCTCCTGTGAGGAAGCTGGCTCGGAAGTTAAGTGTGGGTGCACAGCATTTGGGAAGCTCGGGTCACAAGTCAGGTGCTCCCCAAACACCTCCTGCACTTACAGTTCAAGTCCTCTCCCCCAGGTGGTGGCTCCTTCCGCCAGCAGAGGTGCAATATGGGTCTAGAACCTCCCCCATGATGCAGGTTGGCATGAGCTGTGCCCATTGGAACTCTGACAGAGTCCACGGTGGGGGGGGGCCTGGACAATTAGAAAGAGAACTGTCATACAGTACATGGCTGTCCCCTTTCCTGCCACGTACTCAGTGTATAGAAATCTCCATCCTGATGCTGCAAGCATGGGGCTCAGCCCCAGTCACGACTTCTCATGACCTGGAGGACTGTAGTGAGGTACAAGTACCTGGCTCTGTTCTTTGCTCTGCTGCTGGGCCTGCTCCTGAGATTAGTCTATTTTTTACTTTTCCCCTAAGAATAAAGGACTTATCTCACCCTGCAACATTAAGTGACAATATCATTTACTCCTCTGCCAGTCTAGGACTCTGTGACATTTCTAGGAGCTACTGCTCAATCCTGAGGGAACAATTAAAATTCCGCCAGGGATCCATTGGGGCTGAGCAAAGGGAAACTGTCCTCCATCTGCATGGGTGTGGGGCTCTCAGGAGGTCTGGGATAGGCTTGACTCGATAGCATCCCTGCAGCTGGTCTTCACAGGTGTGGTCCCTGTGTGGAGATGCTAATGGATTCAGGTACGGACATTTCTTTTTTTTTAATGATAAATAGGTGTTTATTGGGGAAGCACTTATGCAGTTAAGAGTAAATAACCTCCACAGTCTTCCTGCTTCAGAAAATGCAGTCTCTGCCCTTCCAATGCTCTCTGCAACCCAAGAGAGCGTGAGCCAGCCCCTCCTCTACCTAATAATGGGTCACACAGGTAGGGACATTTTTAACACAGTGATGAGTGTCCATCAGTGTAGACACTAGGACCAGCTTTAGAATGACAGTGCCTTGGGTCCTTCCTGAGTCAAGATCTTGGTACATAGGAAGCCTGGTACATCCTTACCTTCACTTGCCTTTGAAGGCCACATCTGGACTTTACAGTCAGGCTCACCACAAAAAGCAGCTATGAGACAGAAAAGAATCGTCTCAAGTTACATTCAGCAATGCTAAGGCCAGCCTCCAGGTACATGTCCATGCCTTGGAGCTCCAGAGTCCCACTCAGGTTGGTAGGTACAGAGGCACTGTGGGGATGCACCGGTGTGAGTCTAGGAGGAAATGGGCTTGTCTCCCGAGGCTCCCAGACAAGGCTACCCCAGGGCCTCAAAGCCACACAGTCCCCTTCTTAGTGCTTGAGGCTGGTTTGCCTCCAGCAGATCAGGACTGCCTGGTCCAGGCTCGCTCTGCTCTTCTGTGGCTGAGAATGGTCTCAATTCTAAAGACAAAGTAAACTAAGATCAGATTCAACAGTAAGAGCCCACTGGCTCCTGCAGGGTTAGAGCACGGACACAACCGTTTCTTTTTATTTTGTTTTTCTTCATGCGTGTGTGTGCCAGAGCAGGTGCTCGCATGTGCGGTGCGCTCTCCCATGAGGGTGGGAAAGGAAGCTAGGACTTGCTGAATACCTTCCTCACTCAAAATGAGTTCTCTGATGTGGGAAGTCCTGTGATTATGTCAATAAAGCACTGTTGGACAATAGGAATCTAGATAGGTGGGACTAGGAGTCCAGGAGGACTCTGGGAAGGAGAAACACAGAAGTTGAGATGTAACTGCCATGGGGTAGGAAGCCCAGAAATTTCTCCGGTAAGAGAAATACTTAGATTAACAATTATGGGGTAAATACTTAAGTCAGAGCTAGCCAGTAAGAAAAAGCAAGGCCAACAGCTTCATAATTAATATAGCCTCCTGTGTGTTCATTTGGGACTGATGCAGCTCTGGAACCAGGCTGGAGGGAAGGCTTCTCTTTACAGTTCTCCAACTCATTCTCAAAGACTTGAGTCTGTCACCATTTTTGCACATTTTTATGACATTTACTTACTGTAGGTATGTTCATATACACATAGTGTATTGTGGGAGCACATATGTATACACACAGATATGACATGTATGCCTGTGGGAGTCAGAGGACAACTTGCAGGAATCAGTTTTCTTCTACCATGTGGGACCCAGGGTTCAAACCCAGGTCTTCAGGTGTGATGAGAAGCACCTTTATCCACTGAGCCAACTCACTAGCCCCTTGTCTTTTGAGATAGAGCGTCTCTCTTTGAACCCAGGGCCCGCTGCTTTGACTAGACTGGCCAACAAGTCTCGAGCTGGGATCTGCCTGTCTTTGCTCCATCCCCCCCAGCACAAGGTGACAGGAGTGCTGTCAGGACTGGCTTTTATGCGGGTTCTGGGGCCCCAAGCTCAGGTCTCCGAGATTCACTCACTGAACTTCTCAGCCCCTCTTTCTTTTCTTTTCTTTTTTTTTTTTTTTTTTTCGAGACAGAGTTTCTCTGTATTGTTTTGGAGGCTGTCCTGAAACTCGCTCTGTAGAACGGGCTGGCCTTGAACTCACTGAGATCCACCTGCCTCTGCCTCCCGAGTGCTGGGATTAAAGGCGTGTGCCACCAACGCCCAGCTATTTTTTATTTTTTTGTTTTTGTTGTTCGAAATGTAGCCCTGGCTGTCCTGAAACTAGTTCTTGTAGACCAGGGTGGCCTCGATATTCTCTTTCTTTTCTTTTAAACGCCTTTTTATTCCAGACGAGAGCACCACTTCACTCAGTGGCTAGAACACCAACTCCTTTCCTCACCACTGTTCTGAACTTGAGCCCACTTAGGGGCTTATTGAAGAACGCTCTGCTTTGGTGTGGGGTTGTGAAAACTGACCATCAGCCCTACTAGGAACAAAGGATGGGAATCAGGACTGTACCTATGGTCTGAGACCCAGGTCTGTGCAATGTTCAGCCTCCCTGCCCAGGCACACTAAGCTGAGACACAGGCAGGACAGCATGTGCCAAACCCTCCTGTGGGTGGAAGCAGTGGCTCCAGAGCACAATCCTGGGGCCATCCGCTTCTCTGAGTTCTTCTTCAGTTTCCCATCCTTTCCCTTATTAGAAACACCCACTCCTACAAACACAGCCTCCCTCTTGCCCCTTCCTGTTACACTGCGGCATTTGAAGCTGCAAGCCAGACATCCGTGTAGCCACTGATACACACATGGTTGGCTAACCATTCTAGAGAGAGCTGTGCGGGTCTCACAGGGATATAAAGCCAATTAAATTAATTGTAGTGACAACTGACTAGTCGAAATAAAAGTGGCATAGGACATCAGTGGTATTTTCACAGTCATTGTAGTGCACAGGGAAATGTCTTGTTCTTGGGAAGCCAAATAAACTTTGTAAATGACTAGACTCAGGTTCCACAGCTTCTGTGCCGTGGCTCCCTGTGAGGCTAGGGGCCTCTCGGAATGAAGAAGGTCAGAAAGTTCATTAGGGTCAGTAGAAAGTGTTCCCTGGCTCCAGCAAAGAAAGGGCACTCTTACCTCCCAAGTCGCCCTTAGTGTCTGCTTGACCTAAGGAATGACACTACTAGGAACTGTAGATAATTGATCGTATTAGTTGTAATTTCACAGGATTAGAAATAATTGCAGATAACCCAAGGACCAACACACATTCACATGCAAAACCAAGGAATTATCATATATCATGTGAAACTACAATGAAGTTAAGGTCAACACCCATGTGCTGTATGCACACGCTTCTCTTGGGGATAGGCACACAGTGTACAGAACTATGAGTGTACCCAATGTGAACACTGGCTTTCAGGGGACTAACCCATCTTGCCCACCTTAGGGAGGGACGGGGAGGATCTCTGTAAGAACCTGCACTCCCTTTCATTGTAGCTATATCCCAGCTGCTCTAGAGTGAAGTCTTGAGTCCAGAAGCTGGAGAGATAACATCAACACCTACATGCTGGTTATACATTAAATGGTGATACTGCATCAGTTAACAAAATGTCTCATTAAAAAGACATATAGAGGCCCATGAATCTTCGACCTTTCTGCCTTCATAAGGTGTCAGCTAGTTCTCTACCACTCCCTTTTAGTAACAAAATGTAAGTGAAGCAACGGTCACACAGGGTTTGAGCATCTGCCCCGCCTTCCCTCAGATCACTGGTAGGGCCCTCCCATCCTGGGGTCCATTTTTCCCTTAGTGGTGACAGTCGATGCATTAGACAAACTATGCACTGACAGCGGACTTGCTGCTGGCTTGGGACACCACCCTTCCTACTCAGCATATAAGAAGTTAGGTCTCTACATTTGCGATGGTGTTTATCTCTCACAGGTCTGAATGAAACGTATGGAGCCTTAGTTTAAGTTTTACTGCCTACTTCCCTATATAATCCAGTCTCAGAACTTGCATCACTGAGTGTATTGGGATTTTTTTAACTTTATAAAGTTGAGGAATGATGAGCAGTCTATTTCCCAGGAAATAGATTCTAAGATGAAGATCTGCATGTGGAAATTTATGAAGGTATACTCTTGGGACCAACACCTTTGAGGGCAGCAGGGACCAGGAAGCAAACCTCACTGCAGTGTCGGGAGGCCAAACCTTTCCTAGCATGCACAATTGAACTAAGCAGACAGTATCTTGGAGAAACAGCACTTTTGTGCTAAGGGCAGGCTCTGAGGAGAGGCAGCATTCCCAGAAGCTCGGGGAAGCTCTGGCCATGTCCCGCAGAGGGGCTCAGCAGCGTCCACATGATGGCGTGTCTTTAGACTCACACCTGCTTCCCTATCCCCTTCTTACTCTTTGCCTTTCTGGCACGTTACAATCTCCGAAGGCCTTGCTGCACGAGTCCCTTGGTCTTGGATACCTCAGCTTTCACAAGTCTGAGAAATACACGCCAGCTCATCACCAGCTGCCTCATTTGTTACAGCAGTACAACACAGCCTAAGACCAATTCCCACTGCTAGGAGGATTGTGGACAAGGAAGCAGCTGGCTTCATTGTCTTGGCCCTGCAGTGGGAATAGCCCCAGCTTTTATGGTTAAGCCTGGTACTGGGGTTGAGCCCAATAAAGACAGTCTATTATCTTAGGTAGGGTTATGATGGGGGATGTCCTTCTGTATATGTTTCTCTTATTGGTTGATGAATAAAACACTGATTGGTCAATAGCCAGGCAGAAAGTATAGGCAAGGCTACCAGATGAGGAGACTTCTGGGGAGAGAACACAGAGAGGAACTATCACAGAGAGACACCATGTAGCTGCTGAAGGAGTAACAGGTCCGGGCAACCTCCGGTAAGATAAGGCCATGTGGAAATAGATAGATTAATAGAAATGGGTTAATAATTAAAGGAGAGCTAGCCAATAAGAAGCCTAAGCTATCAGCCAAACAGTTTATGATTAATATAAGCCTCTGTGTGTTTATTTGGGGCTAACCGGCTGTGGGACCAGGTGGGGCAGAAACTCCATCTACAGGGTTACTGTTGCTATGATGAACACCATGACCAAAGGCCCAAAAGCAATTTGGGGAGGAAAGGGTTCATTCTGCTTACAGTTCCATATAATAGTTCACCATCAAAAACAGTGAGGGCCTGCACTCAAGCCAGACAGGAACCTTGATGCAGGAGCTGAAGCAGAAGCCGTGGAGGGTGCTGTTTACTGGCTGGATTCTCATGGCCTGCTCAACCTGCCTTCTTATAGAACCCAGGGCCATCAGTCCCGGGATAAGCACCACCCACAATGGGCTGGGCCCCGCCACATTAATCACTAAGAAAATGCTCTACTCTCTGGACATGCTGGTGCAAGCCTTTAATCCTAGCACTCAGAGTTCAAGGTCAACCTGGTCTACAGAGCAGGTTCCAGAACAGCCATGGCTACACAGAGAAACCCTGTCTCGAAAAACAAACAAATTTGGTGTTTCAGAGGCATTTTCCTGATTGAGGTTCCCTCCTCTCAGATGACTTTAGCTTGTGCCAAGTTGACATAAAACTATCCAGCACATCTGCTAACTTAATTTCTAAAGCACTCTCCTTTCATATTTTATTTTTACTTATGTGTATATGTCACTGTGGAGGTATGTGCATAAGATTGCAGGTGCTTGTGGAGGCCAGCGGTGCTGGAACCCTTGGAGCTGGAGTTACATGGTTGTGAGTCGCCTGATGTGGATGTTGGCAACCGAACTTGAGTCCTCTGCAAGAGCAGTACATGACCTTTAACACTGAATCATCTTTCCAACCCCATAGCTGCTAATTCAAAGTAACGTCTGTGATGGAACTATTGCTCAGTGAGAGAGCACTTACCCAGCATGCACAGGGTCTAGGTTTGATTTCCACAACAACAAAAACAAAAAAACCTCACTATGAGGCTGGAGAGAGACTGGGCAGTTAAGAATGCCTGCAGGAGACTCATGTTGGTTAACCAACACTTAGCTGGTAGCTCATAACAGCCTATAACTCCAGTTCCAGGGGATCTGATGGCCTTTTCTGGCCTCTGAGGGCAACAGGCATTCGTGTGGTACACAGAGATACATGCAGGCAAAACACTCATACACATAAAGTAAATCCAAATCTAAAAAGTAAAATTAAAAACAAAATACAGATACCCTTGATAAGCAAGCACCAAGATGAAACCAGAGTTGTTTTGTTGCTTTCTCAGCCTGTCCCTAGCATCTCAAAGACACCCATAAAAATTTTAAAAGCGCAGAACTCAGGACTTGCATTCAACTGCAGTGATGTCACCAGTGATGACCTCGAGACAGCACATACAGAGACAGGGAGTCTGAGTGGTTGCTAGGCACTGCATCTGATAGCCTAACCCCAGGTGGGTCCCTCACCTTCCTGTGGCTTGCAGGCTTTTATCTTACGAAGATGCCTGCCTGGTGTCCGTATGATACACAGAAGTAATAAACACCTCCCCAAACACTCCTAGAATATTCTGCCAGTTGTCCCAGTGGGCACTGCCACTGTGATGGCTTATTTAATGACTCCTGCAAGCACATAAAAGTGATATATACTTATAATTTGGGTAAAGGAACACCAGAAAAAGGAGCACTAACAGTAGGGAGCCCTGAAGGGTGATTTGTGTTTTGGTTTAATGTCTTGTAGCCATGGCATCACCATGTTGGTCCATGGACCCTGAAAGGGCAGGGATGGAGAGAGGAGGAGTGGACTGTGGTCACTTAGCAAGGGCAGTCTCTGGATTTTGGTTTAAGTCCCATCAGGTCTTACATCCTTTCTGACACCCAGGCACCCACAGTCTTAATGCTGGTGGGGATCTGTAAAGGACAGAGCTGGATTCTCACCCCCAGTCTATTTAATTTACTAATGTTTGTTGGAAACGGAAGAATTTGGTGTGAGCCTTAGTGCTCTCATCGCAGAGGAGTGGGGTCTGGGAAAGCAGTTAGCTCTCATTATTTCAAATACTGTGAGAGGCCTCAGTCTCCAGAATCTCTGAGCCCCGCATCCTGGTGGCCTCTCCTCCTGGATTCAGGTTCAAGCTTGGGGCCGATATACCCACTGGTAAACCCATTGGTCACAGGTCTGTGCTCTGACTGCAAGGAAGACTAGAAGGGGCCTGGAGGGATATTTGGTACCTGTATTAGAAGGCAGCTCAGGCCTTGTAAGGAGAGAAACGAAACCTTGGGGTGGAATGGGTGTGGATCCTAGGCAGCCTGAAGTGTGAGAAAGGTTCACCAAGGCTGGGAATCCGAACTGATAATTTCTGTATTCACTTTTTGGGAGACACTTTCAATAGATAGAACACAAGTCTATCCACAAACCTTTGAAAGCAGCTGAAAGGTCGCCCCCCCCCATGCCCACAGTACAGAACCGGCCAAGTGGAAATAGCCCTGCAGACCTGTGCTTGACTGCAGGCATCACCCCAGACCTCTAACAGCATCCAGCTGAGAGCAGTGCACACAGAGAAAGTGTTTATTGTGTACCGGCTGTTTCTCCAACTGCTCCCTGGAAGTTTGGCAACGTCCTCGAACCGCAATCTAATTCAAGGACTGGAAAAACACTGGGTGGGCTTCGTTGCACCTTCTTTGGTGCCAGCGACAAGAGCCATTTCAGAACTGAGAAGCACTCACAGACAGCTGTTCCCATCAATGGCTGTCTGGTTAGGGTGACCCTACTCTTAGGAGCACATCAGGGGTGGGGATGCAGTCTCCTAAGATTAGCACTCAGCCAACCATCAGAAGCAGAGTGAGAGCTGGGCTCACCCCATACGCAAAGGAGAGCAGCTCAGTCTTGGACTAAATAATGAAGAGCCACATCCCAGGGCAGTGGGCAGGGACCACCTCGCTCACAGCCCTGACAGAGGCTCCAAGTGCTGTGCAGCCCCTCCCAGCTTCTGCCTGGGATATGTGATTAGAGGAGAAAATTGTTATATAAAAGAATAACTATTTTTTAATTTTTTAGTTTGGGGAAGAGAAAACTAATTAAATAAAAGGTACACTGGGACTTGGGAGATGGCACAGTAGGCAAAGACCTTGCCACACAGGTGTGAGGGACTGAATTTGAATCCTCAGAATCCACATAGGATGTGGGTGGCACTGTAGCACGTCTGTCACCCAGTGTCCCACAGCAGGACAGACGGCACTCTGCCAGTGGAGCTGCATCCTTAGCACAACAGCCTATCATTTATGCCTTAGTCTCTTTGTTGGACTCAAGTAGGTCTGTAGGCCTGGCCATCCTCAAGGATTCAGGACAAGACAAGCTGTCAGTTCCAGGGCGCAGTGTCATTGAGGGCAGCCTTAACCTGAGGCGTGTGACCCCCTTATGAAGACATTTTTGTTGCTCTTGAAGGGCATCCTCCCTGCAGTCCAGACCAAACATCTCATATGCCAAGCTATTGACTTACTCTTTTTTTTTCCCAAAAGAAATTGAATTTGAGGTAAACAGGGATTTGAGTACACAGCCCTTTGAGGTTGAACTTTACCTTTAGAATTCTAAAAGAGAAGTGAGCTCTGAGAACACAGACCAGCTTGGGCTCAACTCTAACATAACATTGTTGTCTGATGTGTAAATGGAGTCAAACATTTTCAACCCCTGGACTTGAAGAATGGTCAAGCGTGAGTGCTTTGAAGCATCAGTTCCACTCATCTGAGAAAACCTGCGTTTACTAGATGCTCAGACTCCTGCTTGGGCCCCTGGCAGGCAACAGATTCTGCCCAAGTGCTTGTGTGGAGGGAGTGGACTGGCCTGCCTCTCTGTGCAGGGATGGTGATGCATGACTCTCTGAGGCGTTTTGCAAAGTATGCGTATGTGTCCACATGTGCATGCCTGCATACGGAGGTCAGAGGTCAGTGAGCAACGTCAGATATTTGTCAGGTATAAGCTTGATGGGGGATATCCTTCTGTGTGCTGTGAATATGTTTCTCTTATTGGTTGATGAATAAAACAGGATGTAGCCAGGCAGGAAGTAGAGGCAGGGCTATCAGACTAGGAAAATTCTGGGAAGAGGAATGCAGAGAGTGAGTGGCCAGAGAGATGCCATGTAGCTGCCGAGGAAGGAAGAGACCTGGATATCACCAGTAAGCCAAGACTACATGGGTACACAGATTAATACAAATGAGTTAATAATTAAGAGAGAGGGCCGTGTTGGTGGCGCACACCTTTAATCCCAGCACTCGGGAGGCAGAGGCAGACGGATCTCTGTGAGTTCGAGGCCAGCCTGGTCTACAGAATGACTTCCAGGACAGCCTCCAAAACAATACAGAGAAACCCTGTCTCGAAAAACCAAAAAAAAAAAAAATTAAGAGAGAGCTAGCCAATAAAAAGCCTGAGCCATAGGCCGAATAATTTATAATTAATGTAAGCCTATGTGCGTTTATTTTTATTTGGAACTAAATGGCTGCGGGACCAGGCGGGACAGAAACTTCCATCCACATGACAGTGGGACCAGGCAGTACAGAAATCTCCAACTACATATGCTATTCACCGTTTTGTGGGGGAGGGGGAGGGGGAGGGGACGATGACACAGACCACATATGGACGACTGGAACTGACATGGTAGTTGAAGCTGGGTGGCCAGCAAGTCCCAGGGATCCGCCTCTTCCTTCCTTCCCAGCTCTTGGATTCTAAGCGCGAAATACCACATTCATCTTGCAAACAGTCCCCGACTCATGATGGTTGTGTTTCCATTTTTCCCATCTATTTAATAGTGCAAAATTGCTATGAATCCTGTAGAAACTATACTTCAAACTTTGAGTTCTGTTCTCCCCTGGGGGAGGCAACTAGAATGCCACAGACTTTGGAAGGCATCTAACAAACAAAGTACCTCATCACAAGACAGCTTTGTGCTTGACGACACTGCCTGGCTGAGCCCTGGAAAGTGGGCTGTGCTGTGCCGCTGTGTTCAGTAGGCACAGACATTGAACATGTTTCAACGTGCAATGTTTGAAGTTTATAATGGGTTTATTGAGCTGTGGTTCCATGGTGAGTTGCAGGAGCTCCTATAAAGAAATGAATTCTACAGAGTTCTCAGAGCTAAATTCTGCCTGGTGCCTGAGCCCCTTTTGGTGGTGTGTTCATGCTCCAGGGGTTGTGTGCAGATTCCTTCCTGTTCTTTTTACTCTAGCAACCACACTGTTAGCTAACACTTCTACATACCTGCCTCAAAATGCTCCCTTGTCAGCCTGTGGAATCCAGCCACTAAGCAATGAAAGCTAGGTCCCTCCTCACGGCCTTGGGATACCTCACATCCCAGCAGACACGCATGGATGCCTTGACCCGCAAGCACAGATCATCAAAATCCCATGTAGCTTTGTCTTGATGCACCTCAGCGCCACTATAATAAGGCTGCTTAGGGGGGCTACTTAGACAGCCTTTGCGTGTGTGTGAGGGGGAGGGGAGACCTAAGATGTGATACAAGGAGAAAGTAGGGGGAGCAAAGCCTGGCATGGGGAGCTTAGAGCCCTTGTCGCTCGCTGTGTGCACAAAGCCATCCTAAGCAGAATGCTGCCTGCCTCCATGTACATATCTGCGAACCCTGACCTTTCCCAAATGCCCTGACCTTTCCAGACAGTGTGTATTTTTCTTACGGAGTGAAGAACAAACAGCTTTGCGTCTCCTGGCTCTCCCTCAGGCTCATGTGGCACGAGGGCGGGCAGAGCCCTAGCGGTATGGGAGCCACCAACGGAGCACCGTGAGACGCTACCTACAGAGCCAAGGCCACTGCCCAGCACCTGTGCCTTGGGCTTGGTGACCCCTCCCCACTGCCTTTTCAGCTTCCTGCCAATCATCCAATGTCTCCAGACTATCCTGCAGGAAGTTCTGATATTCTTACTAATATGCACCAAATTAGAGGTTTTCTCTATCCAACCAGTACCATAAGGTTCAAGCCAATATTAAAATATGATAATTTTCCAGGTAAGTGAATGCCAGACTCTTGGACCCCTGAGCAGAAGTCTCCAGGCCCGTAAGAAATAAGCAGACAGGGTGATAGTGCTTGCTGTGGTCTATTTTGTATTGCTGTAACAGAACACCAGAGACTGGCAATGCATAACCATAAGAAGTTTATTAAAAGGTCTGCAGGCTGGAAAGTCCAAGAGTTTGGCTCTGGCATCTGGCGAGGACCTGCACGCTGTGTCATTACACAGTGGACGCCATCACACACTGAGGAAGTGTGCACCCGTGACAGAGAACAGGGCAGACGTCGACCTGGAATGGGCAGTCTCTGTACACTCCTCAGGCAGCCTCTGTAACCTAGTCACTGCTTAAGGTCTCATTTTACTTCCCTTTCCATACCCCACTGGTGTGTGCGTGTGTGTGTGTGTGTGTGTGGGCCCAAGGATAACGTGGAGTCATTGGGGTAGTTTCTCAATGGAACCAGAGCTTGCTGATGTTGGGTTTTATAAGCCAGCTTGCTCTGCCTACAGAGGCTGGAATTACAGGTAGGCTGCCATGCTTCCCTTTCCCACACGACCCCCCCCCCCCAGCACTTATATGGGTTTCTGGGGATCTGAGTTCAGACCTCACACTTGCAAGGCAAGCATTTTAATATCTGATCCACCTCTCCAGCCCAAGGGCTCACTCCTAAAAAACAAGCAAACAGAAAAGCACCCCAAAGGCAGCTGCAACAACAGTGGAGCTTTGGAGGGGACGGTGAGCAGCAAAGATGTTAAGGTCACCTGGGGCTCCCTGCCCTGCACTGCTAGAAGGGTCTGGCTAGCTGTCCCTGTTGGGAGCTTCTGGCTGCTCCGCCGCCTGCAGGTGGAGATTACCTCATCAGGGCTGAGACCGGACTCGGTTCTCTGTGCCACAGAGACCCACAGTGTACCACTTTGACTTAGTGGCATTGCGTACGGTGACAAGAGCCCCGGGCTCACAGCTGGCCTGCCAGGCTTTCCAAAGTCCTAACCCTGTCTATCACAGTTCTAGTTAGTCACAGGCTCTCAAAACCTCAAAAGTGAATGGGCTTCATTTTCTCGCTTGAAGCCCTCCCTGTATGATCACCACGTCACATGACACACCTTATGAAGCTCTCCCTGTGTGATCACCAAGTCACATGACACATCTTATGAAGCCCTCCCTGTGTGATCAATTCACATGACACACCTTATGAAGCTCTTCCTATGTGATCAAGTCACATGATACACTTCATGAAGTTCTCCCTGTATGATCACCAAGTCACATGACATACCTTACGAAGCCCCGTGTGACTATCAAGTCACATGACATACCTTATGAAGCCCCGTGTGACCATCAAGTCACATGATTCACCTCATGGAACTGCCCTGTCGTTGAACTTCTGCCCCTGCTGGTAGCTCTGGTGTCTCCAGGTCACACACTTCTTTGCCTCTCCACACTGGGCACCTTTGTGCCCCTCTCAAGAAGAAAAGGAGCCTTCACAGAAGTTGATGTCACCCTCTGGCCAAAGCCACTGGAGCCAGCAGTGGAGGTGTGAGGCCTCCCGGAGTCTAGGAAGGTTGACTCTTACGGGTCAGACTCAGGGGCTCTGCACTCTGTCTAGGACCTAAGGGTACAGCTGTGCCCCACCACACCTAGCTGGTCCCCTTTTGTCTCTCTCTTGCCATCTCTCTAACTTCTGTCTGACATGAAGTCCCTTGTCAGATGCTGGTCATCAACCTGGCACTTCATAATCTCCAGAACTGTGAGGAATAAATATGTTTTCTATGTAATTTATCCAGCTTCTGATAGTCTATTATAGTAACATAAGCTGAATTAAGATTCAAGGTCACAGAAGACAAATGATATAGAAATCAATTGCACGTAGCCAGGCGTTGGTGGCACACACCTTTAATCCCAGCACTCGGGAAGGCAGAGGCAGACGGATCTCTGTGAGTTCGAGGTTAGCCTGGTCTACAGAGCGAGTTCCAGGACAGCCTCCAAAACAATACAGAGAAACCTTGCCTCGAAAAAATCCAAAAAAAAAAAAAAAAAAGAAAAGAAATCAAATGCACGTTATATACTAGCAAGCAAAAAAAGAAATATACAAGAAAGAATAAAACACTTCAAACCCCTATAAATGAATATAATTAAAATATGAGAAACCTTCCCCCCAAACTGTGAAACATTACTGAAATAAAATAAGTGGTGGCACACATCTGGAATCTCAGCAACGGGGAGGTGGGATGAGAAGATCTCTGGGGCTCACTGGCCAGCCAGCCTAGCTGAGTCAGTGAGGCCCAGGCCAGTGGGAGATGCTGTCTCACAAAACAAGGTGGACAGCTGTCCTGAGGTTGACCTATGGCTTCCACATGCACACACCCATATGTCACATGCCCCCGCATGTTACCAGCACACGTGTACACTCACTGGTGGATTCCACAAAATCATTTGATGGAAGAACCAAATATAAAGAGTGGTATCTCCTCTAACCTTTACTGAGAAAGCCAAACCGAGGCGACACTCGTCTGTGCTTCGGAAAGACAGGACAGTGGCTGCTCAGGGCAGACACAGGCGGCTTCTGGCAGGACTGGTGTCTCTCGGGCTGGCTGTGCTGCTTGGCCTGGGACATCTCCTGAGCCGTGAACCTGTGCCTGGCATGTTTTTCTGTTTCCACTAGACTTCAATTAAGTCTAGCTAAATAGAAAGGAGAAGGTCCACGGGCTGAGATACTTGCGTGTTCTAAACTAGAGCGAATTAGCAGGGCAAGAACGGGAAGCTGGCTAGTGCTGAGGCTCAGAAGAGGGGGAGAAACAGAAGTCTGGAGGTTGAATGGACAAAGTAGGCATGTAAGATGCAAAAGGAAAGGGCAAGTCTGCACCCCAGTTGTCAGTCACTCTCTGCAATTACAGCTGGGAATGCCCCCTGCTCATTGTCTGCTCTATCTGGACCATGAAATCTCCCTTCCAGAAAACAGGGTGGAAAGTAAATTGGAATCATATTTAATTCTCATGAAGGTTCCAACCTCCAACAGAACAAAATGTCAACTGTAATGATCCCTCCCAGCACTGAGCTAGAAATCAATTTTTAACTCGTTTATTGTGTCACAGCGAGGTCACCAGCAAATACTCAGTATTTTCTTTGAAAGTGCAGCCACCAGCTCTGCCTGCTCTTCCTCATTTTCTGCACAAACCATACCAATCTTTTACAGAGAAAAATAACTGCATCAATCAGAAAAAAAGTCTCGCTAGAAATAAATTGAGAAATTAAAGTACAGACGATATGATTTCCCTCCTAGAGAACAGTAAAGCTCAATTGATTCTTCTGATGCAGGAAAAGCTGGAACGTGAAGCTAACACTACAGAGATCACAGAAGAAACTTCAGAATATCTATGTGACCTCACAAGTCAGGAGGCACTTCAACAAAGCCCTGAGATACACATACACACACACTCAGAGATGTACATACACACATACACAGATGCACATGCTCATACACACAGATGCAGACACACAGAGATGCACATACACACATACACAGATGCACATGCTCTCACACACAGATGTACACACACACACACACACACACACACACACTGAGTGCTTGATAAGTCAAAACAAGGCCTTCTATTGGTTGAAGTAAGTCATAGACAAGGTGACCAGAAACAGAGAAGCAGGAAGAAGATATTATCAACACCCCAAACTCATACCCAAGAGCTCCTGAAAACAAACGAGAAAAGGATGGAGACCCCAACAACAACAACATCAGTAATCAGTCAGTAGCCTGAAAGAAAGTAAATGAGCTGACGGGTGGAAAAGGGACTGGACAGGATCCAAATTCAGAGCCATGCAGGACGCCGGGAATCAAAGCTACACAATTTAAAACATGGCAGACAGGTGCATCCTTGAGTGAGGGCCCCCTAGATTGCATCCAAGAGTCTGCCTCTCAAAGCAATGCCACACTGCCTGATATAAACTGTTCTACTGTATTAATTACTTTCCTTGTTACTGCAACCAAACCCCTGAGAAAAGCAACCTAGCTACGGGGTTGTCTTGGTTTATTGTTGAGGGTGCAGTCCTTGGAGGTAAAGCATGGTGACATGGACTTGTGGCAGCTGTCACACTGCATCCACAGGCAGGAAGCAGAGGGAGGTGAATGCTGGTACTCAGCTCACTTTCTCCTTAAAAAAAAATATTTACACTGGGCGTTGATGGTGCACGCCTGTAATCCCAACACTCAGGAGGCAGAGGCAGGCAGATCTCTGTGAGTTTGAAGCCAGCCTGGCCTACAGAGCAAGTTCCAGGAGAGCCTCCGAAGCAATACAGAGGAACCAAAAAAATTTACTTATTAAGATTTATGTATGTGCATTCGTGTTTCAGTATCATGAAGGCGAGAGATGTTGAAGACCCATTGAAGATAGAATTATAGGTAGCAGGGAACCACCCAGCAAGGGTGATTGGAACTGAACTCAGGTCCTCTGTAAGAAGGAAGTTCTCTTAACCACTGAGCCATCTCTCTGGCCCCGTACTTTCTCCTTTTTACTGTCAAATGGACACGGTCTAGAGTCCCTGGGGAAGAAGAACCCCAACTGCCTAGAAGAATGTCTGTTGGGGCACCGCCATGCTAAGTGAGATGGCGGGGCACATTTGAGTGGCACCATTCCCTTCACTCTCTACCCTTTCCAGGCGGTCCTGGGCTGTAGAAGAAAGCTAACAGAGGACAGCCTAAGAGTCAGTAAGCAAGTCTGTAAGCAGCATTCCTCCGTAGTTACTGCTTCCAGGTCCTGCCTAGAGTTCCTGCCCTCACTTCCTCGGTGATGGACTAAGAACTGGACATTTCAGCCAAATAAGTCATTTTCTTCCCAAGTTGCTTTTGGTCAGTGTTTATCACAGCAACAGAAAGGAATCCGAACACACCTTGAAGAGAGAGATTCTTGGGGGAAGTGAGTTCTACCCACATTCTCTGTTTGACAGTCTCCCCCGCCATCCCGTTTCTACTGGAAGTTTCCTTGGGGTTTAGCTTCCTGCCCACTCTCTGCACAGTGTCTTGGTTCCTTTGCCTGGGGATGTGTCAATCCCATTACCATTTTGAAGGATATTTTTTAACTATGGATGAATTCTTTGGTTTGGTTTTGCAACTTTTCTTTTTGGTGACATTTCCACATCATGTTTTGTCCTCCACAGTGTCCAACAGGAAGTCAGTGAGCATTTAAAGGACAGTGTCCGTCCCTGGGCAGCACACCAGGAAAGAGAGCTAAATGTGCACTGGAGTCAGTAGACCAGATCAGTATAAGCTTCCCTCCCAGGGTTAGTCACTTCTCCCAACACAGGCCTCACTGCTGCCCGCTTGCCCTTGACGTGACCTGGCCACCTCCACAACCTTCCTTCCCCACCCACTTGCAGAATTCCTTCCTCCAGGCAGTTCTCAGGAACTGTCCATCTCCTCTACCCATCTGTCCCCAAGGATGGGCTGTTGGGACACCTCACTGGTGTGTCACCAACAGGGACCCTCCAGAATCCCTGGCAGCTACTTGACCTGCTGAGATGTGTCCCCTGGGCAAGTAAGTCTGATACAATGCAAGGGTCCACTGGGTCTATTGCTGGACAGGCACCTGATCTATGACTTCAGAGAGACATATAGAATGCTCATTGTGACTCAAATTCATGGTCATTTATATGAAATAACAACAAAATAGCATTTGGGTGTGGTTCTAAGCATATCCTTCAGGTCTCTGATTGGCTGCTCATCTTACTATCAAGATGAATAAAATGTTGCCAAAGAAATCAAAGAGAAACCAAACCAAAACACACCAGGGCACTTGAATGCATCTCACCATGGCTGAGGTATGGTCCAGGATCCGGGCCAATACTCTGTGTTGGCTGCTGTACCTGGCACGATTTATCTTCTGCAAAGCAATACAGGCATGCCATGTAGCCCAGAGTCCCCACCATAAGGCTCTGACTTCAAATACCAGCTGTGAGTTCACAGTTCACACCACTGCCTGAGATGATGCTGGAATGACCACAGCACTCACAGAGCTAGTCTTTGTTTTTGAGACAAGGTGTCACTACATAAGCCTTAGCTGGTTTGAACTCATTCTGTAGATCAGGCTGGTCTCAAATTGACAGAGATCCACCTGACTCTGCCACACCCAGCAGGAGTGCCTTATTCTCAACTGTGACGGTTTTATTATAGTGAAAGGACTAAAAATACAGTTGGGCAAAAGAGCAGATGCAGAGGGCACTCTGACTATCCTCTGCCCCTAAGTCCTGGATGGTGTCACTTTCAGCATGTGATAATCCACCCATGGTTTTCCTGCCATCCATGGAGGGAAAAGTGACTTAGGGCTCATCACACACTGCCTGCTTGGCAGCTCTTCAGGCTCTACCTCACCAAGTCATAGTTGATAAGACATATTGCAAAGTTCCAGGCAAGTGAACACTGCACTGGCCAGACACAGGTGGCAGTGGATGGTGTCTGGGCACATTCAGGCAGCCAAAGGCCAAGACATATATCTGTGAGTCAGACCTCGATACCACACTGCCGCCATTTCCCCTTCAGAGGGTATAAAATGCATGGGTCTCGATGTATCTACTTGGGTGACGCTAACAAAACAAATGAAAGAATGCTATAATAAACAACTTTAAGACATTGGAGAAGACAGCAGAATATTGAAAGATCTCCCATGCCCATGAATTGGTAGGATTGTTATAGTAAAAATGGCCATCCTACCAAAAGCAATCTACAGATTATATGCAACCCCCATCAAAATTTCAAGACAATTCCTCACAGGACTTGAAAGGACAATTTTCAGTTTCATGTGGAAGCACAAAAAAAATCCCAGTATATCTAAAACAATACTGAATAATTTTATTCAGTTCTTTTAGAACTGCTGGAGGTGTCACCATGCCCATCCTCAAATTGTACTATCCAGCTATAGTAATAAAAAGAGCATGGTATTATGGCATACGAATAAACTTTGGGAGTCCATTCCACATGGAGGGATGCTCTCTCAGCCTGGAAACATGGGGAAGGGCCTAGGTCCTGCCCTGGATGAAATGATAGACTCTGGAGATGTCCTGTGGAGGGCCTCACCCTCCCTGGGGAATGGTGTGGGGATTGGGTGGGGAGCTGGAGGTGGCTTGTGGAGGGACAGAAGAGGAGGGGTGGGAGAGGGAGCTGAGATTGATATGTGAAGAAAGCATGTTTCTAATTTAAATAAAAACACATTGGAAAAAAAAGAGCATGGTATTGGCTTAAAACCAAACATATTAATCAATGGAATCAAATTAAAAACCCAGACTTAAGTTCACAGACTCATGGACACCTGATTTTTTTATAAAGAAGACAAAAACACACATTGTAAAATGACAGCATCTTCAACACATGGCACTGGTCACACTGGATGCTGCCGTGTAGAAGAATCCACACAGATCCATACTTATCCAAAAAACTCAACTCCAAGTGGATCAAAGACCTCAACATAGAACCAGACATGCAGAACCTGGGAGAAGAGAAAGTGGGGAATCGCCTTGAACTCATTGGCACAGGAAAGGACTTTCTGAACCTAATCCATTAGCACAGGACTAAGATCAACAATCAAGGAATGGGACTTCATGAAACAGAAAAGGTTTCTCTGTATGGCAAAGGACACCATCATTCTGACAAAGTGGCAGGCTACAGAATGGGAAAATATTTTTAACAACCACATATCCAATAGAAGGCTAATATCCAAAATATGTAATAACTCAAAACACTTGACATCAATAAAACAACCCAATTTTAAAATGAGAATTTAAATAGAGAATTCATAAAAGATGAAACACATTGGGTGAGAAACACCTAAAGAAATGTTCAACACCCTTGCTCAGCAGTGAAATGCAAATCTCAACTACTTTGAGATATCATTTACAGCAACCAGAATGGCCAAGATCAATAAAACAAATGGCTCATGCTGGTGATGATGAGGATGAAGGGGAACGTTTGTCTATTGCTGGTGGGAGTGCAAACTTGTACAGCCACTGTGGAAATCAGAAGCTGGAACAGATCTACCTCGAGATTCAGCTATACCATTCTCTTGGGTGTATATCCAAAAGATGCTTCATCCTACTACTGAGACACTCGCTCAACCATTTTAATTTCTGCTTTCTTCATAATAGGCAAACTTTGAAAATCATGAAATTCACAGGTAAATGGATGGAGTTGGGAAAAAATCATCCTGAGTGAGTTAACTCAGACCCTAAAAGATAAATATGGTATATATCCACTTATATGTGGACGTTAGCTGTTATGTCTTCAGTAAACAGGCTACAATCTGTATAACTACAAAGGTTAGGTATAGAGTAAGGAACTAGAGGGAGCGATGGATCTCCCTAGGAAGGGAAAATACAATAGATATTTATGGATAGATGGAGACAGTGGAACTAGAAGATCAAACAGGGAGGAGGAGGGAAACGAGTAAGGGAGGGAATAAAGGGGGAACAGTAAAAACTAAGGACCTTTTGAGGGGTTGTATGGAAACTCAATAAAATAGTTTTTTTCTCACATAATATAAGCTGCTTATTGTTTCCCCTCCTTCTACTCTTCCCAGTTCCTTTCCACTTCCCTTCCCATCCTGATCCACTCTCTTTCTGTCTCTCATTAGAAAACAAACAGCCTTAGATGGGCATTGGTGGCGTACGCCTTTAATCCCAGCACTCGGGAGGCAGAGGCAGGTGGATCTCTGTGAGTTCGAGGCCAACCTGGTCTACAGAGCGAATTCCAGGACAACCTCCAAAACAATACAGAGAAACCCTGTCTCAAAAAACAAAAAAGGAAAAAGAAAAAAAGAAAAAGAAAATAAAACAAACAGCCTTCTAAGGGACCATAGTAAAACAACAAAACAAAATATATTAAGATAAAACAAAACGAACATATCAAAGTTGGACAAGACAAATAGGAGAAGAGCCCAAGAGAAAACAAAAGAATCAGATCAGAGACCCACTTGTTCACACACTCCCGAGTCCCATAAAAACACTAAACTGGAAGCCATAGTATGCACGCAGAGGACCTGGTGCAGACCTGTGGAGGCCCCGTGCGTGCTGCCTCAGGCTCTGTGAGGTCACATGTGCATGGTCCTGCTGTGTTTAGGTTTTGATTCCGTGGTGTCCTCCATCCCCTCTGGTTCTTACATACTTTCTGCATCCTCTTCCATAGGATTTACTGATGGAGACATTCCCTTTAGGGCTGAGTGTTCCCAGGTCTTACTCTGCATGTTGTTTGACTGTGGGTCTCTATATTGTTCCCCTCTGCTGCCGGAGGAAACTTCTCTGATAATGGCTGAGCAAAATTGCTCTATGAGTGTAGTAGAGTGTCATTATGAGTCATTTTTTTTGTTTTGATTTGCTTTTAGAATAGTGGTATTTGGTCTATGTAGTATTTGGTTTATTCCTGATTATCTAGTCTCTGGCTCTTGGTCACCCAAGCAGTGTTGGGTTTGGGTTCCATTTCATGGAGTGTCTTAGTTAGGGTCTCTATTGCTGCTACAAAAAACATGACCAAAAAGCAAGTTGGGAAGGAAAGGGTTCATCAGGCTTACACTTCAGCATTGCTGTTCATCACTGAAGGAAGTCAGGACAGGTTCTCAAACAGGGCAGGATTCCAGAAGCAGGAGTTGATGCAATGGAGAGACACTTACTGGCTTGCTTTCCCTGGTTTGCTCAACTTGCTTTCTTATAGAATCCAGGACCATCAGCCCAGGGATGGCACCACCCACAATGAGCTGGGTGTGAGGAGCCGCCCTCGCTATCGCTATTGCCGTTAGAAGATGGCGCTGACATCTGCTGTCAGTTGGAGTTAACCGTTAGAAGATGGCGCTGACATCTGCTGTCAGTTGGAGTTAACCGTTTAAGCTGTGCCTCTCCCGTGGCGTCATCTGGGGTGATGTGCAAACCACCAATCCCGGCTCTACACGTCTCACTCGGAGCTCCTAGGCTTATATAAGGGGCTGGGTTTCTTAGCTTGGGGTCTCCCTCTAAGAAGCTGATCATCTATCTCTCAAGATGCATTAAAGCTTTACTGCAGAAGGATCCGAGTGTTCTGCATCGTTCTTGCTGGCGAGACGGTAGCGCGGGACATCTGGTTCCGAATTTGCACATGGGGATTTGACCTCTATCTCCACTCCAAAGTTGTGGGTGTCCTATTGCTTCAGCTGGGTACTCCCCCATTGATCACTAATTGAGAAAATGCCTTAGAGCTGGAGCTCAGGGAGGCATTTCCTCAACTGAGGGCCCTTCCTTTCTGATGACTCTAGCTTGTATCAAGCTGACACACAAAACCAGACAGTACATGGAGTGGGCCTAAAATCCATTGGATATTCGTTGGTAACTCCCACAAGCTTTGTGCCCTAGCCTATTATGTAGGCAGGACACCATTGTAAAACAAAGGGTTTGGGGATGGCTTGGTGTTTATGTTTCTTTTTTGGTAGTGTGCAGAGTATCTTCCTGTACCAAAGATGATAGAATGTAGGAGTGAAGGCTCTATGTAGGCACCAATTCGATTTCCCCATGTTCAGTGAGTTGATGTTTTTAGAAATAGGGTTTTACTGTCAGTTTATAGAAAGCAACCTATAGTCTTATTAACAGCCTGATTTGTTTGGAGATTCCCACAGTACCCTTTTGGCCAACAACGCAATTAGCTTTAGCCCAATCCCAGTACTGGAAGTTTCGTTTGGTAACAAGAAATGGCCGTTTGGGACTCTGTCTCCTTCATTACTTGGCAATTTTACTTAGATAACATTCTTCTATAGATATTTTGGGAAGCGTCTACTATTGTGTGGGAATCAGGATAGACGCAGTATAGGTTAAGTGAAGTTTATTTGGGAAGAATGCATTTACACAAGAAGCAGATGGCTGCCACGGGTTCCCACTCCAAGGATGCTGACCCTACCACCCAGATGCTCTCCACGACCCAACCAGGAAGCAAGAGAGAGAGAGAGCACGGGTCCCGACCCCAGGCCTAATCCTACTCTCAGTCACATCCACACCTGTGACCATGCCCAAACGGGCATGGTCAGCACTACAGGTCTGGCGGGTGTGTGTGTGTGTGTGTGTGTGTGTGTGTGTGTGTGTGTGTGTGTGAATACCTCACTACCATTCTCCTTTTAGTCTAAAGAAAAAGATTTAGGCTGGATACAAAACTATACACAAAGATAGCAAATCTAGGACGGTCTAGGAGAAGGAAATGTAAGAACATAAACACTTAAGACCTATTGCCAGTGAAGCAATACAGAGCAAAAGGCAAAAACTACATATCTAGTCCTAGAATAAGGCATAACAGAGATTACTATAGAGCTGTCCTAAGTTGGAAAGTTTAAGTCTTATACCTAATATCTCTATCCAGGGAGAGAGAACAATAATCGGGACAGTCTAATCTTCAACCTCATCAAAGACCTGAGAAGGAAGACAACAATACTAGGGTAGGCAGGAGGTGCAGGCGAGCAGCTTCCAAATGAATGGTGCCCAAATCCCAAACATTGTTTGTAAATGTTTGTTTTCATTTTAATGGGGTTGGTTATAAATGGTTAAGGATTACAACTAATCTTCTACAGAAAAAAAGAGGAAATGATATAAAAATGAATACTTTATGTTGATATGGATTTTGGCTTATTGATACAAATTTAAGATCAATTTTGTGATGTCTATATTTCTCCTTTTGTTTAGGTATTATGTTCATATAGCTCATCTAAAAATGCAATGTATGATTAAGTACAGATTATAGATAGTTACTTATAATAGTCAAAACTTATAGTTGGGTTAGTTAGGTTTTCTAGATATATAGAGATATATTTCAAATGGATAGGCAAATCTTTCAAAGATCTACAGAATATGGCATTTAAAATGTTTTAAGGTTTTTCATGACAATAAGATACAACTGTTCCTGGCAATACCACCTGCGTCAGAAAGGAAGATGGGTATCAAAGAAACTCTTTATGCAGTTTGCTTCCAGTATGGCAAGACTAGCCATTTGGGCAAGAAATTGCTCTTGTCTGGACTGTTTGACTATTGCTGTATGAACTGGACATGCAGGACCCACAGAAAAGTGACAGCTGAAACAAGATGGGACATTGTTGCAGGGTTCCTGCTTCATAGAAGAGTCTGCCAGACATCCTACAGGACACAGAAAGTGACTGACAAACTGTCAATACAGGCGGACAGTTTAAAATTTCCTGCTTTACTTGAGAAGACCATCAGATACACTGTGGCCTATGGGCCGAAGACAGACGCACCAATTTACAGAACTTGGGATGACTGTCCAGGTAGTGAGATGTCTCTGTCATTTCTAGAGTTTATATACTATCCTTCTGTGGTCTCTGATGGAGTTGAAGACAGATAGCTATAGTTTTCCTTAGTTAGGCTAAAAGACAAGTTACATATAAGACTTTAGACTCACAAAGATAGGATAAATGATAGAATATTTTCTTTAAATCTTGTTAAATATTAATGGACTAAATATTGTAACTATAGTTCTTACTTGATAACTGTTTTGCTATATATAATTTAACTATGTTAAAGTTAAAACCCTTCTTTTTATTTAGACAGAAACAAGGAGATGATGGGGATGTCTTCTGTATATATTTGTCTATTGGTTGATGAATAAAGCACTGTTGGCCAATAGGGAAGCAAGATAGGTGGGACTAGGAAATGAGGAGGATTCTGGGAAACATAGGCAGAGGAGTCATGATGCAGGATGAGAGAGGAATAGCAGGTCTGGACTCATTCTCCAGTAAGAGAATACCATGTAGATACACACAGACTAGTAGTTATGGGTTAATAATTAAGACAGAGCTAGCCAATAAGAAGCCCTAGTCACCAGCCAACAGATTCATAACTAATGTAGTGTCCCTGCGTTCATTTGGGGCTGACGTGGCTCTGGGGCTACGCTGGAGGAAGAATGATCACAGCATTCTACTGTAGTAGATTTCCACACTACCCTTGGAATTTCCTTTCATTTTAGCTGTCTTTCCTTGTTACCTTTCCTCTTCCCCTTCTCCCATTGCCTTCCCCATTAGATCCTCCTGTTTCAGCCTCACCTTATCCATCCATAACATCTACTCTATTCCCCATTCCTAACAAGATCATCTGTAACCCTAGTCCCTTTACTTAACCTCTGTGGTTCTATGGATTGTAGCTTGGCTATCATTGACTTAACAGCCAATATCCACATATAAGCAAATACATATCATATTTATCTTTCTGGGTCTGGGTTTTTGCAGGATGATCTTTTTTTCTAGTTCCATCCATTTACCTATAAATTTCATTGTTTCATTTTTAATATTCCATTGTGTAAATGTACCACCAAATAAGAAGAGAAATGTAGACACAAAGCCATATACAAACCCTCTGGTCGACAGCTGTGACCTGCCTGCAAGATACTCCTATGTACTAGTGGCACAAAGCTTCTGGAGGTAACCAACCAATGTCTGATTGGATTTAAGGCCCATTCCACGAGATAGAACCCAAACCCAAGTTGGCCAAGAATCCGAGACTAGATAGACCTAGGGAAATCCAAACACTACTCTTATCCTAAAGAAGCAGCAAGAAAATGGATGGTGGTGGCACATGCCTTTAATCCCAGCACTCGGAGGCAGAAGCAGGTGGATCTCTAAGTTTGAAAACAACCTTGTCCACAGAGCAAGTGTATAGGCAGGACTATACAGAGAAATCCTGTCTTGAAAAAAAATGTACATCAGGAAAACCAATGAACTTCTCAGTATCCTTTCACTTCTGACAGCTTTCAGTTTGGTTCTTTTTTGTATAGAATTCATATAAAGATCACAGTGCAACAGAGTGCCATGGGCAGCCCATAAGCTTCAGTGTGACAAGCCAGCCCATGGCAAGAGTCTTGGTGCAAGAGCTGGGTCTCTGAACCATCCATGCTGCCCTGTTTCCCTCATCCAGTACCAACTAGACTCACTGTGTCTGCTGGCTCATGGCTGCCAAGGTGCCCTTGACTACCTGTGCCCATTCCCAGGCCTCAGCCCTCTCAATCACAGGATGCCCTGCTATCTCTGAAAGCTAACTTGAAGACATCCTAACGTTGGACCTTCCCTGACCCATGTCCCACCCCATCCATTCCATAGCTCCTTGAAAAGTACTTGGCAGCAGTAGCCAGTCTGTCCCACCAACCAGCAATCGGGTCCCATATGACAACTGCAGGCACTCCCAACCCCAGGCCAGCGTGGTCTCAGCAGTCAGTATTTCGTGTGCAAGTGCACACAAGGATGGAGCCCTCATCCCTCAGGACTGTAACCCTGCAATAAGAAGGGGTATCTCCCAGCTCCGTATGGAACCGTGACCCTCAGGAAGAGCCAGTCCTGCCCACACTTTGATCTGAACCTTCAGCTGCAGAGCTGTGGAAGGTCTCGTGGGTTAAGGCCTCTGGGCTGATGAACTGCCATCTTGTGGTTGATGGAGAAGAGTCAGACTTCCAGGCAGTCCTTGAAGTAAAGTTATTGTTCTAAGCTAGTGGCTCACAAAAGTAGATCTCTGGCTAACACCGCCTGCAGAGGTGTGATAAATGGACACTGAACACAACTTGCCTCCCGCTGCCCTTCCCTCAGTTTCCCTCCTGCATCAGGGGATGATGCTCTAAGAAATGTTGACACCTGGTTTCAGGAAGGTCCTGGGCAAGACCCTACACTTCCAGGAGTGGTCACTAGGTGGCACCAGCACCCGGCAGAGCCACAGGTTCTCTGTGAAAGGTTGGGTTCTACTGAAGGGGGCGGGGGAGTGTTAGAAATTCTAAGTCTGGTGAATTTAAATGGATTGAAGAGCAAATTACTTTTCCTTTGTCTACTGCTACTGCTCTGGTAGAACTGCCAGTCACTGCCAATCATGGTTGTGAGTGTTGTGTCCGAATTGTGACACATGCCAACTGGAAATTGTGCTGTGCTTTAACTGTAAAATACACACAGGGTTTTTGAAAGACCAATACAAAAAGGGCAATAGCGTATCTGTCTTGGTGTTGGTCATGTTAGGAGTGCAATGTTCTAGCTCAGCCAGCTTGCTTTATTTCCTGTGGAAGGTTCTTCAGCTGACTTGAATCTGCTCCTGACACGTCACCTTACGGGTGTCTTCAGCAAAGCAGATGATGTCTGCCTTGGGGCAGCAGTGTCCTCAAGACGGCTGTGCTATTTCCATGAGGATCTCTGAGGATTTGCCCATGACCCGCAGACCCACTGATGAGGGCATCCCACGGTTGCTCATCTGACTGACTATTTCCCCACCTAGGTCAACAAATCACACACAGATCAGTCCTGAGGACTGAGTTCACATTCCAACATCTGTGTCCTATGGTTCAGAACCACTGGAACTTAAGCTTCAGGGCATCCGATGGACACATGTGGTCTCTGTGGGCACCTACACACACGTGACATACACTCACCCCAACACAGGGACCTCATTCATCTATGTCTCAGTGCCACTACAGCAGCACTCTGCAGCGCTGCCCCTTGTCCCCTTGGGGAGCTGGGTGCTGCTGTCAGGTAGGTACGTGACATCCCCTCAGCATCCGGCCCTCCCTAGTCTCTATACGCAGCTTCACATTCCCACCTCCTAAGGCAAGTTCTGCATACACCACAATTCTGTGAAAGCAACGTGCAGATGAATTCCAGGGGGCCCTGGCAAGTTCAGGAAATCATTTCCTATCGGGTTTTCCCTCCTTTTGTGAACTCAAGTTCCCAAAAAAGAAAGAAAAAAGTCACACCCATAGAAATTCAATTTGATGGCCAGATCCAGAGACACACCTAGGGCTATCTTTAGCTCCTCTAATAGCCAGTGATAGCCCACCTGTGTATCTGGCCTAGCATCCTCATGGCCATCAGGTGAAACCTTTTAGAATGTAACAAATCATTGGCTTCAAGCAACCAAAAGGTGAAGGCATCATGAGACAGAGCTGAGGTCTACGTTGTATCTTTCTCTGCTTTTCCGTAACCTGCCCACCTGATATTCTGACAATGGATTTAATCGGGCATTGGTGGCGCACACCTTTAATCCAGTACTCAGGAGGTAGTGGAAGGCGAGTCTCTGTGAGTTCGAGACCAGCCTGGTTTACAGAGTGAGTTCCTGAATGGGGTCCAAAACAATACCTCGGGGAAAACAAACAAACAAACAAAACAAAACAAGACCAATTAATGGATTTGATTGTGACTTTCTTTGTTCTGTAGCTATAATCTAATGTTCCAGGGGGCACAGCCATTTATATTTTGCTCCAGAACAAACCATCTCTTATTCTATTTGAAGCAAGGGCTGTGCTTAATTTAAGAATTGTATTAATTTCCAGAAAAGGAAAATGAAAACAGATTGCTTCAATGATACATGTCCATAAAAAGCTTTGAAAAATTCATGAGACAGACTAATAAAGGTGAAATAAGAAAAACAAAACCCCTGGCAGTACGGAAGTGAACTCAAGAGTTATGAGCAGAAGCAGAAGGAGCCAAGTGTGTATGCCTCCCCCGACTGCTCTCTCCCATGGGGTGGCTCATAACTGACCACAAAGCTCCCTGTTACCTTCTGAATTGATTCAGCCTCCTTCACTCATAGGGATTTGGGTGGGGCTGAAACAGCAGCATTGGAGCCAGCATGGCAGCTGAGACAGGGCACTGCTGTGTTATATTTCTTGGGGAGACCCAAACAAACATCTGTTCACTCCAGAAAAGGCCCCTCCAACACACCAAAGGAGACCACCAAGGCAACTTGGTAGAGCAATGAGCTCACTGCCCTTACCTGCAGGAGCACAGGTGAGGTGTTACAGTGTGGCAGTCCCCCCAGAACCACAGGCATCATGATGACAACAAGCCTGTGGAAGCTACATTATGGAGTCCCACTTTCAGTGAATCTTCTGCATCCTACACACTCTAGCATCTCCCAAGATCACCTGCAACTGCATCATGTAGGAATACTGGGTGAAGATCCAGCAACCTCCTCCTGTCTGCTACAGTGTTAACCGCCCATCCCTGGAGACCATCCCTGTTGCTGTGTTGGTCTTCTCATTTAGCTGCCAAGGCTACTGGACCCAGGTTAGCTCTACTCCAAGAGTCATCATGCTATACCCTAAAGAGCCATACCACAACAGGTATAAGCGTATAGTCTCAGCTAGTTCGGAGAAGGGGGAATGCTGCTGAGGCAGAAGGATTGGGAGCACCAAACAAGCCTAGACTCCACAGTGAGTTCAAGACCATCCCAGGCTACAGATCAAATAAAAGCAACAATAACAAAATAGTGCCTTGGAGCTGGAGACCCAGGTGCATGTAGTCCCAGCTGCCTGGTCAGCTCAGGCAGTAAAATAATTGGAGCCCAGCAATTGCAGGCCAGCCTGGGCAGTGAATGTCAGGACTCAGGAATTAGGCGGACCTGCCCCTGTCACCTGGCAGAATGCACTCAGCAGTACCCTGGTCAGCCCAGGTGCAAAGGACCCCTTTAAAAGAAAGACCCCAGCCTGCTTACTCTCTCTTTCCTGCTGTTCCCCTGGGACACACAGCACTTTTCCTGTCTCCCTCTTCTCTTCTGTCCTCTCTCTGTTTCTGTGTCTTTTTACCTCTTTTGTCTTTCCTTCCCCTGCTTCCCTCTCTAATAAAACTTCTCACTAAGCTCTGCCTGCCTGGCGTGTTAGTCCCCCACCTTGGTCACCCTCGCCTGCCATGGAAACCCTATGGCAGGTCTGAGCCATGACTGAGAAGGCCAGTGATAGACTTCCTCCCGCCTGCATCACTTAAGGAGGTGGAGTTCCTCCCAGACAGCAGCTATCATGGATGAGCAGACTGGGGCCCAGGCCGTAGAGCATAGAACAGGGCTCAGGCCATAAAGTGGCGTGGCGTGCACCAGCTCACAGGGTTCTGTGCTCCACAATCCAGTGACTTCCCTCATCTAGTGGTACCCCAGAACTAGGAGGTGGCACTGTCATGGAAACAGGCAACACGAGGTGAGGCGAGGTTAATGGCTTTCTTTCATCATTCTCAGCTGGAACCAGCACCGGACACTGTTGGATTAGCATGGAGGCTGTATGCTTCCTGTTGCTATGATAAAACCCCAGGACCAAAAGCAACTTATGGAAGAAAGTACTTATTTTGGCTTATGGCTCCCGAGGGAGAGGAGTCCATCATGCCAGAGAGGCGTGGCAGCAAGCTAAGAGCTCATACCTTCAAATGCAGAGAGAGTGAAGGACATACTCTCAAAGCCCACCTCCAGTGACACACTTCAAATGCAGAGAGAGTGAACAACATACTCTCAAAGCCCACCTCCAGTGACACACTTCCTCCAGCAAGGCCACACCACCTAAACCTCCCCCAACAGTACCACCAACTGGGCACCAAGCGTTGAAACCACCGCAAAGGTAAACTGCGCTGTTTTTCATGGGAAAGCAAACAGTCGTCACAAGAGCTGGTGTTTACCCCCTGAGCCACTCTGTGTAGTCCCCAGAGCCCATCGGTCACACCCGCCTTTGGAAGTGCTGTCTGTGAAGTGCCAAGTTCACACATGGCACCTCATCTGATCCTCTGAGGCCCGAGGCAAGGGGATGAAGCTTCCGTCTGCCTTTTCTGCCCCGTGGGTCCAGGGAGAGAGACAGAGTGGAGGTGGGGTGAGCTGGAATCTGGCTGTTGTTTGACGAGCCCCAACAACCTGACCGAGAACTGGACAGTGGGGATCTTCTGACCACCGCAGACTGTGCCTGGGGAAGGCGTAGCGCCCGCTGTCATCACAGCATATGCTATGTGGAAACACCTTCCCAGCTCACATGTTAAATGTGAGCCCGTGGTGCCAGTTAGGTAGACCCTGCGAACTTTAGGGGCCTGGCTGGGAGAAGCAGGTTCCCGAGGGGACCTTGGAGAACATTACTGGACCTTGAAGCAGGAAGCAAGGCCAAATGAGGCAGGGCAGCGTCTCTGGCTTCTGTACTCAGCCATCAGGCAGAAGGCGGCATGGCAGACACACTCGGGACAGGGCCCTGCCACCCTTTAACACTAGATCATGCCCACCTGTCCTGCTTTCGTTTCTGCTGCTGTGATAAACTAGCCTGGACAAAAGAAGCCAGGCAGAGGAGGCTCGCTCGCTGCTCACATTTCTATCAGAAGGGGGACAGTCAAGGCAACAGGAACTGCAGCCCGTCAGCAGCACAGGGAATGAATGCATGCATGCTTGTGCTCAGATAGCTTTCTCCCAAGTTTAGGCCAGTTATGGTAACCAAGATAACCCATACAGACATGCTCAAGGTCCAATCTGATGCAGACTGTCCCTTATCAAGTCTCTCCCTAGGTGACCCTAGGTTGTGACAAGTTGACAGTTAAAACTGTCTGTCACACCACTCTTCCCAGGTCCCGGGGGAGCAATAGCTACAACTTTCCATTCTGACTTTGGATCACGTCTTCCTGTGTCCCACTGACAGATGTCATCTGTCCTGTACTTATCGCCAGCCTTACAGTCTTTCCTTAGCTCTTACTCCTGCCTCGTCTCTGTTCTCTAAGCAAAAACACCGCCTTCGCCCAGCCATGCTGCTTCTTACAAGCGAGGCCTGCATGCAGGGACTCACTGCAGCTTCCGTGGTGATGGGCTGGACAGGTCACACACCATTGGCATGGTGTATGCAGAGCCACCTGTCACGGACCAGGGGACCCCTGGTTCTGTCATCTTACAGCTTGTGGGAACTCCCAGCAGAACCCTGCAGCACCAAGTCCTGGTTTGCTTTGTGCTAGGAACAACGTAGTGGCCCAAGTTGACCTTAAGGGGATGACAGTCTGGGTGATGAGGAGTTCCTTGCTAGCCCTCCTTCTGGATGCCTTCTAGAAACCTCCAACCAGCCTACATCGAGGTCATGCCTTGTTGAAAAGGGCAGAAACACTCAATGGGACGCTGAAAGCTTGGACATGTGTGGGAGTGCACGTACTTGGGCTCAACTCTATTGTCCTGCCAAGTAAACATTGACTTGGTGTTTAGGTTCTGTCAATATTTACCTCTCGAACTGATAAAACCTGGTGTTTACTTTTTCTGACTGTGGTCCGCTGACTAGCTTTTCTTCCTATCTACCGTTAGCCACTGTCACTAGAGGATAGGAATTTTTCAGCTCCATTACCACGGTCATACATGCGGTACATTGCTGGCCAAAACATCATTGTATGGCATGTAAATGTGTATGCACATACATATGTATGTGTGTGCACATGTGTTTTATATATATATGTGTGTGTGTGTATACATGTTTATGCACGTAAATGTGAGTGTGGGTGTATGTGCAGGCAAGTGTACATCTGTATGTGTATGCATGTGCACATGTGTATATATGCATGTATGTGAACACATATGTATATGCATATGTGTATATACGTGTGCATAAATGTGTATGTACAAATGTGAGTACACATGTGTGGGTGTATGCTCATATGTACATGTGTACGAATGTGTGCATGCTCATGTGTGCATGTGTTCACACATCTGTGTGCACACATATGAGTTAGTGTGTCCATGTGCATGTGTGTAACTACATACGAGTGTGTGTGCACCCATGTGTCTGAGTGTGAATGTATTTGTTTGAGCATTATGCAACTGAGCCTGTGTGAGTGTGTAAATGTGTGTATACACACATGTGACTATGCATGAATGTGTAATTTACCTCTCCAGATTCTATCAGCTCTGCTTCTTGAAGAGCTCTAAGGTACTGAAAGACATCTTATACTCTACAGCTCAAAGCTTCCACCCACCCTACCCTTGACCCTACTCTGAAGAAGACAGAACTATGGCATCTCTGAATGATCCCGAAGAAAATGATGAGCCTGAGCCTGATATCCTGAATGGGTAAAAAGGTCAGCTGGCCTGGGGCCTGGGACCTGGGGCCTGGGGCCTGGGGCCTGGGACCTGGGGCCTGGGGCCTGGGGCCTGGGGCCTGGGGCCTGGGGCCTGGGGCCTGGGGCCTGGGGCCTGGGGCCTGGGGCCTGGGGCCTGGGGCCTGGGGCCAGCAAGTCTTTAGGGGTCCTCTGCTATTGGCAGCAAAGCACAGAGCACTAGGCACTGGGCTCAGGCATGTTCACAGCCTACAGGAAGACAGCAGCAAGTGAGGGACCTACTGTGTATCCCGTGAGACATGCTGGGAAAGCAAGGAGAGACAATGATGTCTGGTCCGAGGGGCTCCTAGATGGTCGGACAGCAACCAAGGAGGTGATGATGATCTCAACAGGGGCTCAGTGACAGATGAGGGCAGAGAAACTGAGAGGAATGATGAAGGTAATGCAGCGAGGACAGCCCTAACAGAAAGGATGAACCTTACCCAGGCTCAGCCTCCCACAGGATGTAGGGCCTGCAGGGGCTATGCCTTGAGATGCCATGGGTCTCTATGCTCCTTCTTCCCGCTCAGAGCCAAGAGCTCCTGCTGTTGACAGTCTTCTGCTCCTATGTGTCCCTTTTAACCTCCAAAGGATGACTCAAGACTGCGCACCAGATGAGCATGGCAGATTTGGGGAGCAGGTGTATGAGAGACAGTTTGAAAGCCATGTGCCTCTTCTGTCACAGCTGCCAGCCACCCTCACCCATTGTGGCCATGTGCCCTAAGCTACACACTCAGTGCCCCAGAGTCAGGGTGGAGACGGTGTGGGGCGTGGCAGGTGCCTCAGCTGGCTTGTGCACCTGTTTCAGAGTTGCTGTGCCATTCCCAACTGGCACACCTGAGGGCCATCACGCCTTAACTCCCTTGGCCCTGTCGTTCCTGTCTCTGGGCTACCTCCAAAAGCAAGCTCTCCAGACTAGGTCTGCACACACTCACCCTGCCACTCGACGGAGAGCAGACTACCCACAAGTGGAACATCCCAGTGTCTCAACTGCCCGGCTTCATCCTACAGCAGCAAAACCCACCACACTCCACTGCAAAGCCCAACAACGCCCTGTTCTCTACGAAGGCTGGGTGCCTTGCTCCATGCAACCCTTCGAAAGTGACACCCACTCCGCTCAGTGAGAGCCTGGAGCCCTGACACCCCAGAGCCTTCTCAGAGAACTGCCAAGCCCTCACCTCCCAGACCATACAGCCTGGCACAACAAGGCTCTCTTGATGCCCTAAACACAGAGTCCTCTCAGCCAGACAGAAAAATAGACCGCACCTGCCAAACAACACCTCTTTCCTCGGAAAATCTGTGTCAAACTCACACAGCGTAGAGTCACCTGCGAGGAGAGTCTTAACGAGGATTTATCTAGATCAGATTGGCCCGTGGGCATGTCTGTGGGGGATTATCTAGATTGGTGATGGAGGTGAGAAGAGCCAGCCTGAATGTGGGCAGCACCATTTCAAGAGCCAGGCCCTGGTCTGCATCACAGCGGAGCAAGCAGCTCGGCAAGCGACGATGTGGTTGTTCTCTTTGCCCTGGACTGCGCCTGTGAGGCGACTAGCTGCGTGAGTTCCTGCCCTGACTTCCTCGGAAGATGATGAGCTCTAACTTGGGAACTGTGAGCCCACCACTCACTCTCCTAATGCTCTGTTGCTTGCTGACAGGGCGTCTGGCACGGCGTGAGGGAATGCATGGAGTGAAGCTGCGGTGGCTTCACTGTGAATTCCATCAAGAGTTCCAGGTCTTTGCTTTGTTTCTGAAGCGGTGATTCCCAGGGTGGCGTGTAGAGTTAGGCATACCCAGCGCGAAGGTCCCTGGTCACATCCAGAGTGCGACTAGGACCTTACTGCAACAGCAGTCATGACTCTCAACTTCCCAGAAAGCCAGTGCGCTCATGTCTCATGTCCCTGAGAAGTTCAAACACTCTTGCTTTCTCTTTCCCAGCACTGCTTAAGCCCTTCCCAAACATTTGCTTTCCATTGACTTTGTAAGGTTGGTGTCCCAATGACCTGGAAGGACACCGGGAAGCAGCAGAGCCGGGCTGGGGCTCAGGAGTCCAGCCCCTTGCTCAACCAGGTCAGCTCTAAATTGAGTCCCTGCCTACTGTCTTTCCATCCCCAGAGACAACCTGCGTCCCCGCTGTTGCAGACCTGTATCTAAGATGTCAAAACCCTGAGAGCAGAGCCCTCTTCAGCGCTGTCACCCAGCAGTCAGCTTGTCATTTCCTCCTGTCTTCTCCCTCTTCCCTTCTGGGGACAGTCACAAGGGAGAGGGGAGGGCTGCCTGCCCTATGGGCAGAGTCTTCCTCTCACCATCTCTTCCTTCCCCGCTGCCTCACAACCTCACTCTCTAGGAGCTCACAGCAGAGCCAGGGAAGGGTGCAGGCGACAAGGCATGTAGGGACCCAGATGCCCTCTGTCTTCCCAGGGCATATAATCAACCTGACTATCCTCCTGAGTCCCACGGAGAAGGAAGCAGCGTCTCCTCCCAAGATGGTTCCTCCTTCCTCAGTGGACCTGCTCTCAGGGGACGCCTCCTCTGCTGCCAGTCTCTGCACAAACATGGCCCATTTCCTGTCTTGTCCCCATAAATGCTCACCCGGCTGCCTGACCCTAAACAGAGCAGATTATGTTATGGCTCTGAATACAGCCAATCGTGTCTGATCTTGGGGGCTAGGCAGCATCAGGCCTGGTTAGTGCACGGATGGGAGAGTGCTCCCGAGTCTGTGAGTAAATGCCCTTGCACACTCCTGCACCTGACGGGTCTGGCTGCGTGTGCGTGTCTTCTCTTAGCTTCCATGCACTGTCACAGGATGGTTGGTGCACTCAGAGCCATGGGTGAGCACACTTCCTGTCCCCATTTCCCTGTGATGCACAGGGGCCTCTCTGGAAAAGGAGACTCCAGTCCTCACTCCTAAGCTGAGAGGTTGACCTCACAGGGGTAGAAGTCACTCAATAGCCTTTTAGCGCCTGCATTGTTCTCATTGCCATTGCTTCAACCTCATTGACCCCTAGTCTCTGCCTGTCTTTACAAGGTGGCATTGTGTCGTGGTTGAGTTTCCTGGGAAGCTTCAAGTCAGCAACGGATTACATTCCTGTATCCATCTGAAAAGCCAGCAGGTTTCTCCAGGGACTACCGTGGAGGTTAGAGTCCAACTGAACCCGATTAACCCAGAGTGACAGGCGATACCCTATGTATGCTCAGCACAATGAGACATTAAAATAACTTCAGAATGAAAACTCCCTACACTTTGAAATTTTCTAGGAAATCTGTAGCTTCCATTTCTATGACTGGGCCCCCTTCCATGTCCAGCTGCCTCTGCAGCTGCTCCCGATCATGTACTAGGTAGCGGGTGGGGTGCTCCTGGCGTCCTGAGGATGCAGCCTGGGTGCTGCTCAGACTCCCGTGGTACTCAGGGCAGCCTCACTGAATGCAAAAGGGCCACTGCAGGGAAACGAGCAGCATCACTCATGCTAATGCAAAGGGAGTGACCCCGGTGCCCTTTGCAGGCAGGGACTAGGGTGGCTTCTGATGGTGTACTCCACAGCAGGAGGGGAAGGGGGCAGGTAGCAGGGTGGTTTCCAATGGTGTACTCCACAGCAGGAGGGGAAGGGGGCAGGTAGCAGGGTGGCTTCTGATGGTGTACTCCCCAGCAGGGGGGAAGGGGGCAGGGACTAGGGTGGCTTCCGATGGTGTACTCCACAGCAGGAGGGGAAGGAGGCAGGTAGCTGGAAATATGCATCGCTACAGTAAAGTGGTGCAGAGGAAAGCAGAGTACATGACTGAGCCCCACAAGCACCCCAAAAGTCCTGTAGGAAGGAGGCAGCACAGAGAGCACCCCCTGCCCCGGCCCCACCAAGAGCCATTTCCTGCTAAGTCCCCTGGCCGGGTCCCCGGAGTCAGCTATCTGTTTCGTGACCTTGCATTGATGCCTTACACATCTACTTTCTAGCAAATGATTAAACCGTCCCACTTATATTTTCTGCATGTGAGTTACTTAATGATGCAAAATATAGGGGGAAAACCACTGTTCTATTGTTCTCATTCTACCACACACTTGTGAAAAATGTTGGATGGAGAGATACTGCTTTTGAATTCAATACTTTCAAACCCTGGTCTTGGGGAGCCGTGTTGAATTCTAGGCAATGAGTATTTGCTCATCAAACAACACAGACACCAGAAGATCAGCTGAGCTGCCAAAATGGGGCAGGGAAACCAAAACACATCTGGATGGATGCTGGGGTCGGGTATCAGGCCTCATGCCCACACCCAGAACCTAGGCCATGCTCCCAATGTGAAGGTCCTGTTGCTGTAGATCTATGGATCTGTAGATTCGTGGTTCTGTGGATCTGTGGTTCTACAGGTCTGTGGTTCTATGCATCTTTTGTTCTATGGATCTGTGGATCTGTGATTCTGTGGATCCGTGGTTCTGTGGTTCCGTGGTTCTGTGGTTCCGTGGTTCTATATGAATTGCCCTTCTCATTGATGTGATAAAACACCTGACAAAAACAACTTAAGGTCAGAAGGGCTGCTTTTGGCTCACAGTTTGAATGATGCCGTTCATCATGGTAGGGAAGGCAGCTTGAGGCAGCTGGTCACATTTCAGTCATAGTCAACAAGCAGAGAGTAATGACCTCAGCTAACCCAATGAAGAAACATCCTTACACGCATGCCCAGAAGTTAGTCTCCTAGATCCTGTAATTCTAGACCTGACACGTTGGCAGTCATGGGTTCCAGCCTCCATTTCCTATTCCTCCTTGGGGCCATGGCCTCACTTTGGGTATGACTTTTTCAATGTCCAAGACCCTATACATAGTGGCCTCTCTGGCTTTGCCAGGCCTTCCTCACCAGATGGACATTCAGGACCCCAACCTTGACAGCAGATGTTGCTAAAAATCCCACAGAACAGCTTGCTAACCTTCCCACCTACTCCTGCCAAACATGCCCATCCCAAGGGAAGACTTCGCACAAGGTGAGCAGCCTGACTTCCCCAGGAGCAGAGTCACCTCCGCATGATGTGTGGAATGAGGTCCAGGCAACTGAAGCTATTTACTTCCATGTTAAGATTGTCTAGCCATTAGTTTCAGAATAATCCACAGGCTGAGTTATGGGCAGGTCCCCAGGAACAGGACCTGATAGGAAGTGGAAAGGCATATGAATTATTGGGATACTACCTGGGGAAGAAAGAATGTGGAGGGTCTGGCCCAGCCTTGACCCCCTCTGCTAGCCTTTGGCTTTAAGTGGAGTGGGACAAAGGACCCCACCAGGAAAATGACTCTCAGTATGAGATGCTGACAGCAGCCCTTATGCAGTGGGAGCAGAATGTTAGCACAGTGTGAGGGACCCAGCTTCACCCTAGACTGAAGTGACAGCTCTTTCTGTGCACCTGCTGTCTCTGTCCTGAATCAAGAGTGTCTCACCATTTAACTCCACCTTTTGTCATTAGCAAATCCCATGGGGAATCATATTCTCCCTGGGCCAGCCTGGGCTACTGGGCAAGTCTGTGTCTCAAGAAAGACAAAATAAATAAAAAGTTAGAGGGAGTTAGAAACCACATTTTTTATGTTTTATCTCCAAATATAATCCAGGTGAGAAAGGATAAGCCAGGGATGGAAGCAATTCTCAGAAGTGCATCTTGTGAACCGTCCCATGATCTCTATAGTCCCCATTTGTCCCCCCAGCAAGTACCATACATCCAGTGAACCAGGCTCAGTGTTCAGGATGCACGGTCCTTAAACATCTGACAGGTAAGGAAGGAGATCACCTGGGCTTCTATGCCTGGCTCCCTGTGATGCTAGAGGCTTCCTTCTAGGGAGAAAGCGGTATAGCATCCTGGCTCTCTGTCTGGGACCTTCCCCAACCCACAGCCCTCCTCTGCCCAGAACAATCCTCCAGCCCAGAGCTCTCTCCATCTGCTTCTCCTCGGCTCTTGCTCACTGGGCATGCACACTTCGAGGCTTCATTAACCACCTTGAGTTCCAAAAAACCAGATAGGGGAAGGTAAGCATCAGGGCTTGGACCTACAGCTGGGTGTGGGTTGGCTGCTGTCAACAGGGTTTCTGGAGGTTAGGGTCACAGACTCTGAGGCAAGGGAGCTAGGGCCAGCCCCACCCTAGATGCCTGGTCTATCATCATTCCTTCTGTTTGCCTGCTCACACCTGACAGCACACCTTGGTCTTCTCAGCTCTATGAAAAGGGCTGAAATTTCCTCAACCCAAACAAAGGAGGACCTGTGGAAGAAAGTGCGGATGCCTGGATGAAGGTGGGGTAGGGGGAGGCTGCCCTGGATGCCCTTACCTCCCAGGAACTCAGGTTGTCAACTGCAAAAGCAATAAGAAGGAAGTACGAACAAGCAGGGCTTCTACTCCTGCTTGTCTGGGGGCAACCATGGAGCCGCTGCCACAGCTGAAGGGATTGGGATGTCTACTGGCCCCAGATACTATATTAAAATGTCAAACTGAAAGCATATCAATCAATAAGAAATCCAGCTGTGGTATGACAGAAATAAGACAACTACCTGTGATACCATAATGATGAGAGGTAGGTATGTAGAAAAACTCATGACAGACAACACATAATCCCAGACAAAGAGGAACCAAGAAGTGAAGGCACCACTCAGATCCCCCCAAAAGGTTGCACAGTAGTGAGAAGAAGAAAAAAATACCCTGAGAATAAAAGGTGTGTCTTCCCTGAAGGGAAGCCTACAAGTTAACTTTGTGAGGCCCACTGTGGAAACCAGCATATCCTCTGACATGTGCTTCTCAGGTTCCAGACCCTCAGCTCTCTCCATCTCCTGGGGCTCATCAGAAACAGCAGGAGCCCAGGGTGTCCCCTGGAGTACTCAAGTCATATTCTCTCTTGGAGGTATGCTTGGACTTACCACATCTTAGTTTCTTCCTAAGTCACTGAAGTCACCACGGCTCTAGCTCCAAAGAGAATACAGGTTGCTCTGAACCTAGCATGAGAAGCCCTGGCTAGTACACTAGTTATTTTCTCATTGATTTGGTCAGATGCCTGACAAGGAAGGGTTATTTTGGCTCACAGTTGGAAGGGGCAGTCCATTGGGACAGGGAAGTTTTGGCAGCAGGAATGTGAGGCAGATGGTTACACTGCATCCATGATCAGGAAGCAGAGAGCACATAGGAACTAGGGTCAGGCTAGAAAATTCCCAAGGACGGCCTTCATTGACCAGTTCTTCAAGTGATCTACTTCCCCCAGTAAGGCTCCATTAACTAAAGGTTCCACAACCTTCCCCAAAAGTACTACAAGCTGGGGACCAAGTGTCTAAAGACATGAGCCCATGGGAGACATTTCACATTCAAGGCACAAGAGCTTGAGAACATGGATACGGTTACCCTAAATGATATGTCCACTGCGGGAGTCATTACATGAATTTATAGTCACAGAGCAGAAACAGTTATAAACCAATGAATTTACTGTTGGTACGGACATCAGGTAACCAGGCTAGCTATGCAGGGAAATCTCCGCTTTAGACTTTAGGTGCTACCCAGTGATATTCTTAGCTTTTCAGCTGGTGGTAACTAGTGAGTGGTCTGTACAGTTCATACACTATAGAGGTTTTTCCTGATAGCCAGAAGGATGCTAGGTCAGACACTGGAGTGGGTCCAATCCTGGTTGTCAACTTGGCATATGCTAAGAGGGAACCTCAATGAAGAACTGCCCCCATCAGATTGCCCTGAAGGCAGTCTTGGGGCACTATCTTGACTGATGATTGATGTGAGGGGCCCAGCACTCTGTGGTTCTAAGTTTATAAAAAAGCAGGCTGAGTAAGTCATGGATAACAAGTCAGTAAGCAGCATTCCTCCATGGTTCCTGCCTCTGTTTCTGGCTTGAGTTCCTGCTCTGTCCTCCCTCAGTGATGGGATGTGATTGGGACGTATAAGCCAAATAAACCATGTGGCTAATTTAGTGAACCCCAGTTCCCACTGCAGAGCCACAGGCACAAAACTTGTGTTTAAAAACATGAGCTTACCTAGAGGGCGGCTGGAGGACGATTCCACCCAATAGCACTAAAATCAATGACCTGCCTAGGTCACTTGCCGCTTTCCCGTCAGGCCAGTGAGCTTCCTGAAGGGTCTCCTCAGCAGCTGAAACTTGTCATCCCTCTCATGAGGAAGGCTGCCCCTCTTACTCAGGACCCTTTCTGGGTTTCCCCATCCTTCTTTCTGGCACCAAGCCTGAGCCTCCGTTCTACATGAAGTTGGGGGATGACCACTTTCCCCAGGTCTTGGATAACTAGGTGTGAGCTCAGGCCATTCAGGTCCCAGAAGAGGCAGGAGTGCTGACATCACAGGTAAGATGCTAACTCAGCACCCTCCGTCTGCATCCTTGAAATGCTGTGTGCTTTGTTCAGGGAGATGTACTGCACTGAGCTCCAAAGACTGTGTTATTGACATAAAAATGTAAGCTCTGCTCTGAGGAAATACATAAATGGTTCATCCTTTGCCAACCAAGAATGGCTACGGCCCAGGAACTCAGCCAGCGTGACATGTCTCACCACAGTGAGGGCTTCCTGAACTTTCATGGTCACAAAAAGAGAAGACCATGAATCAATGTATTTACACAATACACAGGCAGGGTCATGGGGAAGGCTGTCACAGGATTCAGAACCTGTCTGCCGCATTCTTAGTCACTGCCTTGGTAGAGAGTGGGCGTGTCAGGCTTAAGCATACATTCCAAAGGTTTTATGGAAGTCATAAGGCACTGGGTGACACTCAGAGGTTGAAAGTATATGTCTGTCTTTTCATGGAACTAAAGATAGCCCAAGATCATTTTGGCTTTTGACCTATAACACTCCAGCTATCCATAATCACAATGTACTAGTCTGCCAGGGCCAAGCCTCAAGAGTCTGAAGAGTCGTTAGGGGAAGTTCAGCTTCTTCTGAGAAGTGTGGTTCCCTTGGTCTCCCTGAGTGGCAGAAAGAGGATGGATGGGTCTGGCTTGTCAGTTCTACCTAAGACCCACCCACAGCAGCCCCACACAATTCTGGATATGTCTCTTAGAGCTCGAGGGCACTGCAAGCTCCCACACTCCCATACTCTAGTGGTCACAAAGGCTTCCTGGCAATTCTGGTATTCAGTTAGGGTCTTCTGGAGCCCCGAGGCATAACATGTTGTCCGTGGGGTAGGGTTCCAGCTTTTTCTGGACAGCCCTCTGGGCCAGCTCTTCCCCAGTTCTTGCTTACTCCCATTGGATCAGGAGTCATGAAGATCCACATGTCCATAATATGAGCAGGGACAGGGCTATGCCAGGCTCTCAAACATGGGGAAGAGAAAACTTACTTAGTTCCCTCCAAACCAGCATGACCAGGGGCATGTCCTACCACCTCACCTGAGTAGTGCTGAGCATGTGACTGTTGTATCTGCTTTAAGGATGGGTCACCCATCTACACACCAGCCAACCAGGTCTGCCACAACAGCACATAATCAGAACAACCAGAGGTCAAGCCCAGCCACAGCTGCTGGGTGGGGTCGGAAAGCGGGTGCAGCAGGCAGACCTGCAGGGTTGAGGGAGGACCTGCCCACCTCTCCTGACACTAGTCAGACTGCATTAGGGCCCTCTCCATGACCTCATTCGTTTTAATTACCTTGGCAAAGGCCCTGCTTTCAAACAAGGTTGCATTCTGTCATGGGGCCTTCTGTTTCTTTGCAGGATGCCTTTCACTGAACATGTATCTGGATACACTGTGGAAAATCCTCAGGAGAGTTAAGGCTTCACGGGAGGTTGTGAGGCTGTGGCTGAGGAAGGTTACAGGCATGTGGTACCTAGCAGCCCTGGGCTTGCTTCACGCCGTCTTCACTCTCAGCTCCAGATCCTCTTGCCTCTTTCATTCAATGTAGGGTGGACTCTGACCTCAGCTCCTGGAAAAGGCCGTAGGTAAAGGCCACAGGGAAGGAACGAGATTATACAAAGACAACTTATAAATACCCCTGTCCTCCCAGAGAGAGTCTGAGTCCCCAGGACTAGCATGTGGGCCCAGGCACTGAACGCATGAGGGTTGGTGTGTTTATTTCAGTGTGCTAATTGTTTATTACACATGATGGTCTGACATTCACCTGAAGCTTGCAACATTCATATTGGGCTAATGACCAAGACTTTCCTGTTTTCCCTGCCAGCGTCCATTACAATTATTAGTGGGAGGCAATGTCCATCATCACCTTTAACAGGTGACTAAATGAGGCACAGTGCAATCACGGTCTGAGACTTGCTATGTAGGCCAGGTTGACCTTGAAGTCATCCTCCTCCTGCCTCAGCTTCTCAAGTCCTAGGATCTGAGGCATGGACCACCATACCCAGCCTCCAACCAACCAACCAGAAAGTCTCCATCAATAGTTTTTACAATAGTTAATGTAATCAAATGATCTCTAATTTTCACTATTTTGACCTATCCCATCCTTTTCTAGTTATTCCATTTGGGGTTGTCCTTTAGGATATTAAGCATTAATGAAGTGCCATCTCTCCCCACCAACCAGAAAGCAAGGATAGCTCAAAGCATTTGTCACCTAGCATCTGGACACCAAATGACACCCACCCCAAGATGTGTCCCCAGCTATCTAAAGTCTCACACTCAGCTATGAAAAGAATGAAGATGGCAGAGTCCCCAGCTAAAGCTTAAATAAACTCTAACATACCCTGATGTGTGCTGAAATATAATGCAGTCATTGGAAAGTAATTAAGCAATGCTTGCAGTACAGGTTTGCAAAGTAAACCGGACACATGTAGCTGTAGAACCATTTCCTAACGCACAAGGAATGGGAGTAGGAGGGAACACACCAGCTTGTTTGTAGTAGCTGACTCCAAATGGTGACTTTATTTCTTTCTTGTTTCTGACATCCTCCCAATTTCCTATAGCAAGTAAAGCTTTGCCTGTTGACATGCAGATCATTTCAGCTGGCTTTCTGGTGTTACCCAGCTGAGGCTGCTTATCTGGGTCCTTCTAGTGCCAGCTTTGTGGAAGAATGAGTGGCCTTGTCCCGGACGCACTTGGGTTGAGATGACAGTTGAGCAGTTGTGTCCCAAAGGGCCAGGTGGGAAGCTGCAAGCTGACTGTCCTGCTTCCCTCCACCTACACGGTCCTCTCAGTGGCACCATAGGGAAAGGAGTGGCTGCTGGCTGTTTTAGGTCTGGGTCACACCGGCTCCTTCCCAGCCCCACAGGATCCCCACTCAGCCAAGCCGAATCTCCTAGGAAAGGCTGGCTTTGAAGTGGGAGGTCACACGATGCCTGCCACGCTGTCACTTCACCAAGCTTACAGCTGAGGCTGTCCTGCACCACATCCAGCAGACTTAATGATGTCGCATGCCCCGTGTCTGCTTGTCCACATCTTCTCACTCCCAGGGGCTTACGCCCTTCACAGCTAATCAATCACTAGGTTTCTAGAGCCCATTTGTGTGACCAAGTCGGTGCTGGCTCCCACACCAAGGGAGACCTGAGGGTCTGGTGGTAACATGCAAAGCGCCTGCCCGAAGCTTCCAGTACCAGGAAAGAACCACTTGGGAATGAGAGAGTGAGACTTCCCCAGCAGGCTTAAGGATAGTCCCACCACAGGGTGTCTGTCATGCCTGCCTGTGAGACTGTCACATCGGTTCCTTTTTGTTGTTTGCTAGTGTGCTTGTTTTGTTTTGAGTCAGGATCTCTCTATTATGTAGCTCTGGCTGTCCTTAAACTCACTATGTAGACCAGACTGGCCTCGAACTCACAGAGATCCACCTGCCTCTGCTGGTGCTGGAATTGAAGGCATGGGCCACCATTCCGGGCTCCCAGACCAGTTCTTGAAGGCTGACTCCTTAAGACCTGAGTGAGGCTGAAGGACGATGCCTTGGGGACAGAAGAGGTGCTGACCTTAGCAGAGCAGCATTCCTGCACCATGCCACACTGCCTGGGCCTGGGACGTCCCCACCCTGGGGGTGCAGGGGCAGCCTCCCCCTGCAGGCTCTTCCCTAACCCTAACCCTGGGTTCATCAGCTTCTCCTGGCAGCTGGGCTTCCTGTTTAGAAGCCAGCAGGTCTTAGGATATGCCTCAAAAATACCAGTGGGGAAGGAGCTGGGAAGATGGGTCAGAGGTTAAGAACACAGACTACACTTCCAAGAGACCCTGAGCTCAATTCCCAGCCCCCACATGGGAGTTCACAAATGTCTGCAGCTCCAGTTTCATGGGATCTGATGGCCTCCTCTGGTCTCTATAGGAACAACAAGCAGGCAAAACACTGTGATAATGTATTGTTTATGATCTAATAAAGCTTGCCTGGACATCAAAATGCAAAGCCAGCCACTAGCCACAGCCATAGAGGCTGGACAGTGGTGGCGCACACCTTTAATCCCACGACTCAGGAGACAGAGGCAGATGGATCTCTGTGAGTTCTAGATCACCCAGGGCTACATGAGAGTGAATCAGTCTAAAAGAGAATTAGGGCTTATGCCTTTAAACCCAGCACTAGAGATCTATTTAAGATAGGAGCGGGGTCTCAGATTCTAGTAATTAAGTCTCCCACCACATTGAGGACAGAAAGATATTCAGTATTCAGTCTTGGGCAACTGGTCTCCAGCCACACTGAGGACAGGATTCCCCCAGGCTTGGTAGAGGTTAAGAGTTCTCTGATGGCTTGGCTGCTTTGCCTCTCTGGTCTTCAGTTTTAACCCCAATATCTGTCTCTGGATTTTTATCATTGGTGTTACAAAACACCCAGACACATAAAGTAAAATAACTTTTTTAAAGTCAATAGGGGGCTTGGTATGATGGGTTAGGCCTTTGGTCCCAGGACTCAGGAGACAGAGGTAGGTGAAACTATGGGAGTTCACAGCCAGCCTGGTCTACATAGCCAGTTCCAGGCTAGTCATGGCTATAGAAAAAATCAAAATTAAAATTCCCATGGGGTATAAGTATGATCTTGATCTTGTTTGCCCATGCCACTGCCATATAAATGGGCACTGGACACAGCCACATCCCAACCAAAGCTGCTCAGGCCTCTTTGTGTCCTCTCCTGTGATTGGGATAGATTCTGGGTCACCAAATCCTGGCCCTAGCCTTGGCAACAGCATTCAAGGGTGTTTCATCCTCCAATGGCCTGAAATCCCAATATTTCTCGTCTTGTTATTCAGTTCTCTTCATAACTCCCCCTAAGGCCCACATCCCCTTACTTGTGTTAGGACATCCATCTTGAGCCTACAGGCCTAGAATGTCTGACAGACTTTTCTGTAAAGCAAGAATTTTGAAGGACTGCTCTATCAGTTGCTTTCTTTTATTTCCTGCTTGTCTAGTATGAACAGCACACTGTCAGCAGTCAAGGCAAGGGCAGTCCCTTGCGCAAATGGTTAGCTTTTGCCATAAAGAAAGCAAACTCTATATGGAGGTTCTTTGATGCCCATCATCCTTTTATGAAGTAAACTGGTGCTGCCAGGAGCAGACGTGTCTCATTGTCATGAAAAGCCCTATGTTATTAAAACATTAAAATGACATATTCTGTAGGTCTCTGAGTGTTTGAACACCATCTATCTATTTTAAAATATGTCTCTGATTGACCTTAAAAGTATACCTAACATGACTATAACTTCGGTTGTTATAGATGACTATTAACCTATATTTATTATCCTAAATAGCTTTCAAGGACTAAAACTTCACATTAAATTTTTAAATGAGCTGTATAGGTGCAATACCTTAACAAGAATAGAAATATATATACAGTATAACAAAAATAAACCTAAATTTGTATCAACATACCAAAATCCATACCACTGTAAAATATTTGAGACTAGTGGTTGTTCAAAAGTAGACTTAACAATCCACCATTTTATTCCATCATTTCTATACTATATCCCCATTTTTCCCTTCAGAAAGAGACCCTGAGTCTAATCTCCTTTGTTTAGCTTTCATCATGACCATGACCAGTAACAATTTGTAATCAACCCCCCTAAATGATGACAAACATCCATAACCCACCTAATGACCAAAAACCACCCACCCCAACTCTTGGGAATGTGGGTGTCATGTTATCTAGACTGCTTCTTGGTGTCTGAGAGCAATGACATTGTTAGGCAACCCTGAGAAAACTGAGATAATGGTCAAGTCCTGGAAAAACTAGCCATAACATTTCTTGTCCAGTCTCTGCGTAATGAGGCAGAGCAAAGCTTATCTATTGTCCTGGCTGGAACAGTCTGTGAGGCTGGGCCATCTCAGCCAGCAGCCTTGAAGCTGTTCTGGATGCAGAACTCTGTGGAAACTGTAACAGAGGTTCTCTGAGAGGCTGGATCACCTGAGCCAGCTGTTTTCATTGGTGCCTGGTCCCCTTGCTCTGAAAACACACAAACATTCAAAGGTAACGTACATATATGCATTAACACAAGTATGGATGTGTGTTGTACATAAGCCAGTCATAGATGATTTTTTTTTTGCTTTATGTTTGAGCAGGTAAAATATGTTACCTGTTTTGTGGTTTCTCTAGGTTTATTTGTTTATGTCAGTAGCCAGGATTTTAAGAGGAGTCTTCCCTAATCAAACCTTATCTCTATCAATCTTGAAGGAACCCATAGCCTTCCATTTTCTATGGAGACAAAAGCATAACCTCCTCCCCAAAGCAATACATTTTCTGACTTCCATTTTAAAGTTAAGGCAGTCCCAAAGTATCCAGGGTGGTTTAATTCAGCAGTCCCTCTTACAATCCCATGTCTCTCAGGAGCTGTCATTCTCTGTTCATTAGCATTCAAAACATTTAAAATCAACAAGGCACCATACAGGATCCAGACACCACGTGTCTGTTTCCCATCTTTACGTGGCTTTTAAAAAATATTATTTTATTCTCTTTTTAACAACTTTATTATTTTTAAATCATTATTTTTTCCTATGATTGTCAATTCCCATTTTGTTTTCTTTTTAAAGTCTCTCTCTCTCTCTCTCTCTATATATATATATATATATATTTGTCTGAATCTGTCTTTATTGAGTACCTATAACATTATCTGACTGCATGAGACAAATCTTAAACTGCTATGTCAGTTACCAGCACGGCTCAGCTCAGTGCATGGCACCGGCAGCTGTTCCAACTCACAGGTTGGAGCTGGTAGCCACACCTGTGTATGCTGTTAAACACCAGTCCACCTGAGAGACTGCAGGACTAGGAAGCTAAAACTGGATCCTTGTCCAGAACTTTTCTTAGCTTTCTCAGGCCCTATGTGTGGATATTCAAGTCTAGAATTGGATGACATATGTAGTAAGTTTGTTTTTCTTTGGACCACCAGCTCATTAAAAAAACGACATGGAGGCTTAATATTAATTATGAAAGCTCGGTATACAACTTAGGTTTGTCCCATTAGCTCTTACAACTTAAATTAACCTCTATCTTTTAATCTACGTTCCTTTATGTGGCTCAGTTACCTTTATTCTGAACCGCCCATCCTGCTTCCTCTGTACCAGACTGGAGACTCTTTCCTCTCTGTCCAAAAGTCCCACCTTTACCTCCTGCCTAGCTATTGGCGGTTTAGCTTTTTATTAAAGTAACCACAGTGATACACCTGCACACAGTGTAAAGGAACGTCCCAGAAGCTCTGAAAGCTCTCTATCTGCTCCTGGGAAGACAGGGTGTTGCTTTAGAACGGCTGCCCACAATGCTCTGCGGCAAAAGCAAACCCAGCAGTTGTGCTGAAGGCCTGCCTGCCGCAGCCTTAGCTGGAGGTTACGGCCACGGGAGGCTCTGCGGGTGAAGTCCCTTCTGTTTGTGTTATTTTAGTGGTGTTGGTTTGTGGTTTTGTTTTGGCGTGACACCATCATGTTATTCACAGTATCGTCAGTTCTCACTGCCAACAGACAGCAGTTGGCTCTAGAGGAGCAGTGGCTTGTCGCTTGTGCCGAGCTGCTGCAGGCTGGGGCTAACCATCATCTCATCTTTGCTTCCCTTAACCACGGGGCCTGTCACAGAACAGGTGTTAACTCTGCGTCTGTTAAAGTCAACTATCAAAACTAAAGGGCTTTAGAAGAATTTTTTGGTGAAATTTATTCAAAGCACCAAAATAAACACCTCCAATAGGATAGTACTTTGCAAGCAGCAAGCACTCATATTTTGAGTAATCCAGAAATAAGACATGACCAAATGACTGGGCACCTTGCAGTGTGCCTGATGTCCCACATCTGGCAGGTGTGCACCCAGCTTCCCCAGGCCTCCTCAGAGTGGACTTGGTGTCTCTTCTCAAACATCTCTGCTCCCAAGCAGACAATGCTAGGCTATGCTGGGCATTTCAGCCTTGAACACTCACAGGAAGGGCAGCAGGGCCTCTGAGTGGCCTCCTGAGCCATGGCTCTGGGTAAGGCTGTGACTGGATAGGCTAGGGGTCTTGCAAGAAGACTCCACATTGGGCTAAGAAGAGAGAGACCCAGGGTACTGCAGGCACCTGCCCCTGCAGCAATCAGCTGGTACCAGTGAGCGTCTTTGGGGCAAATGCCATATTGGATGCGGCCGGGGAACATGTCTGGTGAAGTGGGAAGGCAGAGTTGGAGGATGATCTCTGAATTTTAGGGTTTTGTGTCTGGCTGGTTGTCAGAGAGAAAGAAGACATCTTAGCAAGGACACTGGTTGCTTATAGCTTATAGGGCTCATGTCAATGGTTTGCATCCTTGAATCACAGGGAAAGAATTCTGTCAGGTGGCATATCTGCTTCAGACTGGGGAAAAGGGGGGACGGGGCTCGAGCCATAATTTCAGACCTGACAACCTATTTGGAAAGTGAGCACTACACATAGGGAGTCAACGACAACAAACATGACCTCAACAGTAGAAGGTAAAGGCAGAAAGACCAGATTAGGAGTTGGAGGTCATCCTCAGCTACATAAACACTATCTTTAATAAAAAGCACTATGGACTTCTGGAAGCAGCGCTTGAGAATATGCAGTAGCTATTGGGAGAATGCTTCAGAACAAGAAAGGACCAGCAGACAAACGAGGAGACCAATAACACGAGCTGGCCCATTAGAAGCTGTGTGGGAGGGCAGAGAGTCGCAGAGGGAAAAAGCAGGGACAGAGTCAGAGAGAGGGGAAGGAGGCAAAAGAAGAGACTGCTCCTGCCCTACCACACGGGCTCTCTCAGGAGGGACTCCCACCTCCACGTCCTTGTGACTTGCAGAGGTGTGGAGGTGTCAGCTCAAAGGTTGGCTTATTAATTAGAGCAACGATTTCAGGCAGCATCAAGGAGCCTATTAGAGCCCCATACTCACTGCCCGCATCAAGGGGGCTGCTCACAAGACCCTGGAGGCTATTTTTATACTCTTGATCTCAGTGTGATTAGCGAAGGCAATTAAGCATGGGGATCAGAGCTGGGGCTCAGCCTTAGATGTTCTTTAACCGGTCAGGAAGGGCTTGCAGGGATGAGCTGTGAGTGAAGTGTGCCGTGAATGAACACCACAGGACAGTTGTGGGGATCCTTCCTGCTCTGCCTCCGGAGCCTGCTCATAGTGGGGTGGAGCGGCGTCTGCAGAGGATGGAACAGGAGGGGACAGCTCTCATGCTGTCCTCAGGTCATTCTGTACATGAGAGTGATTAGATACTGGAAAAGCAAATTCATCCGCGCCTCACCAGACACCTCTTACCTTGATTCTGCAGCCCTAAACCAAAGGCCCTAGCAGGCCCAAAGCCACACCCTGTTAGGTTGTGGCCTTGGCCTTGATTGATTTAGATGGGGGTCCTATGAGTATCCCAGGTTGGCCTTGAACATACTGTAGAATTGAAGATGACTTTTAACTTTCGTCCCTCCTGCTTTTACCTCCTGTGTTCTGGGATCCTAAGCATGGACCACCAGGCCCATTTTAGTATTTGTTAATGTGTTTTATTTGCGTGTGTGCGTTCTCTCCTTTCAGCATATGAGTCTCGGGGATTGAACTCGGGACGTCAGGCTTTAGCAGCAAGCACCTTCACCTGCCGAGCCAGCTTATTGGCTCTGTTTTATTTATTTTTCGATGGTGCTATGGTTTCTAACTTTGGTTTTGAGAATCTCACGCTGTAGAGTGTGTTTTAGTCATGTCTATCCCCTCAGTCTCCAGTGCTGTTTTAATGGGAAAGTATTTATTAAGCAGCTCCTCCTTCCTCCCCTCCCCTCCCCCTCCTCCCTTCTTGTTTCAAATTTCTGAAACCTAAGAACTATCAACATTTGTAAGCCACAAAACAAACCAGGCAAACTTGAGATTCCCATTGATCCTGGTGGGCAGGGTGAAGACTAGGAGACAAGGGACAGAAAATAAGGGTCAGAGCTCTCCTTGTCGGCGAGGGAGGCCCTGAGGTGGTCAGGGAGGAGCAACCAGGCTGAACCCAGCTGGGAACCAGACATGGCATGGGGACAGTTCACGACTCCAGAAGCCTCCTTAGGATCCTAGCTAAGTAGCTCCATCTGGTCAGCTGGTCTCCACGCCAGGCTGCAGGAACGCAAGTGTGGGTCAGTGTTTGGCAAGACCAGCAGAGTGTCCCGTGAGAAAAGGGACACACAGCTCTCCAGAATCTGGTCTTGCCGGTGCCTCACGTGGTCCAGTCCCCTGATCACCTCTATTAAGGTGACACCAGCGTTTCCCTCAGTTCAACCAGGTGCTTGGTGTGGGTGCAGGGGTGGGGGTGGAGTGGGTGTATATATGTGTGTCTGGGGGGGGGATGACACCCATGGTTACACACCTCTCTGTGGTAATGCCTAGTAAACTCCTTTACTCTTCTGAGTTAGCTTGAATGAGTCATTCTGGGAACATTTGGGGCAGATGTTAATTTATGGCCCCTGTAGGCCTCTGTGCTGGCTCCCACACACTGTGGAGGCTGCTCTGAACAGCTGCACATGCCGGGCTGAGAGAGGAAAGTGAAATGACCCACATGTGAAATAATCAGAAAAAACTATGAACGAAAAGAAAGAAACAAGGGCTTTCCCCCACTATTGGCTGTCTCTTTAACTGTGTATTTAAAAGTAGGTGCTCAGGAAGACCAGAAGCTCAAAACAGGGCACTGGTCTGCGGACTGAAGACAGCATCTTTTCTCATCTACAGAGTGAAGCAAGTGGGGGGGGGGAGCTCCTACAGATGAATATCTCTCCTATAATGCCATTTTTTAGGCTAAATGTGTCACTCTCCTGCCATCCCTGCTGGAATTTTAGTGGCTTCAGATTGTGTGGGTTTGTGCAAGTCACGACAGGGCTGTGAGTTCATGAGAGCGATGACTATGTCCAGCCCTTCCCAGGCCTCCCCCATCGTCCAGCTCTCGCCTCCCAAGATGTTCTCTGGGCCTTGGGTGGGAGTGGGTTTGATACAATGTCTCATCTGAAGCTGACCGGTCACTCAGGAGTCTACAGTGCCTGCTGCTCATCGAGTCTATGTGAGCTTTCTTTTCAATTCCTTGCATAAGAGGCCTGAGAACCTGAAACCGCCAACCCACACTCTTACCAGTAAACAAGTGGCTGGCATTCTTTTGTTTTGTTTTGGATTACCTATTGTGATTGAAATGCAATATTACAGTATCTAATTATACACATACTGATTGCTTGTGCTAGACCCTAAGGCTCTATGTGAACATAATATCACTCCTGCCCAAGGAAATTAGCACCTGCGCTCCAAAATATTTCTTTTTAAAAATCATCTTACTCTAATTAATATGAAAGCCAATGTTAAATTTTAAGTTCTAATTACTACGCCTAAGAGATCCATGAAACAAAAATGCCTCTGATCTGCAAGTCCCTTCCATAAGGACAGATAGTTCCTGAAATGCTGAAGGCTATTGTTTATGGGAGATAACAAGTCACATGATTTTCACTCCCCTAAACAAGTTCGTTTGACCCATCTGCACCAGATATGCTTGGACGTGAGTGGGAGTTATGTGGGCAAGAAATAAATCAGAACCCATGCTTGACCCTGATTAGGACATGCAGCAAATTATGGGTTTTGCCTTTTTAAGCCCCTGCAAAATGTGACTAGGGGCCACTTTTTGGGAAACCAGTGATGGACCTGGCCAGAGTCCACCAACCTGGCCAGTATTTAATTAGAGCTTGCTTCAATTTTGACTTTAAACTGCGGTAGTGGTCTTATTCTCGACCCGTGGGATTAACATTAACTCACAAACCAAAGCATCACGCAGGTTGTTTAAGGATGACACAAAAGCCGAAACAGCTCAGTTGGGAGAGCGTTAGACTGAAGGATGACAAACACCTGCCCAGCCCAAACTGTGCATCTGAGTGAGCTTCTGTATAATCAGAATGGCCATGCTGGAGCTTCACTTAGGGTTTACACCCTCAAATACATTGCTGTTTTTATTAATAACTAAAATAACTAAAAAGTTTAATTCAATTATGAACTATGAAAAAATTAAAAAGTATGACAGTTGAGACTAGAAATTAGCCTTCTGTCCTTTCATGACTCATGTACATTCAACCCTTCCTCATCACCTGGCATTACTACTTTCTCGGTCTCATTTCTAAGTTATATACTGTACTTCCACACAACCTGTTTACCTTATATGCCAGGCTGTACATATGGCAGAGGACATGTTCTGTTTGTTCTTTCTGAGTTTGGGTCACCTCACCAAATACTCTAAATATTCTTTCTTGGGGAGGAGGGGCAGTGTTAGAGGGGGTTCTCTGTGTAGCCTTAGCTGTCCTGGAGCTCACTCTGTAGACCAGGCTGGTCTCAAACTCACAGAGATCCACCTGCCTCTGCCTTACCAGTGCTGGGATTAAAAGTGCGTACTACACCACCTGACTATATTCTACTTCCTAAGTCCACCCATTTTCCCCAAAGTTTCATGACTTCATTTTTCTTTATCAACAAATACTATATTCTGCATATTGTACACAGTTATCATCTACTCATCTGTTGATAGACATAAGAAATGTTTATTTTGCAAGGAAGTTAGCTGTGCAGGAAGAGATGTGGAGGCTGTCCTGGGTTATCATCTTGACTGGGTTAGAAGATGCCCAGGACTGGATGAGTGAATGAACTTCTGTGTGGCTCTGGGGGTGTTCCACAGAGGGCTGACATGTGAGGCAGTGACTGTGTGGAGATTTTCCCTGATTGTGGGCAGTGTCGTCCAGCAAACTGGTAGCTGGTGCAAAGAAGCCGGAAGGCAGAGTGTGAGCTCACAAACCCTTCTTTCTGAGGGAGTGTGCCCAATGCTGCCAGCCCTGCTCACAAACCCTTCTTTCTGAAGGAGTGTGTCCAATGCTGCCAGCCCTCAGACTCCAGCTTATGCCCTTGCAATACCAGGGACACCTGGAAGCTTCCAGACTGTCAGGCAGAACCAGGACTTCTGAGGTTACCCGGCTTCTTTGTCAGCCTCCTACGCCTGGCTTTTCTTCTGTGTGTGCTCCAGGGTTGAGCCTCCAGTCTCTGCCTCTGAACAGTATCACCACCAGTTCGGCTTCTCACCCTGAACAATCACCACCAGTCCGGCTTCTCACCCTGAACAATCACTTGAACCTCACTTCTTAGATATCCTGCCCTGCGGTCAACACAATGAATCCACCTTTGTTACATCATTGGCTTTGTTCACTAAGAGAAGCCCAATAAAACAGAAGGCATCCCTTAATGACTGAAGAACAGCCCATTCCGTCTTTTCCATTCCCATTATAACCGCCATACATTATTACAGCAAACACCGTGTATTTACAGACATCACAGTTATTCAAAGTGTCAGGGATGTATGAAGCAGGTCAGAATCTCCTGTTTTTGCCTTGTTGTTGTTTCATTGATTTTGTTTTGTTTTGAAACATAGTGTCACCTGTCATGCAGCTCAGGGCCTCCAGGTAGATGAGAATGACTTTGAACCTCTAATCCTCCCGGCTCTACCTGTTGAGTTTTGGGATTACAGGTGTGCACCACCACACCCAGTGTTATGTGGTGATGGTGAATGAGCCCCAAATTTCATGCATGGTAGGTAAGTACTCTTAACAACCAAGCCAAACCCCAGACTCCTGCACTCTTTTGAAGGCAGTGGACAAGACAGACCCACCTCGCCCAGGGTCCACTTCCTGAGCCCAAAGCCAGAGGGTATGTTGGGCTTCGTGTCTCAGGGTGGAGAGCACAGAACCAACCACGGCTGGTAATGAGCTGACCTTGAGACAGGAGACTGTATTTGATCACCTGGAGGGTGGTATGGATAGCAGGTGGATCTTACCAACCAGCCTCTAAAATCAGAAAAAGCAAGCAGACGAGTCACAGAAGGAGGTGAGGGCAAGCCAGTCAGAGTGGAGTCTGTATGAGAACAGAGGGCACCACCAGAGAGGAGGCAGGGAGGAACTGTCTTTTCTCAGGCCCCGTGGTCTTCCTGGCTGGTTCCTATCTGTTCTATCCTAGTGACCTGGAGATAAATGTCATCAGAATGCATTTTTAATGGTGTATATGTATATGTCTGAGGCCAGAGGAGGACACATCAGAGTCCTTGGAATTGGAGTTACAGGTAATTGTGAGTTGCCCAAAGTCGTGGTTGAATTGGGTCTTCTGCAATCGAAAGTACACATTCTTAACCGCTGGGCCATCTCTCCAGCCAGAATGCTATTTTTACTGTTTGTTTTGGAGACAGGTCTCATATGAAGTATTTCCTGCTGACCTTGCTAGCACCTCCTTGAAATCTCATCAAAAGAAAAGAGGCTTCCAGCTTTTTACCAGGAAGACCCACTACCAGAGACCCTCCGCCGAAGACCCTCCGCCCAAGCTGTCCCAGAGACGGACCAGATGTTTGTGCGCTTTCTATGAACAAGAAAACCCTAGATGTTACAGGGACCAGGCTTGGCAGGCTGGCAGAGCAGGTTTCTGGCCCAGGGAACTAAAATGAGTTCACAAAACATCCTCTCTGCTGGGGCCTCTGGACATGCAATTGTGTCACCATGGAGTCTGGGTGGTGTCACACTGCCTAATTAGAGGGCATGCTCCACTCACAAAGAGGCTAGGAAAGGCTGGAGCCTGGCAGGCTGGTGTCCCTAAAACCCTGTGACCTCTTGGTCCATCATTAGCTTGGCCCAGAAGCACTGTCTGTCTTCTTGAAGGCACCATCTCCTTACTCAGAGAAGCACGTGCTTAGCCAGAAGAATCCCAGATGTTGACCACAGCAAGCAAGCTCTCACCCAACAGCCCTTATTTTAAATTTTCAGTAGACACACACATTGTACGTGCTTATGAGGAACAGTGCGATGTTCTGGTTGGCATGCCTTTCCAGCACTGGTTAAACAGGGCAACTGCACATACCCACTTTCAGCTGTCGGTTGCTCTAGGGTGGGGACCACGTGGATAGCACCCCCACTTTTCAGGAGCTCCCCTGGGCTGCTGTCCATTTAGTTTTACAGTGCCCCCAGGGCATGGTGTAGAGTGGTCATGGCCCCTCCACTGGAGAGCTCCGAACAGCAAGGAAGGAGGCTAAACGTTTAATCTTGAATCTAGAGGGCGATAGGACTGCTAAAGGGGACCCCTGCTGACTCCTCCCTGGCCCTCCTGTGACATACCAGACCTTCCATCACGAAGGGTTATGGTGAGACATCAGATCTAAGGTGACACTGTTATGATAATGCATGGGGAACCTGGCATGGGAGACCTTGGCAGATTCCACGGTAGGCGAGGGTAACCTAGAGAAGGGACAAACAAGCCAGGCAGACAAGAGCTTAAGTGAGAAGTTTTATTAGGAGGGGGGAGGAAAGAGAAAAGAGGTAAAGAGACAGAGAGGACAGAAGAGAAGAGACAGGAAAAGTCCTGTCTGTCCCAAGGGAAAGAGAGAGCAGAAAGAGAGGAGGGGAGCGTAAGTGGGCGGGGTCTGTCTGTTAAAGGGCCCTTTGTACCTGCATGCAGACTGAGGCCCTGGGCTGACCAGAGGACTGCTCCAGTGCTCTCTAACAGGTGACGGGGCAGGCCAGCATAATGTCTGAATTCTTTTTTTTTGTTTGTTTGTTTTTTCGAGACTGGGTTTCTCTGTATTGTTTTGGAGGCTATCGGTCCAGCCCAGCCTCGAACTCACAGAGATCCGCCTGCCTCTGCCTCCCGAGTGCTGGGATTAAAGGCGTGCGCCACCACCGCCCGGCTAATGTCTGAATTCTTACAGACATCCCAGCCCTGTGTCTCAGTTCATTTTCTGATTTGGTTAGTTTGGATCTTCGGAGACAAGATCTCACTATGTAGTCCAGAGTGGCCTGAAATTCACAATCCTCCTGCCTCAGCCTCCTTAGTGCTGGGCTGTTAAGTGTGTTATCACCATAACCAGGTTGACATTTAGGCTGCAGATTCTGAGATACAACCTGGAAATCACATTTTTAGCAATCTTCTAAGAATTTCTAACTACTACCAAGCTAGAAAAGAACACTCTGAAAAACAAAAAGTATACTAATAATTAAGCTGGGACAATAACCAATTACAGGGCGGATGTGTTGGCTGAAAGACAGTCTTGTCTAACAAGCCACACACAGGGTGACATTCTTCAGAGGATCGTGGGCGGGAGGGCACGGGTTGCTCCACATTGACCTTGACTCACACCAATCCTAACATACCCCAGGAGCATGTAGAGCCCCTGCATTCTACAGTTCTGACTGGAGAGCAGGCTCAACCTTCCTTCCTGTGTCTGGGATTACTTTCAAGTGCATGGTTTGGTTTCAACAGGCTAATTCTCTTAAGGGCCAAAGTTCATCACTCTCCTTATTGTTGCCCTATCTGCTACCAAAAATAATTCAGGGGGCCATGGCGAAGGCTCAGTTAGGCATGAGGACCTGTGCTTGATTCTTCCCAGAACCCATGCAAAATAGCCTCAGGACTGGAGAGCCTGAGACAGGAGGATGCTGGGGGCTTGCTGGAAGCCAGCCTAGCCAAACTAGCAAGCTCCAGAGTCAGTGGAAGAGCCTGTCTTAAGAAATAAGGTGGAGAATGATTGAGGAGGACACTAAATGACCTCTGACCTCCAAATGCACACACACTTGGGAACAGGCGCCTGCAAATGCATGGGCACACCACAGGAGAGCACACACGGGAGGGGAAATACATGTGCACACCACAGGACTGCACACACGGGAGTGCAAATACATGGGCACACCACAGGACTGCACACACGGGAGTGCAAATACATGGGCACACCACAGGACTGCACACACGGGAGTGCAAATACATGGGCACACCACAGGACTGCACACACGGGAGGGGAAATGCATGGGCACACCACAGGACTGCACACACGGGAGGGGAAATACATGGGGACACCACAGGAGAGCACACACGGGAGTGCAAATACATGGGCACACCACAGGACTGCACACACGGGAGTGCAAATACATGGGGTCACCACAGGAGAGCACACACGGGAGTGCAAATACATGGGCACACCACAGGACTGCACACACGGGAGTGCAAATACATGGGCTTACCACAGGAGAGCACACACGGGAGTGCAAATACATGGGCACACCACAGGAGAGCACACACGGGAGTGCAAATACATGGGCACACCACAGGAGTGCACACACGGGAGTGCAAATACATGGGCATACCACAGAAGTGCACACACGGGAGTGCAAATACATGGGCACACCACAGGACTGCACACACGGGAGTGCAAATACATGGGCACACCACAGGACTGCACACACGGGAGTGCAAATACATGGGCACACCACAGGACTGCACACACGGGAGGGGAAATGCATGGGCACACCACAGGACTGCACACACGGGAGGGGAAATACATGGGGACACCACAGGAGAGCACACACGGGAGTGCAAATACATGGGCACACCACAGGACTGCACACACGGGAGTGCAAATACATGGGGTCACCACAGGAGAGCACACACGGGAGTGCAAATACATGGGGACACTACAGGAGAGCACACACGGGAGTGCAAACACAGAGGCAGCAGATGCACAGCATTCGTTACCACTCTGCGGTCCTGCCTCCATGTTCTTACAAGCACAGCTAACAGCTTCTAATGTTTAGACTTCCTGCCCTCCTCAGTAAGGAAAAGAGAAAAAATGCATCTTTAAAATCTGTTTGCCACATGGCTAACTAGACCAAAGATTTGCTATCTCAGTTTCCCAGGCCACAAATTGAGGCTATGTCCAAGTTCAGGACATGACATGAAAACAGGATCAGCACATGTGTATTCAGAACAGTAACCTGATGGCTGGCACTCTGGCACCTGGCAAAGCAGAGGGTACACACTACCCTCTCTCTATTAACCCAGTAGCTCTTACCACAGCAGGGTCAAGGCTCCCTTATCTTACTAAGTAACAGCCCCAGAGTACAGGAGCTGGGATGCTGATGGCACATGTATGCCAGAGGAGCCTCCACGGGTGACAAGTGAAGCTTTGTTATAGGTTTGCATGCATAGGAAGAAACGTACATACATGGGGTTGGTATTGAAAGGGTGTCACGTCTGCTGCGCGGCCTGTGTCCGAGAACGTGCGGAGGGTGTCGGGTATTGAAAACACAGAGACTCGTTCAATGATATAAAGAAAACTTTAAACAGGCTCCAAAAAGGTTCAAGAAAAACTTCCTAAGAAAGGCTCCCACCAGAGAAGCTTCTGCTCTCTCCTCTACCCTGGCTGGTTCTGCTCTGACCCCCGAGGTGGATGTGTGTGGGTTTTTGAAGGTGCGGTTAGTCTCTGGACAAGGTCGAGGTCAGGGCGGTTTCCGTGGGAAGGCCTTTCCCAGGAACTTATTGTATCATTTTTAGTAAACATGTTTTTACTAAACATTGTCTTACAGCTGCCTACTCCCAGGCAGAAGGGGAAGTGGCCAGGAACTTATTGTATCGTTTTTAGTAAACATGTTTTTACTAAACATTGTCTTACAGCTGCCTACTCCCAGGCAGAAGGGGAAGTGGCCAGGAACTTATTGTATCGTTTTTAGTAAACATGTTTTTACTAAACATTGTCTTACAGCTGCCTACTCCCAGGCAGAAGGGGAAGTGGGTCTCTGCTCAAGGTCTGGTGTTCCCACAATTCACCCCTTTTTATTTTCAAATGAGGCACTCCTGGCTTAGGTCAAGTAGGGTCACCCTCCCTTTCCCGTCTTTGGGGGACCTTGAACCCCTGTTTTAGGTGGGAGGGGTCTTCCCCACAGGTTGCCCGTCATCGGAGATACCCCAACCTTAAATCATCTGTAACCAACCTTCATGGCTATCGGGATTGCCATGGGCTAAGCTAAGCAATACTTGGTTACGGATCTCTTGTCTCTGGAACAAGGCACGTTTGATCTCGGCATAAAGCCAGAATGCCTACCGCCACTGCCACCATTTCCAGGACCCCCATTGACATAGCGCCTCTCCATTACCATACCCATCACCAGATCTGGCCCATAACATTCTACCAGCCTTCATCTGTTACAAGGGTAACCCGCATGTGATTTACATTTACAATTTGATAAAGTTTCCAATCGTTTTAAGATCTGCTCAGGAAAGCATTTAGAAAGTGCACTTGCACAGATACATTGAGCACAATCATTGATGTTACACATGTAGCATTATGAAAAATATGAACAATAGTTGTCACATTAGGACAAGTTGCATTTCTCCAGAAAAATACACTGGCCTAGTTGTGATTCCAGAAATAGGAACCATCAAGTCTGATATTTCAAGTGACCATTTCCTGTTCAAATACTGAAAAGAGGCTTTTGCCACTCATCATAGTCCATACCAATGTCCAAATGCTTTAAATGGGTCCTTTTTTCTCTGTTGGCTTTACGATGAAAACTCATGGGTCCGGAAGGTTGATGCAGCAGGTCTGTTGAGAAACTGGAAATCTGGAACCGACTTGTTTTCTTTCTTTCTTGGGCTCTAGATTCGATGACATCAAGGGTCAGGAACACTGATTTAGGAGATCTCACTCAAACTGGCTTAGGTAGGCTCCCATGGTCTCAGGTCCAGTTTTTCTCTGCTCCATGCCGAAGCTTTTATTCTTTTCCTACAAGAAAACACAAACATGCCCTCGACCCCAAATTAGGGTCTTCTCCACTGTCTAGTGTATGGATGTCTCCATTTGACCTGAGCAATGATTGCTCAGGTTCCGTCATGCCAGAATCTGTCTGAAGCTCACTGGCATTTACATTATAAAATTTTTAAATGAGGAGTGTATTATTTGATGAGTCATGTGGGGACTGGGGGCATTATTCCCCCCTTTTTTTATTTTCTAAAAAAAAGGTTTTTTTTGAACTGTTGAAGCTGGACCATAACAGTGTTAAGAGAAGCTTTTTCCTTGCTAGCCGCTTTGGTTTATCCCCCGCCAGTCGCCTGGGCTCTGCCGCGCCAGCCTGGTTCTAGAGCCGCATGAGTCCCAAATAAACACACAAGACGCTGTATTAATTATGAAGCTGTTGGCCTTGCTTGTCTCTTACTGGCTACCTCTGCCTTAAGTAATTACCCCATAATTGTTAATCCAAGTATGTCTCTTACCGGAGAATAGTTCCGGGCTCCTACCCCATGCGTTACATCTTGAACTCTCTCCTTTCTCCTTCCCAGAATCCTCCTGGACTCCTAGCCCCACCTATCTAGATTCCTATTGGCCAGACAGTACTTTATTAACATAAGACTTCCCCAACATCTCCTCTTTTCTGTTTAAACAAAAAGAAAGGTCTTAATTTTAACATAGTCAAATTGTATATGACAGAACAGTTATCAAGTAAGAGCATAGTTACAATATTTTAGCAAGATCTAAAGAAAATATCATCCTTGTGAGTCCAAAGTTCTATATGTAACTTATCTTTTATCATAACTAAGGAAAACTATAATTATAACTATCTGTCTTCAACTCCATCAAAGACCACAGAAGGATAATATATAAACACTAGGATTGACAGAGACATCTTACTGCCTGGACAGTCACCCGAAGTTCCTCTGTAATGTTGGGGCATCCATCTTCAGCCCATAGGCCACAATATGTCTGGAACACTTCTCAGCAAAGCAGGAAATTTCAAACTGTCCATCTGCGTTGGCAGTCTGTCAGTCATTTTTCTTTGTCCTGCAGCAAGTCTCGTAGACTCTTCATCAAGCAGGAACCCTGTAAGACTGAGTTCAGTAGTCACTTTCCTGTGGGTCCTGCATGTCCAGATGATACAACAGTCAAACAATCTAGGCAAGAGCAGTTTCTTGCCCAAATGGCTAATCTTGCCATGTTGAAAGCAAACTTTATAACGAGTTTCTTCGATGCCCATCTTCCTCTCAGACGTAATTGGTGCTGTCAGGAGCAGACATTTCTCATTGTCAAGACAAACCCTAAACCATTTTAAATGCCCTGTTCTGAAGGTCTTTGAGAGGTTTGAAGACTGTCTATCTATCTCAAATATATTTCTGTATATCTAGAACACCTAACTTACCTAACTATAAATTCTATTATAAGTAACTATCTATAGTCTGTATTCAATTATGCATTCCGTTGTAAAAGATCAGTATAAGCACAATACTTAATCAAGAGGAGAAATATAAGCATCACAAAATTGACCTTGAATTTGTATCAATAAATTAAAAATAATACCCATACCATAATTCCCCTTTTTACCATTAAAAGGAGATTGGCTGTGATCATTAGCCAATTATAAACAATCCCATTTAAATGAAAACAAAGAGTTATAAACAAGATGGGAATTGGGACGTCGCTCATTCCAAACTGCTTCCTGCTGGAAGGGGGCGCCGTTCATACCATGGGAATCATGACAAAACTCAGAAACCTGTATAAGTCCATATTTTCAGGGTCTGTAAAGCTGCATCATCTTAGCTGTCTCAATAGTTGGAACACCTGGTCCACTGCTTCCGGGGGTCTTGGTTTGTCGAACCACAGAAACATGGAAGGAATCCTTAGCTTTTCATTTTCTGTAGAAACATAAATAAAAACTCCTTTTCCGAGTAACATATCCTTATGCTTAAATTTTGAAGTCAAGGCATTTTCAAAAGATAGAAGTTGGATTAATTCAGCAGCATTTATAATCAAGTGTACTTTAGCAGCTGTTCCTTCCTTAGCAATCAAAAAACTGAAAAACATAATAGCGTACAGTATCCAGACTCTCTGTGTATTTTCCATCTTTACGTGGCTTATTTATTTATTTATTATTACTTTATTTATTTTACTTTTATTTATTTTTCTTTGAGACAGGATTTCTCTTTGGAAATCTGCCTGCCTCTGCCTCTGCCTCTGGAGTAAATCCTACCAGCGTGCGCCACCACAACGCCGGCTTTTGTATTTATTTACCACTTTGTCGTTTCATTTTCTCTCTCAATCTCACGTATATTTTTAAACACACTGTAAACCTTTAGAGGTTTTTCTTTATCCAAGTCTGACTTTACTGTAAATCTTTATGTTTTTCTGGCCACGTGTCTTATCTGTAAAACCGTGGCTGTTTTAAACTGTCGGTTTTTTTTTTTCAAGATGGCGGGCGTAAGCAAGACTCCAGCTTACCGCCTCAGTCCATGCTGACATCCAGCAAAAGCTGCCACTTCCAGCTGTACGTACACACCTTTCAATCGTTAGCAGAGTCTCTTAAAAGAACCTTGCTGTTTTTTTTTTTTCTTTTTATGCCGAGTCAGGAAGACTCCAGTAAGCGAGCCGTGTGAATCTCGGCTTGTCGATAGCAAAACAGAGCACACCTGAGAAAAAAGCTGCTACCAAAAATCTGTGCTTCTCTCCGTTCTTCTGTTTCTAAAATTCCTTTAAAGCTTTTGTTATTTTGCGTGGAAATTCATGACCCCACTCCTGACAACCATTTTGTTAAGAGAAGCTTTTTCTTTTGCTAGCCGCTTTGGTTTATCTCCCACCATCCGCCAGGGCTCTGCCGCGCCAGCCTGGTTCTAGATCCGCACGAGTCCCAAATAAACACACAGGAGGCTATATTAATTATGAAGCTGTTGGCCTTGCTTGTCCCTTACTGGCTAGCTCTGCCTTAAGTAATTACCCCATAATTGTTAATCTAAGTATGTTTCTTACCGGAGAATAGTTCCCGGCGTCCTACCCCCATGGCGTCACATGTTGACTCTCTTGTGTTTCCCCTTCCCAGAATCCTCCTGGACTCCTAGCCCCACCTATCTAGATTCCTATTGGCCAGACAGTACTTTATTAACATAAGACTTCCCCAACATAACAGTAGAAGGATTTGTTTACCCTCCTTGGTTAACTATCTAGGTAAATTGGGATTACTACTTAGATTATTTGTAGATGCCCATTAAAAAGGACATATCCATTAAATATTTCCCAAAAACTTCTGAAAATCACTCAAAGATTGTAAACTATACTGTGTCCAAATAACTTTTGAAAATTATTTGAAGTCTGTGAGCAGTCTTTCCCAATCTAACCTGCAGAGCTCTCACTAGCTGACAAGGCCTCATTTGCATCTTAAAATTTTTTTTAAAACATTAACAGACTGGCTGGATGTTCCTTTTGGCTATATTTAAAGCAATCTAGGTAGCTTCTTAACTATTTTTGAAGGGATTTAAGTATCCTTTTAATCATATAAGCAGTTCACACTCACGCATTCACAATCACATTTCATACATACCGGTGTGGCCACACCATACATTCAGAACATACATGCATCTTTCTGTCACCCTTTTTCCCTAGGTAATGATTAGTCTGTTGCAATGAAGCTCCCTTAATTGAAATCTATGTAAAAGAACAACTCCAGCCAATCCTTGAACTTAAAGGGTTAAAAAGTCCTGTATGTTCTTTATCATTCCTCCATTTGAGCTACAGTCATGGGGTACAGCCGTACCTACTCCTTGTAACTCTGTAGATGCAAGGTGGAGAGGCCAGGCTTTTGGCCAAAAGTTTTTAGAGATGACTCACAAAGTAGAATTTAAATGTAAACAAAATTTTTTATTCCATGTACCTTTGTCCTTTTTTTTTTCTTTACTTAATACCAGTACCTCTTTACTGTTACCAAAAAATTTTTTTTTGAGTCAGGGTTTCTCTGTATTGTTTGAGGCTGTCAGTCCAGCCTGGCCTCGAAGAATAGTACTGGACCGTCCCAAGAGTAGTCCGACCGTGCCTGGGGGCAATGGCCCATGCACCCCAGTAGGGAGGGCCTGGATCCCCATTTCTGGTGTTAGGATTGCCCGGGCGGAGGGAGCGAGGTCCAATCCTGCACTCCCGAGGTGGCTCTAAGGAGGTCTGAGATATGAAGGGGTTGCTCTGGGGGAGAAAATGAGTCCTGCCACTGCCCAGAGCAGGGGTCATTGCCCCGTACACATTGGTTTTGGGGCCCTGGGGCGGGGCCCTCCTCCCGTTTCCCTGATTATTATTAGCAGAAAGGAAATTTCCCTCCCTGTCAGTTTTAGAGTAGCAGTTATTGGCCCAATGATATCCCCTTCGACAACGGGGGCATAAACCAGGTCTCTTGAGACCCGTAGTACTATTTTGAGGACGCTCTCTATGGAAGTGTCCCTCTCTACCACAGCTGAAACATGTTTTTCTCCCTCCCAGAGTAGGTCTTTCTTTCCCCACTTGGGGCCGAATAGCAGCAGCTAACATTTGGCCCTGGATGAAGTTCCCATCAATGTCCCTACAGATCCGGATATAGTCATTTAGACTTTTATTGCGATAGGGGCGAAGGGCTTCCTTACAATATTTATTTGCATTTTCAAATGCCATCTGCTTTATGACTGGCATCGCAGGCCCAATGCCCCCAAATATTCTTTCTGCTACCTGACTGAGACGGTCTACGAAGTCTTGAAAAGGTTCGGAAGATCCTTGAAGGACTTTGGACAGATGATCCCCTCCTTCCTTGGAAGGCAATGCTTTCCAAGCCCCTTGGGCCGCTGCTGCCACTTGGGCATAGACTGCGATGTCATATTGCATTTGTTGCTGAATGGTGGCATATTGACCACTTCCGGTAAGCATCTCCACATTTCTCTGGGGCTGTCCGGCCTGTGCATTTCTTTGAGCTGTCTGGCTGCATCTTTCCTGAAACTCACCTCTCCAAATCAAATAATCTCCCCCCGACAGAGCTGCTCTGCAAAGCTGCTGCCAATCGCCAGGTGTCAAATTAAGAGACGCAAAAGATTCCATTAAGGAAAGTGTAAAGGGAGCCTGTGCTCCATAATTTAAAGTTGCCTCTTTAAGTTGTTTTATATCCTTAAAATTTAAAGGGTTATGATGCCGAATGACCTGTCCAGAATTGTTCGGATCTGGAACTTCCATTACTGGGGCCACCACCGGGCAGCATTGGACCCCTCCTCTGGGTCTTCCCTCCAGGTCTGAGAAGGACTGGGTTATCTCATAGGAGGAGTCCCTTTTTTCAGAGTATGGGGAAGGGTTTCTCTCCCTGTCCTGTCTTTCCTTAATTAGAATCTTTTTTAGTTCTTTTTTAAGGGCCGCGATCTCAGCAAGTAACCGTTCCTTTTCAGACTGTGACGAGTCTGAGTCTGAGCTACTTCCATTTTCTAGGTCTGATAGAGAAGGATATAACCGATTCTGACCGGAGTCCTTCTTTTGGGTCGCGCCCGGAGATCTCTACCCGTTTTTTTGTTGTTACTAAGAGACTCCTCCTCATCCTCACTAACAATGGAGCCTCTAGTTTCAGTCACGGTCTCTTCATCATCACTCTCTGCCCCTGAACTCAAGGAGGCTTGAGTCTCAGTCTCTTGTAACTCTAAAAAGCCTCTTTTGTGTCCTGAACTACCTGGCGGTGACGAACCTTATCTGTCAAAAGTGCTCCCCTCACTAATCTCCATAAGGAGAATGTCGTAGGGGGCAAGGACTCAGATCCCTCTTTTCGTAAAAGTCTATGAAGATCACGGCGAACCTCCTCCCAATCTGGAATATTTAAGCTTCCCCCAGTAATGAACCATGGACTGGCTCGTTCGATCGATTTTAGAAAGCCTTCTAGGGTTTTAGACTTGACTGCAGTCCCATGTTCTTTAAGTAACTTTTTTAGTTGATACTGTAATGATTCTAGCTTCCCGGAACTATTCCCCATAGTTTCTTAACCCCGTCCACTTACCTCGCTTTCACGATCTCAGTGGGACCTCCAATTGTCACGTCTGCTGCGCGGCCTGTGTCCGAGAACGTGCGGAGGGTGTCGGGTATTGAAAACACAGAGACTCGTTCAATGATATAAAGAAAACTTTAAACAGGCTCCAAAAAGGTTCAAGAAAAACTTCCTAAGAAAGGCTCCCACCAGAGAAGCTTCTGCTCTCTCCTCTACCCTGGCTGGTTCTGCTCTGACACCAGAGGTGGATGTGTGTGGGTTTTTGAAGGTGCGGTTAGTCTCTGGACAAGGTCGAGGTCAGGGCGGTTTCCGTGGGAAGGCCTTTCCCAGGAACTTATTGTATCATTTTTAGTAAACATGTTTTTACTAAACATTGTCTTACAGCTGCCTACTCCCAGGCAGAAGGGGAAGTGGGTCTCTGCTCAAGGTCTGGTGTTCCCACAAAAGGGCACAGAGTTGAGTTTCCAGATGAAGAAGTTCTGGGTCTGCTCTGTAACCATCTGGGGTGCTTATCAGCACACCTCAGAATGGTAAGACAGCAGGCACATCTCATGGCATGTGTTTTTACCACAGCTGAAATAAAACTCCAGAACTGGACTTTTCCTGTCTGCACTTGCTCCTTCTCCCCCAGACACTGATGGAGTGATGGAGGTCTCTGTGCTGCTGGACCCCAGCCCGAGCCTGTAGCCATCTCAGTCCTCGCTCCTGTCTCTGGCCTGGCCCTGAGTCTTGTACCATCCTTGGTTCCGCCCTGTGTTCCTTCAGAAGTGTGAATCTTTTTCATGTGACTTAAAAGACATTTATGAGGCTTCTGCGATCTAAAGGGCTCTTTAAACTTAAAAGCCAATCTTGGTAATGGGCTTTAAGAAGGCACATTAATTCCTAAAGGCTAAGCCGAGGGCCTGGGGAGCCAGTGCTGTTGAGAACATACTCAGTGAGAAGAGGAAAAAGGGGTGGGTGCTGTGTGAGGCTCATTCTTGCATGCAACAAGCATTTAATGAGCACCTAGTGTATGCCAGGAATAGGCAGCAGGGCTCTTGAATCCTGGTGTCCATGATGTTAAAAGGCAGGAAACCTGGAGCTGGAGTTCTGTGTCTCTTGAGAGCTAATGTCCCTTTGTGGTTAGACACCCTGGAAGCTGTAGACAAGCTGTCTCCACTACATCAGAAACTCAGGCCCCAGGACACTCTCCCTGCCCCTTCTCTGTGGAACCTGGCCTCATCACAGCATCACTTACACCTAGCTTTTGACATCCCCCCCCCCCCGCCTTGGTGGGCTCTTCTATAGACTTGTTGGAAGAGGTACCCTAAAGAGGAGATCTGGTCCATCAAAAAGGGTCATGTTGCCCTGCGAATATGCTACCCAGTTCATAGACACCCATAATAATATCTTTAAAGTCCACAACACAGAAGCACTAGGGTGTCCTTCCCCACTCCCTGAGATCTTGGGGCAGCCCACCCCAAATCTCTCTTCCTGGTATTAGCTTTGCTAAATAAAAGGCTGCCTGTGTGGGACTGAAGACACTCTTTATGACGCGTGAGCTCAGTGGCTGAAGTGCGTAACTGCTCCTGCAGAGGACTTGAGTTTGGTTCTCAGCACCCTTGTCAGGCAGCTCACAACCACTTGTAACTCCAGCTCTAGGGACCCACGCCCTCTTCTGGCTCCTATGGGTGCCCCCCCCACATGCACAGATACACTTACAACTAAAGATAAAATAAAACTTAAAGCTGCACGCGTCTTTTCAACTGGGTTTTAAATTATTTAACGATGTGTCTGTGCACATGAGTGCCTGACAAAGGCAGAGGAGAGCATCAGAGCCCCTGAAACCAGAGTTACAGACAGTTGTGAGCAACCATGTGGGCGCTGGGATCCAAACTCTGGTCCTGCAAGAGCAGTGGTGAATGTTCCTAACTATTGGGGCATCTCTTCAGACCCTCAACTGGGTTTTTGTTTTGTTTTGTTTTGTTTTTTTGAGAATACAAATATCTGGAATGCTAAACTATTGTCTTGTCAGATTGCCAGTCCCTAAATAAAAGAGTTTAAAGACTCAATCCTGTCCCTGTTCCTTCTCTTCTGCAAGTGACGGGAGGTAGGGGCTGGTCCCAGCAGCAGGACACAGCCCTGCCCCATCTCTGCGGGGGTTTAATATGCCACTTCTGTCCCAAGCACACCATATCTGGATGGACTTGAGGAAAGTCCTGGCTCACAGAGCAAGCGTGACATTATGAAATTAGGCTAAAGATTAAATAACATGGGACAACTGTTGGCTGATTAGAAACACAGAAGAACAATGTAGAATGGGTAGTGGGGCTCTGGGGAGATGACATCTAAGCCAGAATCAGGTGACAGAAAAATGAACATGGGAAAGGCAGGTTCTAGAGAGGACTGACCAAGTAGGAAGGCAAAGCTACCACTCTAGGCCAGGGAGGTCATCTCGGTGGAGGGCGCTTAGGGTGTAGCTACATCCAACATGGCTGGCTACTCTGTGCCAAGCAGAGGGTGAGGAAGAGCAGAGGCAGGGACGTAAGAGTGGGTGTCACAACTAGCCAAGGGTCAGCATGGGAAGGAACATGTCTCTGCCCTAGGTAGCATCCTCAGCACTGTGACAAAACTCCTCACAAATGCACCTTAAGAGAAGAAGTGCTTGTTTTGGCTCAGAGTCTGAGGATACAGTTCACCTCGGCGAGAAGGCAGGAGCAGACAGCAATGGACCCACAGTTAGGAAGCAGAGAGGCGGATGCTGGTGTTCAGCTGGCTTTCTGCTTTCAGTCGTCAAGGCCCTGTCCCAAGGGTGGCGCTGCCCACAGTCAGGTGGGGGAGGTGTTCCCATCTCCGCTTACCTCTGCTAGAGACTCCCTCACAGCTGTGCACAGAGCTTTGTTTGCGTGGTGGTAGTGATTCTTTTTGTTTGTTTTGTGCTGGGTTTTTTGTTTGTTTTATTTTTGTTTTTTTGAGACAGGGTTTCTCTGTGTAACCCTGACTGTCACAGAATTCACTCTGTAGACCTCACAGAGATCCTCCTGCCTCTGCCTACCCAGTGCTATGACTAAAGGCGTGTCTGGCTCCTTGGTGATTCCAGTTCTGTCAAGTGGACCGTCAGGGTCAACCATCAGTTTCAAAAGCAAAGACAGCCAGTTTGGTTGGTTGTTTTGGATGTCCAGAATGAGCAAAATGGGAAGCCCTAGGGCACTTTTCAAGTGTTTCAAGCAGTTGAACATGAAACGTCAGCCAAGTCACTGCTGTTTCCCCTGCCCTCACCTGTAGGATGCCCCCAGCTGACCCTCTGTGGCATGTCCTTTCGTCCATCCAGGCTATAATCATGAGGCACAGTGGATGGGTGGCTCAAATACACATCTTTTCCGTCAGACCCTGAGGCTTGAAATCTGACACCAAGAGGCCAACACTGTTAGGTTCTGGGGCACATCTCCTCATGGACTGCAGGATGTCCTCAGATGGTGGGAGGGGTGTAGCACCTAAGTTCCCTTTGCAAGGGCACCAGTTCCTGCTCTGGGGGCTCCTACCTCAGGTCCTAATCACCTCACAAAGGCTCCACTTCCTCATACTCCTTTAAAGGAGTAAGGGATCTAGTGTATGGATTTTGGAGTGACATGGTTGAGTACAATCCTTGTGACAATACCAGCAGGTGCTGTGCTAGACCATGAAGGCATGGGTGTAATGATTTCACTAGACCCAAGATAAATGATAAATGGATGTTTGTTGGGGAACACTTACAGAGAAAAACATAAAGAATCATGGGAGCACTTCTCTGCCCTTCCTATCAGATCAGCTGACCCAAGAGAAAAGACCCCGCAAAAAGAAGCCATGCCTCAAGCTTCCCTCTTTCTGCTTCCATCTGCTTGAAGCCACACCCAAAGGGACGTGGCCACTGTTACAGGTTCACCGGCAAGACTGCTACAAGACCAGCTGAAGAAATGCTAGACACCAGAGTCTGGAGTCGCTTGCAGGTCATAGGCCATCTGCTCAGGGAGCCAGCCAGATAGCTAGGACCTGCCTTAGACTCCTGTCCCATCACTTCCTGGGGTTGGAGTGTCTCCCTTCTGTACAAACTGTTCCTCTGCCATTCTACTAATGTCCCCTGCATATCAAAGATCCTTCCAGAACCATCCAAAGGGGGTGCTTCCCAGGATTTTCTAAGTGTTCGTGGTCTAACAAGAATTCGAAAGCCGGGCGTTGGTGGCGCACGCCTTTAATCCCAGCACTCGGGAGGCAGAGGCAGGCGGATCTCTGTGAGTTCCAGACCAGCCTGGACTACCAAGCGAGTTCCAGGACAGCCTCCAAAGCCACAGAGAAACCCTGTCTCAAAAAACCAAAAAAAAAAAAGGAAAAAAGAAAAAAGAATTAACTTCGAGGGAGTCAGTGGCCCCACAAAGAGTGAATAGGGGTTCCCCCTTCCCCTCATTCTCACGGACATCTGTTGTCATTTGTCTTCTTGATGGCCATTCTGATGGAAGCCCAACGAAGTTTTCATTTGCATTCCCTGATGGCTAGTGATGATGAATACTTTTAAATGTGTTTACTAGCCACTTGCATTTTTTTTTTTGAGGTGAGATTTGTTGTCAGCATATAGGAAGGCTGCTGGCTTTTGTATGCTAATTCTGAATTCTGGTACTTTTCTGAAAGTGTTTTTTGTCTCTAAGAGAATCCTGGTGGATCTTTAGGGTCTCTTATGTGTAAAATCACATCATCTGCAAATAGAGATATTCTGACTTCTTCCCTTCCTGTCTGTCTCCTTTTGTCTGCTTCTCTTGTCTTAAAGCACTAGCTCAGAATCCAGGACTTACTGAAAATGAGTGGAGATGGGAGACACCTTGTCTCATTCCTGATTTTAATAGAAATTCTTTCAATTTCCTCATTTAATATAATGTTGGTCATGTTTGTCATACACACCCTTTATTATATTGATTAAGATATGTTCTTTCTATTCCAAATTTCCTCAGGAATGTTAATATGAAGGGATGTAACTTTGGCGGTCCTAGAACTCACTATGTAGGCCAGGCTGGCCTCCAACATGAAGAGATCTGTCTGCCTCTGCCTCCTGAGTGATGAAATTAAATGCATGTACCACCATGTCCAGCACAGAGCACCCTTTTCTTCAGGGGGACAACCCAGCCCTCTGCTTAGCTTAGCTCTTCCTGGGGTGAGTAAGAACCCGGTCATCCCGGGGTTCAGTTCCTGTCCCCTGCTTATCTTAAAGACAGCTGTCTGAGCACCCACTTTCCCTGCAGCTGTGCTGCCCCTCAGGTTTCCCAGCTCTCAGGATACCTTGAGATGGGTTCATTTTATGGACACTGGGACCAATTCTCACTGGTGGGATGCTGTCTCCAGGTGTTGCATAGGTAAAGGTGTTGGATACGGTCACCTCAACTTGCATAACAAACCAATGGGTCTGTCAGGGCCTCTCGGTCCCTCAGTTTTTCCTGGAAAAGAATACTGAGAGGACTACCATTCCTCTTAACTCACCGTAAGTACAGAGAGGATGCCAGGGGGCCAGAGTTCACACAGACCTGAGAAGACTTTTCCCCAACCTCAGCTCCAGACTCATCCTGTACTGACGGGACCTGCCATGGGCAGGGACAGCAACCACTATCGGAGTACTCAGGGTCCCAGCACCAGGTCCATTCACCTCTGTGGCCTTTGCTTCTCTTGTGGGGTGAGCTGTGTACCCTAAAGCTCACATGGCAGTTTTAGTCTTCAATACCCAGGAAGGTGACCTTAGTAGGAGATAGGCTGTTACAGATATAAGAAGCTGCAGGGAGGCCATCCAGGAGGAAGACATGGCTCTAACCCCGTGACTCCTGTCCTTGTAACAAGACACCAAGTGAAGAGACAGAGGATGTACAAGGGAAAGATAAAGATGGAGAAATGCTGCCTGAATGCCGGGGTACATCATTAATCGCTACAGCTTGGAGAGGCCTAAGACTGCCAATCCTTTGAAACTGGGTCCATCCCTCTCATAGCCGCAATGGAGACAATCATAAATGGTGCTGATGCTGCTCTGTCTGCAGGACGAAACAGCTCCCTGAATTTCCCAATCATCATTCATTTTCTCAGGCTGGGTCAGGTCAATCATGCCTGACTCCACCTCTCCCGACGCCTACTGCTAAGCAGGTAGCACAGGAGGAGGAGGTGTAGAAAGGGATGGGGAAGACTCTCCAGGGTTTCCACAGAAGGAGGTCACGGGCTGCAGCCCAGGCACTAGGTGTCTTAGGGATGCAATGGCCACGGCAAAAGTCTTTAGAATTGTCGGTGAAGTGGGCAGGGTCTCCAGGAAGTAGGATTCAGCAAAGCCAACTTGAAACATCCAGGCTCATCCTCTTCTATTCTGACCTCTGGGTGGTGCAGTTAGTTGCTGCCTCAGGATCTGGCTCAGAGACTGGAGAACAGACACTATACTCTGGTCAGCAAGAGAACACAGGCCAGCAGACCTTTGTCCCAATGGGTCTCTCAGTGGTCAGACACCCTCCAGATTTTCTAACCCCCACGTGGTCTTGGCATTAAGCCAGCAGTACAGAGCGTCCAGCTGCCTGCTTCTCTTGGTTCAGCCCAGTCCTGTGACAGTACATGGGGTGACTCAGCCAGCTTTCCAGAACAGCACAGTCTTTCCAAGGGGTGTTGCTACTTTGCACTTGGGACACACATCCAAGTTCACAAAAACATCCTGTTTCTGAACTTGGCTCGTGGAGCAGAAATCCGAGAGGACTGAAAGCAGATCTCTGAGCAGTATGGGGTGCTGGGAGGGATCAGGGTTAGCTAGAGGGCAGGGAGGGAAAGTGACCATGGGGCCATGTTTAATTAAGGATGAGTGTGAGGAGGGGACACTGGAAGACGGGCTCAGGCCCCCTGCAAGAAGCATTTAGAAAACCAGAGTTGGGGCTCGGGAGTCATCAGTCACAGAAGCTCCCCACACCGCCACACTGGTCTAAGTTGGGGACAGGAGCTCTTACCATATTCAGTGGGCTTTCCTAGAGGGCATGGAAGGATAGAGCTGGTTCCCAAAGGCTGTTTACATGGTGGGAAGCAGGTCAGGTTTTGCAATCCTGCCTGAAAACACCAGCTCTCAAGTAAACGTGTGCTTGCGACACTGGCCCTGAAAAGGGAAGCTGCTCCGGGGTTGCAGTCCCTCCCTTTTCCCTCTGTAGCAATGCAGCAGCTGGGAGAATCTGCTGACGGCATTTAAGACGAGAGGGCATTAACAGAGCTGTAACAGCAAATCCTGCCGCAGGGTCGGAATTAATTTCCCCCTCATTAATAATATCCTAATTTGCATGATTAATATGTCATGATCCATGAACACAGACGACTAACAGTACGATCTCTGAACAAAAATGCCACCTGCTGAGCAAAGAGAATGAGACAAACAGACAATAAACAAAACTACGTGCAGGAGACGCTGGTTCCCTGAAATATCACCAGCATTGGAATAGCTATTTGAGGAATGCAGAGAGGCATATTCCTGAAGGCTCCATGGGTGTACCTGCCACTCCTAGGCTGCCATTGGACAAATCCAAAAATTCCAGACAAGACTGATGATGGCCCGCTGGCTGAGCTCCTTGCCTGGTGTCTCCAGCTGGCCCCAGGCCAAGAGGCGGGATGTTCCAGGCCACAGTGGTGCCACCCCATCAGCCCAGATCCACCTCTTTCTGTGGCTGCAAACCTCAGCTATCTCTGGCCTGGAAGCCTGGGTCAGGAAGTGGAGCAGGTTGATGATCAAGGAGGGAAAAACACCTTTGGGAGGGTTCCAGCGTATGCCAGACTGCTGGGGATGCTGGAAACTTCTTGGGAGATATAGCTAGACACAGGGGTCCCCTGGAGTCTACACTGCATTCCTTGACTTGCACATCTGAACATCTCAGCCGCCTGCTCTGCTCATGGTCACCTGGGTCCAAACCTTCATTCTGGATTGTTTACATAAGCTAAGAGAGGCTCAATGTCACTAGGAAATATGCTCTTATGGGCCACCATCATGTGTGTTGCTCTCTTGTCAACCATTCTGTTGCTATATGGCACATGCCTGTATGATGTTACATAACAGAAATATGATCATCAAATATGTATGTAACACACACACACAGGCACACGTGCATACACACACACAGGTGCACATATACTCATGCATGCATGATGGTTATGGTATGCTCATTAACTATAATCATTTCATTATATAGATGTATATCAAAATATCATGTAATTTTTAATTATGCTGTTTACTAAAAATATATGCAATAAAACAGATACATTAGCAACCATATGAATTGAAATTGTCTCAGAAATACATTTTGAAAATTCAAAAGGAATAAATGAAAATAGCCTTTTTTTTTTCTTTTTTTTGAGACAGGGTTTCTCCTTGTAATAGCTCTGACTGTCCTGTCCTGGAACTTGTTTTGTAGGCCAGGCTGACCTGGAACTCAGAGATCCTCCTGCCTCTGCCTCCCAAGAGTTGGGATTAAAGGCCTGGGCCACCATGCAAGCAAAATGTGTCTTAATCCTGTTCTTTTTTTTTTTTTTTTGACCAGGATATCCCAAATACTATCTCAGCAGGTAATTTAAAGGTTTCCAGTCACTTATTGGATATTGCTCATTAGTTTTTATCCTAAACCTGTGTGGTTTGGTGTATACTTTACAGCCCACACCAGACTGAAGTGTAGACTGGCTATATTTCAAGTGCCCAGGGGGTCACATATGGCTCGCCACACCACAGGTGACACATAGCTGTAGTCCTTTCTGCTGGCTGTCATGGATGGAACTGACTGTGTCATTTGTTAAATTTCCACACGGAAACCCAAGAAGCTGGAATTAGGAGGTGATGGGGGCCAGCCAAGTCCTAAGGTGGGGCCCTCACGTTGCAATTTGTGTCCTTTCTAGAGAAGGACGTTCTCCCTCCTCCCTTCCCACCATGTGGAGACACAGAGGAGGGGGTCACCTGCAAGTCAGGAAGAAAGCCCTCACCAGGGAGGCCATGCTGCCAGGAACTCATGATTCGGACATGAAGCCTCTATAGCCATAGGAGGGTAATTTCTGTTGTTTGAGCCCTCAGCCTGGGGCATTTGTTTCCAAAGCTTGAGCTGAGGCACAGACCCTGCATGGTACAAACCCAGCAGAATGAGGGTCTGCGGTGACTAAGAGCAAAGGCTGGGAGGCCAAGGGCCTCAAAAGCCAAGCTCGTCTGCCTCCTGCCTCATGACAATACAGAGTGAGTCACTGTGCTCCGTGAGTGCTGTGTGCAGACACAGAAACTCCCGCCTCCAAGTTCACTAGCCCTGCCACAGTAGGCTGCTTAACTTGCTAACTGAATGGGAAATGGGCCATCTCCATGAAGCCTGTATGCAGCCAAGACCACAGCTGTAGGATCTAGGCAGAAAGTAAAGCCACTGCAGCTATCACCAGGCACCTGACAATGGGGAGGGCAGTGGTTTCCAAGGCTTCTGCCAACACAAAGCTGTTTTCTTCAGGGGTTGGACTGTTGCTCAGAGTTAAATGTTTGCCTAATGTTAGGCCCTGGATTCGAGCCTCAGAGTTACACACAGAACTGTGCCATGGCCAAAGGTCATTCTGGCCTCTGACCACATCTGCTGTGACTACACTTTCACCTGCTGCTTCAATTATCCCTGAATCACACACCAATGTCCCTGTACATTTTTGGATGTTACCTTTCCCTTAGTTAGACATAAACAAATCAGAGTAGAAAACACAGAAATGCTGAGGCCTGGCACTGTTGGAAAATTAATTGGCATAAATGACAGACAAATCCCCAACTGTCTCAAGACCGGAACTTTACATGTTGGAAGGGAACCAGAAACATGGCAAGTCATTCTCCCCAAGCTGTTGTGGCTAGCCTGTGACTCCAGCAATCTCCACAGAGTAGACAAAGCTGTATCACAGAACCCAGGCGTAAGCCCAGTAAAATACAAGCACATGATGGCTGGAGGTCATCTGAAAGGCTTGGGAAGGTCAAGGAAGTGTCCTTAAGTAAGCACTTTGGGCCCTGGGACTTACCAAACGTGATCAAAACTTCCCTTAGAGACACAGAGCCTGCCCTTGTCAACAAGCAGGAGAAGCAAGGGCGGGAGGTTCAGACTAACCCACGACACCTGGACAAGGGTCTCTGGGGTGTTGAGGTAAGTATGCATAGCCACTCAAAGAAAAGTCTTTGAGAGCAAGACTGTGAAAGAGACACCCCCTATGACTAGTGAAAAGTCTCTGAGGTAATCGGCTGATTTCAAGGCAAAGTTCAGTATTTGAGGGTGGAAGGCCATCCAGGAGCTTCTGCCAAAAGTCCAAACCACAAAATAGTCTGGTCACAGGGCTGGGGCGAGGCTTGCCTAAGAGAGCAAGTAGGGTAGACTGATGGTAAGCTTCTGGCTCATGCACCACTCCCACCCAACAGGTGCTGAGTCAGGGTTGTCTACTCTAATGGACTCACTTAAGCAGGGTCCAGCAGAGCTGACCACATCTAACCCAGGTCAGCGCCCAGAGCCAATTCTCTGTGGCCCTCGTGGGCTCTTTCAGAAGTCTTGCTCATGTCATCGCCCCTTCTCAGATCCTACCATCTAGCCTACGCCTCCATCCACCATTCACAAATGCATTCCCAGATCTCTCCATCCACAGGGCCCCATGCCCAGCCGGACTGTGTCTTACGACTGCCTCCAGTCTCCCCCAGAGGAGCACTGGCGGCAGCTGGGCCTAGCCTGGCTTCTGCAGCAGCCCTCCACCTTGACCCCAGTGCTGCGAATGGTAGGCTCTTTGTAGTCAAGCTACAGAATATAAGTGTATCTCCTGGGTCACTTTTGGTCATAGGTACAGGTTAGACTGGCGCTGCCCAGCTGTAGGCCCAGCTCAGGGTAAAATCTGAATAATTGGAGCTGGAAAATGTCCGTCTCACTGATGTAACCATTTCAACTTCAGTTTACACAGATTCATATTTTCTGATTATAAACTAATGCCATAGCATTGTGAGGAATTGAACTATGGATTTATTTACTATTTTTACTATTTTGTTTTTTTAAAGATTTATTTATTTATTACGCATAGTGTTCTGTGGGCATGTATGCCTACATGCCAGAAGTGGGCACCAGATCTCTTTATAGATGGTTGTGAACTGCCATGTGGTTGCTGGGGATTGAACTCAGGACCTCTGTAAGAGCAGCTAGTGCTCTTAACCTCTAAGCCATCACTCTAGCCATGAACTGTATATATATATAGCTATTTTTATAAGTGTTGTTTTAGATTGCATTTTAGTTTTTGAGATAGGGTTTCATGTAGCCTAGACTGGCCTTTAACTCATTATATAGCTGAAGCTTTGAACTCCTGATCCTCCTGCCTCTACCTTCAGAATGCTGGGGTTATAGGCATACTTGGCTGGGGTATATAGTTTTCATTCATGTCTAATAACTGCAGCCTAAATTTACATATGTTTTCCTTTGTATATGTGTGTACACTAGCAAGAATGCACATAGACAGGGCCACGGCCATGGTTCATATCTAGTACCTAGTGGGTCTCCTGGATTCCTATAAGGAAGATATCCTAGGGTCCAATTGTTCAAGTCACCATTGGGTTTTTCCTTTGCTCACAACACCGTCAATTCTGTACTAGGAACAAAGGAGGACACAGGATTAGATATCCCCCTTCTGTTTGAGAAGTCAAGGCTGTCAGCAGTTTCACGAGGGGATACACACAGACCTGGCTCTCACTCATAAGAACTGCATTGTCTCTCTCCGTGACACAGTGGCATCTGTCCTCATGCCATTGATATTTCTAAAGTATGATCATTCAGGACCAGGCCAAGGCAATGTGCCCTACAACCTCCTCTGCCACTCTTGACTTGGTTTGAGTGGGCTGGGCAGAGTTCTCATCTCTAGGTAAGGAGCAGGCTCACCATTCCTTCTGGAGTCTCTCACAAGCACTCTTAGGGCCCAGGGAACCCTCTCTGTTCTAAAGGAAATGTCACTCACACATTTGGGTAAGTAGAATTGCATAATGACACATGTCCCTGCCCTTCTCCAGGACCCTAGCATCCCCCCAACCATCCAGTATGCTTGTGCCTTTGTGTTCAGGAATATGTAACCAGCTGTGACCCTGAGAGAGCTTGTGGCAAGTTTCTTAGCCCTGTGTCATCCTACAGGAGGCTGGCAACCACATCTTGTCCTAGAAGTTAGCTCGACACTGACCATATGATGGCCACCAACAGGAAGATCTATATACAGAGTAAATAAACTGTACACTAAGACCCTTCCCTACATCCTACAGATGGAGTTGGGCCTCCCATATAGTTAGCACCCAATCTGTTCTCCCCCTCCAGCCAGCAGACCCAAAATGAAGCAGAGATCCAGTGTTGCTCTTGTAGCCAACTCTGTATAGGACATGACCATTCTGTTCTGGGAAGACTAACACATTACTTGAACAGCCCCTGGAGCTTACCTTCATTCACCCTGAATATGCCCCAATATGCACGTCTGCAGAGAAAAACTCTTGATATCTGTGCCCAAGACACAAGTGCCATCATATTTGCCTGTGGCCCAGCCTAAGGGAAGCTTGATTGTGACATTTGGGAGTATTTCCTGGGTCCTTATTTCCCCAGGTTCCATAGCTGGAACTAGAATGAATGATTGTCCCTTCTGGCATCAGAGGGGCCTTGGCCTGTTTATTCCTGTTTATAATCACATCCACACAGACACCCTGGGATTTCCCTCAAACTGGAGCCTCTACAAACTGCAAATCACAGGCTGACAGAAGTTAGTCATGAGTCACCAGTGAAGCACAGCTTGTGTAAACAGTCACTTAAACAATGATGATCTCAGTCACTGAGATTTTGTTCGCTTGAAAGAGTGTCACTCTGGAGTCCTCACTGATCTTGAACACATAGCAATCTTTCTAACTCTCCCAAGTGCTGGGATTGTGGACATGGATCACCACATCCAGTTTATTAGGGTTTTGTTATTGTTTTGCTATTGAAATAGGGTTTCTTGTAGTCCAGGTTGACTTCAAACCCATTACATTGTTGAGGAGTTACTTCAACTTTTGATTCTCCTGCTGCTGTCTCAAAGATTGGGAATAGGCATAAGCCCTTCACACTCAATTATTATGATCTAGTCACATTGGTGTGTGTGTGTGTGTACACGTGTGTGCGCACGCAGGTACATGTGTGTGCACAGGGCAGAGGTTCACACTGTGTGTCTCCCACGATTGCTCTCTACTTTACCTTAGGAGATAGGGTCTCTCACTGAACCCAAAGCTCACCAACTGGCCAACCTCATAACAAGCTCCAGGGACACATCCATGTCTGCCTTCCCAACACTGGGGCTTCAGATTCTCACAACTGTGCCCAGCCTTTATGTGGATATGGGAGACCTGAACTCAGCTCCTAATGCTTGTTGAGAAGGCACCTTGCTGACTAGCATGTCTCCAACCCCTTGAATGGCTTGTAAAGTCTTATTTTTTATTTAAGTAGTTAGTCTGTTCTGAGGTGACTATCATTTTCCTTTTTTGCTTTTCCCTTAAAATTTGCATGTATCTGGTATGTGTCATTGAGAAACATTTTTATTCTGCTTCATTTTAAGTTTCTGTTTATATTTAGTATACCCCATTTTTTTGGTTTTTTTGTTTGTTTGTTTGTTTGTTTTTCAAGACAGGGTTTCTCTGTGGCTTTGGAGGCTGTCCTGGAACTAGCTCTTGTAGACCACGCTGGTCTCGAACTCACAGAGATCCACCTGCCTCTGCCTCCCAGTGCTGGGATTAAAGGCGAGCGCCACCAATGCCCAGCCCATATTTTAAAAAAATATAAAAAGTCTGTACCTGCATCAGGTTGCCTTTTTCAAAAATGATGTGGGATTCTCTTTATTTATCTGTAAAAGCACTTCAGACTTGAAGACTACCTTAGTAGACATTTTAAGTATGCTTGCCACTTCATGGTTGCTATCTTTTTAAACCCATTTAAGAAGAAGCCTGGGCAGCTGGAAGCTAGAAAACTGGGTCATGGCAGCACCTTGGGCTCCATGGAGGTTTGGTAACTGGTGCTTGGTAGGCACCCATGGGAACATCACTTTTCTTACAACAGAGAACTGAACTACAAGAGGGGCTGTGCTGCCCAGGGGTAGGGTGAGCACTCCCAGGCTGGTCACAATGTCAAGAAAAACAAGTTGGACTCCAGCACTTGGCAGCCCTTGGCAGGAGGGGATGGACATATTCCTGGGACCCAACTTTTCCTAGTAGTGCTGATGGCCTGAGGTTGAAGTAATTTGGGGTGTGGCTGGTGAGTGATTAAGTAACTAAGCCTGTGTAGTGTGGTGTGATATGGTGCGGCAGATCTGAGGATAGTCCCTGGTCCTTTCCCCCACCCAATCCTCTCTGCCTGGGTAGCCTGCGATTCTGGTCTCCAGCTCACACTGTCTCCTTCTGTAAGGAGAAGAGCCCTTTAGCATCAACTGGGGCTGTCTCTGGTGCTGGCAACCAACAGCCCATGACTTAGTATCAAAATGTTCCTGTTGTACATATCGTTATCTGAAATCATAAGTGACATGAGCCACGAGCAGTAGAACACATCTGGAATCCCAGTATTTTAGAGTCTGTGGTGGGGTGATCAATCTCAGGTTTGAGGTCACCTTGGGCCACATAACAAATTCCAGAACAGGACACCCTGGGCACATAATAAGACCCCCATATCAAAAAGGAAACCCCCAAGCAAAACTGAAAATATGGGCTGTGTGGATTCTTAGGTCTCTCAGTGGGTAGTCAGCACTGGTAACCAATGACTGACAGGTCGCTGATAAGTATTTTGAATCCCGGGTATTAGGTTTCTCCACCAATGCAATAAAGCAAATCAAGCTGAATTAATAAGACTAGGTTTAATCTGAGCAAAGCACTGCCAGGTGATCTCCGTGGAAGGAGAAATCACATGGCAGGTCTGTGGACCAGAGGTTAAACACCCTGTAGGTACAGTCTTGAGCAGCTGGGGGAGAAGCTGCTACTTGGTGGTTTTCTAAGGGCATGGCCTAGAGAGAGGAGTGGGGCTGAAACGGGTTCCAGTTAAACAGTGACCAGCTAGGATGATAGTGGGATTTCAAGCTAAACACCGTGCCAGCCTTGGTCCAGGTTACCTCTCCTGAAATCAAGGAACTAGAAGACAGAAACGCCTCCATGTGCCATGATCTTCCTGTGTAGATCCACCTTGTCTGCAGCTGCAGAATGGAAAGTGAGAGGCCAGCAAAGCCCCCACGCCCTCTGTCCATGGCTGGCCTTGTCTTCCATTCCCCCTACTTCTACCGAGAGGAGACATCTTAGACATGCTCCTTTATATTCAATGTAGCTGATTGCCTGCAGCCTTGAGGACTGCCTGACGAGGGGCATCACTGCCCCTTCCTGGCTGTTTCCTTTCTCACAGGACCTTTGCCTGGTACAGGACATTGTTCTCTGGGGAATCGGGTGTCTGTCACTCGGCTCACTTCTTGTGGCTTGCTTACTGCACAAGAGCTCAGGGAATGGGGAGGGCGTCACATGGCCCTGTGACCATTTAACCATTCCCAGGACCAAACCAAACCCAGAAGGAGGAAAGAGAGCCAGGGCGCCCTGAATTTGTTCTCCAGAACCCATAATGGAAGGAGAGAAACAAACTCCCAAAACTGTCCTCTGCCACTCATTCTCTCTCTCTCTCTCTCTCTCTCTCTCTCTCTCTCTCTCTCTCTCTCTCTCTCTCTCACACACACACACACACACACACAAAGAGAAACAGAGAGAGAGAGATCACACACACACACAAAGAGAAACAGAGAGAGAGATCACACACACACACACACAAAGAGAAACAGAGAGAGAGAGAGAGAGAGAGAGAGAGAGAGAGAGAGAGAGAGAGAGGAGAGAGAGATGAAAAGGAGCCAATATGGTCAGCAGACATGCTTGCATCTGAGGGCAATAAATGACAGGTGGTCAGGAAGTACACAGCCCCAAGTCCATCTTTAGTAAATCCCCCAAATAAACCAAATCAAAAGTGACTGAGTAAGTTAATGAGAGAAGATCCCCAGTCGTCAGTGCCACCCACCCCCTCCAAGAGCGGGGGTACCAGGCCCTCAGTCTGAGATGTGGCCTTATCCACTGAGTCCAGTCCGGGTGTAGGCTGCTTAGCAGGTCAGGGCTCCACCTTTTCTCCCAAAGCAAGCTCTCTGCAGCTTCCCTTTGGCATCTCTAGTGCCCCCTCCCCAGGCACTGGGCCATTGTTACATGACCTAAGAGTCAGACAGACCTGGTGACAGACAGGACAATGGGTGGCTTGGCAGCCTGGCTGTGTCACATCCTGTACAGGACAGAGATTTTTATCTCACTACTCGTAAACTAAAACCTTAAATTACATTTTTCTGGACATCTTCACTTTAGACCTCCTGACTGCAGCTGGATCCCCGGAACTGAAGCGGTGGCTCCGGACAGGGCAGCCCTCTCCCAAGGAGCCGGCTGAAGGAGGGGAAACTCTTCCCCAGGAGTGGTGAGAGAGGGAGGCCCTTCTGTGGGTCTCCTGGCCACTCAGATCTGAGTTCAGGTACCTTCCAGCATGGCGAGGCTGAGGCCCCTGGTGCTGGACATCTCAGAGTGAGAAAAAAGTGGTCTCCATCCTCACAGGGGACAGTGACAGCCAGGGACAGAGGCCACAGTATCCTGCTCACTTCCCCTTAGGCTTTTCATTGTTGTTCTTACTATGTAATTCCCTTCAGGGCACCATGAGCCTTTCTGCCTGCAGGGATGTCTTAGTCTCTAAAGATGCAGGGACAGGACAAGAGGCTGGACACAGGTACTGAGGGGACCTGGCATGACTGGGTGGAGTGAAGAACTTTCTAGAATACACCTGGCTTCCTGGAAATGAGCAGAGGAGCTGGGGACAGAAAGGACCTTGACTGAAGGAAGGGCCCAGTTCCACATTCGTTTCAGGTACTCCCTTTAGCAACTTAAGAAACGGAGTGAGAAGCGGGGCTGGAAACAGGAGGGCACTGGATCGTTTGGCCAACAGGCACCCAGGCAGTAATACATTAGCAGGAGGGCTTCCTCGACCTACTTTATAAAATCTAAATGCCAGGGGGATGAGGTGGCACACCCTCTTAATCCCAGTACTTATAGACAGAGACAGATGGAACTCTGTGAGTTCAAAGTTAGCCTGGTAGTAGGTTCCAGACCAGCCAGGGATACATAGTAAGACTATCTCAAAAAGAAAACCTCACAAATCCATAGGCTGGAGCGTGGGCTCAGTAGCTAAGAGCACTTGCTACTCATGCAGAGCTGGGGCACTTGCTGCTCAGTGCCCACATCAAGAGGCTTATAACTGTATGTAATTCCAGTTCCAGGGGACCTGACGCCCTCTCCCGGTCTCCATGAACTCCTTGCACACATGTGGTGCATATGACCATGCAAGCACACATACAAATAACTAATAAATAGATGCATTTGTTTAAGACATCTGAACCCTTGATTTTTTTCCTTTTTGTTGCTTATTTTTTTTGAGACAAGGTCTAATGTAGCTCAGGTTAGTTTGAAACTGGGCTTACATAACTGAGGGCTGCCTTCAATTTGACTGACAGGCATGGCCCTAACTGACTATTTCTTAAAACCAATATAGTCAGTCCTGAGGAGTGCCTCGTATTGATTGTAGATGAAAAGAAAAGACATGCCAGAGACTTAGAGAAAATCATTTTCCCCTCCCAAATAGAAAAGGTCAAGGTTAACACGCCCCAGACAAGAGAAGTTGGTTCTGTACAAACATATCCTGCACAATCAATGGGTTCTGAAACAAACCAAAGCACTCTCTCTCTCTCTCTCTCTCTCTCTCTCTCTCTCTCTCTCTCTCTCTCTCTCTCTCTCTCTCTCTCTCTCTCTCTCTCTCTTCCTTTCTTTCTTTTTTCCAATTGAGGTTAAGAAAAGCATTAATATTCAGGCAGTGGTGGCACACACCTTTAGTCCCAGCACTTGGGAGGCTGAGGCAGGAGGATCTCTATGAGTTCCAGGTCAGCCTGGTCTACAGAACAAGTTTCAGGACAGGCTCCAAAACCTGTCTCAAAAAAACAAATTGAAAAGAAAGAAAAGAAAAGCTTTAGCATCACTGAAAGATCATCAGCCGCTGTACTATAACCCTGTCAGGCACTGCTATCAAATGTCACCCCAGAGCACACACACTGCCCCTGCCTACCAGGCACCACCCAAAATTCACAGACATCCAAGAAGGCTGGAGGCAAAGAGTCAACAAAGACATCACATGCCTGGGTCTGAAGGTCTGTGGGAAAAGTCCAGGAAGGGCACTGACCCTGTTCTGATTGTCCAGTTGGTCCCACCTAGCCATGACTTAGAGTCATGGCACTCCAAGTTTCCCTGACAAAGTTAGAGTGCCCCTTTATTCCTATTACCATGGAAATCCCAAAGATGACCCTGGACATGACCCCTGCTGTATCGGCTGCTTTCTTTATAAGTGTGCCCAGATGCCTGACAAAAAAGCAGCTTACAGGAGGAAGGGTTTGTTTTGGCTTGGAGTTCAGAGAATTGCAGCCCGTCATGTCAAGGAAAGAATGGTGTACCGGGAAGCAGATATGAGTGTTGGTGCAGGATTCTTTTCCTCTTTGATTCCGTCTGGGACTCCAGCCCCTGAGACAGGGTCACTCACATTCAGAGTAGGTCTTCCCTCTTCAGTTACACCTCTCTAGCAACAACCTCACAGGTACACTCAGAGGTGTGTCTCCTAGGTAAAAGCAAACCAAGTCAAGCTGGCCATGAAGATTAATCATGTCTGCTTTCAAAGGCTTTAGTCCAGTGGGGTGGGGGCGTGCCAGTCTGTAAATGCTTGTGAGCCAGAGGGAGGGAAGGAAGCCGTAAAGGAGGAATTTGGAAGGGAGGAAGAATCCAGGCATGGATGAAAAGCAGGAGTCACTAGAGGATAGTCAGTAAATTGAATCAGCCTTCAACAACAACACAACTCTCAGGAGCCTGTCTAGAAATATGACTTTAAATGAATGGACACAGAGCTGGGGAAATATCTTAGTGAAGTATGAGTGCCTGAGAATCCTCAGAACCCATGTAAAAACTGGATTTGCAGTATAGTCAGCTATAATGTCAGTGGTCTTGCAGGGAGATGGGAGGTAGAGACAAGAGAATCCCAGAGACTCACAGGCCAGCTAGCCTGGCACACACAGCGTTAAAACAGCGAGACCCTGTCTCAAAGACAGAAGACGAGAAGCCGCACACACTGTCCTCTGACCTCCACACACTGTGGCACTTATGATCCCTCGTCTATCTATACACATGAGCACAGTGCAAGCATGTAAGGCCTGGGATATCTAAGTGTTCCCTGCTAAGATTCCTTCACAAGAGGTCCTCAGGTTCAGGACTGTGCTCGCTCCTGGCTGGAAACGTGACTCAGCACTGACACAATCAGCTTGAAGGAGATGCCCAAGCCTGCTGACTTATCAATCGATCATATTCCACACCCACACATTGTATGTGATTCCTGAGCCCCAAAACTCATGGCTTTCTCAATTTCCTAACTCATCGGGCCAGCAGTGGTAGGGATGTTTAACCTGTCTCCAGTGGGTTTGTCAGTATCTAAAGGCTAGAGGGCAGTGCAAAGTACATTTTAAGTGGATATTTTTATTAAAATGACGTTCGTGTTTGCACAAGAGAAGACAAAAGAAATCAGCCAGGTGCCTGTGCCTTTGATGAGGAGGGTCCTTTTAAAACCTTGCTGTGGGTAGCCCAGAGACCTGGCTACCCTGTGACTGCAGGGAGGTTGCCTGTAGGGGCAGGGCTGCAGCCTGGGAGAGCACCACATAGGGTGTGCAGCTCTGATTCACAGGGGTTCCAATAGAAGATCTGGAACTTTGTCTTGAAATAGAAATAGGAGAGGTGAAAGTGGATTCTGCGCCACCATGAAAACAATGGCTCAGCATGCTGGAAAGGTGGCTTAGTGCCTAAGAGCACAGAGGACTCAGGGGACCTGCAGACTGTCTCCACATGCTGCCTGCCTGTGTCTTGGGTCCCCTTTGGACAAAGGATGACCATTTCCTGATAACCCAGCACCTACATTATTTGGCTCATAACCATCTGTAACTGTAATTCCAGAGGAGCCAACATTGTCTTCTGCCTCCGCGGGCACTGGCCTACACCTATACCTACACTCCAGCACACATATATAGACACTTTGTCTTATTAGGATTGTATTGCTGTGATAAAATACCATGACCAAAAGCAACTTGGGGAGGAAGGGTTTATGTATTATTATCTTAAAGCTTGTAGTCCCTCATTCAGGGAAGTCAGGGCAGGGAACTCAAAGCAGGAATGGCAGGAGATGATGCAGAGGCCACGGAGGGGAGCTGCTTACTGACTTGCTCCCCAAGGCTTGCTCAGCCTGACTTCTTAAAGCACCCAGAACCTCTATCCCAGGGATGGCACCACACCACAGTGAGCTAGGCACTTCCACATCAATTACTAATTAAGAAAGTATCTTAGAGGCTTGCTTACAGGCTGATCTTAAAGAAGCATTTTCTCAATTGAGACCCTCTTCTCAAAATGATTCTAGATTGTATCAAGTTGACAAAAAATAGCTGGAATATACATTAAATAAACAAATGTTTTTTAAATGATTCTGCCTTAAAGAAAATAAGGGAAGAGTTATTTTTGAGTGCAGTCTGAGTGACCATGGTCCGGGGACAAGGGCTCATGTTACCCTGAGTGACAAGTCCCATCATGGAAGAAGAGACACATGCCTTCATAGGCACAGGACAAGGAAAACAGGAAAGCAATGCATTAACGATGGTATGGGGTGGGGAAGCCTAAACAACAGTAGAGGCAGAAAAGCCTGCCCTGGGTTTCAATGTTCTCTTGCTCATGGGCGTCTCTAACTTTGTTTCTCTGGACATTATATGAACAATTGTCTTGGGCCACAGATCAACATTCTTAGCTCTAGGGCTGGTGGAGGCCAGAGGCTGCTCAGCTCCCCAGTGTGCTTTCCTAGATGTTTACGAGGATGCTGGGTCATATGCAGAGGCTGGAAGCAAAGGAGGGCCTGAAACCACCTAGGGTCATTTTGGCTCCCAGCATGACATCTCTCCACTCTGACATCCTCGTTTGATGCAAAGCTAGAGCTACTTCTACCTACACCCTGGTGCTATGCTCCAGAGCCACACCAAAGGACAATGGTGGCAGCCACATCCCATTCCCATTTCAGAAGAGACACTGAAGCACAAATCAATAACTCAACCAAATGTCCCTGACACAGAGGCTTTGCATCACTAAATCAGCATGGGGAGGACACAGAACAAAACCTGCAGGCACAGTAAAGGGCAGCTTCCCACGGGGCCTCTGTGTGGTCAGTGCCCACGCCCCGCTTTGCCAGCCGGCACCAGCTGGAAGGGAAGCACAGAAGGCTCCAGGGACCCCAATGGACTGGCTTCACATGCCGTCTTATTGAGCCCTGGGACCCCTGGGGATAGAGGACAGCCACTTCCTGGTAACCGAGCAAAACATTAAGGCACTGGACAGGGTGTCACATGTCATGATATGGGAGCTGGCATTTTTTTGTACCTGTATCTGTCCATGCGGATCCAACTTTGAGGAGACAAGGGAGGAAAGGATGTTGGAGAGGAGGCTCAAGGGAGTCAAGCAACTACAGATGTTAAACAGAAAGCCAAGAATGTGGCATTTCCTACTTAAAACTCAAAATACAAAAGTGCACGCCTTTAATCCCAGCACTCGGGAGGCAGAGGCAGGAGGATCTCTGTGAGTTCGAGACCAGCCTGGTCTACAGAGCAAGTTCCAGGACAGCCTCCAAAGCCACAGAGAAACCCTGTTTCAACCCCCCCAAAAAAAGTGCTTCCAAAGGGCCAGGGACATGGCTCAGTCGGTAAAGCGCTGTGGTGCAAGCCCGAGTTCAGATTCACATCAAAGCCAGGCAAGCCCTGCCTCTGTAATCTCAGAACTGGGGAGGCGGAAGAGGCCGGTCCCTGAAGCTCATCAGTCATTCTACTTAGCTAAATAGGCAAATCCCAGGTCCAGCGAGAGACCCTGTCTCAGAAAATAAGGTGATTAATGATAAAGGAAACAAAACTGCTCCAGCCTCTATACACATGTGTACACATACATACATACATACATACATACATATATTCATACATACATGTATACCTCATTACATACCCACATAAACATATACGTACACATACAAATATTTCTACCCTCATCCCTTATGTTTTCTCCATATACTCTCATTTATTTCAGCTAGATGGTAGTTCTTCAACATTGTATTCATCAGTAATTTAGCTTTGGGGGTTATGCAAAAAATCTTTAAATTTTCTAGATCCCAAAAGAGTAAGAGGATACACTTAGGTTGTGAGCCTGGCCTTTAACGGCTGAGTCATCTCTCCAGCCCAGGAGAGGTTCTTTTACGTGCCTTTTGCAAGTGCCTCCTGATGTTTACAGAAACTAGAGTTCAGTGAAGTTGATGGCTTTCTCAGGTCATAGGTGAGTGGCCCTGTCAGTGCTCTGACTCACAGACCAGGCTCGATGCCACGTCCACCACACTGACACAGCCGAGACCAGCAAGGGAAAGGGCTTTTCTCCCAACTTCTGGGCAAGTCAACACCAAGTGCCCACGGCTGGTGGGGAATGGGCCTAGGTTTCCACACTTGCGCAATCCTCAAGTGACAATCTGAGTAATGTTATACTTGGGGATGTGTCCACCTTGACACTTGCAGACTTTGTTTCTCAGTATCTAAGCTCTTTGCAAGGCTCTCTCTGATACATGGATTTTCATGGCTATGAAATGCTCCCCCAGCCCCGTGCCCCATGGCCTTCACGTGCCACTTGTATTAATAGCAGCTCTCCAGCCTTCCAGGACTGCTCCTGTGCTGGCCTTCCTCTGCAGTTCATCTGTCTTTATAGTCTGTGTCTCTCCAGGTTGGGGAGACAGCTCAGGGCTAGAGCACCTATGAAGTATGCTCAAGGCTCTGGCTTGACCCCCAGTACCACACCTACACAAATAAATTAACCCAGTGTGTCTCCTGTGACTGGACTATCGTTGGTCCCTGCCCCTTTGTCCCCCTTTCGGAAGGTTCAGCCCCCCACTGGCTAGAGCTAACAACAGCCAGCTGCTGGCATCCTATTTTCCTTCCCTGCCTTCTCTGGGGCTGATCTTTAGGATCATATTGCATTTAATCTTTGGCTGTCTGTTTTTCAGTCGGCTTTTGAGCTATTTCCTAATACATTTTCTGTTAACAGCGCAATACCACAAACTGGGAAAGTTGTCCAGAAGTGGGGTTTATTTTGGCTCAGGAGTCTGGGCCAAGGCTAAGACACCAATCTGATTACAGCCTTCATGCTGGCAGACTCGAGGCTGGCAGAGCATCGTTGGGCAAGAAGCAGGAACCCCCTAGCCACAGGGTCTGTGCCTGTGATAGCAGATCTGCCCTGAGGTAACCCACCACTCACTACTCCATTAGTGACACGGGTGAAGGGATCCCAGTGTGTCCCGTCACCTCTTAAAGGCCCACCCAGTGACATGTCTTAATACCTCATAAAGCCAATCAAATGTCAATGTGTGTTTCAGCGGTGACAAACTGGGTTCGAACTACAGCTCTGTATTTCATAGTTGTTAAAAAAGTTTTTCTCATGTTATGGTAAAATGTGTGACTTAAAACTTTTCATGTAGTTCAGTGTCACTACAGGCAGCCACAATGGTGCACACCTGTCACTATGTAGTCCCCGCCACTTAGTCCCAAGACGCTACTGCCACTGAAAAGAAAATCTCCACAGCCTTCTCAGCCACCTTCCCTTGTGTTAGTGTTCGATCCCATGGCTCACCACGTATTGAGTTATCGTCTCATCACTTCTGGAATGCTAGAACTTTGCAGTTACAAAAATGTCTGCTTAGCCTTGCTGACCTGTTCAGTGCCCGATAGTTCAACACCACGTAATGCTAAGGCTTGTCTACTGAAATAGCCACAGGTGTTCTAAAGAGACAGGCAGCAATGTAAGCGCTTGCTCCTGTGGTATTTCGTTCCTTATGTCCTGGAGGCTGTAACCCATCTGGCAACTCTCACAACCAGAAGGTGTCAGCATTCCCACAAAGCACCTGTGAAGCCCATCCCTGAAGGCAATGTGTTTCTGAAACTGGCTTTGAAATCCATGTGCAATTGAAAGGAGTGTCTGAAACAGAATAGTGTTTATGGGACCAGGGACTATCCCACACCCTTGCAGCCAAAATGTTCCCTCCTGTGATGTATATATTCAGTTTGTGTGTTCATATATGAATGTATCCATAAGCATGTGGGAGCCACAGGTCGACTTCAAGTGTCTTTCTCAATCATTCTCCTCTTTATTTTGTTGAGACGGGATCTCTCACCGAGCTCACTGGTTCGGCTGAGTTTTCCAGCCAGAAAGCCTCAGGGTTCCTCATGAATTCACCCCCCAGCAATGAATGAGCTTACAGACACACCTCACCATGCCTGGATTTTTATGTGGGTGCTTGGAATCCAAACCTCAGGTCCTCATGCTTTCAAAGCAAAGACTTTACCAACTGAGCCATCTCTATAGCCCTCCAAATTTTGTTCTTAAAACCATGGTACTTGGGTCTCTAAATTGCCAGCAAGGTACTGAGACTATTGTTTGGGCTCTAGGAGTTATATCACCAATCAGAAGATGCCAACTGCCAAAGGAAAAGGTAGATCATCAGAGACACCAGAGTACTGAGCAAGCCCGGGAAAGTCATTCATGACGCAGTAAATGGGCCAGGCGAGTTCTGCAGTGCAGGGAACACTACAGAAGCATGCGCCCTGTGGACAGAGTGAGTGCAAGCATCCCAGGAAAGCGCACAGGGCTGCACATGACTTCCTTGGACGGCCTCTCGGTTGAACAGGAATTCAATTCACATCTCTTACAAAGGCAACTGCCTTCTGAGGTAGATCTGAGCTTCGGCTTCCCTGGAACCTCAGCTGGACAGCAGCAGGGGACAGGCATCCAAGTTCTGCACACTGAAGCATTTCTCTGTCCCCTTTTGGAAACATAAGCATTTTCCTGGTATTTGGTTGTTACATCCTCAGCAGTGGACTCGCAGTGTGGAGCGAGGCAACATTTCAGAGCTGCCCATTACAGATTTGTTATCTCAACACATACCACTGATAGTTAATCATGTTCATGCAAAATGACTTCTTGATGTTGTAACTAACAGCTCACTGACAAGCAGAGTAACCCTATCTTCACCCAGGAGACAGCTACTGTTTCCTTGGGGGCAAAATCAGTGCCAGTGAGAACAGATGCCAAGAGAAAGGACGTCAGCAAACGCCGGGCACAGAAATGGATATTTGACAGGATAATATTTACCTTAGGCTTTCCTAATCAGAAGCCTGGTTTTGGATCAGTCTAGATCCTGCATCAGAGCCACTAGCAGAGAGGGCTGTTAAGATGCAAACCACTGGACCCACTTAGCCTCAGGATTCAGGTATGGAGTTTGGCACAGGTTTACTGCCGGGATATCCTACTCAGAGACCCATAGACCTAGATCCCATTTTTGAAGAGACTGCCTTTTGGGGATCTTTACAAACCACCTATTCCTGGGGTAGATCCAGGTCAAAACAAAAATAAAAACAACTGCATGTAGATGGTATACTCGACACAGTCCTGGTTCCTGGCTGCTCCCCAGAAACCAAGTACTTCAGCAAGCGGTTCAGAGAGGAATGACAATGCTTAATATTGCCAACTTGATGGGTATGTCTGTGAGGGGTTTCTAGATGGGGGTCACTGAGGTAAAAAGAGCCACCCTAAACATGGGCAACCCATTGCCTAAGCTGGGGTCCTGAGATGAATAAAAGAAAGTACGCTGAGCTCCAGTAACTGGTACCCCACACTCGGGCTGCCATGCCCCTCCTGCTGTGATAGACTACAAACTGTGAGCCAAAGCAAGCCCTTCATCCCACAAGTCACAGCAACAAGTGACCCTTGCAGAAGACACAGAACAGCACCTTTGACTGCAGGCTTCTCTTTCTTCCATTAAAAGAACAGGTGACCAAGGAGAAAAACCAGATCTGTCTCCACTTAGAGGTCTCTCCAGTCTGTCCCAGTCAGTGTCAGTGTGTCCTCACTAGAACATTCTGTTTGTCTACAATGGTGAGCTGGGAGGACTCAGCCAATCAGGGAAGCACCTCACTCCTCACCACCCCAAGCTATTCTGGCCCAGAAGTAAAGAGCTGCCAACAGCTGAGTGGCAATGAGCTCGGGCTAAAGGTTTCGTTGTTGCGTGTGTAACTGATTCTTCCAGCACTACCGGGTGTCACCCAGGTGAGCAGACACACCTGGCCAGCCTCTAGGTTCCCTGAGCCTATCTATCTACTCTCAGAGATGGGTGGTTTGATGTGGCAGCCACACCCACACGACTAATGTGCCTGCCTTTGCCCTCTTGATCAGAGAATAACCACAGCCTTGAGAACGGTGCAGAGAGGCTAACCTCTTTTCAGACCCTTCGTGCTAGAAACTATTACTCCCACTTCCTTATCTAAACAGGAAACCAGTCCAAATTATAACTCCCAAGATTCTATTTATTGCAAAAATTAATTCCATTGCCTAGATTAAATCGTTATTTGGCAAAATTTAAGACTTAGCAAAAACAAAGTAAATTTAACACTAATGAAGTGTTCTGGTTCTGTTTATTAACAGCGCTGCCATGTTTTAAAACTTCTGCTGGATACAGAAAACTACAAAAAGGTTAAAGCACAACATAAGTAGTTTTATTGTCTCTGACGTCAAGGACTAACCAGGGCCCCCATGTGCTAAGCAAGCCATGCTCTCCTGCTGAGCTACATGCCCAGCCATAACTTACATGGTTTTACATCAGCTCTGACTAAAAATAAATTAAATGGGGTGGGAAAAAATGGCTCCATGGTTAAGAACACTCACTGGTCTTGCAGAGGACCCAGCACCTACATGGTGGTTCACATTCGTTCATAAATCCAGTTCCAGGGGGTCTGATGCTATATTCTGGCCTCCAAGGGCACCCAGTATGCACATGGTACATATATATATATATATATATATATATATATATATATATATGCAGGCAAAACCTCATGCAGATGAAATGAAATAAACCTAAGAGACATTTTAAATAAACTAGAGAGCGCAGGAAATCACTGTGAATGAGAAGCAGAAGAGAAGCCATCTATCTCCACGCAGCGGAGGGAGGACGAAGGTGAAGGCAAGGGTCACTAACTTGCCTACCTGTGGGGCTCTGCTAGAGATAGGACTGATAAGGAGCAAAGGGTATCACACAAGAAAAGGGTTTCCCCACACTCAGATGACTGTGCAATTAGATTCTTTTATCTGAAGTCAGCACTGGATTCGGACTAAAGAAAAAAATAACAGATACACACAAAAACCCACTGGTACAGGATATCTCACAGCTATGTTTATGATGCTAGATTGTGTGAGATAGCCTATGAATGTCCAAGGATGTAAGACTGTTTGGGAAATCTGTGGCACACCCAACCCACAGAACCAGGCTGAGGCAGGAGGACTGATACAAGTTTGAGACTAGCCTGAACTAGAGTGAGAACCTATCTCAAAAAAACAAAATCCAATAATGACAACAGCCAAGGTCTGACCTTGTTTTGGACAGGAGTTTTCATGCATACGGAGACATGAAGAAAAGCACAGTAGAGTGGCCACTCGGTAGAATAGCTACAAAAGCAGGGACCATGCTCATTCCCTGAATTTAGGACCGCAAGCAATGCTCACATTCTTGTCTTGACCTTCCTCCATTTTCTGACTGCCTACAATAATGTGATGCTATTGCAGAACTAAAACGAAAACATTTTGTAATGCAACCTTCCCCTTCTCCCCCTTCTTCCTCCTTTTTGAGACATCATCTCCTGTAGCCCAGGCTGGCCTCCAATTGGATTTGTAACCAAGTATGACTTCGCTCTCCTGACTCTCTCTCCTGCCTCCACCTCCTTAGTGCTGAAATCAAAGGTGTGTGCCACTACACCTGGTTTAAGCCAATCTTCTTTTTTCCCTTTAAAAATGTGTTTGTTAGCTGGGCATAGTGGCATACACCTTTAATTCCGGAACTCAGGAGGTAGAGGCACATGGATCTCTGTGAGTTCCTAGCCTGATCTATGTAGTGAGTTCCAGGATAGCCAATGCTACATAGTGTTTTTTTATTATTTTATGTAATCGCCTGCCTGCATGTGTATGTGCAAGCCTGGCACCTGAGAAAGGAAAGGATGTCGGATCCCCTGGAAATGGACTTGCAGATAGGTGTGAGCTGTCTGATGCAGGAGTCTGAAACTGGACCGTGGTCCTCTGGAAAAGCAGTGGGTGCTCTTTACTGAGCCAACTCTAGCTCCTTACTTTGGATGTTAATCATGTGCTCTGTTAGGAACAATGAACTGCCCGTGTGGCTGAAACTCTCCTAATGGACAAATATGTTCCTCTCTATAGAAGTTAGAAAACTTTAATCCCAGTACTCAGGAGGCAGAGGTAGGCGCATCTCTGTGAGTTCGAGGCCAGGCTGGACCAACAGCCTCCAAAACAATACAGAGAAACCCTGTCTCGTAAAAAAACCAAAAAAAAAAAAAAGTTAGAAAACACGGCTTTCTACTGGAAGTTGGAGCTGTTTTGCCTGGTGCCCCCATGTCCTGGAGGCTATACCTGGTCATCCCTGTGATCGCCATCCTCTTTAAGAGGAAGACAGACTTGTGTGGACTAACTGGTATCCCTCATAAGGATATGATGAAGTCCTATGCCATGTGTGATAGTTGAGATCTGAAATGTTCACACAAGCTCATGATGTACTGTTTACAGGGGTGGGGCTTCGGGGATGCATCTAGATCTGCATGAATCAGTTCATTGAAGGGCTTATAATTTTATGGGCACTTAGGTGGTGGCACTTAGTTGGAAGATAAAGGGTTCTTTAGTTGAGATCTGAAATGTTCACACAAGCTCATGATGTACTGTTTACAGGGGTGGGGCTTCGGGGATGCATCTAGATCTGCGTGAATCAGTTCATTGAAGGGCTTATAATTTTATGGGCACTTAGGTGGTGGCACTTATTGGAAGATAAAGGGTTCTTAGGGGCTGTATCTTGTTCCCAGCCCCTTCTCTGCACCCCTTCCTGGATGCCATGAGGCCAGAGGCTTTATCCCTACTATGTCACAGGCACAAAGCAATGGGGTCAGCTGAATGTGAACTGAAACCAACAAACAAAGCAACCCTTTCCTACTTGTGACCAACATGACTGTGTTTGTAATCACCCAGAAAACACACCTCTGGCCATGGCTATGACAATATTTCCACTGAGATTTATCTGGAGAGGGAACATCTGCCCTAAATCCCTGGAGATGGGTCCTATAGGCTGATTGTTCCAAGCTGATTAAAAAGTGGGAAAGGAGAAAGCCAGATGAACACCGGCGTCCACTGGGCATACGATGTGCTTTGCGTTCCTGTTCCTGTACTACTGCCGCTGTCCCGATCCTACATGACGGTCTCTAAACTATGGACCAAAATCAAGCCTTCCTTCTTTAGGCAGCCTCTTGCTAGGTGTTTGGTCAATGAGAAATCAGGTTGTTTCTGGCATTTTGTCACAGTGGCTAAGACCTGACAAACACCCTGCTACGTGCAAAGTGACTTTATAAGGAACTGGGGTTTTGAAGACATAATGAGTTGAGACGAGGATACTTGGACACTTGACCCACTGTGACTGGCTTTTTGAGAGAAGCAAGCGGAACAGAAAGGACTCTGCGTGTAAACCCAGAAGGAAGGTGTGGCAACAGTAAAGATGGTAAGGGTTCAAAAGAAAAACAAAGCCAGGAGCAGGGTCTCTGCTAGAAACCCCAGAGGCAGGCGAGGCTGGAAGGACCCCCTCTCTGCGCCTCTGAGACACAGGGCCTTGCAGATCTATTGTGCCTACCACGTCAAAGTCTTGGACCTCAGACTGTCCTAACATGGTCAGGTGTTCTGCTGCCCTAGGCCCAAACACCGAGAAAGCAACAGCTGTTGAGTTAGCATACCTAGCGTACCGGCCCCTTCAGCTGTCCTAACCCCTGCAGCATCCTGGGCCCTCAGGGGACTGTTTCCAAAGTTTCAGCGCACCCCAGAGCACCTGAACAGAGGGTGATGGGCTCACCCAAGCATCAGGTCTTTTTCTTGCTTGGAGGAGAACTTCAGGTTTCTTCCTTGGCTACTGTCCACCCTATGTACTGAAAGAGAGTTTCTCACTTGAACCCAGAGTGCAGCAATCCAGTTAACATAGCTGGCCAGTTTGCTCCACGGATCCCTGTCTCTGCTCCCAGCACTGGAGGTATGAGTCCACCATGAGGCCCGCCTGGCATTTAGTAAGCACTGGAGATTCAAACTCAGGTCCTAACTTTTACACAACAAACACTTTATCCAGCGAACCATCACCCTATCCCATCAATGTTTTGATTCTCTAAACGTCAGTACTAAGAATTCTCCTTCTCATAAATGTAGAGTATAAAAATGTCTGGGGTTATTTCAGAAGTTGTTAGAAATTCTGCCCTAATTCCAAACCAATATTCATTGAATAACTGTTTATGAATCCCCAATCAGTTCAAACAGTATTTTTTTTCAAGACCGGGTTTCTCTCTATTGTTCTGAAGGCTGTCCTGAAACTTGCTCTATAGACCAGGCTGGCCTTGAATTCACAGATATCCACCTGCCTCTGCCTCCCAAGTGCTGGGATTAAAGGCATGTGCCGCCAACGCCTGGCTCAAACAGTATTTTTTAAAAATCAAACAATTCAACCCAAAGATACATCACTTTGATACATACTGAAGAATGGTGGTAAGAAAATCTTAAGTTTTGTTTTCTGTAATTAAATTGTTACATTTCTAGAAGAGCAAAGACTTGTGTATGGGCAGGGAAAACGCTGCAAGTTACCCTAATTGAGTGTTCCAGGCATTGTTCTCTGGTGCTATGTGGTGTGGCTGGCTGCCCACCATTGCCCACGTAGACTCAAACGTGCCCATGCAGCGGCACAGGCTCACACCCTCCCTCACCCCTTCTGTTCCCAGTCCCGTCCACTCCTGCCCAGATTAACTCTGACCTTGATAGCATTACTGCCCACCCACACTGGAGCAGGCAACCTCTGCCCTTCCTGCCTCTTTGAGGAGACCTCAGTTCTACCTTTACAGTCTGTATCTGCACTCTCTATGGCTAGCATTCATCACTGGCCCCGCCCCTCAGGGACCCATCTCCTGACTAGCACTCATCACTGGCCCCCCCCTTCCGGACTCTACCTCCTGATTAGCATTCATCACTGGCCCCGCCCCTCAGGACTCAGGCTCCTGACTCTCTGTCCCACCTGGAGCCTGGCTGAAGAACAAAATGTACTCTTTCCAGTGTCCTTCTTCCTAGATACAGGACACACACAATGGCTGCCTGTGTTGTAAGACTCCCCTGCCCTACTAGGAAACTGACAGACAACAAGAAGCCACACACTCCAGAGTCCTTCTGAGTTCTAGCCACTGTTCTTCCACGCAGCCCTGAGTACACTCTGGAGGGTTAAGATGAAGCAGCTTTGGTTCTGAGAATGGTGTGTCCTGGCCACACCCTGTCTCCCAATCAAGTGGAAACAAGCACCTGTGTCTACCCCTAGGGCCATGCACCAGGAGAGCCTACTGGCAATCAGACTCTCCAGGTCTGGTGACTCATCCCTGTGAGGTGTGATAGCTTACCAGCCCATGACCTTCATCTTGGGGAACAGAAGTAAGAGGTATGTAACCACTGCCATATTCCACACAGCTCCAGAGCAAGACCGCCTCATGCTACCAGACAAGCTCCTTCATGCTGCCCACACACACCTATCACCAGCCAGGCTGACTCCATGCTGACCAGTCTTCCCAGGCTGCAGTGAGCAAGAAAGGTTCTCAATCTGTACTCCCCCTGCTAATAGCAACAGCCCCCAGGGTTCAGAATGCTTCTAGAAGAGACCCATATGAGCAAACATACAACCTGGGTCCCTCTCCTCAAACAGCCAATGCCTCACAAGCAGGGACCTATGGAGGCCACAGGTCATGCAGGGAAAACAGCAGCCCAGGTCTGAACATGGACAGCAGAGACCCTATGGCTTACTAAAAATGCCTAACCAGTTTTGTGGGGGTTTTTTGGGGGGTGGGGGGATTTTGAGACGGGTTTCTCTGTGTAACTTTGGAGTCTGTCCTGGAACAAGCTCTTGTTGACCAGGCTGGTCTCAAACTCACAGAGATCTGCCTGTGTCTGCCTCCTGAGTGCTGGGATTAAAGGCGTGTGCCACCACCACCCAGCATGGTTTTTGCTTACAGTTTACATAGTCATAAAGTCTTCGTGGTTTCCCCAAGGGCATGGGAAGTGACTATGGAACAGGAAGCTTGTTGTTAATCTCAGGACTAAGTACTCAATGTGGAGCTTAAACATGACCTTGAGCCCATGACTTTGATTAGAGTGCGTGCTAGCTTGCTCAAGGAGACAGAGGCGGAAAGAAGTTGGTGCAGCTGCCTCCATGAGGAAGAAGGGGGATGGGGTGTCTGGGGTGCAGCTAGCTGCTTGGCATGACTGTACTTGCACACATGCCTGCTTACTCCTGTGCTCCAGACTTAGACCTGAACACCATGTGACCACAGTGAGGAAGAGCACTGTCTAAACTGGGCAAGACTGATTATGGACACCACACCGCCATGCTCCCTGGTGTGATAGCCAGGCCTCACTCTGCCTTGTTTCCCAGCTCCAGCTCCTTGCTCAGGACCCTGGAATCCCAGACAGCAGAAGCCACCTTCTGCCTGGCCGGCTTCACTGGTTCCTCTGCCCACATGTGGGCTGGGGCTGAACTCAGGGCCTTATGTATGCCAAGCTAGGGCTCTGACTAAATCCCCTCTTTTTTTCTTAAGACTGAGTTGCCCAGGATGGCCTAGAACTTGTCATTCTCCGGCCTCTGAAGTGTGATGACAGGCCTGGGCCACCACTCTAGCTTCAAATTCCCAGTGCTCTTGGCATGGGCTCCAACAGGAGCCAATGTGCTGAAATGCTGTCTTTGGGTCTGATCTGGCAGATGTACAGCCCCTGGAGCTCCTTCGAGATGTGGCCTGGACGGCAAAGGGACTCTAGATGTGGCCACATCAAAGCCCCTGAGATAAGATAACGATGATGTCTTTTGACCCACATCACCCCCTTCCAAAGGCCCCACCTTCTGATGCCTCATGCTGAAATGGGCATTCCCAGCAGAGAACGTGGGATCTTTAGACAGCTCTGATGTAAACGTAAAGACCTAGGAAGCGAGGGGGGGGGTGGGGAATCAGAGACATAGTCAGAGGGACAGGAGGAAGAGGCCTTGAGCCAAGGGAATCGGGCAGTCTCCAGGAGTCAGGAAGAGCAGAAACAGATCTTACTAGGGGGTACACAGTCCCTTTCACATTCTGGACCCCTGAGGTGATAAAATCACATTGCTGAGTTGCTCATTCACAGGAGCCACAGGGGACTCTTACCTGGAGTGTGTGAGCTCCTGACATCTGGGTACCTCCATGTTCCTAACTGAGCAATGGGCATGGGGGGAAGGGAGAGTAAGTAGGGGAGTGGAGAGGGATTGGGGAAGGGAAGGAGGAGAGATGGGCGTGGGGAGAACGGATAGAGTGAGAAGGGGGGGAGAACAGGTAAATGTGGAGGGGGCTGGGAGAGGAAAGAAGAGGAAGAGGGGATGGGAGGGAGGAGGACATGGAGGTGTTGGGGGGGGGGTGCTACGGGGTAAGGAAGGGGAGGGGCAGCCAAGGGAAAGCCCAGCATTCACTTCTCTCTACCGATCTGTTTGCTGTCTTCCCAGCTGGGCTCCTTTGGGAGCCTGAGAAGATTAGTAGGGATAGCTCAGCCTTGCCTCGGGGCCTGGGAACCAGCAGAAAGCAAGGTGTCTTCAGCATGGGTTGTAACCCCAGGCTTTTCTCCATACTTCCTTGCTGTTCCAACCCTACCCTGGCCAGAGTTGAGAGAGTACGGAGTCCATGTTCCCTCTGCAGCCTGGGAGGCTGCTGCTGGTGCCTGTGGACCTGGCTCCTCTTCTCCTCTGATGTGGTTAGCCTTACATCAATCAGGGTTTGACTTCAGCTCAAGTTTTTGCCTGTGCAGTGACTCTATTTCCCAACAATGGCATATTCTGAGGGTCTACGGAGGACACAGGTTAGAGGACACTACCTACCCAGCACCTCACCTACCACCCCCATTCCCTTTCTTCATCCCTGCTACATTGCCCTCCTGTTTCCCGAACCTGGTGTGAGTATTTGTCAGTCACATTGGCCTACAGAAGCCTTAGTCACCCTGGCCTTGCCCTCCTGGGTGACGTGCCCAGCTGGTTGTCAAGTCATTCTGAACTTTGGCCTTATCTGCAGCATCTCCCCATGAAGCTCATTCTCACCCCTACCCCCACCTGGCTGAGTTACTCACCAGCTGCCTGCCCTGGACCAGAGGTGTCAGTTAGCTTCACTTTTCCATGGGCTGCTGCACCAGACCCAGCTGCCAGAGGGCAGAGCAAAACAGCCTCACCCACCTGTGCTAAAGTCCCATGTCACCAAACCGAAACTAAGCTGTTATCTGACTTCCAAGGAATCAGGAGGCAATAACCAAGTTCCCCAAACAGGCCCTTCCTTCCACAAGTCCCCTGCTGTAAGCCTTACACCAGCTAATCCTTGCAAAAGGTGCTGGAAGGAAGCAGTGAGGTGTTAAACAATCCCTTGTCCTCTGCTTCTGCTGGTTTCAGTCTGCCTGCCTGTAAAGCCAGCCTCCTCTGCCCCAGCCCTGCTATCCCAGCACTTCTAGTCTACAGGATCAAGCGGTACACAGTTCTAGAATCAAAAGTAGAGGCAAGTGAGGCCAGGAAAGGGTCACAGTCCCCTGCATGGCCGGGGCTTACATCTAACTACACGGGCTCCTCTCTGAACCCGTCCTCCCAGCCTGGGGGCCTCTTCTCAACTGCCCTCTGCTTCTCCCCCCATCCCCCAGAGCTTGCAGCATGATCCATCAATCACCCGACCCTGCCTCCCTGCTCCCATTGTCCTGCCTTTTCTGTGCCAGCAAAATCCCCACAAGTCCTTCTGCTGATTTAGAGTCACCACACCTTGCAAGTCAGTGGCATTGCTATCACAGATGCCACCAAGCCTTCAACCCTAAGATAGCAGCTCCCCACCTCCATCTTCCCAACCCCGACCCCCTATCAGCCCTCTGCCACCATTGCCTTTCTCCCTCTGCAGAGACTTCTCCTCAGGAGATATGGATAATGTCCATCTGTCCCAGGTTGGGCAGCGACTACAGACCAAAGAAACTATTCCACCGAGTCTAGATTAGAGAATCAAGGAGTCTTCTGGGGTCAATTATAGGAGTGTGGGTGATACAAAAACCATCACCAAAGGATTCACTACATGCTGGAGAGATGGTTCAGTGTAAAGGTGCTTGCCTGTCACCAAGACTACAACTGAGCTCCATCCCTGGGACTCACATTGTAGAAGGAGAGAACCCACTCCCAAAGTTGTTCTCTGACTTCCTGTCCCGCGCTACCGTCTCGCCAGCAAGAACGACGCAGAACACTCGGATCCTTCTGCAGTAAAGCTTTAATGCATCTTGAGAGATAGATGATCAGCTTCTTAGAAGGAGACCCCAAGCTAAGAAACCCAGCCCCTTATATAAGCCTAGGAGCTCCGAGTGAGATGTGTAGAGCCGGGATTGGTGGTTTGCACATCACCCCAGATGACGTCACGGGAGAGGCACAGTTTAAACGGTTAACTCCAACTGACAGCGACAGTTAACTCCAACTGACAGCGACAGTTAACTCCAACTGACAGCGACAGTTAACTCCAACTGACAGCGACAGTTAACTCCAACTGACAGCGACAGTTAACTCCAACTGACAGCGACAGTTAACTCCAACTGACAGTGGATGTCAGCGCCATCTTCTAACGGCAATAGCGATAGCGAGGGCGGCTCCTCACATCTCCCCCTATTCATTTATTTTTGAAGCAATAGGACACCCACAACTTTGGAGTGGAGATAGAGGTCAAATCCCCATGTGCAAATTCGGAACATGTACAAAGCTCCTCTCCAGGGTCTTATCCCCAGAGGAAGTCCTGACCAGTCCGATGTCTTTTTTCTGGGGGAAGGAGATCATGACATAGAACCTTCATGCAAGATGACTTATCTCCCAGGAGAAAGTCGTTATACCGCAGACCTCTCCTGTGCAGTGCTTAGCCTTGCAACTCCTTGGGCTGCTGAAGCCTACCCACTCTATCCCGTGCAATGAGACTAGCCTCGTGGGGTGCAAGAGCTGGGAGGCCAGCGACCTATTGCTTTAACATGGTTAACCAAATGTCAGGGGATGCTCCGTGTTCTAAGGCAGCAAGTGCTTGTGCCACCACCACTTTCTCCTTTTGTTTGGGCTCTGAGCGTACACACCATCCAAAGCATCAACACTATTCCACAGCAGAGAACTAGGCTAAATGATCCTACCCCCACCCATTCCTTAAAATAAGAAAATGCAGATGAAATCCAGGGGAGAGGTCTTCCATCAGAGAAAGATCCAGATGCGTCGAATTCACTTGCAGGATCGCCATTCTCAACTCACGGAGTGTCTGCTCAAACTCAAAAGTCCAATTCTGTAATAAATGTTGAGACAGAGCTTTTGACAGGTTAGCTGCTCTTGTAAAATTCTCATATTGTACTAAGTGACACAAAGGCCAGGCAACTTTGTTCACATCCCAATTTGGCCATCTGCCACAATATATCCAATTGTTCCTGAACCAAATTAATCTGTTGGTTTACCAACATCAGGCCTCCTTGTATCTGAGAATTGGCAGTGGCCTGTTTATCTAGGACCATGGTCACAGTGGCCTATAGTTCATTAATGGTTTGAGTTGTCTGCACAGTGGCAGAAAGTGCAAGGGCCGAGGCGGTAACCGAAGCAGTAACCGCGGCGGTGGCTATCAGGCCCACAATAATAGCAGAGATCCCAAAAATCTCGCTTTTCCCTAAACAAACTCAAATTACTTGGCGCCTCAACAGGAGCTGGAATAAATCGAGGCATGCGCATTACCAAAGCAAAAGGGTGCTTAATAGCATCCCAGCATAATGCATAAAAACAATTCTAAGCAGAACAATTTATTTCTTTCTGATTCTTACCTAAGGTATCATTACTCACAACCCAAATAAAGGGCAGCTGAATAATTAGTTCTCTTAAAAGGGGTATACTTAACATTGGAGGAGGACCAATCAGATGATCCAGAGCTCTGTCCCTCACTCAGACTGTTGCCTAATGCCCCTTTCCAATCAAAAGTAATCTGTCCCTTCTCACTATCATAGGAGAAAGATCAGTACAGCTTCCATTAATTCAAAAGGATTAGCATTAGATCTTTCTGGATCCATATGAATAAAATTATCCTTTAATGAAGAAATCACAGTAAAGCACAAGCTTCCTACTAATGACAAGGTTCTCTCATCCTGAAAACTCTGTATCTGAGGATCTAAAGGCAAAAAGGCAAGCCCCAACTCTCTATTATTTGTGAAAAATCTAGGGAACACCTGGGCATTCTGCATCACTGGCATCGGTAGGGGAAGGTAGACATGATGGCCCACCGTAACTCTCCCATCATACTAGGAACCATCATCCCGAGTAGGAGAGTCTTCATCACCCACTTGGCCTCCATCCTTCTTATTCTGGAGTTGTGAAGGAGCTCTTCGAGTGAGTCTTTCAGGGATCCACAGGGGGTTTTCTTCCTCCTGTGGAAAAACACACACAGCTCCCCTGGATCTTATAAGAATAGGATCCGGGCCTTTCCAGAGATCAGTCAAGACATCTTTCCATTTTACCATTTCTTTTGGCCTATCAGGCTCTAAACTGTGGCGATCAGCCGCAGTGTGGCCTTGGGCATCACAGTTCAAGAAATTAAGGGTAAAAAGTGCCATGGATACAGCAACTCTTGGTACCGAGGGTAGAACATCCTCAATACTCCCCTTTTGTTTAATCAGATATGATTTGAGTGTACGATGGGCACGTTCCACAATGCCCTGTCCTTGAGGGTTATAAGGTAGGCCAGTTAGATGGGTAACATCCATTTGCCGACAAAACTGTCGGAATTTTTGAGAGGTATATGCTGGTCCATTGTCTGTTTTTAAAATTCTGGGTTTTCCCCAAGCACTCCAGGCCTCAAGGCAATGTTGAATCACATATGAGGCCTTTTCCCCTGTTAGGGGTGTGGCAAACATTACGCCAGAACAGGTGTCAACAGAAACATGAACATATTGAAGCCTTCCAAAAGAGGGAATATGAGTAACATCCATCTGCCACATCTGCAATGGTCTAATGCCACGTGGGTTTATTCCCATGTGGGGAGTAGGTAAGAATTCGCAGCAATTCTGGCATTGAGTAACAATTTCCCTAGCCTCTTTCCTGGATAGAGCAAAACGACGGCGCAAGGTCTCAGCCGTCACATGAAAGCGCTTATGGAATTCTTTTGCTGCTTGTGCATGGGTAGACAAGGCAGCGGCCACCAGCTTTGTAGCCTTGTCCGCTAAGTCATTCCCTAAGGACATGGGACCTGGGAGTCCAGAATGTGCTCGGACATGGGTAATGAAAACAGGAAATCTCCTATTTAACAAGGCAGCTTGTATCTTCTGAAAGATGTTAGCAACTCTGCTGGAGGATCTTATTATTCCAGCTATCTCAAGGAGATTAACTGCATTAACCACATAAGAGGAATCTGATACAATATTGAGGGGTCCTGGAAAAGCCTCAAGAACCTCCAGTACTATCAGACATTCTACAACTTGAGGTGAAGTTTCATTATATTGTTTAGATATAACCCTATCCTTGACCACATAAGCTCCCATACCAGTTTTTGATCCATCAGTGTACACCACAGTCCCATCTGGGAGTGGGTCTTTAGCTGTCACTTGTGGAAACACTATAGCCTGGTTTAGGGCAAACTGTAAAATTGGATGCTTTGGAAAATGATTATCAATTTGTCCTGAAAAGGAAGTAACTAAAACTGCCCAATCACTAGATGTGGCTGCCAAGGTCTGAACTTGTGCAGCAGTATAAGGCACAATCAAGGAATCAGGATCCCTGCCAAAATGTGTAACAGCTGCTTTTATTCCGCGAAGCGCGAGCTGTGCAACAGCATCAGGGTACCAGTCAATAATCTTAGCAGGGGAAGCATTTGGATGAATCCAAAGTAATGGTCCATGTTGCCACAGGACTGCAGTTGGCAATTGAGCTGTCTTAAAAACACACAGATTAAAAGGTAGTGACTCCTCAATTCGTTGTAATTGTGCTTCCTGTAAGGCCTCTTCCACCATCTGTAAGGCTCGGTGGGCGGCAGGGGTAAATTTTCTGGGTGAGGAGATATGAGGCTCACCCTCCAGGAGATCGAAGAGGGGTTTTAGATCAGCAGATGGAATTTTTAAAAAGGGCCTCAACCAATTTATATCTCCCAGAAGTTTCTGAAAATCATTTAATGTTTGTAAGTGGTCTTTGCGAATTTCTATTTTCTGAGGAACTATATTTTTGGGAGTAATCTTTGAGCCCAAAAAGAGGCCTGTATCTGCAATTTGAACCTTTTCTGAGGCAATCTCTAATCCCCACTGTTTTAATTCAGCCACCAGCATGGGAAAAGCCTTTTGTAAAACATCTAACTCTTTGTGACAAATAAGAATATCGTCCATATAATGGATAACGATTAAAGATGTAAATTGCTTCCTAATTGGCTCCAAAGCCTCCTGCACATATAGCTGACATATTGTTGGGCTATTGGCCATGCCTTGCGGCAGTACCTTCCACTGAAATCTCTTGTCTGGTTCCATATGATTAAGAGAAGGGATAGTGAAGGCAAACCTTGGTCTATCCCGTGGGTAAAGTGGAATAGAGAAGAAACAATCCTTAATATCTATAATAATAAGCTTCCAATCTTGAGGAAGTGCAGAAAGCAAAGGAAGGCCTCTTTGAACAGGGCCAAAAAGATGCATCTGATTGTTAATGGCCCGCAGGTCGTGGAGTAATCTCCACTTCCCAGATTTCTTCTTAATAACAAAAATTGGTGTATTCCATGGGGAGGTAGAAGGCTCTAGATGCCCCAGCCGTTCCTGTTCTTGCACTAATCTTGTGACAGCCTCTAATTTTTCAGAGGATAGAGGCCATTGAGAGACCCATAACGGCTCCTCTGTTTTCCATGGTATGGGTCGTGAAGCCTCAACGGCCCCTAAATAAAACCCAGTCCTTTTCTACCCCGATTTCCGTGTTGTGTAATGGGTTTTATTCTGCCTTGTTCTTGCCTACCCAAGCCTCTACCATTTGTATACCCCATCTTTGCCATAATGGCTGATGCCTGGGGGAGTATTCATTAGTTAGGGTCATGCCCATGGCTTGTAACACATCTCGTCCCCATAAATTTACAGGGAGTGGCAACACATAGGGGTAAAACATCCCTGTTTGCCTTCAGCATCCCGCCAGGTTAAGGCTGAGGCACTGATGGCAGGAGAGGACTGGTATCCAAGACCTTGTAGAGAATGAGATGAAACAACAGTGGGCCAAGACTTCGGCCACCAATGGAGTGAAATAATGCTTTTGTCTGCTCCCGAATCCATTATCCCTTCAAATTCTTTTCCATTAATTAACAATTTTATTGTAGGTCTCTCATTTAGGGGTATAGCCAGATAGGCTGAATCACTTCCAGAAGATCCCATAGCCCTTTTTTGTAAAGTGTAGGTTTCTCCATCCCCGAGGGAGGGCAGCAACACCAGTTGTGCAATTCTATCTCCCTGCTTTATAGAAAATACACCCCGAGGGCTAGAACAGAGAACTTGAATCTCCTCTTTATGATATGGGTCAACAATCCCAGGATATATAATGAGTCCCTGTAAAGTTAAGGAGCCACGGCCCAGAATAAGCCCAATGGTGGCAGGGGGCAAAGGTCCAGGGAATGGACTGGGACCGGTTGAACATTCATTTGGGGCATGAGTAAGAAGTCGGAGGCGGCACGCAAGTCCATTCCGGAGGTTCCTCGGAAACCTCTACTTCCTCTTGATTGCTTTTCTGAAATTGGTTCCCATATTTCTGAGGGCCCTGGGACCATGGGCCCCGTGACCCGTTTTTTGATTGGGGTACCTTGGATTCTTCAATAGGGGGCAGAAGCCTCCCTTTTACATCCCGGACTGACCTGCATTCGCTAGCCCTATGATAACCTTTACCACAACGATAGCAAAGCTTCGATTCTCTTGTTCTTTCAGGGGCTTGACAATCTTTCTTAAGGTGCCCCATTCTCCCACAATTAAAACAAGCTTTTCGATTAGATAAATCTCTATACCTGTGCGTTTGTAAAATGGCGGCAGCTAGTCCTGCATTGGTTAGGGGTCCCCCAGCTCCCTGCACACTCTGAGCCAATCTTGTAAACCTTTGCTTTTGCGAGGGCGATAGCCGCTCGACATTCCTGGGTTGCTTGTTCATAGACAAGTTGCTCAATCAGGGGCATAGCTTGTTCTGAATCACCAAAGATGCGACTGGCGGCCTCTGTCATTCTGGCCACAAAGTCTGAAAATGGCTCTTGGGGTCCTTGGACAATCTTTGTAAGGTGTCCACTGGACTCTCCCCTTTTTGTGAGGGCCTTCCATGCTTTAATAGCGGCGGCCGACACCTGACCATAGACGCCCCAGATGTAGTTGGTTTGATTAAGGGCATGTTGACCCTGACCTGTCAGCATTTCAAATGTCCACTGCCTCTGATTCTCATCTTCAGCCGTGGCATTAACTCTAGCTTGTGCCTGGGCTGCATCATACCAGAGAGCCTTCCATTCCATGTATTGTCCCATGTTGGGAAGCACTGCTTTCACTGTCGTTTGCCAGTCAGTGGGAGTCATGGCAAAATTAGCAAGCCTTTCCACCTGTAATGTGGTAAAGTTAGCATTGACCCCATAATTACGAACGGATTCGGCCAATTCTTTAATTTGATTGTAATCTACGGGGGTATGTACTCTTCCGCCTTCCACATTCTCGAATACTGGAAAAGCCATTTGTATTTTTCTCCGTTCCTCTAAAGGTAAAAAGGAGTCAGTACCAGTATTCAGCCGAAGCTCATATGGCGGAGGCGCTGAGAGGCGTGAGCCCGCCGGATTTATAGGCGGTGGCCTCACATTCATTTTTGTTTTCAGTGGCCGGTGTCTATCAGGGTGATATCTTTTTCCTCATACCGTGCCACCTCCTCCTCTAGACCACCTTCTTCGCTAGAATCCAGAGTGTCAGAATCAGAATTATCTAGCTCCAAGGCTTCTAGCTCTACTGCAGGGTATAGACTAGATTCTGGCTTTTTCTTTTTCTTAGATTTGTTAAGGGGTGAATGATAACTCCCTTCTTTCTCTCCCCCTTTCTTAACTTCCTGGGGAGGGCCTTTTTTCTTAGACATGTCTTTTCTTTTGCGAGCTCCCATTCTCTCACTCCGTTCAGTTTCTGACATGCTATCCTGAACTTCCTCTAAGGTTCCCTGACTTTCTATTATAGCAGGGTGACAGGCCTCATCCTCCAAGCAGTTTTTAACTAGCTTCCAAATGGCTTTGGTACCTAAGCAGAGATCTCCTTCTGCATGCTTCCTGTCTAGTTCTTTACCTAGCTTGTTCCATGAGGCCACAGTGAGGGACCCGGAACAAGCATACCATGGTGCCACTCTATCTACCTCCTTCACAAAATTTTGAAGTGTTCGTGGTGCAATTTTAAGATCTCTTTGTTTTAGCACAGTCTGTAAGGCTGTAACCACTGACTGTGACGACCCCATCGCGCTGACAGCTTATCTAAAAAACGCGCTCAACTCCGTTACCAGACTGACAGCACCAGACTGACAGCACCAGACTGACAGCACCAGATGGACAGCGCCAGATGGACAGCGCCAGATGGACAGCGCCGTTCTGTCAGCACCAGCCACGATGAAGGAGAAGGACAAACAGGACTAGCACCAAAGCCTCCACTGACCCGTCCCACGGTGATGACAAACTAAGGCCAAAGTCGAGAAAAGGGTTGTTCAGGATAAAGCATACCTCTCTGAACCTACGTCCCTGCAGTTCTGAATCCGCCCCGTCTTCCGAGGGGTCTCCCGCGGCGCCGGCGATGTTGAAGAGTTCCCGGGTTTCGGCACCAGATGTCCCGCGCTACCGTCTCGCCAGCAAGAACGACGCAGAACACTCGGATCCTTCTGCAGTAAAGCTTTAATGCATCTTGAGAGATAGATGATCAGCTTCTTAGAAGGAGACCCCAAGCTAAGAAACCCAGCCCCTTATATAAGCCTAGGAGCTCCGAGTGAGATGTGTAGAGCCGGGATTGGTGGTTTGCACATCACCCCAGATGACGTCACGGGAGAGGCACAGTTTAAACGGTTAACTCCAACTGACAGCGACAGTTAACTCCAACTGACAGCGACAGTTAACTCCAACTGACAGCGACAGTTAACTCCAACTGACAGCGACAGTTAACTCCAACTGACAGCGACAGTTAACTCCAACTGACAGCGACAGTTAACTCCAACTGACAGCGGATGTCAGCGCCATCTTCTAACGGCAATAGCGATAGCGAGGGCGGCTCCTCACAACTTCCATGTGCATACTATGGGGTGCGCGTGCGCGCGCGCGCACACACACACACACACACACACACACACTTAAATAGCATGTTGTTGCTGTCTTTTCAGCCTACTCCAGCATAACTGAGGATTCACAGAATCTGCATGCCTGGAGCTCCCTGAAGTCCTTGCCTTCATGGTCTGCAGGTGCCTCTGTCACCTCTCCCAAGCAATTGTTTATATCTTAGATAATCTCGATGGGGGCTTTCCTGAATTCTTAAACCTCTTGAGCTCTCTGATCCTATGTCTCCCACCTACACACACAAGGAGAGTTTCCCATTCAAGGGCATGGCTACAAGCAAGAGCTTTAAAAACCACTGAATCCCCTGAGGGAAGACTTGCCCCCCCCCGTCCCTTGTCTGCCCCCAGTAGACTTAGTAACCAGAGTCAACCAGCTTAAGTCCGCAGCTACTGAACTGCTTCTCGGCCCTCTAGCTCTATCCCCTGCCCCCACCTGTTCACAACCAAACCCTTCAAGAGACATATATACTTGTGACATCACTGTCACCTTCCCTTCAGCTGCTCAGTCCCTCCCCTGGGATCCTCACCCAGGCTGGCCCCTCATAATCTTCAGATGGGACTGCAGAATGGTGTGGCTGCCCTGGATTTTTAGTAAGATCTTGTAATTCCATCCTTGTCATTTCACCCAAGAGAAATGCAAATGTACACACAGACCTATCCAACTGTCTTTACTGCAGCATTATTCATAACTGCCAAAAAAGCAGACACTCAACCAGTGACAGGATAAACGAAATGCAGTGTGCCTGCACAATGGAATATTAGTCAGCCATGAAAAAGAACAAAGCATCACTGTACTACAACATGAAAAATCTTGAAAACATTATGCTGGAATAGAACCACCAAAGACCACACAGTGAATAATTCTGTTTACAAGAATGATCAGAACAGGAAGTCCACAGAGGCAGACAGCAGCTTCGTGGTGGCCTGAGGCTGGGGAAGGGTGAAGGGGTAGCAGTGACCCTAGGGAAAACTGTGCCCCTTCTGAATACGAGAACTCAGCAGGGCCTTAGTGAGGAGGCCGTACATTATGTGAGGTGTCAACCACGGCCTCAGTACCATGCTTCGAAGAAGTTCACAGTCACTTGAAAACAGGTTCTACTGTGTGTGAGTGACTCCTTAAGAACGTGGCACGGGGCTGGCAATGTGGCTCAGGAGGTAAAGGCCTGCATTCAATCCCTGGAGCCCGCATCAAAGGAGAGCAGCAACTTCCACAAGTTGTCCTCTGACCTCCAGACACAATAAATGGAAAAGCAGAGATTGCTCAGTGGTTAGGAACACTTGCTGTTCTCCCAGAGAATCCAGGTTTGGTTCCCAGTACCCACATGGTAGCTCACAGCCACCTGTAATTCTACTTCCAGGGGATTCTATGCCCTGTTCTGGCCTCTGTGAGCACTGGCATGCATGTAGTACACATACATACATTCACACACATACTAAAAATAATAAATTTTTTTTTTGGTTTTTCAAGACAGGGTTTCTCCATATAGCTTTGGAGCCTGTCCCGGAACTTGCTCTGTAGACCAGGCTGGCCTCGAACTCAAAAAGATCCACCTGCCTCTGCCTCCTGAGTGCTGGGATTAAAGAAAAATAATAAATCTTTAAAAACTAAAAACTGGCCAGGCGTTGGTGATGTACGCCTTTAATCCCAGCACTCGTAAGGCAGAGGCAGGCGGATATCTGTGAGTTCCAGGTCAGCCTGGTCTACAGAGCCAGTTCCAGGACAGCCTCCAAAACAATACAGAGAAACCCTGTCTCAAAAAACCAAAAAATAAAATAAAATAAATACTGGAAAAAAAAGCCACATAGACTTCACATAGGAAAAACTATCTGGAAACACACACTCTGAAATCTTACCAGCAGCGTTTGCTCAGTGGCGGGATGAAAGCTTATGTGTGGAGACCAGAGCTGGGTGTTGGAAGTCTTCCTCAATTGCGCTCCCTTTTTTGTTTGGGTTTCTTTTTTGTTGTTGCTGCTGCTGCTGCTGTTGAGACAAGGTCTCTAAGCTTAGAGCTCACTTTTTGGCTAGATCATGCAGACACCAAGCCCCAAGGGTCCTCTATGTCTCTAGTACTGGGATTTTCTCCATGCGCCGCTGCACACGTGGGCCTTTGTGTGGGTTCTGGGGATCACACTCCAGTTCGTATTCTTTTACAGCAAGCACTTTACTGACTGGGTCATTGCCTCAGGCCCAGATGTGATTATATTTTCTGAACAGTCTACAGTGTACATGGGATGAACTTGCATTGAAATAGTCACTATATCTCCTTATCTACTCCATTTTAAGAATACAAGCCAGAGTGATTATTGGTATTATCCCAGAAAGAATGCAGGGGTGTAGATAAAGACCTGGCTGGCTCAGCTGACCTGCGTGGTCTCCAGGTGAGTTCTCAGTAGCCAGAAGCTCCTGTAGTCAGCACCTCTGTGATGATTAACATCACGTGGTACAGTGAAGCTCCCAGGAGCTGTTTCAAAGGCATCTCCCTAGCAACCCCACTCATCCTCTGGCCCCCCTGACCTTCCATATCCAGTATGCAAAGAGAAACTAGCAGGCCTTAGAATAACCGGATACCACTTTTGGTAGTCAGGTCGCATCTCCCAGAGTTTTCGTTCAAACTCTTCTCTACCATCACCCTACGGAAGCTACATTCACTGAATGTGAGGGTAGATTGCCCATGAGCCTAGAGAGCCTATGGCAGCCCCCGTGGGACCCCCAGGGAACCAGAACACAGGGTGCGTATCCTTCATGGCCCACGGGGCACCTTGGCTTGCAGTTTAGGACCACAGCTTGCTTTTGTCCCGGTGCAGATGAGATGGCCAAGCAGCAGCCGAGGTTAGGCTGGTACTGGCTTGGGCAAGCAGAAGAGGCAACTAAGTGAATAGCTGACGACAGAGCAACTGTCTGAGGACATCCCTAGCCCCTTTCCACAGCAGAGGCAAGCAAGGCTGAATCCCACAAAATATTACTAGATGCGCTCCAGGCCTGCCCATAAGGACTGCAACAACAGACAGAATCCTTGGCGTGGGGGGAGGGGGGAAGAAAGAATCCTGGCAGGAGTCTGTGAGGACCAGCAAAAATGGCCTGAGAAAAAGGGGCTGGACTCTATCTCAGGACTCACAAGACAGATACATGGTGCTGGGGTGTGGGTGAAGGGTCTGAGCTGCAGCCTGTCCCATCATGCCAGCCTCCTGCAAGCGACTTGTTTAGGGCCAAGTTCCCTGTGACTGATGTATCTGTTCCTCAGGGGCAAAGTTGTGCGTATTTACACAGGTGCATCTTTCTCAACATCTAGAGGACCTGCAGCCAGATGGGTGGTGGGGGCAGCACCTGGCACATCCCACGGTAGAACCTCACTGCCACTAACAACTTTCTATCAGCTGAAGCTAAGCAGCCCCTCCTGCTTTTTGCTGTTGAAAGGGCTCCCATGTTGCCACCGTAAAACCCGTGTGTGTGTGTGTGTGTGTGTGTGTATGCGCGCGCGCGCGCGCGTGCCCGGGCAACCTTCATAAGCTTGCACCAGCCCGAGTGTGGAAAACTGGCAAGACCCAAACTGCAACATTCCTTGAAGTCAAAACTGCTTCGAGTTCTTCTGAACAACGCACAGAACCGCCAACACGGCGTAGAAGGGGATGGACGGGTTGTGTGGGGAAGGCGAGGAAAGCAGCCAGGCCACCGACGCCCGTGTGCTGCATCCCGCTGGAAAACTGACCTCCCCCACGGACTTTGAGAAACAGCCTGCTTCCAGGAGGGTGACTTTGTTTTACTCTTTTGCCACGGAGCCACACGTCTTTCAGGCCTGCTCACAAGCCCTGTGGCTTTAGCCCGTGGGGTCTTGGCTAAGGGGCGCTCCGGGCTGGGTTATGAACCTGCTGACCGCCTGTCACTGCGGCCAGCCAGGTGCCACCGCTCGGCCGCCGGGATCCCGGGTCTTTTTGAGTACTAGGAGGGGTTTGCACTCCGGATGTGCGCCAGGACCCTGGGAGGGTGAGGGGACCCGCGCGTTTCCGCATTCTTTCAGAAACCGAGGTCCCGCAGCGCACGAGAGGGCAGGGCGGACCTTATCACCCACGTCCTGCCCGGCTCCGGGGCCGGCCCGTGCGGCGTGCACCCGCTCCAAGCGCGCGTGCCGGGCACCAGCCCCACCCCCCCGGTGGCGTGTGCGCACGTCATATGGGCCGCCCTCCTCCCATTGGCTCCCGCCGCCTCACCAGACCCCGAGCGGACAGGCGCGCGGGCAGGGCGGAGCCGCTGGAAGGCACGCCCCGCAGCGGGGCGCGCGGGCGGCGGATAGGCTGGACGCAGTCACGTGACGCCGCCGGCCGCCCGCCTTATAAGTGTGGCCCGCGCGGGGCCGCGGCCGCTCCTGGGCCGTCCGGGCGCGCTTCGTGTGGTGTCGTGGCGTGCTCCTCCCACGGTGCGCCTGGCATCCGATGCCCAGGCTGCACGACCACGTCTGGGGCTGCTCGAGCTCCGGCGCTGCGAGGCCGTACAGCCTCTCGCGAGGCATGATTGCGGCAGCCCGCTGTCCGCAGGGCTCCGGAGCCCCAGAGCCCGCGGCGCCCCGGAGCCAGCGGGCGGGAACGGCGGGATGCGGCGCTCGGCCCGGCAGCTGGCACCACGACCTGGTGCAGCGGAGCCTCGTGCTTTTCTCATTCGGTGTGGTCCTGGCCCTGGTGCTCAACCTGCTGCAGATCCAGCGGAATGTCACGCTCTTCCCCGACGAGGTGATCGCCACCATCTTCTCCTCCGCCTGGTGGGTGCCCCCGTGCTGTGGCACGGCAGCCGGTGAGTGCCCTTCCTTGTTCTTGGAGTCGGACTGGGGGGGAGGGACACGTCAGCTGCTTTCACCCTGAGCACAAGAAAAGGGGGGACGAGAGGCTTGGGAGCCCCAGACGGTGGCTGGCGAGCGACAGGCGGAAGTTAGAGGGACTGGTGATGGAGATGAGGTCAGGAGATAATTGGCGGTCTAAGTGGAGGACTCGCCGCCGTCTCGCAGAGCCAGAAGCCAGGATTGGCCGCCTGAAGAACTGGTGAGGGCAGCACCACGCGCCTATTGGCTGCCTGGGCTAACGTGCTACCCCGCCGAATAACTGAAAACAAACTGTCACGTGCGCTCAAGAGGCTGTTGCCAGGGGACAGACTTCTCCATACTTCCTTCTGCTGATAGTGAGTGCTTTCTGGCTAGCAGCCAAGCCCTCTGGAACTCCGTGGCCCAGCAGACTTGGGACAGGAGTAAAGAAGGAACCTTTGGGCCTAAGCATACCTATGGTGTCACCTCTCAGGCCCAGCGAAACTTGTGACAGTGCGACAGTCCTCTTTTTTTTTTTTAAATCATTTTGCTGGTTTTACAAGAAAAAAAATTGAATGGTCACAGTCCAATAGAACCCTGCATATCCCTTAATGCACAGCATTTATTAAAAAACCATGTCAGGTGCCCCCCTCACCCCCCACAGCCTCGCTTGTCTTTGGCAGTATAAGCTCTGATGAACTTCTCCTGTCTGGTGAGGCACACCTGTGCCTGTGGCCACAGGACACCAGGAGCTGCTCTCGTCTGCTTTGAAGCCAGCTTTTATTGACTGGCTGCCTAGGCTTTATAAGCTGGGCTTCGATGCTGGGCTGCGACTGAGTCACGGGTCAGATGTAATACGCAGGGCAGCTGCTGTTGATTCCCACCTGCAGCATTGTGGGACTCAGCTTTGAGGCAGCTGTGTGCTTCTGCCAGGAAGGTTGGTGTAGCCGTTGGAAGGAAGTTGTCATCTTTGTTTTCAAAGCACTTTATGGCTGTGCTGGTGAACACTGCTTAATTTGGGCAGGGAATGGCCTCACACATGTTAGGCAAATCATTTGCCACTGAGCTATTACCCCGGCACTTCAGAGTTCTCTGGGGAATGAGATGTGGGTTTGAAATATGGAACACAAAGTCTGTAGTGGCAGTTTTGAGGGACACTGAGGCAGCTCCTCTCCTTGTGAGATGTGTGGCTGAGGCTGCATTTCTCACCACTGACAAGGCTGAGTGGCAGCCTAAGGCCTTGAACTTAGCTGCAACTCACATGCGCCTCTGTCCCGTGGGGACTCTCCTGCTTGAACTGCAGACAGCCCCTTCCTTCCTGTCTTTTTCTTGGTCTATTCTGGAATGCCCAGCTCGCTTGTCCGTATGTTTAGGAGTCTGGGTCTGGGTTTGTGACAGCTCCTGACTCAGAACAGCGGAGCCTCTTCCTTCTCTTCCACTTTACTTACATAACCCTCATTTCACACATGAGGAAACAAACAGGAGGAGGCACAGCCACCGAGGGCAGCCTGGGACTAACAGCGGAGCTCTCCCTCCCTGGGGCCCTGCCCTCCCCACAGAATTTGACTTGTCCCATTGGGGCCAGTCAAGGCTGAGAGGAAGCAATGACGTGGCCCTGCCACAGCCTTTTCCTACAGAGTGTATGCATAACAGCACTCTGCTACAGGGCACAGACTGCCTAGAAGGGTAAGTGGTTTGGATCCTGTTAATGAAGACCACACAGGGCTAATCTTAACCAGTGTATTCTAATCCTGTTTTGTTCTTCTTCAAATAGCTGTTGTGGGACTACTGTACCCCTGTATTGACAGTCACCTGGGAGAACCACACAAGTTCAAGAGAGAGTGGGCCAGCGTCATGCGCTGTATTGCCGTGTTCGTTGGCATCAACCACGCCAGTGCCGTATCCTCAGTTGGTGTCTTGTCCAGTTTACCATCTGGGTTGTGGCAGGGCATATGTTACTGTGACCAAATGTTGATGTTCATTGCCTCATCCCTGTACCTTAGAGAAATTCTAGCATCGAGTTTCTAGGGCCTTTTACTCATCTTGGGACACTTAGGCTAATACAAGAAGCAGATGTACTCTCTTGCCCCTCGGTTACTGGGACTCTCGAAGGACTTTACCCATCCCCCTCTTAGCTTCTCCCCCACTGACATGCCTGTTTCAGTGGTAGAGAGCTTGCCCTTGTTCTCTTGTCATAGAAGTCCAAGGCTGGTCAGGTGGCCCCTGGGCTTCTAGTGTGCAAAGCTGACACATTCCCTTCATGGAGTGTGCTGTGCTGTGCATTGTGCATTCTCTGTGGAAATGGTTGATCTGATGGTAAACCCTCAAATACTAAGTTTCTAACGCAACTTGGAGTAAAAGATAATTGTCAAATTGCACTCCGACTTCGGGGGCTGTTTCTTTACTCAAATGAGTTAGCTCTGATAGTGCTGATTGTCAAGGACTGAATTAACAAACTGACTGACTGCCGCCCTTCTGCCTGGGGTGGCACAGGACAACACGGGTAGTGCCTGCTTGTTTCCACTCACTGAGAAGTAAGCCGGGAGAGTGGAGAGAGACAGTGTCTTGGCAAAGCTTCACTGCTTGTGGCCAAATGCCGGCAGTCTCACAGCTTTCGAAAAGTTTACAACTAGAAGCCAGAGCTCCGGATGGGGTACTCCCTTGGGGGAGGGAGGGGGTCTAGGTTTGTTAATGTGCTGTCATAAGCATTAAGTTACTGTATAATACTACAGCCTGCGGGTAATTCTCGGGTTTGGTTTTTTGTTCTTATGATAAATTAGGAAACTTTTCCTTAACTTTTGGATCTCTAGAAATTGGATTTTGCCAACAATGTCCAGCTATCCTTGACTTTAGCAGCCCTGTCTTTGGGTCTGTGGTGGACATTTGATCGCTCCCGAAGTGGCCTTGGGCTTGGAATCACCATCGCCTTCCTAGCTACACTGATCACTCAGTTTCTTGTGTATAATGGTGTCTACCAGTAAGTATGTGTTTCAAATGCTTTGCTTTCATAACACCTACATATTAAGTGTAGATGTTTTGTATATTATTTGGCTTTTTATACAAAATAACAAGAAAATCTCAAAATGCATATTAAGAACTTGCTATCCATAACCATAACTCAGTGAGAGGAAAGTCTGGTGGCTGTAAAACATGTCTTCCAGACACTAACATTTGATGTTAACTGTAGCTCACAAATGTCTCCTACACCCACATCATGGGAATCCCGGACCCCAGGCTGTCTGGGTAGCTAAGACTGTTTTGTTTTCTCCCTAGGTACACATCCCCAGATTTCCTCTATATTCGTTCTTGGCTGCCGTGTATATTTTTCTCAGGAGGTGTCACAGTGGGAAACATAGGACGACAGTTAGCTATGGTAAGTGCAGTGATCAGTGTCCTCTGGGCACTTGAGGCTTGTTAGCGTGACAAATATATTTTGTGTTGATGTGTGTCTCATTCAGATTCCTTAGCAACAGTTGGTGAGAACAGTCAGTGTTAAATATAAAATGATACATAGCTGGGTCTTCCTAAGTTACAATGTGGAGATTCTTAACACTGTTCATGCTGGAAAGCAAGCACAGTTTCAGGATGGCAGTGTGCATTGCAGCTGTGTCCTGTGGTTTCTCTGAGTTCATAGAAACACTAGGCAGCCACATTGGCAGTTGCCCTCTAGCATCTGTTAGCAGAATCAGTGGGTACAGATGATGCCGGGGTGGTGTTCCTTCCCTATGCACAAACCAGGGGACAGCTTGGGTCAGCAAACACTCCCTACCAAAAGGCACCTGAGCCCAGGCACAGAGAGGAATCATCCAGAGGGCGCTGGAGCATGGCTTGACCACTGTGCAAAGGGGCTGCCTGATTGGAATACTAGGTCTCTTCTCCCTGGGAGGGAGAAAGCAGTGTCACCCCAGGACATCCAGGGTCACTTCTGAGGCAGCTAGGCAGCTGCCTTGAAGCAAGTCTCTTCATGAGGCAGCAATTGCCTCTTGAACACTTGAATTTTAAAGATAATGGGGACATTGTTTCAAGATGACTTTGGACCATGGCCTCAGTCAAATAAAGTGAACTTTACAGAAGGGCGACTAGGAAAGAGCCATTGCACACAGAGATGAACTCTGGGGCTTCCTCTGAGCGCTTATCTCAGTATTGCAGGCTATTTTTAAACAGTCATCTGACACCCACTCGTGAGATGCTGAATTTGAAGGCCACTTGGATGTCTCACAAAAATACAAGTCACTTGTAAAGGCTAGAACTAGAGGCGTCTTTCTCTTCTGTCCCTGCTGACCCTCTGCAGGTCACAGCCTGTCAGAAACAACTGTCTCTTGTCCCTGATGGAGAGTTAGAATGCTTTTCTCAGCATTAAGACCCTTGTCAGAAGCCAGGCACGGTAGGGCACACCTGTAATCCCAGCACCTGGGAGGCGGAGGCAGGTGGGTCTTGAGTTGAGGCCAGCTTGGGTTACATATAGAGACTTGCTTTAAAACAAAAAAACTGCCCCCCAAAACCAACCCAGATCCATATCACATGAAACATGAAACACTCTGCCCATGTTCACTCCCTCACAGTGCGCCAGGTAATTATCAGTGGAAGGAAAGGAAGGCCTACTACCTCATGTTTGAGATTCATCCACAGCCTGGCAGAGAATCCCTTGGGCTTTTGAACTAAGTTGACCTCAAGCAGGTTGACTTGTTTCTGTCTGAAAGGTGTTTGGAGTTGTGACCTCTGGGGCGGGGGTAAAATGTAGAGGCCAAGGCTCTCATCCTTTTAGGAAATCGGTGTGTCTGGGATGGGGTGGACACTTTGAAGCATGCCAGCAGTCTATGCATGCATCTGCTGACCGTGTCCATTGTTCTAATGGAGCCCTCAAGCCATGAAATAGAAGCTATGATTAATGTGTTTTTAATACGGAATTTGACGTTTGCCCAAATGTGTTCCATTTAAGCCATGCTATTCATTAATATACTATATGGGCCTTTAATATATAGCCTGAGCCTTTCATTCATCCTGCAAATGGATATAAAAACGGATATAAACAAACCAGGGTCTTGGGTGCAGTCTTGCCCGTTAGGATACACTGAATAGCTAGCCCTATTGGGCAGCCAGATGCCAGTGTTCCTGAGAGTCTCAGCCTATTGGTACCTTCTCAGGTCTTTTGCCTCTTACAACAATACAGACTTAGTTTTAGTGTCCTGAAGACTGTACATTCTAAAATTGTGTTTTGTTTGTGGAATCAGTAAATAGATAGTATATTTTGGTGGCTTGATTTCCTTTCCAACTGTCTTGTCAAGAGTGACCTGGGCCAGGTGTGACGTGTGCCTTTAATCCCAGCATTTGGGAGGCAGAAACGTGGATCTCTGTGAGTTCCAGACCAGCCTAGACTATACTCAAAAACAGGGAAAAACAAAAACAAAGCTCAAAACTACTTTAAGTTTGCTTAGAGCCTTCTTTATGTCAGCTTTGGGGGAAGCATGTTTCCAGAAGGCATGCCACACTCTGGAGTGGCTTTATTTAAACCCTCATATCTGTCTGTCATTCATGGTTCCCAGGATCTGATTGAGAATGGATGCTGGAAGTGGGAGAACTGAACAGAGCAGGAGGTTCCTGGGCTCCCAGAGACTGGATTGAGGAACATCTCTCCTGCATTGGCAGCTTGTGGTTGCTCTGTCCAACCAGGTCTATAGTGAGACACCATCCTGTACATGGTCTGTCCCGCAGATCTGGCAATGGCAGTGGCTCCCAGGCTTGAACTGCTGCCTGGCAGGAGGAGCAGAGACCTCAGGTCTAACAGGCTCCAGCAGAAGCCACCCCCATTTTCCACAAATAAATCTGATTCAAAATAGGGCTCTGACTGCCCCCGTCAGCTCTCAGGTGCACTGCCCTACCTCGGTGTGGGTGGCAGTGCTCTAATAGTGGTCCTGTGACTGGTGTCTGACTCTCGTAACGGGCTTTCTAGAAAGGTGTTAGCAGTACCGTTTTCTCCGAGGTCCAGATTGTCATAGCATCATAGGTGAAGAGCTAGGTCTGCAGCCTTGGCAGCCTGAAGGGCAGTTGTGGAACTCATCCTGAGCCTGCCATCATCCCCAGGCAAGGGGGTTATATAGGCCAACCATTAGAGCATTCAAGCACTGACTTTTCCTTTTCCACACAGGGTGTTCCAGAAAAGCCTCACAGTGACTGAGCTTCAGGACATGGTTCAGAGCGGAAGCAGGATGCGGAGACACTGGTCCTGGGTGTGATGAAGACTCTTTTTCCTCAATGTCCCATGTAGACTGGGCTGACAATGATAAATGACTCCTGAAGAAGTGTTCACATGGTCTAGACTAGCAAATGGAGGCAAGGACTACTTACCTAAAAGTCTTCCCTTGCTCACCCCCCTCACACCTGTCTGCACTGGAACATTCCGTTCCAGGCTGTATGTGAGAGTGGGGTAGGGGCCAGTTTCCTGAGTATTAGATTTCATTCATCATTCAAAGCAAGTTGCCATATTTCAAAGCCTTGAATCAAAATGAATCACCAACCTGCAGTTTGTGTCAGTGCCCAAAGGAGAGAGGTTGATGGTGCTTAACAGACATGAAGTATGTGTGGTAAGAATATTTATCCAGAATTAAAATATAGGGTTGTGTAAAAGGGGGAGGGAAGAGTAGCAGTGAGTTGGAGGAAGGTCCTGCTCCCAGTAGGTCCCAGTGCAGCCCCATCTCCAGGTCACGCTCAGGCATGCGCTCACATGTGGGTCTCACCAGTGTGGGAACTGTGCTTTTCACTGCCAGGGGTTTGTAGACAATCTTACTGAGAGCCAAGGGCAGCGCTAAGTCATGACTCTGCACCATGATGCTGGACTTTTCACCTCAACTTAAATGAAGTTTGTCCATGGTCTGGACCATCTAAGAGTGAGTAGCTGTCTGTGCTGTCTCAGTCGTCAGGAGCTGAAATTGTCCCGTCACTCCAGAGTGGAGAGGACTTTTCCACAGCCCTATGGAGCTTGCAATCTGTGATTGCCTTGTAAAAGGTTGAGTGTGCAGGTCACTGCACTAAACACGCGGTGTCTTGTATGTGTTGGATGGCATAGACCACGTGGGACCTAATTTGCAAGTATTGGGTCTTCGACTTAAGTGCAATGTGTATGAAAACCAATCTGAGCCTTGTATTCTCTTAAATATTTATTTTTTTTTTAGCCGCGTGAGCTGTTCCAGAGAAGGGGTCATTTCAGAGCTGCGTGGAGGTGAGCTAAGCAATACTGTGTCAGCTGTGACCTCCCAGTCACCCTCCACTGCGTCCTAGTCCTCTGACATACTCCAATTTTGTGAATTTAGTAATTTTTACTTACAAATTTACATTTTTTTGTATTCTGCAATGTAACTGTTTTTGGTTTGTTTTAAATTCTGTGGAACTGACTCAATGAAGCAGAAGCTGTCCCCAGGCAGGACAGAAGCCCAGTGCCTGTGTGGACGTCTGGGTTTGGTCCACTCGAGTGCTGATGTGCATTGGGCTTTTGCTAGTTTTGTTTTGAGGAAAATGTCTGGAGTAAACTGGTTTTCTGAAACAACTTTGGTTAGAAGAAAATGGGTTGTTCTGGACTTCAGAGCAATCATTAAAATTTCCTGGAAGTAAAAACAATTGATCGGTCCTCCAAAGGTATTTGTCAGCTAAGACTTCAGTGTCTAAAGAAAACCACAAGCTACTAGAAGAAAAGCAAGTGATGTATTTGATCATATGTGATGAGTATTTTTTTCTCTTAAACTGGAAATAAATCTATTAGGAATAACATAGCCAAAAAAATGTGAATCCGAAGGATGGTTTTTGCCAATAGTTTATAGCAGATACACTGAACCAAAGTGATTGAATTTGTAAAAATGGTGATTAGTACCAACCACATTCGCTGTCCCGATCTGAACACCCAGCAAGGTTCACGTCCATGCTAAGTTTGCAGCATTGTATTTCTTTTTGCATTCTTTTTTTTTTTTTTTACTTTTATTAAAGGTTCAAAACCAGCTGTTGCATTTCTGAATTTTTTTTCCTGAGGAGAATGGCACCTTTGTCTAGGGTGCTAGGATTCATGGGGAAAGAGTTTTTCAGTTCGATGGAATTTTGACATAACCTTTGGGAAATGCCCTTTGAGGGTAGGAGCGAAATGGAGCCAAGTGGAACCTGTCACTGTCCCCACCCCTACTGATAATGAGGATGAAGCTGATTCACCATCACTGCTCTTGCGAGCTATTGGTGGCATGGATTAGGGTGGAGTGGTTAGTGACTATATACAGAAGTCATCTCTTGCCCTCTGTGTGCTGGAAGAATGCACTCTACTTCCAGAGGGTTCCACCATGCTTAACAGCCTTGATTGCCTTGACTTTGGTACTGTAAGCACTGGTGACTTGTTGCTTTTTGGAAAGTGGCCTAGTGCATCCTAACACAGACCCACACCCGTAGGTTCCCACTGTATCCAAGGCATGCCCCACCACCGCCCGTAGAAACAGACTGTTGTTGTTCACTCATCCATGTAAGATACTTAGGAAAAAGAGCCAGGCATACCTTTAATCCCAGCACTTGGGAGGCAGAGGCAGGTGGATCTCTGTGAGTTCAAGACCAACCTGGTCTACAAGAGCTAGTTGTAGGACAGCCTCCAAAGCTACACAGGGAAACCGTGTTTCAAAGAAAGTAAAATAAGAGAAAAATATTAATATCATGTGCCAGATGTGCTGAACCCTGGAAGTCCAGCACCCACCAATTTGGTTCCTTCCTTGACAGGCACTGGGAAAAGCGTCAGGCTCAAGGAGACTCACATGCACGTCTGGAGATGTGAAACATCCCATGGCTGTGGTGGTTTAGTGGCCTGATCCTTCTCAGAGCAGGCTCAAAGGAAAGCTGAATGCAGAAAGGATGAAGGGAAGGGAGGGGGGAGCCGAATTGAGATGCTCGGGAGTGGGTGTAAGGAGGTGGTGGTCTTCAGGGTAGCTGCTAATCTCAGTCCTTGGCATCAGAAATTCCCAGGCCCTGGCTTGTCTCTGAAGGAAGAAGGCAACCAGGAAAGCATCTCTATCTCAGGATGACTGGCCTCCATTCTCCATCTAAGGGCAGGAGTCTGTACCATGCCTCTCTGGAGATCACTGTGCCCTACCTTGCACTGTGAATTAAATTATACCCGACACCTGATAGAGGTCCAAGTCCACCCCCCAACAGCTCAGACTTGTTTAGTAAAGTCCTTTTACAACTCATCCATTCTGTCAGTCTTGTTCCTCTAGAGAACCCGGACTAATGCAAGGTCTCTAGGGTAACTCTAATCCCAAATGACTGATGTCCTTATAAGGAGGGAAGTTGGGACAAATGGACACTGAGGGGAGATAGTATGGAGACCTGTGTTAGGGTTTTTATGGTTGGTAAGAGACACCATGACCATGCTAATTCTTAGAAAGGAAAACAGTTGGGGCTGGCTTGCAGGTTCAGAGGTTTAATCTAGTCAGCATGGAAGGAAGCATGGCAGTACACAGGCAGACAGCAGGAAGACAGAGACAGAGACTGGGCCTGGCTTGTGCTTCTGAAACCTCAAAGCCCCAGAGATGACTAAAATTGGGAGACACCATCCAGGTCTCTGAAAGTCCCTGAGGGCCACCTGCTTTTTCTTCTGAAGAGTATTCAATGCTCCAGAAGGCTATGAGGTGTGAGGAAAGATAGGAAATCTCTCAAATCATTTCCATCAAAGATGGCCAAGGGTAAGAGGTTCAAAGAGGTGTCCTGTCTTATGGGATGCTCACTGAGGCAAACTGGTTCCCAGCCACAGTGAGGGAGAAGAGACTCTGTGATCTCCCTGTGCAGAAAAGATAGATGCTGTTACAGCTAAAACCAGCCAGGATTTGGAGTCTGAGGAGTTGGAAATGGACCCAGCTACCTTTGTGAACAGGGAAAAGTTTGCTAGTCTTAGTGGATCAGATTTTTAAACAGCAATCAGGGATGGTTTCGATCCCCAGTACTGGATCTTCTTATCCAGATCCACCTGTATCCTTCTTGACCTTGGCTCCCCAGCATCTCAGGAGGTCAAGGAGAGCTGAGAGCCCAGGCAGAGGCACCCTACTGTCTGACAGCCTCACCCAACTCCAGTCAGGCTTTGATGACAAAATCCTTTTCCTTTGGCCAACAGCTTCCCCTTTTGAGGAACGCACAACCAGATCACATCAGCAAAAACCTTAGAGATCATGTACATCTGCTGCTTGATCACCTTCACAGTCTGTTCTTACAGCTCCTGAGACCAATCCCTGCTTTGGCTATTCCTCCTGCTGTAGCCCAAGCCCTGACCTGTGGCCCAGACACTGCCCCCATGTTCCCAAGGAAGCCTGAACTCTGCATTGACCTCCATCCTCTTCACGGTGCACTCTGTTGGAGTGTTTCACACCATGAGCACTGTGCATCCCAACTCTCTCTAATGTTGTGGTCCCAAGAATCCCTTGCCCACCTGGAGAGAATCTGTCCCCTTCCTACCCTCGCAATGACAAGCTTGGAACTATGTGAAGGCCAGACTCTTCCTACTGCTGCCTGGCTCTGAGAACATCTCTGGTGCTTTGCCGTCTAAGCAGCCTCTGGGCACAGGCTCAAGAATTCAGCTCCCTCTGATGAAGGTGTCCACGGGTCACATGCTGTCTTGCTCTTCCTGAATGGTTTCTTTCCTCTCTGCAGATGAAAATGCAACCCCAGGACTTCTGCAAACTCTAGATAGGTCATATGAGGGATGTCAGGCAAGGGAGGCCAGAGATATCCTTCCTAAGACCAGAACTGAGGCTGGGGTTCCAGCCATGGCCATGTGAACTCCAGTGACGAGTCCTCAGCATCCCACTGATATTATCTGCAAAATGAGGATAACAGGATATACCTCGTGAGTTTGTGATTGCATGATAAGAGTATGAGCTCAGTAAATATTAACTAGTGTCACCATCATCATTACCACGTGGACATCACGTTCATCCACCATACCATACAGTTATCACCATCATCATTTTTGTCATCATTACCATCATCATCACCATAATCATCACCACAACACAATCATCTTCATCACCATGGTCATCACATTCATCACCACCACCATCATCACCATCATCACCACCACCATCATCACCATCCTCACCATCACCACCACCATTACCATCCTCACCATCATCATCATCATTACCATCCTCCCCATCATCCTCACCATCATCATCATCATCACCATCCTCACCATCATTACCACCACCACCATTACCATCCTCACCATCATCACCACCACCATCATTACCGTCCTCACCACCATCATTACCATCTTCATCGTCACTACCACCGTCATCACCATCCTACTCTGTTTTATTTATGTTGCTTCTTGGTGCCCCCCCCCAATGAGCCACCAGTGGAATTCCACAATTCCGTTTCAGGACCCCACTTCCCTTTCTGGGGTCACCAGCTAAAGCACAGGCACAGCTTGGGTCTGCACAGAAATGAAAGCAGCAGTCTTTCTTAAGACAGAAAAGCGGTGCCTTTGTCTTTGACCACCATTGCCAACCGTCTCCCTAGATACCGACTTAAACTGTTCAAACATTGAGCATTGTTTTTACGGTTTTTTTAAAGCTACAATAGAAATATCCTTGCTTTCTGAAAATGTCAAACAGCAACAAAATAGATAAGGTAAAAGTGGGATTCTCTCTTCCCATTTTTCAGAAGCAAATAGCACTACTAATAGAGTGTGTAGTCTTCTGGGTACCTTAAGTAGTTTTACACACACACACACACTATACATATATATATGTATATACATATATATATATATATTTGACACATTGCAATGGCAGGTGTTTTGAAAGCCCTGTTTTTGATTTAGGTGAAACGAGGGGGCTGAGAGCACCTCCCTAAGAACAGGGATACATTTCACTACTGTGGAGCACTGGGCTCCTTGCCACTGGTTCTCATTGGACCCAGTGTTATTGTTATGAACAGGCAAATGGCTTCACAGAGAATGCCCAAGGAGTAAGAGCATGCATTGTTCTGAGTATGTAGCTCTGTCACCTCCAACTCACAGGACACAAGGGAAAGGTAGAAGCTGCTGCCACAGGCAGGGTCATGATCCTCCAGGAACCAGGCCTGCTTGTTACTTCTTCTTTGCCATGGGCCCACGATGACACATTTCCCCGTCACACTGGGAATGCTGAGACAGAAGGATCCCTGTCATTGGCCAGCCAGTCTAGACAATCTCGGCTCTGGGTTCACTGAGTGATTATCTCTAAAAAAAAATAAAGGGGAGAGCAAAAGAGAAAGATGCCAGAGGTCAGTCTCTAGCCTCCACATGCACACACACGTTCCCACCCAATCACCACACACATGCACTCACACATGTTCATACCTAGCCTCCATACACATGCACTCACACACGTTCACACCCAGCCTCCACACACATGCACTCACACCTATTCTACACACACACAGCACACACACAAAAATACTACTTAAAAATAGCCCACATCGGCTCTGTGGCGCAATGGATGGCACATTGAACTTCTATGACGATCTTAGCCCACATGACTCTGTGCAGGAAAGCTTGGTGCCTGCAGTACTTCGAGGTCAGAAGAAACATCCGGACCTGGTTAAGAAGGTAACAGCAAAGAGGGCTCTGCATCAGAGCCCAGGGTACAGGACACAGAAACAGCCCACAAGGAAAGTAAGCTCGAATGCCTGTTCATGTGAACAGTGAGCTTCACCACCCTTGTCCTAAGCAGGGCCCTGTCCCACAACACACACTCCGCGGTGGGTGCAGCATCTTACAACCCACAGGAACACACACGGCTTCCTCACACCCTATCAGTACTTCTGCTGCCTTTCTTTTGACAGTACTATTAGTGTGAGACAGTATCTGATTGATGTTTGGGTTTGATATTGAAGGTGTGCTAGTTCAAGTCTTTGGCTCACTGTTCTATTTAGTCATTCAGTCTTCTAGTTGAATTGTGAGGAGCTTTTTTGCGCGTTTTTAAATATATATCCAGGATAGTAATCCTTCATCAGACGTTATGTCTTCAGTTTCTCTTTCCCATTCCACAGGTTGCCTTTCACTGATTAATCTTCCTTGTCAAATGCATGAACCCTGGGATGCCCTAGGAGACACACCACTGATGTATCTACCATTTCCAGAGAGGCTTAACCAAGGAGGAATCCACTCTAACTATGGGTGGCAGCATCCACTGTCTGTGACCCTGGCTTGAACTTTAAAATGTGGGTGGGGAAAGTGAGCTTTGTGCTCCCTGGCTACAGATACGGTGTGAACAGCTGTATCATGTTCCCACAACCATGCCTTCCAACCGCAGTGGACCAACCCCCTTAGTCTGTGAACCAAAGTGAATCCTTCCGTCCTCAGGCTTCTCTGTCAGGTGTCTTGCCATGGCAACAAGGCGACTAACTAACACACCTTTCCATTCTGTGGACTGCACATCGGTGCCCTGGCTGTGTCTTAGTTTGGTACAATCCCATTCATCAAGTCTTGTCCTTCTTGTCTGTTTTTCTGATGTCATGTCCAAGAAACAATTGCCAAGGTCAAAGTCAATCTCTGTATGCTCTTCTTCTAAGAGCTCTGTGGTTTGGAGTCAAGTCTGTGTCAATACTTTAAGCCTAAGATGTGAAGTTGAGGTACGAATTCACTCTTTCGCTATGACCGTTCCATTTTCCTGGGACCATTTGTTGAACCCTCTTGTCCCCATTCCATGGTCTTGGCACTTTTGTCACAGGTCGTTTGACCACATGTGCCAGGGTCTGTTTCTGGGCCCCTTTGTCATTTTCAGTTTGTCTGTATTTGTCCCTTCCACTACCCTGATCAATGACTGCACCTTGCTAGTATGCTTTAAAATCATGATGTGGGTGAGTCCTTCATCTTTCTTTCTTCTCTTCCACGAGAATTTTGGAATGGCTTTGGGGTTTTGCTGTCGATAATGCATTAGGGCATATCTGCATCTCCATAGTATTAAACCTGCAGATCAGCCCTATGAGCACCCTGTTTAGGCTGGCCCTGGAGACTTTAATCACTCATGAAGGGGCTCATCAGGTGCCTCCAAGTTCCAGGACCTGCCCTTGGGATGGTGAGCAAACTGGAGAACCTGCCTTCTGGAAGTCCCTTAGGGGAAACCGAAATTAGACTAGGAAATGAGTGTAAGGAAAACAGCAACCACGAAGACGGAGCAGAGAGCAGGAAGGCAGACTGGGATTTAAGTAGGGCTGGTGAAATAGAACTTCCCGAGGAGGTGGCTTAGTCCAGACTCCCTGGAAAGTGATCCAAGGCGAATCTCACATGCTGGGGCTTTCTCTCCAGGATCCACCCTCAGTCCCAGCAGTGGGGACAGGGCTAGGACAGCTGGCCAGCAAGGCAGCCTCCCAGGCTAAGGCATCCCTGGTCTGACTGCCGCTTAACAGACAGGCAGCTCAGGCACTCCACCTCCTGGTGTTTGCAGGCAGCTCGGTGGAGTCCTGCCCAGGACTGTCCCACCAAGAGGGGCGCTGCCTGCACCCGCTCCATTCAGTGCAGCTGGCTCCGCGGGCTTGTCAGCACACTTGACATTTGGTGGCCGCGGCAGAATCTGCTTCCTGTGCTGATCAGTCCCAGACTGGGAGCCTCTCGGCAACGGGATCAATCTCTAGGGTGTCCAAAGACAAGCAGGTCGCCAGTACTTGAGGGTCAGGAGAGGCACAGAACATCACCTCGTTCATCCTGGGATGGGAATACCTCACCGTCACAAGTGCTGTTCTATTGACTAGATTCCTTCTTGAGAGCATGAGGACGACCCTGATGGTTAACCATGATAAACACACATGTCCGCTGACTCTCAACACCTGACTACCTGAAGCTGCAGCAGCAGGGTGACATGTTCTAGACGGGTCATATCCCCTCAGGCCGTCTTCGAGCAGGCTGCCGTTCCCCCGCCGGTGGGCTGGACCTGTTTGCCTCTCAAGACTGTGAAACACCCGATGCCTTGGCAGTACCAGTTACCCCGCTTTGCACACGGTGGCGTATGTGTGGACATGAGCGTGTCGGGGGTGACACACATATGCATGTTGAGACTAGAGGAGGACACCGTGTGCCTCCATCTGTTGCTCTGCCTTAGTCCCTTGAGGCAGGGTCTATCAGCGATGGGGCTTTCCATCTGCCAGCAGAGAACCTACTCCTGTGATCCTCCAGTCTCCCCACCCCCAGGAACACAGCCAAGCCCTTTCACGTGGGTTCTGGGAATCGAACTCAGATCCTTATGATTTTACTGCAAGCCCTGTTACTCTTTGATCACGCCCCCCCCCTTAAACTGACAGCCAACACAAGTGAATATGGGTCCCAGTTTTCACCCTGCTGCTGTTCAGAGCATTGCCACCTGCTTACTGGCTGTGTGTGTTTCTCTTATGAATTTCCCATCAACCCCTTTGCTCACTTTTCAACTAGGAAAATATCTACATTTAGAGCCCATTTGCATATCAGGACTGTGCTCTTTGTCTCTGATGTATGGTGATAGACCTAGAGTGTGCTTCCTCTCTCCTGGGCTGGACCAGCAGCCACCGTCCAATGTCACATCTTGCTTACGTGGGCCTCTCTCTTCCTCTATGGCATCAAGCTTGCTTTAATCTGCAAGGTCAAGTGTAATGAAGATAGTGTCAACCATACTGTCTAAAATACATCAGACTCTGGTTGTCTCTGGAAGGGAACCATTCGATTCCCTTCAGAGGAGACTCTGCTTAGATTTAAAAACCACCAGGACAACTCTTCCAGCTCTATAAATGCACCAGTATACAGCCAATGACCAAATGTCTGGGGAAGTCGTGAGAGCATGTCTGCTGAACTAGAGGTTCCATACTGGATGGGATGATGGAAGCAGAGCAAAGAGAAATTGGGTCTGAACCCAGAACCTGGAGCTAAACAAACGAAGCACTGTTTCATCTCCCTCCCGGTGCCCTCACCCCATTCCTGTGGCTTCTGAAGCACCATGTGCTGGCCTATCCATCATGATCGTGAGCTCAACTATGTTCTGGAAAAAACAAACAAACAGCCGTGGGGAAAGCTGAGAAGAGACACCAGGTAGATAGAGATCTCTGAGCAGGGGGTCAGGGCGCCTTCATCAGTGCCAGAGATATGCTGGGGTTTGTCTCAGAGTCTAAAAGATCATCATGTTGAAGGCACTGAGAGCTGAGTCTCACTAAAGCCAATGAGTGACAACCATGAGCTGAGGCCACTCCAAGACTGTCTAGACTAACTGGACATAGAACACAGGATGCGCCCCGATGTGTGATGCTCCCTTCACTGACACACACGGGACTCAGAGTACCTAGCATCTTGGCAGGAGCATGGCCCTCAGTTGGGCGAACCCATGAGCTCCTGAGAAAGGGTGAGTTCCTGAGCATTGCCTAAAGAGCATCGTGTCACTGCACAGGACGCTCCATGTTTCCCTAATGTCCTATAAAGGAAGCTGCAGGCGCTCTTCAGTATTCCTAGCTGGTTTATGGTTAGAGTATCTAATATACTCTTGTTCTGATTAGCCTTAATTGTCAACTTGATACAACCTAGAGTCATCTGAGATGAAAAGCCTCACTGCTCAGATCATGTTGGTCTATGGGGATGTCTGTGGGGACTGGGAGACTGTCTTTTGGTTTGTTTGATTGTTTTTCGAGGCAAGGTCTCTCTGCATAATAGCCCTGGCTGCCCTGGAACTTGCTTTGTAGACTAGGCTGGCCTTGAACTCACTGATATCCTCCTGCCTCTGCCTCCCAGGTGCTGGGATTAAAGGTGTGTGCCACCACCACCTGGCTGTGGGGGCTGTCTTGATTGTTAATTGACACAAGAGGGTGCAGGCTACCGTGGGCAGCACCATCCCTAGGCAGATAGTCCTGGACTGTATAAGAAAACATGAAACAGAGAACGAGTCTATAAGCAATGTTCTCTGTGGTTCCTGCATGCAGGTTCCTGCCTAGATGTCCCTCAATGTGACTGAGACTAGCAAGCATACGCCAAACAGACATTTTCCTCCTCAAGTGGCTCTTGGTGAATACGTTTTCTTTTTTATTGTTTGTTTGGTTTTTTTTCGAGACAGAGTTTCTCTGTATTGTTTTGGAGGCTGTCCTGGAACTCACTCTTTAGACCAGGCTGGCCTTGAACTCACAGCGATCCGCCTGCCTCTGCCTCCCGAATGCTGGGACTAAAGGCGTGCGCCACCAACGCCCAGCAGCGAATATGTTTTATCAGGATGACAGAAA